>NC_050579.1:25326105-25996105 GCF_011100635.1 Trichosurus vulpecula
AAGAGGAGATGTTTGGGAACATCATGAGAGAGGACCTGGAGGCCCTCCGTGAAGAGCAAGGGAAGGCATGGAGACAATCCCGAAGGAGGGGCTGATAAACAGAGGTGTCTTCCAAACACACAAAGTTGGGAATAGCTTGACAGCCCTTCTAGAAAGAAGCAAAAACAACTCAGTGAGCAGCTGTTTTTAATTAATCTCAGCTCAGCATAACTTTGTTTTGGGGGGGAGGGGAGCATTCTCCCACTCCTGGGAATTCATTACCCAGACTGGGAGGTGAGCTTTGCTCCCCTGAACCAAAGGAGAGCATTGGCTGGAAGGCAGCAGCAGGGCCATGAGGATCGTGAGGGCCTGTGACTGAGCCCCAGCATCCTGTCCCAGTCCTCTGAGCTGTCTGGTTGTAGGAGCCCCTTGGCTCTCGAGGGCTTCCCATTCCAGAACACTCTTGTGTCCACCCCCCTCCCCGAAATGGTCTAGAGAAGGAGAGCATTTCAAACTCTTCCTACCCAGGCCCCAAACCACCATTCCAGCTATATTACACATCACACCCTTTCCTTTACTCTGTGGTCCAACCAACCTCAACCTTCTTACCTTTCCTTCTTCACAGCCCCCGTTGCCCATATCTGCCTTTCTTCCAACTGTCTTCCATGCCTGGAATGTGCACCTTCATTGCCACAACCGTAGTATTCTTCCGCGTGTGCAGGCATCATCACCTCACAGCTAATTTTTATAGAGCACTTTACGGTATAGGTTGTTGTTGTCGAGTCTTTTCAGTTGTGTCCAACTCTTTGTGACCCCTTTTGAGGTTTTCTTGGCAAAGATACTAGAGTGCTTTGCCATTTTCTTCTAGCTCATTTGACAGATGACGAAACCTAGGCAAACAGGATGAAGTGACTTGCCCAGGGTCACACAGCTAGTAAGTGTCTAAGGCCATATTTGAACTCAGTCTTCCTGACTCCAGACCCAGTACTCTATTCACTGTGCCACCTAGCTGCCCAAAATCCAAAGATAGATAAATAAATAGATAGACACAAGTATATACATTGACATCTTTGGATATACGCATATACATATGTAATTGTATGTATGTATGTATATATGTGTGTGTGTGTATGTATATATATATTGGATTTGGGGCAGCTAGGCGGCACAGTGCCTGGAGCGCAGGATCTGGAGTCAAGAAGATCTGAGTTCACATCTGGCCTCAGATATTTACTAGCTGTGTGACCCTGGGCAAGTCACTTAATCCTGTTTGACTCAGTTTCCCAATTTGTCAAATGAATTGGAGAAGGAAATGACAAACCACTCCATATCTTTGCCAAGAATATATACCACAGTGGACTATATACTATACATATAGTACACATGCATGTGTATATAGTATATATGTGCATAACATACAGTATATATGCATACGAACATACACATAATATATAGTACTTATATAGCTTTCATATAACACTTTACGGTTTTTAAAGCACTATATATGTACATGTATATATAGTAGATAATATACATACAGTACATATTTATGTATGTGACATATAATATACACTTTATGTATATAGTATATATTATGTAATAGTATAGCATATATTTATAGCATATATACTATATACATGTGTGTATAACACATATACTTTCAACATAAGTTATAACATATGTATAACATAACATAACATATGCACTTTATAACTTAAGCATTTTACAACATATGTCCATGCTGATTCTTCCTGCTAGACTCTCAGCTCCTCTGGGGTTAGCCAGTTAGACAGTACTTAGCCAGCTACTGGCCTCGGTTGCCTCAGCTGATCCAGACAGCAGATGTTTTCTCCTTGGCCTAGACCCATCTCCTTCCTTCTTCCCTTGACTATCTGTGCTCATAGACTGTAGGTTTTGGTTTTGGTTTTAAACAAGACTGTTTCATTAAATGAGATAATATTTATAAAGTACCATACTTGGCGCATATTATCACTTAATAAATATTTGTTCCCTTCCTCATATACATCAACTCATTTGATCCTCATGACCCTAAGAGCCAGGTGTTATGATTATCCCCATTTTTACAGATGAGGAAACTGAGGCTGAGAATGATTAAGTGACTGGGTCTGACGAACTACTGAACCAAGCTGCATTCTCTTACCTGGCTGCCATGTGTCCAGGAACTCATGGATTCTCTGTTTCTTTGGCCTTTATTGTTTCCTCATCTTAGGTGAATGAGTATCTGGTGATGGAATTGACAATGCCCACAATTTCACAAGCTTTAGAAGGTCAGAGAAGCCAATGGAGAGCCCCTCAGCCACAGGAACTGGTAGTTAAGTCCAGTAAGGAGCCAATGTAACAGCTGAGTGACCTGCTTGACCTGGTCCAACATTAGGTTGACCTATCAGCCAAGTCAGCAAGCCCGTCAAGAAGCCAGCCCAGCTGAGCAAGGGAGTGACTCATTCATCATTCACACAAAGCCTTGCAGTGAACTTGGTGGGGACTCTTCAAAGACAAAAAAGAATTCATAGGTACCCCTCAATAGCACATGTTCTCTACATGTGTGCCTCCCTACCTTTGTGCTGCAAGTTGGAGCCCACTCCTCACTCTCTTAAGGGACCACATGTGTACAAAGAGACAATGAGCCCCCCAAAGTTGAGGGGGGTTGTTTTATATTTTGTGTTCTTGCTATACCTTCTTAGTAAATATCATTTTGTGAAAGCTAAATGATATCAACAGGTTGATTTATATTACTGATCACACCAGACAGGGGCTTAGAGCCACAACTAGAATCTGAAGGGAAGAGTAAAGCACCACCTTCTGGGGATCCAACCTGCCAGTACCAGTGAGGGTTGGGATAGTGTGTTAAAAGGGGTTGCTACATATATATTCTGTATATGTCTACATACGTACATGGTGGCTTTTTCTGTTTGTTCCTTAGACCATTTCATTTTTGTCCTTGTATCTCCAGAGCCTAGTATAGTGCCTGAC
Organism: Trichosurus vulpecula; assembly: GCF_011100635.1. Lineage (NCBI taxonomy): Eukaryota > Metazoa > Chordata > Mammalia > Diprotodontia > Phalangeridae > Trichosurus > Trichosurus vulpecula. The sequence goes on from NC_050579.1 coordinate 25,329,076, forward strand.
CTAGAAAAGGCTCTAAATAAATGCTTTATGACTGATGAATTATATAGACAATACAGTGCCAAGTTATATACCTAAAGCTTTTGCCTCAACTAGCCAGACATTTAAGGCTGAAATGAGCTTCAGGGTCTGAATTCACCAGAAAAACGTCTCTCTTCCTCCTCTCTCTGGGAAATGTCTGTAATGACCCACCAACCCTCCCATCAATAGTCTGACTGAATTCAGTGACAATGACAATAATAATCCTGTTAAATTCAGTTAAATCCAACATGAGGTTTAGGGTTTTTCTTTTGTTTTGTTGAAATGAAGCCAAATGATTGGTTTGACTGAATTGTTCCCACTTCAACCAGTGGCTTTGATGTTGCATAAACACAGTCTTTGCATGGAGATCAACACAGACTAGGTAAGAAAGCAGGAGATCCTGGATTCAAATTACCTTGGAACTCTTCCTCCCAGTTTCTTTTTGACCAGGAGGAAGAACCTTATATATTCTTAGATTAAAATATCATAACAATGGAGTTGGAAGGAATCTTAAAGGCCATTTAATCCAATCTCTCTTTTTTACAGATAAAGAAACTGAGGCCCAGGGCAGTTGCGACTTGCCCAGCATCATGAAGGTTAGTAAGATCATAGAAGAGACTTACAAGGCCATGTAGTCTAACCCTTCATTTTATAGATGGGGAAACTGAGGCCCAGAGAATTTGAGTGATTCACCCAGGGTCACATAGATAAGGTATCATGTAATAGAATATTATTGTACCTTAAGAAATGAAGAAAAGAACAGTTTCAGAGAAACTTCAGAAGACTCATATTGACTGATACAAAGTAACATGAGCAGAAGCAGGAGAATAATTCCTATAACAACAACAGCACCACAAAGTTTATTGTATTCTGAATGATGGAGAAAACCAATGAGATCCTACAGAACACACAATGAAACATACCTCCACATTCATGGAAAGATATGGGGGACAGCTAAGACAGAATATTGCATCCATTGTCAAATGTGGTCACTTTATCACATGTCTTTTCTTAATTGTTTTTCTTTTCAATAAGGAAGGGTTCATGGTGGGGGGGGGGGAGGACAATTTGATGAGGACCTGGACTGTGTCCGAGGTGATGCGAATGAAGGAGAATGGAACTAGCATCAGTAGAGTGGAATGAGAACTAGGCTTAGAGCCAGAGGGTATGAATTTGAATTCCAGCCCTCTCTATGTGACCCTGGCCAAGTCATTTCCCCTCTTAATTTTCTCTCCATAAAATGGGAGTAAAATGACCTCTATGTTCCTTTCCAGCTCAAAATCCAGTGATACTGTGAACTTAACAGATGAAGCTGAGACATAATTCAGAGGAAGCACTGCAGGCAAGAACCAGAGGGGAATCTCAGAAAACCCCAAGTGTTCAAGCCTTGAGGAGAGGGGTTGCAAGAGGAAGGAACAGAAGAAGAGGATCAGCACAGCACTGGCTCTAGGGTCAGAGGCCCATCTTTGACAGGGCCTTTGTGACCTTAGGAAGTCACCTCAGTTTCCCCATCTGTAAAATGAGGGGGTTGGACTAGATGGCCTCTGAAGTTCCTTCCAGATCTAGAGCTATGTACCCACGCATGATCCGTGACCTAAACTGGTCTCAAAAGTGGCAGAAAAAAAGAAACAGAAACAAAACATTGCTTCAAGTGTAGCTAGCCAAGAATTTCAGAGAACAGACCTCCTCCACTGATGGATAAAATCATCCCATTGTTTCCAGGAGCTGGAGGCAGCTCAGCTCTCACCCCCAATGCCCATAGATGGATTTTTCCCAACAATCATATAGATGATTTTTTACATTGGTAAACAATGCCAGAATTCATCATATAAGGTGCTAGGAATTCTACCTCGTGCTTGTAACCAGGACGTATTTCTTTCTAGGTAGAAGCTCATGTGGTTTGGGGGTGGAAGGGACTGTATTCAGGTCCCTAAGTAGGTTAGCTTAGAGCTGCTTAGGATAAGGAGAGAGAGACAGACAGACAGAGACAGGGCAGGCAGAGAAAGACAGAGACAAGGCAGACAGGGAAAGACAGAGACAGACAGAGACACAGACACAGAGAGAGAAAGCACTCACTGAAGCAGGCCAAAAAAACCCACAACAGGAGGAAACCTCATCACTTTCCCTGTGGACTACCTAGCCCCCAGCACAGGATGTCAGCTCCCTCCCTGCCCTTTGCTCACAAACTTTGCACCCCTAAAAGGACGCTCATAAGTGGCTTCTTCTATCTCCCAATCCACCCTCTTCCGTTTTCTACGCCACTTCTGAGGCTGAAGCACGATCTCTGACCTTTCCCAGGGGAACAATGTCTTAGGGTGGAAAGAGACTCCGAAGCTGGCAGGGAACCTCGGAGGTCATCTACTCCAACACCCTCATTTTACAGAGGCCCAAGGATGTTAAGTGACTTAGGATCACAGAATGATACATTTAGAACTGGAAGGGACCTGAGAAAATTGTCTCCTCTATCCAGAAAAAGAAATATGGAGTCCTAATGCAGATCAAAGCAGACTATTTTGTTTTTTTTGTTTTGTTTTGTTTTTTTTTATGCTTTTCTTTCTCATGGTTCCTCCCATTCATTCTAATTCTTCTATACAACATGACTAATATGAAAATATGTTTAATAGGAATGTATATGTAGAGCCTATATCAGACGGCAAGCCATCTTGGAGGGAAGGGGGGAGGAAAAGAAAATTTAAAACTTATGGCAATGAATGTTGAAAACTAAAAATAAATAAACTTTAAAAAAGAAAAGAAAATTAGTCTCCTCTCCCCATTTAACTTCAGATTGCTTTGCTCCACCCATTCCACCAGAGGAAGTCTTCACATGCTTGGGGTAGGCATCCCCCTAACTCACCAATGGGTTTGAGGCCTTTTGATTACCTTCAACCTGGTTTAGCCAATCTGCTGGGATGGTTTTACCAGAGTATGGACGCCGCACATGCCTGCCTGCAGAAGATGAGATTTAAGTTGAGTATTGAAGGAAGCCAGGGAAGCCATGAGATAGAGGTGGAGGAAGGAGAATTTTCCAGGATTGGGGCACAGTCAGTCCAATGGAGGCACACAAAGCAGTAGAATTCAGGAAGCAGTTTGACCAGATTGGGTGGAGTGGAATAGTGATAATAAGTCTGTCTCCTATTACCTTTGTGGCCTCAGTTTCCTCACCTGTAGAAAGAGAGGACTGAACTAAAAGGCCTTTCAGACATCTTCCAGTCTTAAGTCTCTGATCCTCCAACCTTATAGAGCCATGATCCTGAGGAAGTCCAAGTGGGATCAGATTGTATGAAGGACCTTGAATGCCTTACTCTGTTGTTCATTGGATGTAGATTATAGATGTTAGCAGTAGTCTAATCCAGCCTTTTCATTCTGTAGATAACAAAACAGCATCTCAGAGGCATTACTTGTCCAGAGACATGTGACTAGTACCATATAATCGTCTCCAACGCATAATCATTGCACCCTGTTTTTTCAGTCCAAAAATTAGTTTGTAACCTTTCATCACATAATCATCACATAGTATAATTCTGTTCATCACGCCACTTAAAAGGTAAACGGAGCAGCAATGTATTCACCGGTGGCATATGAATACACATTCATCTCTTGCCCATTGGGAGCCACAAGCCTAGAATTCTCAGTGCACACACATTGTCAATATATTTCTGAAAGCCCACTTGTGTGGCTTGTTTGGAGGGCTACAGTACTAACGGTATTGTCACTCAATCCAATGAAGAGCCATGGGCTCAAGGGTAGCCAGCAGGCAAAGGAAGCTGCCACAAGGAAGCCACGTGATATGGCAGGATTGGCATCTTCTCGATTTAAACATATATTCACCAGTATGCTGTGCATGCTAAGACAGTTTAGTAATAAATAATCTTTCAGTAACACCAGCACAATTTTTTTAAGCTTCACATAATGGTCGCACCCCGCTTTTTTGCAAAAAAAATCCACGATGATTATGCAGTGAAATATGGTAAGTGGAAAATGAGCATTTGAACTCCAAGACTGGCCCACCACACAGAGGTTTGGCAATCTGCTCAAAATCATATTTTTAAATACTCGAAAGAAAGGCCAAATTTCAATTAGAGGTTTGTAAAAATAAAAATGGAATTTTTTTCCCATCAAAATCCATGGAGCCCCCTCCCCAAAATCTATCCATAGACCCCAGATTAAGAAACCCTGTTGTACACCACGTTGCCTCTCATTAGTCTAGGGGTAAACCTGTATTGTGTGCCCCCAACACAACATAACTTGCTGAAGAGTAAGAGCTGTTTGTTTATTTGTTTCATCTTTGTAACCACAGGGCCTAGTTCAGGACTTTACTTTGAAGTCAGAACTAATAAAGGCTTGTCAGCTTAGATTGGAAAGGATTGGCCATCCCTGATGCATGGGCTCCATTTTTTTTTTCTGAAATGTTAAACTCTTAATGTTTGTTTCTGAGTTGACTTGTAAGAGAGGCCCTACCTTGTCTGAGCCCTGAGGCCTGGGTGGCAGCAGGCTTCCTTCCCAAGGAAACATTTGAATTTTCAGCTCCTCCAAGAGGGCTTTTTTCCATTTAAATAGCTTACATGCTGTTTATTGGCCCAGGCCCTTTGGAGACAGTAGTTAATTATACTCACATACAACAGCAGCAGACCCTCATTAGACCCAATTTACAAAGGAAGACCCTCCAGTCAGAGGAGTAGAGTCCCTTATTGTCATCCTTCTCCTGAGCATTTTTAGGATTTCCTTAAATCTCATCCAAGAAGCTGAAGGAGGTTGTCCAGACTGCCCAGACCAGAGGTTGAACCCCAGGCCTCTAGCAGTTCAGAAGCCAGGGGCACACAAGATTAACATACAGTCCCCTGAGAGTACTAAATGGATAATGAATTCAACCGACCATCGGGGAGTAATTCTGGGGAGGAATGGTTGGTTTCTTCTCGAAAAAGAGTTTAATGGAAAGAAAGGGGGGTTTGAATCCCAAACCTAACTACAGCAATGGACATTTGTTGTTGTTGGGTCATTTCAGTTGTGGCCAACTCTTCATCACCCCATTTGGGGTTTTCTTGGCAAAGATACTGACATGGCTTGCCATTTCCTTCTCCAGCTCATTTTAAAGATGAAGAAACTGAGGCAAACATGGTTAAGTGACTTGCCCTGGGTCACACACTTAATAAATGTCTGAGGCCAGATTTGAACTCGGTTTCTGACTCCAGGCCAATGATCTACCCACTGTGCCACCTAGCTGCCCCACCATGGAGATAGACTTCACCAAGAAGTCACCTAGCCTTTTATAAATCAGTTTCACTGAATCAATAATCTCTGAAAATGTGCTTTGAGCTCTTTGAGAGATGAGCATTTTACATACATACATACATATATATGTATATAGATAGACAGAAACACACACAAGGCCTTTTTAGGGGGATCCAGACATGTGCTTCATCAGTGTGGAAAACTTCCAACATGTAAGCTCCCTTCTCCAAAGCAAATGTGGATACAGTCTGTAATTTACAATCTCAGAGTCACCTAGGGCATTAAAATGGGGAAGTGATTTGTCTAGGGTCATGCAGCCAGTATGTGTTAGAAGCAGGACCAGAACCTAGTTCTTCCTGACTCCAAGACCAGCCTTCTATCAACTAAACAACAAGTATTTATTAAGCACTGAATGAATCAATAAGCATTTATTAAACACTTATCAGTCAATGAATCAACAAGCATTTACCGAATATCTGTGATGTGCCAGGTACTGAGCAAGGCAAAAGGGAAACAGTCCTTGTCCTCAAGAAGCTTCTATTCTATTAAGGGAAATGACATGTATGCATGTAAGTATATGCAAGATACTGTAACATTGTTATCAATCAACAAACATTATGTGTCTTTTATGCACCAGGCCTTGTGTTAAGACACTGAAGATACTATTGAAATACATATACAATGTATCATACACACACACACACACACACACACACACACACACACACACATATACACACATATATATGATACATTGAAACAGTGCCTGCCCTCAAGAAGCTCACATTCTAATGGAGGAGACAAAATGTAAACACTTAAATATACACAAAAATAGGCAAGAAAAATATAAGATAATTTTCTAGTGAAAGCACTGACAGAGAACTCAATCAAGAAAGGCCTTCCTCATGTACAAGGTGGCTCTTAAGAGAAGCTTTGAGGGAACCTAGGAATTTTGAGGAGCAGCTAGGTGGCGTAGAGGATCTATAGAGCGTTGACCTGGAGTCAGGGGGGCCTGAGTTCAAATCCAGCCTCGGCTACTTGACTAACTGTGTGACCCTGGGCAAGTCATTTTACCCTGTTTGCCTCAGTTTCCCTACCTATAAAATGAGCTGGGGAAACCACTCCAGTTTCTTTGCCAAGAAGATCCCAAATGGGTTCACCAAGAGTCAGACATGATTGAAATAACAGAATAACAACAAGGGAATTTTGAGAAGCAGAGGTGAAGAGTTTGTGCATTCCTTCAGCTCAAACATCCTCTGTGTCCAGTCTCTCCCATTAAAATGGGAGCTCCTTGAATGCAGGGCCTGTCTCACTTTTCTAGTTTTATTCTCAAAGTGTAGCACAATGATTTGCACACAGGAAGCACATAATAAGTGCTTTATCTGATAATTTCATTCATCATTTATTCCAGGCACAGACAAAGGCAGAGGGGTGGGAGATAGAACATGATATGTGAGGAGCAGCAAGCAAGCCAGTTTGACTAGACCATAGAGTTTGTGAAAGCGAGTGACTTACAATAAAATTGGAAAGGTAAACTGGGGCCAGGTTTTGAAGGGGTTTACATGCCAAGCCAAGATGTTTGTATTACATGGAATTGGAGATAGGCCCCTGGGTCAAATCACATCCTTCAAACCCACCCACTGAGTAAAGGCCTCCCGTAAAGTAGTTAGCCTCTCAAGCAGCTGTCAAAGACAAGTCAACAAGCATTTCTTAAGCACACTTCTCTATAGAAAACTCTAAAAGGAATCCAAGTTCTCCGGGGACGACTTTGTTCCCACATAATCACCATCTTGAACAAAAATACTAGAGGGTCCATTAGACACACCCTCCACAAAATTGCCCTTGATCCCCAAACCACCAAAATCAATTTAGATAAACTTTAGCTGGAAAGAAACTGTGTTGCTGCACTGAGGCCTTACAGGCCAGGTTACGACCCAAAGTAAATGTGTTTCAGAGGAGCTCTGAACCTGTGTGCTCTTCTGATGCCTCATAAATAAATAGTGATAATAAAAATATCAATAATGAACTTGGGGAAAAAGTCCGGGCTTATTTACACTCCAGCAGAAATGCCCGGGGACTTTTCACAATGGAAACATTAATGCTGGCCTATATAACATGTACGCCTAACCATATTATTTCGCATATGTGTGTAATTTCTAAATTGCAGTGTGTAATTCAGAAGGGTCCAGGCTCATGGAAGAGGGAAGACTTATTTATGTGAGGGCCATTACTCAACTACATCATTCCCTGATGAGAAAAATCAAAGGGATTATTGGAACAATGGTATTTCTTGAGGTACGAGAGCGGAATGTTTCATAAAAAGTCTATCATTAATCTTGGTGCCGTGAAGGCAATAAACCACAGCCCCGGGCCTCACAAAATGCACACAGACACTGATCTTTGTGAGTGCCCACACCATCCAGGTCCTGGTGTGCTCAAGAAGCCATCACTGCTGAGAATGCACCCTAAGAAAGTGTGTGCTGTCCACTGGCTACTGATTAAGAATCTAGACTGAGGGCTCTGGATGCTAAGACATTGGGGATATTCGGTGTGGGGAAAAGAGAAAAGGACCCTGTTACCACTGACTTTCTTTTAAAGTTCATTTGGAAATCTTTTATCTCATCTACATTTCCTAATATATTCCCTTTCCTGCTCTCAAGGGCCGCTAGGTGTCTCAGTAGATAGAGTCCTAGGCCTAGAGCCAGAAAGACCTGAGTTCAAATTCAGCCTCGGACACTTACTAGCTGTGTGACCCTGAGCAAGTGATTTAACCTTGTTTGTTTCAGTTTCCTTTCAAATGAGCTAGAGAAGGTAATAGCAAATCACTCTTTGCCAAGAAAACCCCAACTGTGCCCACGAAGATTCAGATATGACTGAAAAAATAAAAATCTCTTCTCAGAGAGCTATCTCTTCCAACAGAGAATTTTTAAAAAGAGGGGAAAAATTTCAAACACCAAACAAGTCCAATATTATATATAATGATCCATATTCATAACTCCCCCTGTGCAAAGAAGGGAGGAAGGTACATTCTGATACCTCTTCTTTGGGGCCAAGTTTGACCACCATTTACTTTCTTCTTCCCCTCCTCCTCCTCCTTCTCTTCCTCCTCCTCTTCCTTCTTCTTCTCTTCCTCCTCTCTTCTTCTGCAATTTTAAAAAATAAAATCTTATTGATTTTTTTTTGTTTTTACATCCCCTAAATTTCCCCCTGTGCCCCATACACACAGAAAGTCATCCTATAAAACAAAGAATTTTTTAAAAAGAGAAAGAAAAAACACTTGGCATAATTGAAGAATACATCCCCCCAAAGTCTGAAAATATATACAGTGTCCAATAAGCATGGTACAGGGGTGTGCCAGAGCCAGCTTGAAATAGCTAGACTGAACCAACTTAAATTTTCCAGTTTGAGCATTTACACCTCGGAAATTGGCAAATGCCACAAATCAGAGCCTGATGTAAATTGTTTCAGCTCCTACAACATGCTTACTCTAATTCTTCTTAACTGCTTATGACCTCCCCCTTCCCACCCACCCAAAGCACTCTATATTTTCGTTGTATGCGCTCTATTATTCCTATACACATTTTCCCCAGTGGAATGTCAGCTCCTTGAGAGCAGGAAAGGTTTCCTTTTTGCCTTTGTATTGCCAATGCCTAGCTGCGTGCCTGGCAGGCAGAGAGGTTTAATAGGTCTTTATCGAATGACTGAGTCTCCCAGTCAATACAAATGACTGGGCAGAGGCGCTGCTGACCTTTTGGGTGCTGCTAACGCTATCTGGAATTTCCTCGAGGTAAGAGTCTGGTTCCAATAAGAGATTTTTATTGTTATCCTCCTATGGTAATGACTCCTGGGGGATGCACAGAATGCGAAGTAATTGGCACAGCATCCCCTGCCACGGCCAAAGAGGGCTGAGTGAGGAGGTGTAATCCTCCCACTCAATGAGGCAGAGGAAGGCAACAAAAGAAAGGAAGGGTCTTTCTTCTAAGGGAAATGTGCTGGAGGCTGAATGAGAGAAGAAGAGGGCAAACTGAGACACACCACCTCAGGGGAGAGAAAGGGATCCTAGATCAAAGCTCTAGGTCACAGGTTTAGAGCAGGAAGGGACCTCAGGGGCCATCTAGTCCACCCCACCCCCAACTTTACAGAGGGGAAAACTGAGGCCCAGAGAAATGACATGACACCTGCAATCACACAAGTAGCAAGTGGAAAAGCTGGGACAAGCACAAGAGGAACCTTAGAGATCATCGAGGGCCACACCTTCACTTTAATGAGGTCCAGAGATGTCACCAAAGTCACCCAAGTTACAAATTGTAAATAGCAGAGATGGATGTGTGCCAGGATGAAGTCCCTTTAGTAATGAAAACAACTTTATAGAACAAGTAAATGTTCTATAAAGAGGGGGATAGAGGGAGTGGATGGGGTGGAGTGGGAGGGGGTGGGAAAAGACCTTCTATGAGGCAGCAGGTGGCAGAGGACAGAGTGATGGGCCTGGAGCCAAGAGGATCTGGGTTCAAATGTGACCTCAGATACTTACTAGCTGTGTGACCTTGGGTTATTCATTTAACCACTGCTTGCCTCAATTTCCTCAACTGCAAAATGAAAAAATATAATGATAATTCATCAGAAAAATAAAATAAAATAATGAGATAATATTTGTAATAACACTGCTTGGCACGTAGAAAACATTCTCTCTCTCTCTCTCTCTCTCTCTCTCTCTCTCTCTCTCTCTCTCTCTCTCTCTCCCCCACCTTCCCTCTCATCTCTCCCCATCCCTCTCTCTGTGTTTCTCTTTGTCTCTCTGTCTCTGTCTTTCTGTCTGTCTCTGTCTTTCTGTGTCTATCTCTCTCTGTGTCTTTCTGTGTCTCTGTCTCTGTCCCTCTGTCTCTGTCTCTCTCTGTCTCTCTGTCTCTGTCTCTCTGTCTCTGTCTCTCTGTCTCTCTCTCTCTGTCTCTCTCTCTCTGTCTCTGTCTCTCTCTCTGTCTCTCTCTCTCTCTGTCTCTCTCTCTCTCTCTCTCTCTCTCTCTCTCTCTCTCTCTCTCTCTCCCTCTCTCCTTATCCACTTTTCCCCTTTATAAGTAGGTAGACAAGAAGGAGGAAACCCACCCTATGACCTCTGGACCAGGATGATACATAAATTTATTTAGCTAGAAGTAAATTCTTCTTACTCTAAATCCTTATTTCACTTTCTCTTTTCTACACATACGTGGTTTGGTGTTGTTTGTACAATTATTTTGGTCCAATTCTCAGTTCTCCCAGTAGGTGGTCAGTTCCCTGACCCTGAAGTTCATTTCTCTTTAGATGTCCCTCAGTCCCTAGCACAGCATTTTTCATTGATAATATACAGCACTTTACATTGTTGATGGAGTGCAGTGGAAGAAGCAGCAGCTTGTGATTTCATCATCATGGGATTGCCTGGTGTAGAAGTTCTCCTCACTGATACAGTTTCTTTTAAGCTCTGAGAGTTTTTTGAAGCCCTATAAAGTTAAGTGACTTGCCCAGGACCCTACAGCTAATATATGTCCAAAGCAACACTTGAACCCAAGCCTTCCTGACTCCAAAGGAGCACCCTCTTCACTATACTATATAGCGTCTTTTGTTGAGTTACATGGAATTAAACTGATTTGAATTTGAAGGGACACAGGCAGCCCAACAATCACTACCACCTCCCTACTACTAACCCTCTACCCTGCATGGACAAGTATTTCAACTTTCTGAATCCTAGTGTCTAGAACTTTGTAAAATGAATACAAGAATTTTCACCAGGTCCTCATCGAGTTGTCATGGAAAAAGCACCTTGTAGATTGTAAAGCACCTTATAAATCTGAATAGTTGATATTATTAGATTACTCAACAGATTTGGGATCTCATCAATGTGTGTACTTCCCTCAAAGATAAAGAATGTAACCTAACCCCACCTACTTGTAGGATCACGGTTCTAGAGCTATCCATTTGACAGGTGAGGAAACTGAAGCCTGCACAGATTAAATTAGTTGCCCAAATTCATCCAGGTAGTAACAATTCAAGATAAGATTTGAACCCTGGTCCTCTGTCTCCAGATTTACTGCTCTTTCCACTCCACTGCATGAAACTGCCTCCTCAGCTTGTGCAACATTACTAAATTCTTCATAAGGATCCCACCCAACAGTCTGGAGAGCATCCTTTAGACCTCTTGACATTATGTAGACACCAAAGTGGCATTTGAGTTGTCCATTGGTTATCCCTTTTTATATGACCAGTCTACCTCCATTCCATCCCTATAGCTCTGATATCTTTTGTGCCATTCTCTGACACACACTGGCTGTGTGATTCTAGCCTCTTAGTGCCCAAAACAATTCACTAAGACTGTAGGTTGCTGAGAAGATGCTAACCTGCTTTAGAAGAAGGAGTTTCTTTATCCAGCAATTCCCTATACCAATGAAATCATAGATCCAGCCCTGATTTTTATCACTGTTGGGTCACTTTTTGTGCATAGGTAGTTTGTTGGTATTGTTATTATTTGTTGGTAATAAGCTATAGCCCACTCATTCCCATTCTGTATCTCTCCGTTGTCCTTTGGACGGCCCATAGATTTGTTTCTTTGGAGACTGTGGTATTCCATAATTTGTAGACAGATAGTAGAAGTGAAAGAATTGTTGGTGCTAAAAAGAAGGTTTTTATTTCGAGGAAAAGCTAACAGCTATTGAAAGCATCGAGGAATTTCACAAATCCAAGTCCATTCTCTTCCTCCTATTAATTTTGGGACTAGTCCATTGCCTATCTACAATGTCAGTCCAACATTTATATACCTATGAGCTGTCTACCCAACTGTACATCATAGTCTGGACAAAAGGCATTCTTCAAGGAGCTGGCCTTTCCATCAAGGATAATGAGGCTAAATTTGCCTTGATTGATTAGGGATCTCATTTAGAAGAATATACAATGTCCCAGGACTTGACCTCATCAGCACAGTGTCATCCATAAATATCCAAATGACCTCACCATCTTAGGGAATCCATCTTCCATTTTGACTGTGCCATATCCCCTCCAAGGTGGTTGTAAACGCCTCAGATAGATTGATATTCATAATGAGGGGAATTTTGAAGAAAGTTATCATCTTTCAATGAACCTGGTATAATTTACATCAGTAAAACTCCATAGGAATTGATGATATACTATGTCAATGTCAATTCCTTTATCCATTTCCATTTTTTAATCCATAGTTTTTTCAAAAGGTTAAGTTGAAAATGTTTTAATTGCATGCTATAATTTCTCATTTTTATTATTTTTTCTGATTCAGTGTTCATTTTATCTTAATTTTAGAAAGATGATTATCTGCAATTAATAAATGACTCCTACATTGGTAATCAGCCATTTACTGTCTCTTAAGAGTATTACTATTACCTTTTTTATGGCCCTCTGATTTCATTAGTATAAGAAACCCTCAGTATGAGAGTGTGTATGAAGAATAATATCCTCCAATTTAAGTAGGCATCTCATCTGCAGTCTACAGTTTTACAAAATTACCTGGTCCATTGACTGCTCCAGTGACTTGCTATGGTCACCCAGCCAGTACTGTGTCCAAGGCACACCTTGAATGCAGACTTTCCTGACTTCACTTCCCTCAATAACTTCACTACCTCTCACAACTACTTTTTTTTTCAGTCTGGACTTATAGTATAGGGAATTTCCAATAGGAAAATTCCCTCTACCAGCGTAGATGGACAATTTCTCTGTAACTTGGAGTCTCAGAGAGTTATCTGGGGGCATTGAAAGGTTAAATGACTTGTCCAGAGTCATACAACCAATATGTGTCAGAGGCAGAACTTGAATCCAGGTCTTCCTAGCTCCAAGGTCTGTTCTATCTCCACCATAGAAAGCTTCTTCTCTTCTTCCAATTACTATTATTAATAATGGCTTGTCAAATCCCTGAAATCCCCAATTGTGATTTTGAGATCCTATGATTTAAAGCAGGGAAGAGACCTTAGGTATTTTTTAGAATCCTTCACCAAAGTTCGGATACCCCTGGGATGGTTAAGATCACTGTCAATTCACATCTTACTGGGAGACTACTTTCCAACTGAAAAAAGGTATCCAACAGAGGAAGCCCTTGTGGGAATGGAATAAAGGGAAAGTGCCTAGTGGGGAGCAGAAGGAATGGAAAATAGCCTGAATACTGCAGGGAAAGTGCCAAAAACAAAACTATGCCTGCTACTCTCTTTCTCTGGCTCTGCATCTCATATACATTCCCAGCCAAAGGAAGAGGAGGAGGGCACAGGACCTAGGCTATCCCTTCTTCCTAAGTTATGGTTATTTTTTTTGAGCTGACAGAACACCAGTAGCATTACACTATGTAATGGAGAATTTTGTTAAGTCATATTAAATTAGAGCAGTGTTCAGGCCCTGGAATGGAACTCTAGATAATAACAGTTTATTGATTTGTGAATTGTGCTCTCTTGGAATTATGTCTGTCAGCAGAAAGCCGGATTTTGGTGATGTGATTATTTTCAGGAGCACAGCGTTTGGATATCAATATCAATAACATTTACCTTTTTAAAAAAACACACTACCACCAAAGAGTTGTGATTCTCCCCATGTAATGCATTGCTGCTAGCCAGCCAGGAGCCTGCTAGGAGGTTGTCTGAAAGCTGATGGGAGTGAGGGGGGAAGGGTGATGGAGAAAGAGAGAAACTCATTCAGAACCAAGGGTCATCCTTCCATCCATCCTTCCATCCATCCATCCATCCATTCATCCATCCATCATCCATCCATCCATCCATCCATCCATCAATTCATCCATCTATCCATTCATTCAACCAATTGACTAATACATGATAGGCACTAGAGATACAGAAACAAGTCAATCAACAAACATTTATCAAGAGCTTATTACTATGTGCTAAGCACCAAGGATAGAGAGAAAGGCAAATACACAGCCCCTTCCCTCAAGCATCGCAAAGGGAGGCCAGAAATTACTGACAATACTCCACCCCCAAAAGTACCACAACCGTACCACCTTTTCTGGTCTGTATCTGTGATTTTATTGGTATAGGGAATTCTGGGAAACTTATACTATCAACATACATCAAAAACTGTTCTGCAATTTATAGTTTTGGAAAGCTGTTTGGAGGCATTGAGGAGTTAAGTGACTTGTCCAGGGTCACAAAGATGGTATGAATCAGAGGCAGGACTTGAACCCAGGTCTTCAGGACTCCAAGACTGGCTCTCTACCCTCTACTCAGTTACATATCACATATTTATAAAAAAATCAGTCACCCAATGATTTGATTTGAAGAGCTTCAGAAAGTAACACCCTTGCTCCAACTCTGTCACCTTACCAAGAGATTTCTCCCCAATTGATGCCTCAAGTTCCATCACTAGCTATCCATTCCTTTGAGGAAGTCTCAGACAGATCCTCTATGGAAGATATAGAAGAAAATATACATAGACAAAAGAATAGGAGGGATCAGTACCTCCGCAGTCACCTGTTTACTTGGTCTTCATTATCACCCCTGTGGTTGAATAAAACAGCCTGCTAACTGAATTCCCATATTCTATTCTTTCCCGCACTCCAATCTACCCTCCACTCCAATGCCAGGTTCATCTTCATTTTGCATAGGTCTGATTAGATGACTCCATTTATCAGAATTCTTCAATGTCTTCTTCTTATTCCCATTTATTTAGCCATAATAACCACCCATCTAAAAGAATGCAACAGCCTCTTAAGTTGAACTCCCACATTCTAGTCTCTGCCTCATACCAATCTATTCTTCACTCCAATGCCAGATTCATCTTCCTTATACACAATTATAACTGGCTCACTCCCATACTCAGAATCCTTCAATGTCTTCCTATTGCCTTTGGAATAGAATCTAATCTTCTTAACCCATTTTTTTCTTTTCATGTGAAAATTTTTGTATTTTTTCCAATTACATGTAAAAACATTTTCAACATTCATTTTTAGAAATATTGAGCTCCAAATTCTCTCATTCCTTCTTCCCCTCCCCGCTCCTTGAGAAGACAATTTGATATAAATAATACAAGTGCCGTCATGCAAAACATATTTCTATATTAGCCATGTTATGAAATAAAGCACAGATGAAGAAGAAAGAAAAAAAGAAAGAAAGAAAGAAAGGAAGGAAGGAAGGAAGGAAGGAAGGAAGGAAGGAAGGAAGGAAGGAAGAAAGAAAGAAAGAAAGAAAGAAAGAAAGAAAGAAAGAAAGAAAGAAAGAAAGAAAGAAAGAAAGAAAGAAAAAGAAAGAGGAAGGAAGGAAGGAAAGAAGAAAATAAAAGAAAAACTATGCTTCAATCTATGTTCAGACTCCATCAGTTCTTCTCTGGAGGTGGATAGTGTCTTTCACAATGAGTCCTTTGGAATTGTCTTGTATCATTGAATTGCTAAGAATAGCTAAGTTATTCACTGTTGTTCATCGCACAATGTTGCTGCTAAAATGTGCAGTGTTCTCCTGGTTCTGCTCACTTTACTTTGTATCAGTTCATTTAAATCTTTCCAGGTTTTTACGAAAGTATTCTGTTCATCATTTGTTATAGCACAATAACATTCCATCACAATCATATGCCACAACTTGTTCAGCCATTCCCTAGTTGATGGGCATCCCCTCCATTTCCAAGTATTTGCCACCACAAAGAGAGCTGCTATAAATATTTTTTTACATATAGGTACTTTGCCTTTTTTTGAAATCTCTTTGGAGTACAGACCTAAGAGTGGTATTCTGGGTCAAAAAGTATGCACAGTTTTATATTCCTTTGGGCATATTTAACCCATCTTTTAAAGCCATTTGGAACCTGGTACTTCTCCAAATTTCCAGCCTTATCTCACATACTCCTGCACTCTAAACAAACTCAACTATCTGCAATCCCTTTCATTGTATAGTATTGCAATGGATGCTAGTAATGGCATATTAATAGTGTTATATGAGAATGGCATAGGACATTGGACACAGAGCAGGCTTGGAGTCAGGAAGACCTGTGTCCAGTCTTCCCTCTAAAACTTACCAGCCATGTGATGATAATTAAATCACTTAACTTCTTGGTACCCCAATCAAATCTGAGTCTACAAGTTATGTTCAAGTTGCTGATCCATGATTACCAGGATTAAACTACAAATCTGATTCCCTTCCCCCAAATTGTATTGTGTATCTGCATTTTTTTTAACAGATGGGGAACCTGGCTTGGGGAAATGAAGTAACTTGCCCCCGATCATCCTAGTGCAGAGCAGCTGGCCTTAGGGTCCCATATCCAGAGCTGGAAGGGACCTCGCAGACCATCTAATTCAACTCCTTCATTTTGCAGAAGGGGAAACTGAGGCCAACAGAGGTGAAGTGACTTACCTGAGATTATACGGAAATTAAGTGAAAGAGTCAGGATTCGAACCCAAATCCAATTTTCCTACTCGTACCTCATAGCCCCTTTATACTCCTCAGAGTTGGAATTTTACTTGTAGCACATACGCCGTCTCTGGATCTTTCAAATCCTTCCTTATTCTTCCCATTTTTGAATTCAATTTTGAAACCATGTCAAACACAATCATATCATTTCTCTTTTTTAAATGAGCCCTTTTAAAAGTTATAATGTGACATGTACTCTCTAAGTGATCAAGGATTTACTTGCATCTCCAACTTCAAATTATAATTGGGTCTGTCTTAAAACAATAAGCTTTCTGTGTCAAAGCCATGCTGCTCTCATGGGCTGGGGACAATATGGAGCTCATAATTACTCTTAATAACAGCTATTAATGGTTGACCTGAGCAGGCTGTTATAAGCACGTGTAAATAAGACCAATAATTTACGATCATAGTTATTGCTTGTTTGGCTTCATCTCCCTCAAGGATGTCAGAATTCTGAATAGGGAGTAATTAAGCATCCCCACAGTCTGGAGAGGTGTTTTCCAACTGACAAATAGCTACTTGCCTGCTGATGACAGAATCATAGAATCTTGGAGCTGGGAGGAAGCTCAGAGTTTGTCTCGTTCCATCCCTTTCCTGAAGCATGAATTCTGGCTTCAGCATCCCGGACAAGTGATCATCCAAGCTCAGTTTGCCTTGCCAAGTACTGGCAGGGGGACAAAAGAAAGGTGATTGGACATGGACTTGTAGACCTGCGTTTGGATCCTGGTTTGATTACATGGTACCTGAGTGACATTAGACAGTCACTTCTCTCTGAGCTTCAATATCCTCTTCTATTAAATGAGGGATTTGAACTAAATGATACCCTAAAGTTCTTTCCAGCAACTCTAGAGCTTATGAATACTTCTAGTCACTGAGAACTTATGCAAGGGAGGACTCATTTGTGCCAGCCTACCTTTCCAGGCTTCTTTTATTACTCCTCTTCATGCACTTTCAAAAAAACCTGGCCTGTTTGATGAATTTAGTACATCATCTTCTGCCTTCATACCCTTGCAAAGGCTGTTATCATGCCTGGAGTGCCCTCCCTCCTCACCTCCACCCTTTATAATCCTTGGATTCCTTCAAGACTTGGCTCATGTGCCCGCTCTTATGAGAAGTCACTCCTATTTTTAGGGCAATCTTCCTTCTCAGATTTCTTTGTGTATCATGTTAGTTACCCTAGCAGAATGAAAGTAAACTCCTTGAGGACAGGGACTATCTTTCATTTTTCATGTCTTTATATCTTCAGTGCCTAGCACAGAGTCTAGCACATAATAAAGGTTAACAAATACTTGTTGGAATGGGTTAGAGTAGAACAAATTGGTTTGGATTAGATTGTGGAAATGCTTGATTAATTTATTTTGATACCTGGCTATCTAACAAGAAAAAAATGGCATGGTGGAGAGAGAGAGGGGGGGGGAGAAGGAAGGAGGGAGGGAGGGAGGGAGAAAGAAAAAAGAAAGAGAGGAAAGAAAGAAGGAAGGGAGGGAGGAAAGGAGGCAAGGAGGGAGCAAAAAGAAAGGGAAGGAGGGAGAGGAAAGGAAGGAAGGAAGGAAAAGGGAGGAAGGGAATTGTCTGTTTCTGTTTACCTACTCTGTTACAAAGGTTGATATTATTAAGGCTTCACTTTGATAGGAAACCCACACTTCACCACAATGAAATACCCCTTCTCTGTGGTAAGTGCTCTAACCTCTGTGAGCACACAGTGAGCATCCTGAAAGGAACACGATGTGATGTACTCATGATAACGTCAAAACAACCCATGCCTTAAACATGAGGGGGATGCGATGCACTTATGGGCACTGGCAGACAGAACAGAGGAATGTTGTCCTCAAGATTCTGGGCTAGTAAAACACCAGGGAAAACAAACCCACCCATTTAGAAGCTGACATTTGATGGGAACACAATGGAATTAGCACTGTCTAATAGAAATTTAAGGTCAGTTACCTTTCCCAGGAAAGAAAGAACAAAACGTAATTAATCAGCTCCGGTGGTAGGCGCCTACAGAAGGGAGAGACAGAATGTGCTGCCACTCAGCTGCTTTGCATAGGATTGGGAGGGCATTTCTCGGGCAAATACAACCCACGGAATGGGAGGAGGGGCGGTTCTTAAGTAAGGTGATGGACAGGCACTGGGGGAGTTTTAACCTTGAACGCAGGCCGAGAAGGCTTTGCCTCTTGGCTCTGCCACACAAGACGGAGTCCTGCACCCAGTGGGCACAGCCACAAAAGTTGGCTGATAACAATGATGAGAAGAGGTTATCCTGGCTACAGAGGAAGAAAGAACTAGGTGTCCTATTTAAAGATAAATGTTATTTAGCCCTGGGTCAGAGCTAGCCTGGGGCACCCTGGGAAGAGAGAAGTGGGCGTTTGTGAAAGGTCAACAGAAACAACACTGGACTTCAGATGAGGAGCCCTCAGATCTAGCCTTGACTTGATACAGTGGATCTAGGATAATCTCATTTCACAGAAGGAGGCCCAGAAAGGAGATATGGTCATAGATATTAGAGCTGGAAGGGATTTAAGAGACCATCTAGTACAGTCTCTTCATTTTATAGGAGAAACTGAGGCATCGGAAGAGAAATAACTTAGTCATAGAGCTGGAAGGGTCTTAAGAGACCTTCTAATACAACTCCAATTTTACAAAGAAAGAAACTGAAGCCTAGATCATCAAATAGATACCAGAGCTGGAAGAACCTTAGACACTATATAATCCAACCCTTTCATTTTACAGAAGAAAGAGAAGCCCGGAGAGGCTAAGTCACTTGCCCAAGGACACACAATGAAGAAGGAGCAGAGAGAAGATCCCCTGCTGCCCCCCACCCCGGGCTCTGTCTCTGACTCTGACTCTGATGCTGGTCCCTCCTCCGCCACGATGTTTGTTTTGTTTTTAACAAGGCCTGCCTTTGTAAGTTCCCCGGGGTCACAGAACCTCACCAGCATCCAATTTAAGAAGAAAAGGGGATTCTCTGGAATAAAGTCCTCTTCATCTGGGCTCCATCGAGTCCCACTCTTCCGGAGAAGGGCTAATTTATGGCTGGAAAACAGTGACGAATGGGAGGATAAACAAAATCATGACTCGGGTGACTTACGAGTGGGGAAGCTCCAACGGGTGCATTTAATAGGACATGACTTACCCAGACATGTAATTCTTTCCCTCGCACAGCCCAGTTAGTGTGGCAGAAATGTCAGAAACAGTTTTGCAACTGGAATATGCAATTTAAAATAAGTAAAGATTACTCCCAGGTAGTTTATTGCTTTAACTACAGCCAGGCATGTCCCTGAAGCAGACTGCGTAATGACTCTCACTTCATTTTTGGTTTGTGCCAAATATCTTCAGTTAGCTTTGCTTTATTGGCTTCATGCAATTTATGGCGGCACTAGAATGTGATTGTAATGCATCTAGTATTTTAGTTTTATCTTTCCCCAGTAATTTTTCTTCTTTATGGAGACTCTACTGTCTGCATTAATACAAGCCATAGAAATTATACAGCATGGAACCTGCTTGTAGGCAGCTCCCAATGCCCGTCAAAGAAGCAGGGCCCCAGAGGCTGGTTCCCACAGCGAGGACCCGACTGGGAGCCATGGGTGGGGCCTTGGTCTTGGCCTATCAATAAAATGTCTGGCAGCTCCCTGGGAAGAATTTATTTGGCCAAAAAGAGCTTGTGAGCTCAGTACTTCCACTGGGCCAAAAGAGGAGATATCCCGGGATCTCAGCTGTAGAGCTGGAAAGGACCTCTCCTTGGTTGGACCATCCAATACACCCCCTTCACTTTATAAGTGAAGAGACTGGAGCCCATGGAGATTAAGTGGCTTGCCCTTGGGTCACACAGCAGGAAGTGGTAGAGCCTGGATTTGGATCATAGAGGTGGAGAATTTAGAGGCATCTGGCCCAAACCCCAGACATTATAAATCAAGGAACCAAGGCCAAGGAGATGGAGGGACTTGCCCACAGTCATACCACTAGGAAGCATCAGCCTTGGGATTTGTTCTCTGACCCCCAGGCCATTTCTCACTCCATCATGTGGCACTGTATCCCACCGGAAATCTCACGAAGCTTTTCAGTAGCACTTCATAAGCAGCAGGGGGAAAGTATAACAAGACAAAATCAGGAAACAGGAATTCAGCCCTGGCTCAGCCATGAACTAGCTGTGTGACCTTGGAGGAGTCAATTCCTTCCCATCTGAGCCTCAGTTTCTTCTTCCTTAAAATGAAAGATGATATACATACATACACACAAACACACATACACACACACACATAGGCTACACACACATGTATATTCTATACACATATGTTAACACAGCGTATGTATGTACACACCTAAGCATATATCTATGTAGAGAAAAATATATATAATTCTGTTATGTTTTATATAATATACAATGTTACATGATATATGATCTAATCTGATTGGATACAATGATACGTAATAAACATAGCGTAATATAATCTAATCTATGACGTGATATGGTTTGACACAATATAACATGATATATGATATAATACCGTATGATACAGTATATCATCATACATAACATGATTTGATATGATATGATACAACATGAAATCATATCATATCATAGCACATGTAGCATAATATACTATAATTAATATAATATACATGAATCAGAGGGACTAGACCTGTTACTTCGTTGGCACAGGGAACTTCCAGACAAGGAAAACCCCTCTACCAAGTGAGTTCATCTTTCATTAAATCACAGTCTTAGTGAGCCGCCTGGGGCATTCGGAGGACAAGTGACTTGCCAAGGGTCACACAGCCTCTGTGTCAGAGGTAGGGCTTGAACCCAAGTCCTCCAGACTCTGAAACCAGCTCTCCATTGACTGCACCTTGGCTGCCTTGCTTATGGAAAGATAATATAAACAAAAAGGGGGGAAAAGGTCATTTTGGTCATGAAGGACATGTACAAGCAGGGGTAGGTGGGTTAGGACTGAAGCAAGATAGAGATGACACACAGATAGTCCAAGTGTTCCACAGGTGTGCACAAAATTTGAAATAACCCAAAGGAAGGTCCCCAATATGTTGGGTGGATCTTCTGCAGAAGGTTACCAATAGGTATTATCACAATGGAATCACAGGTGGAATAAAAATCCACCTCCCCTTACCCTTAATCCCATTGGCCCCATCACCTTGCTCTGATTTCCACTATTAGAGATTCCTTCCTTTGGATAAAGACACTATAATCCCTTGTTAAGTAATCCCTTGTTAAGTTGGGTAGATCTTCTACAGAAGATTACTGACAGGTATTATCACAATGGAATGAATATTGGATTTAGAGGCAGAGGTGGAGCTGTAACTGAGGTGGGACTGCTGGGATTTTGCTCCTGGGATACTAAAGTGTAGGGGGCATAAGATATATTTACTGCAATAAACCAATTCTGTCTCTTACTTGGCTGAATTTTTCATAATGAATTCTTGTGTTATTTTCACACAAATTAAAAAGTTGTCTCAAAGGCATGTTACACACTGCATGCCACCACTGTGCTGCTGACCCAGGTGCCGAAATTCCTAGAGATGACTCTGATCAAAGAGCCTGGGGTCAAAGGCTCACTCTGTGACTCATCCCAAAGGAAAGTTTGACCTTGGGCAAGTCATTTCCCTGCCCCAGGCCTCAGTTTCCTCTTCTGTAATATGAAGGGACTGGACTAGAAGTCCCTCCAGCCTATGATCCTACCTAAATGACCTGGAACAAAGTTTCTGCATCTGTAAAATGAGGGATGAGATTAGATATCTACATGTCAAGTAAATCTAGCCAATGTCCCTTTCAGCTCTCAATCTATGATTCTGTCACATAGACAAAAATGACAGAGGGTAAGAAGGCCTAGGTGGGCTGAGCTCTGCACCCATAGGCTGCAAGCTGCACCATTAGAGTGGAAGTTCCTTGAGGGCAGGGACTGTCTGTTGCCTCTTTTTGTATCCCCACTGCTTAGCACAATGCCTGGCACACGGTAGGCACTTAATTAATGATGATTAAGAGATAAGACAGCAGATCCATTTTACACAAAGGTGGATTTAAGTATTTTTTCCAAAACGGTTATCAGATGTTAGAAATACAAGGGAGCTCAGAGAGACAATGCGCTCTCTTCTTTTACAGGAGAGGAAGCTAGTTGAAAAATCAAGCACCTTACCCCTAAGGTCATCTATCTAGTGAATAGAAAAGCAGAGACTCAAACTCAGGTCTTAGGACTCCTGGTCCTATGATCATACCACTCTGCTGCTCCAGCTTTCATTTAACTAAGGCTAGGTCAGTAAGGGACCAGTTATTTTCTGCTTGCATTGCATTCTTTTTGATTGATGAATGATTTTAGGAGCACTATTCATTTTTTGGACATTGCCTAAGAAAAAATCCACCTCCCCCTACTGTTAATCCCATTGGCCTGCCACCTTGCTCTAATTTCTACTATTAGAGATTCATTCCTTTGGATAAAGGCACTATATCTCCATTGAACCCTTACTGACCAATGTACTGTCGCTGAATGACTTTATGTATTTGATAGAGTGTGATCCCTGAGGGAAGGAGATATATGTTGAGCCAATACGGCCACACCAAGAGATAGCGGGGCATCCAGGCAGCAGCGTGAGAGCATGGAGCCCAGGAGAAGGGTAGATAGACGATCAACAGGCATTTCTTTGTTGTTGATGTTCAGTCATTTCAGTCACGTCTTACTCTTCATGACCCCATTTGGGGTTTTCTTGGCAGAGATGCTGGAGTGCTTTGCCATTTCCTTCTCCAGCTCATTTTACAGATTAAGAAACTGAGGCAAGCTGGGTTAAGTGACTTGTCCAGGTCACACAGCTAGTAAGTATGTGAGGCTAGATTTGAATTCAGGTCTTCTTGACTCCAGGTCCCACACTCTATCCATTGTGCCATACGGCTGCCAAGCATTTATTAAGCACCTACTGTGTGCCAGACACTAAGTACTGGATACAAAGAAAGGTCAAGGATTGTCACTACCCTCAAGGGGCTTCCAGTCTAGTGGGGGATGGAGAAACATGTAAACAACTTTGTACAAACAAACCCTACACAGAGAAATTGGTGATAATCACCAGAGGGAAGGCCCTAGAAATAAGAGGGACTAGGAAAGGCTTCCTGTAGAAGGTAGGATTTTAAAAGGGACTGGAAAGAAGCCAGGAGCCCAAGATGAGGAGGGAGAACATTCCAGTCCTGGGAGATACGGCCCAGAGGAAACATTCTCCCTCCACTTTTGTTGGCTGGTGAATTATTTAGGTGGTAAGAGAGACCTATCCTGTTCTTCCTACCCATCCCTGTCTCTACATCCTCTCCCTTTCCCCATTCCTACCCCTCCCCACTCTCAAAGCCTTGGGTTCCAATTCTTCACCTAGGGGCAGCTAGGTGGCTCAGTCAGTACAGCACCTGCCTTGGAGTCAGGAGGACCTGAGTTCGAATCAGGCCTCAGACACTCGACACTTACTAGCTGTGTGACCCTGGGCAAGTCACTTAACCCTGATTGCCTCACCAAAAAAAAAACCCTAATCCTTCATCTGACACTTAACACCTGTGTAACTTGACTTTGGACAAGTCTCTGGGCCTCAGTTTCCCCCTCTGTAAAATGAATCGAGGAGATGGTTTCTGAGGTCCCTTCTGTGATCCTTTTAGGGATGTGCTTTAGGACAGCTGCTCCCTGGCCATACCTTAGCTACACCCCACCGTGCCCCCCCGCGCCCCCCCCCCCCCCCCGTCTGACACCCCTATCTAAATAAGATTCATATGAATAAGCTCCACCACAGAGAAAAGGGCAAACACCAGATGTCGAAGTGGATAAGTAGATGCATTTTATTCAGCAGAGGCAAGAGAAGGTGGGGGAGGGGACAGCATCCAGTTTCCCTTCCATGAAAAAAGGGCCCTCGATTTGTAGAAGGACACTGAGGGAGGCAGGCCCCGAATCCCCTGCTCATGGAACAGCTGCCAAAACCACTCAGTCACAGCCCAGCCCCGGTGTGTCACATTGTATAAATCTTCTCTGACATGTTCATATTTTCTATTTTGTCTCCAAAGAACAGCTGAGATGAGAAGGGGGAGGAGAGAGGGAGGGAGCCAAGGAGGAAGGAGCAGGGGAGGAGCAGGTGAGTGAGTGAAAGGAAGCTATTGGAACGTTCTGGCCCGTCCAAACACCTCCTGGAGAAAGGGAAAGGGTCCCACTGTTCTCATGATCCTCAAGCACGTAGTTCTATGACAAGAGCACCCAGCCCTGCCACTCTATGAGCTCAAGCAAACAACTGAAATTCCCTGGGCCTCAGTTTCTCAACTGTAAAGTGGAGGGTTCCCCTGTAGAATCTCCAAGGTCCCTGCCAGCTCTAAGTCCATGATGTAGGAGGGAGCTATTACCTGAACTGGGGACATGTAGGACTGTAGGCCTCAAAGGCCATCTGGTCCAACCCCTTCACTGTACAGATGAGGAAACCCATCTCTACTTTATAGATGAGGGACCCCAAGAGGTTAAGTTACTTGCCCTAAGTCACATGGGCAACAAGTAGCAGAGTGGGATTTGAACCCACCTCCTCTGACTCCAGCACCCACGTTCTTCCCATTGCATCATTCTGTCCTTATCAATCAGGTTAATGGACTCATCCAGCTGGCAAAGATCCCACAGCAGTTAAGATAAAGGCTTGCCTTGTTCCTAGCTGGCTTATCAAGGCTCAGCAGCAAGGGAGTTCTGGTGCTTCGACAGCATTTAAAAAGTTCATCGATTTGCAGCTAATACCAAGTTGTCATAGTTTCGAGAGTAACAGCTTGCGGTTTGCAGAATCAAAGCCTTTTCCTGAATCAATGAGAGGAGATTCACTGAGATTGCCTGGGCCTACTTAGGGAGGGAAAAACAGCAAGAGAGAAAAGACACAGGAATGGAAGCGTCTAGGGGTTTAGTCCAAGAATAAGCAATAAGGGAAGGGAAAAGGGGAAGGGAGGGGAAGGGAGGGGAGGGAGAAAAAGGGAGGGGAGGGGAGTGGAAGTGAGAGAGGGAAAAGGAGAAGGAAAGGGAAGGGAAGGGAGGGGAGGAAGGAAAAGGGAGGGGAAGGAAGGGAAAAGAAGGGAAGGGGAGGGGAGGGAGGGAAAGGAAGGGAGAGAAAGAAAGAAAGAAAAAGAGGAAGAAAGGAAGAGGAAGGAAAGGAAGGAAGGAGGGAGGGAAGGAAGGAAAAAGGAATAAGGGAGGGAAGAAAGGGGGAAGAGAGAGAGAGAGAGAATTGGATTTCAGAGTTTCTCCTAAAACTGCATACATAAAAAAAAGGATTTTGGTGCAAGAGGACATTTTAATCCAACAGACCAATATTGGGGGTTAGGGGAGAAGAATGATATAAGTTAATTCTGATATAAGGAAATGAGGTTAGAGTGAAGATTTCAAAGCTCCTCAGTTAGTTTGGTTCTCATTAAGATGGCATTTCAGTACACAATTTCAGTGTCTCCTGTGATGTGCTTTTTGTCCTGTGCAGTGCTGGGCTGGCCATTTTCTTCAGTCTAATCGCAGACAGGACTGGCTGACTGGTGACCTTGACCAAGAAACAAACTCCTGTGCTTCCTATCCCCAGGCTATAAAATGGACTGTGAACAAGCGCATGAGTACTGGCCCTGTCCCTGCCAGGCAAAGAGGCCCAGAATCACAAAGCCTTAGTTAGAAGGGGCAGCAGAGGCTTCTGGTCCAGAATAAATGTTTCCCACAACATCACTAGGAGGTGAGTATACAGTCTGGCCTTCAGGTGCTGCAGGGAGAGGAACCTGCCACCTCCCAAAACAGCCTCCTTCCCTACTGAGCCCTAACGATTAGGAAGCTTTTCCAGATGCCAAGCTTCAATGTGCTTCTTTGCAATGTCCACTCATTCCTTTTAGCTTTGCCCTCTCAACCCAACCAGGCAGATCTACTAGCCCCTCCTCCACATGAAAGCCCATCACACACTTGAGGACAGACCTCCCCTATCTCTCTCCCCTGGAAGATAAACAAATATCCTTATCTCCATCAGCCAATCCTCTTATGGCTTTAACTTAAATCCACCTAATGATGGTGACAATATTGATGAATACCTTTCTTTTTTTCTAAAATACATTTTAACGCTTGATGATCTCAATTATTTCAACCCTGTCTCCCACCCCAACTCCAGGTTGAATCCCCGTTATGACTTAGAAAATCAACTAAGCAAAAACTTCTACCCAATGGAGGGATAGCATCTAACAGTGTCAAGTCAACAAGCATTTATTCAGCTTCTGCTATGTGCCAGGCACCATGATAAGTGCTGGGGGATACAAAGAAAGGCCAAAAAAAAATCCTGTTCTCAAGGAGCTCATAATGTGATGTATATAGTATTCTGTCCCAGCATTTCCCCACCTCTCTACCAAGGATGCAGTAGGTTTCATTATCTTCTCTCTGGGGTCATCTTTGGTTTTACCATTACTCCAAATGTATACTAGGGGCAGCTGGGCTCAATGGACAGAGCACCATCCCTGGAATCAGGAGGACCTGAGTTCAAATCCAGCTGCAGACACTTGACACTTACTAGCTGTGTGACCCTAGGCAAGTCCCTTAATCCCCAGTGCCTCGCCAAAAAAAAAGTGGCTTTCTTTTGATGATGAATTCATTCACAATGCTGTAATCATCCTCTCTGAACCAAGGGTTCTCTTGGTTCTGCTCATTGTGCTCTGCATCATTTCATATAAAGCTTCCTATGTTCCTCTGAATTCCTCATATTCACCATTTCTTAATGAAAAGCAATGTTACATTGTATTCATATACCACGGTGTTTTCATTCATTCCTCCATGGGTTGGCACCCACTTTGTTTCCAAGTTTTTGCTACCTCAGGGAGAGCTGCTATAAATATTTTGGAATAGACTAGAACTCAGTTTCTGGCTGATTTCCTTGGAGGAATGTTCCCAGTGGTGGGTTCCTAAATCAAAAGTTATGGAGAAGGGCAGCTAGGTGGTGTGGTGGGTAGGGCACTGGCCCTGGAATTATGAAGACCTGAGTTCAAATTCAGCCTCAGACACTTGGCACTTACTAGCTGTGTGACCCTGAGAAAGTCACTCAACCCTGATTGCTTCACTAGAAAAAAAAAGTTATAGACAGTTGAGTCATTTTTCTTGCATAATTACTCACCAATTATGGTTGGACCACTTCAAAGGTTCATCAACAGTACAGCAGTTTGCCTGCCTTCCCACAACCCCTCTGACATTGCTATCATTCGCTGTGTTGGATGATGTCCGTGATTGGACTCAATTCCTTTGCAAATCCACCATCATGCTTCACCTTCACAGCAATTCTGTGAGTTAAGTAGCATGGAGAAGCGATTGATGGATCTGTAGTCAGGAGGACCTGAGTTCAAATCCTCTCTCAGACACTTATCAGCTGTGTCATAAGTAGCTTAACTTTCATTTGCCTCGGTTTTCTCTCATAATAATAACAGAATTATTATTAGCATCAAATGAGGTAGGTATGTAAAGCATTTTGCAAACTTAAAACACTATCTACATGTTATCACAAATTGACAAATAAGGAAACTGAGTCTCAGAGGAATTAAATGACTTTCTCAAAGTATAGAAGAACTGGGATTTAACCCATGTTTTCTGATGCCCATTTCCAGATGACGAATTTAGAGTTGGAAGGAACCTTAGAGGTCACCCTTTATTTTACAAATGAGGAAACTGGACCCCAGCAAGATTTTGAAACCATCCCAAGGTCATTGGCCGTAAGTAACAGCGCCTTCTGGGGATGCTACGCCACACCTTTGATAAGATCACTCCCACTACTGTAAGGCTGACCCAGCCTCCCTGCTACAATCAAAATGGCAGAAGCAAAAGTCTCCCTCCTCCTACCTAGGTCTTCTTATGTAAAAACAATCTCTCCTGCCCACTTTGCTGGTCCACTACTAGATAAAAGGAGAGGAATGAGTTGAATTCATCTGAGGATCAGAAGAATTCACAGATTATTTCCTGGTCAGCCTACTCTGCAGTGGCAAAAAGTACACCAATCCTGGGGTTTTCCAGGAATCACAGCCTTGGTAGAGGCATGTGAGTGTAAGTGTGTAAATATGTGCGGCTGTGTGTGCAAATGTGTGTGGTTAAATGTATATGGTTGTGTACACTTATAATATACATATATTATAATATATAATATTAGATAATACATATTGTAACTATAACATATTAATTATATAAAATATAATAATTATATGTATATTATCCATATATATTATATGTGTACGAATGGCTGTATGTCTGTGTGTATGTCTCTGTTGAACACTGACTATCCTATATTCAGCCAAGTTATGAGAAGAATGACATAAATAAATTATTTTAGCAATATATATGACCTGAGTTCTTTGCTATGATTTTTCCTTTAAGTACCATCATATTCAAGGAGACAGAAAATAGATGATTCCTAGAGGATCCTAGATCTAAAGCTAGAAGGGCCCTCAGAGGTCATCTAGTCCTAGTCACCTTCCTCATTTTACAGATGAGGAAACTGAGGCCCAGAAGGCTGTCCAAGATTGCGCAAGTAGTAAGTGAAGGAGGCAAGATTTGAACACAGATCCTTTGACTCCAGAGCCAGGACTCCTTCCACTGTATCACAAAACAGTTTCCACACCAGCTACATCTTCAGATCATCTTCCCTTTCCTTTATCTTTTCCCTCCCTATCCATCTTTTTTCCCCCTCTGATAGACACTCTGTAGCATCTTATGCTAAATGCAAGGTATGGGACTATGCCTGTGTTCCAGGCTGTGTTGTATCCAGCTAATGTTTTAGGAGGTTGGGTTTCGGCCAATGAGATTCTGCCCCAAATACATCAAAATTCATGTACTAACAATGCACGTTATTATGATGCTTTATATTATTTTAGGGATTTCTGTCTGCAAGGTTTTCCATTTTAAGACACTGTACAAGTTGTTTCCAAATACTGTTGGCCCATGCTGGGTCCCAGTGCGCCCACAGCCCTTGGGGACAGGAGAGTATGCTGAGCCGACACAGTCAGACATGCAGCTCTGGGCTGAATCTTGGAAACAGATCATGCTCTCTGCACTCCCTCCACTCCCTCCTCTTCTCCCTGTGGTGTGATCTGTGTCCTATCTCGGAAGCCTTCCCAGAGCCAAGGGACCAACCTACCACTGCAGCTCCTGGCCAGCCCTGGCCAGCTGCACCCACAGACACATTGGAGAGCTCCAGGCCATGCATCCCTCCCACAATCCCCACCTAGCTTCCACTCCTTGTCTTTGCCCCACAAGGCTTAGCATCCACCTATGGGCCAGTCTGAGTACACTAGCACCGTAACCAGTGCTTCTGCTCACAGTGTGTTGTGGTACTGTATGATATTGCCCTTACTCTCCATGCACCAGCTCTGGAAGAGGCAGCAGGTCAGTCAGTCAGTCAACAAACATTCACTGAGCACTTTGTATGTGTTAGGGACAGTGAGATGCACTGGAGTTAAAAGGAATGACTAAAACATGGTCCTTGCCCATTAGGAGCTCCCAAAGGGCAGTGGATAGAGCGCTACACGCAGAGTCAAGAAGGCCTGAATTTAAATCCAACCTCAGACACTTACCAGCTGGGTGACTTTGGGCAAGTCACTTTACCTCTGCCTCAGTTTCCCCATTTGTAAAGTGACAATAATAATAGCGCCTCCCTCCCAGGATTGTTATGAGGATCACATGAGATAATAACTGTAAAGCACTTAGCATGGAATTTGGCACATACACAAGCACTGCATAAATGTTGGCCATTATTATAATGTAAGAGACAACACGTAAATACAAGATACATACAAAGTGCAGATGGCTAGCTGGTGCAATATGACAAAACCAGAATTCGAATCCTGCTTCAGGTATTTGTTCGCTGTGTGATCCAGCATCTCTTTGCCTCAGTTTCCTCATCTGTAAAACGGAGATACCAACGGCACCACTTCACAGCATTGTTGTGAAGAAGAAATGTGTAAAGGGCTTTGTAAACTTTAAATGCTATTTTAATGTTAGCTGTTATTATTATCACATTATTATGGAGTATATAAAACTAATTAATACAAAAAGAAAAAGCAGCTGGGGGTGGGGAGGTGGGGAACCAGGAAAGACCTCCTGTAGAAGGCAGGCTCTGAAATGAGTGTTGAAAGAAGACAGGAAAGCTGAAAGGCAGAGGTAAGGGGGCAGGACATTCAGGAACAGGGCTCAGTCAGTGCAAAAGCATGGAGGTGGGAGATGGAACATCCTGTTGAAGGAATCACAAGTCAGGCCATGTGTCTGGATCTTCGTGTGCATGGTGTGGCGTATGGTAGAAGAAGGTTGGAAGTGTTTAGCAGCAGCTGTCACTCATTCCCACCTGTGTTCTATCAGCCCTCCCACCCCATTCCTCTGTGCTCACAGCCCAGCAGGATAGCAGCAAACTTCCTACACCCCTCGATCCCTCTTTCCAAGATGCCTTTTTCTCTTGCTTTCCTTCTGCTGCTTCTCCTTCCGAATAGCAGCCCAGGGACAAAGGAAGCTGGCACAGAGCCTTCACTGCTGGTGCCAGCCACCCAATGGCTTCACTTATGTCCACTGCTATTTGTAGTGTCTGGGAGGATTCTATGGCCAGTCCTCATAGGAGCCAGCAAGTGTGGGTGGCCAGAGCAAGGTGCATTTGGCAGCCAGATGTGAAGCCTGGGTGATGTAAGCTCCCTAGCCTTGGCCTGTGCTTTTGGCTCCCAGATAGGCCCTTTGGCTGTGCACCCAACTAAGGCTTTGGGGGTTTGCTGGAATCCAGCCAAGGAGAACAATTGAGGAGAGCAGCTGGACTGGTCTTGCCCTTTGAAGATGAGGAGGGAGAAGGCAGCCAACGATCTGAGCTAGGATGACATTCTTGGGCAGCAGGATTATTTCTAGGCTAGTCAAAGTGGGGGTGTGTCTCACCAAATGCACTTCTAGTAGGAAATTGGGGGTTTGCCTTGGAAAGCCATTGAAGTGAATTGCTTTGAGGAAGTTGCAAAATAGCGATCCAGGTTTGACATTAGAGTGCTAATTAACCCATATAAGCACTTAATTCATTTTCCTGGAGGCAGTACTCTGAGTAAAGACAGTGATATTCCATGGAGCCTTTTCCAGTTTTATGTGGAGACAACTGTCTGCTAGGCGTGGCCAGAGATGGGCCTAGGACAAGAGATTTATAACCTGCAGGAACCCAAAAGGCTATCTACTCCAATCCTCCATTCCTCAAATGAGGAAACTGAGGTACCAATGAAATTCAGGAATGATCACCAAGTTTCATCTGGTTAAAATAGAGCAAGCTTTCTCATATACCAGGAGTTGACTTTTTTTCTTTCTGAGTTAAGGACCCCTTTAGTGAGTACGAACCCCTTCTCAGAATATTTTGAAATGTACAAAATAAAATACAAAGAATGACAAAGGAAATACAGTTGTCAAAATATCTTTAAAAGCAAATTCATAGACTGTCCTGAAATCAAGGGGTTTGTGCATCCCAGGTTAAGAACCTCTGTCTTACACCAGGTCTGTTGCTAGAGCATTGGACAGGTACCTGACATTTACTCACAGGTTCATGGAATTACAGAAGTCAAGACCCAGCCATTTGTCAGTGCCAGCTGATGCTTTTTGGCAATTAAGCACTACAAAGGTGGGAACAGATTGAAAAGCATGGATTTTGCTGGCATTCAATGCTACTGATTTCACAGAACCCATTCTCATCATCCCTGAACTTGCCCGTTTCCTGAAGAAATGTTCAACTGGCCAATTGGTTACAATCTTGGTTCATTTCTTTATTATCGCTCCTCAGCAGTTTCCTGTTATAAGGAGGTATTTCGACCCTCTTCTGAAAGATTATGGATTGGACGTGGCAAGGATGTCTCCAGACTTTTTCCTAGGGTTCTCCTTTTCCACCACAATAGTCTAATTTCCAGGTAGAGACACAGTTGCCTCATTAGAGAGGCGGGTTTAGCTTGTAGTCTAGAGCATTGGACTTGGACTCAGTAAGAACTAGATTTGAGTCCTGCCTCAAATACTACTTGTGAGAGGTAATTTCTCTGGGCCTCGTTTCCTCATTAATAAAATAAGAGAATTAGACTAATTTCCCAATGATTCTACTCCTACTGTGATTTCCCAAAGCAAAACAGCTCTCTTTGGCCCACCACTCTCAACGTGGGTTATTGGTTCATTTCATACTTTCCATGACCCCATTTAGAGTTTTCTTGACAAAAATACTGGACTGGTTTGCCCTTTCCTTCTCCAGGTCATTTTACAGATGAGGAAAGTGAGACAGACAAGGTGAAGTGACTTGACCAGGGTCACCCAGTTATTAAGTGTCTGTGGTCAGATTTGAACTCAGGAAGATGAATCTTCCACAAATTGGGAGCAGATTATACAGGGCCTTGGAACTTAGTGATGCAGTCAGGGGAAAAAAACCACTGAAGGTTTTTTGAATGGGGAATGACACGATAAAAGCTGAACATTGATGATCTTATACCAAGTTCTCTTGAATTCCTCAGCACTTCCGTCACGTCCACACCTCTGGCTCTCCTCCAACCTAGCTTCCATTTCATCTTGTAACAACACCCCTCTTTCTTACAAGGAGTCATTCCCACAAGCCTTTAGCTAAGAAAAGGCATCTTCTCACCTAGGAGCCCAGATTTGGAGCTGGAAAGGACCTCAGCTGACAACTGAAGTTCAGACCCCAAACTTTACAGATAAGGAAACTGAGACCCAGAGAGGTTATACAAGGAGCAAGTTGATGGGATAACAGATCTAGACCTGGAGGGACCTCCTTTTTTTAACAGAGGAGGAAACAGAGGTGAAAGAAAGTTAAGAGATGTTAGAGGTTGAAGGGGTCATAGACTTTGAGGCAGGAAGTACTTTTTGGTTCAGTTGGTTCAGTCTGATTCTGACCCCATTCAGAGTTTTCTTGGCAAAGATACTGGGGTGGTTTGCCATTTCCTTTTCCAGCTCATTTTACAGATGAGAAAACTGAGGCAAACAGGGTTAAGTGACTTCCCCAACTATTAATTGTCTGAGGCTGGATTTGAACTGAGGTCTTCCTGATGCCAGACCCAGAGCTCTATGCATTGCACCACCTACCTGCCCCAGGAAGTACTTTAGAAACTGCCTGATCCAATTCCCTCATTTTTGAGGGGAAGAAATTGAGTTCTCCTGGGGTTAAGTGATCAACCTATGACCCAAGGTCTTGCAAGTAATGAGTCTATAGCCTGATCGTTTTAGCACTAAAGGGATCTTAGGAGCCTTCTAGTTCAACCCCTCCATTTTACAGAAGAGGAAACTGAGGCCCAAGGAGGTTAAGACTCGGTAAGATGGGATCATAGATCAGAGCTATGAGCTTAGAAGCCACCTAGTGGTTTTATTTTAGACAGGAGGAAACTGAGGCCCAGGAAAGTTAAGTAACTGTGTAGGGTGTTCAGATCATAGCATTAGAGCTAGGAGGGACTGTCCTGTTCCTCTAGGATGCAATGGGCCATAGAAGAAAGAGGACTGAACTTGGCATGACAAGACCGAAGTTCAAATTCTGGCTCTGCCACTTACTACAGTACCTGTTTGATCTTGGGCAGGTTGGCACCTCAATAAAATGGAGGGGTTGGACTAATTAACCTTGGTGATCCCCTTCAGCTGTTATTCCATGATCCCATGAACCCTACTTAGACATTCCCATTATGCAGATGAGGAAACTGAGACCCAGAGTAGTTAAGTGACTTGCCTAGAGTCACATAGCTAATAAGTAACAGAACTAAAATCCAAATCCAGGTCCTCTGACTCAAAATCCAGGACCCATTCCACTTTATTATATCACCTTTCAAGAATAGATAGTAGTATTTAACATATATTATATGTAACATAATATAATAGTAATGTAAAAGGCAAAATTTGAACCCAGATCCTCTGACTCCAGAGCCTTCTGCTGACAGTCTCATTTCAGGGGCACCGAAATCCCTGAGCTTGAG
The DNA here is from genome assembly GCF_011100635.1 of Trichosurus vulpecula. NCBI lineage: Eukaryota > Metazoa > Chordata > Mammalia > Diprotodontia > Phalangeridae > Trichosurus > Trichosurus vulpecula. The sequence continues at coordinate 25,363,645 of NC_050579.1, forward strand.
TATACTCACTTGCTACAGCCCAAGCTTCTGCGAAGTAACCATGGAGTAAAAACAGCTCAGGGTTTGGAAACCCCATTGACTTTCATGGGAGTCAGGCAACTGAACCCTATACAAACCTGTTCAGGGGCGGGGGTGGGGGGAGGGCCTGGGGGCCTTAATGTTCAGGATTCTCTGCTATCAGAAAAGCCTGGCTGCATGCAGACAGCAGTGTTCAGCTGCTCCAGGGGAAACTGATTCCCCAGGATTCTTGCAGAAGCCACAAGGGCCGGTCTTTGCAAAGGTCTGTCTGACCGAGTTGTAGATTGATTGCTGAGCAAGATAACCATGCAAAACTTGGCTCAGGGAACCATTTCTCATTTTGAGCTCGTTAAGTCAGCCCCAGCATCTCCTCCCCTCCAGAAAAAAAGAGAAAAACCCCAACTATGATGTCTTGTTGCCATCTACCTAGGAAGCTGTGCCTTTTTTCCCCTTCACACATTTTTGGGGATTAAGTATGTTTATGCTTTAGGAACTTGCTCCCTGGAGAGTGATTTCTGAAAATTTACATCACCGAGCTAGCATGCACCCTGGAAACTTGCCTGGTGTTGGGAGAGTCACACTGTGGAAAAGCCAGTAGACATGAACTGCCTGTGGAGAACTGAGTCCAGGAGGAGCAAGGCAGCAGCCTCCCTGGAATCAGCAGGAATCCACATGGTGTTCCAGGTGCCCTCTTCAGACATAAGTGACACGCCGTGTGGTGAGGCTGAGCACTCTTCCCAGAATCCACTTGGAAATGGCTAGCCGGGGTCAGAACTCCAAATCGCCATTCCAGGATCAGAGCTGGAAGGAAGAACCATTTATTCCAGCCTCTCCTTTTTTCTTGCTGTTGTGTCATTTTTCAGCCATGTCTGACTCTTTGTGACCCCATTTGGGGCTTTCTTGGCAAAGATATTGGAGGGATTTGCCATTTCCTTTTCCAGCTCATTTTACAGATGAGGAAACTGAGGCAAATGGGGTGAAGTGACTTGCCCAGGATCACACAGCTAATAAGTGTCTGGGACTGGATTTTAATTCAGGTCTTCCTGACTCCAGACCCAACCCTCTATCTACTGTACCATTTAGCCCCCTCTCTTTTTTTTTTACAAATTAGGAAACTGAGGCCCAGAGAGAGGAAGCAATTTTCCCAGGGTCATGCATGTAATAGGACCATAGGCTGAAAGGTAGAAGGGACCTCAGAGGCCAACTAGTCCAGCTCCCTCCTTTTGTAGGCAGGGAAACTGAGGGCCCAAGAGTGACTTGATGAAAGAGAGGCCCAGTGACTTACCCAAGGTCTACGATTTAAACCCAGGTCTTCCAATGCTAGCTGATGTCTTTTTCACCGAACCACTCTGTAGAAAGGTTTTACTGACTCCAAATGTATTGGTCAGGAAAGAAAGGCATTCTGCGTCATTCCAGGGAGCAGAACCAAGACCAATCAATGGCAGATATTCCAAGAAGAGGGATTTGAATGAAAGAATGAAAAATATTAGTGCTTGCTAAACCTGCAAGCCTGGGTATACAAATACAAACAAAAGCAAAGGCAATTCTAATGGGGGAAGGAGGAAGACAATACTTGAAAGGAAGCTTAATGGGGGGGAGGGTGTTGTGGGGGGGGTGGCAGTACCATGCTGCATTCAAATCGAAGAATCAAAATTGAAAGTGACCTTAGAGTTCACCCGAAGGAGGATTCCTTTCCATAGTCTCCCTGATGGGACTCATCTAGCCTCCATACCTCCAAAGACAGGGAGCTTACTACTGAATATGGCCATCCATTTCTTTTCTTTTTTGGAAGGGGGAAGGCAAAGCAATTGGGGTTAAGTGACTTGCCCGAGGTCATACTATTAGTAAGTGTCAAGTATCTGGATTTGAATTCAGGTCCTCCTGACTTCAGGGCCGGTGTTCAGTGCAGTGCTCTATGCACCATGCCACCTAGCTGTCCCTGGCCACCCATTTCAATGCTGCCTTACTCCCAACTGTTAGAAACTTCTTTATATTCAACCCAGTGATAAATACGTCCTCTCCCTGGAGTAGCCTGCCACCTCTGTGCCCTGCTTATGCTGGAATATCCCTCTATAAGACCCAGCCCTCCATTCTCCAATTATTTGTGAGTTCTTCCTGAAGTTTCCAGCTTAGCTTGCCTTCACTTCCCTTTCAGTTTTGCTCCTGATTTTCTAGACTTCCAAACCATGACTCCATACTTGGTAGGTTCATCTCCCTTCCCCACTTCTCCCTCCCCAGGGGCCATCTCCAGTCATCCTGATCTATATCTGGCCACTGGACCCAGATGGCTCTGGAGGAGAAAGTGGAGCTGGTGACTTTACACAACCCTGCCCCACTTAAATCCAATTCACTTGCAAGTCATGGCATCACCCTCCTGATGTCATGGTTCTCTTTGAGAATAAAGGATACACAACAACCCTTCCCCCCACCTTAAATCTCCCTTTCATGGGCTGTCTTCCCCCCATTAGAAAGGAAGCTACTTGAGGGCAGGAATTGTCTTTGTTTTTGTTTGCATTTTATTCCCAAGCTTGCACGTAGTAAGCACTTAATAAATATTTTTTTCATTCCTTTATTTCAGTCTCTCTGTTTTGAATGTCTATCCATTGCCTGGTCTTGGTTCTGCTCCCTAGAGTGACTCAGGATGCCTTCCTCACTTGACTTCCCCAGGAGAGCCCTAAACACATCTGAAGATAGCTGCCACATCTTCTATTGAGTCTTGCATGATGCCTTGCATGTCCTGGGCACTGGGAAGAGGCTTCTTAAATCGAATTGAGTTGAATCCCTGAATGGGATTGGGTTAAATAGGATAAACATACTAGCTGAAAGTTGTAGACAGTGAATTCCCCTTCTTTGGAGCTCATCCAACACAGGCTGGAGGAAGTTTTGTTGGATGTGTCATAGCGAATCCTTTCTGGTCTGGGCTGAACTACGCAGCCCTGAGGTCCCTTCTGACTGAATTCTGTGACAAGGTGTTTTATTGGACAGAATGCTTCATATAACATACCTCATTTGATTCTTAAAACAAACCTATGAGGTGCTCCAAGCAGTCCATTTTGCAGATATTAAAGTGACTTTCCTACAGTCACTTAGCTAGCATGTGTCAAAGGCAGAGCTTGAACCCAGGGCTTTGACTCCAGGTCTAGCACTTCATCCGCTTCACTTTAATCCAGTCCTTTATCTTTCACACATTCCTTATATGGTTTTCAGAGGGCACCTTGGTATAGTAGATAGAGAACTAGACCTGAAGTGGGAAGAATGAGGTTGGAATTCTGCCTTAGGTTTTGTGAATGGGTATTTTTACTGTGAATACGTGGCAGGAAGTGATGTGTTAACATCCCACACTCCACTTGCAACACCTGCGAAGGGTGTCCACTATACCACCCCAGTTCCCGGAGAGTTCGCTCAAACTTAAAGCAGTCTCTATGTAGTATGTGTCCCACGAAGCTCACTTCCAAATGTGACATGGATGGTGAATGGAGAAGTCTGCATCTCTCCTACTGCTGGACTGGGCCAGGGAAAGTCATTCAGGACTTTGTTCTTTATTGTCTGCCATACTTTAGCACGGATTCCAGATTCAGGACTCTAGTGGCCCACACTCCTGACTTTTTGAGGCTCATAACTAGCTCAAATCTCCTCCTAAAAGAGGAAAGAAGAAGGAATAAGCATTTATTAAGCACCTACCATGTACAAGGCATGCTGCTAAATGCTTTATGAATATTATCCCATTCGATAACCTTAAGAGGTAGGTGCTGCTATGACCCCCTCCCCCATTTTACAATTGAGTAAACTGAGGCAGTCAGATGTTAAATGACTTGCCCAGAGTCCCATAGCTAGTAAGTGTCTGAGTCCAGATTTTAACTTGGGTCTTCCTGACTCGAGGCCCAGTGCTCTAACCACTGAACAACCTATCTGCCATTAATAATAAATGAGTAAATGTAATCAGAGGCCCATATTCATGTTTGAATCCTCTCCTCTCACAAAATGCAGCCACACAGGGGGTGGGGGAAACTTGGTCTAGTTTGTCTCATTCATTTAATATTTTTTTTAAAGCTACAGTTTGTTTAATGCCAGTTACATTGCTTTACATGAAAAACACACTGTTCTCTCAATATATACTCTCCACCTTTTGATGCAATATGTGGGTATTGAGTTAGTTCTTAAACTTTTCTAGATCTCAGTTTCCCCATATAGAAAGGAAGCTGTACCTGATGGCTTCTAAGGCCTCTTCTAGCTCTAAATCTATGGCCTATGACTCTTCACCACCCTGGTTACCCTCTTCTGTGCAAGCTCCAATTGTCAGTATCTTCAAAATGTGCCCTCTGGAATGGAATATAAGACCCTAGGCACACTCTCCATAAGCTGGAATATAATGGGGTCATGCCATTCCCTGCTTCCCTCCCTTTAGCTTCCTTGGAAGCCAGAGCACATGGTTGAGTTGTATTGAGCTTATGGTCTTCTAAGAGAACAGGATGTTTTTCATGTGAGGTGCTATTGTACCAGGCCTACTCTGTCTTATATTTCAGCAACAATCTGACAGGACAGGATAGAAGCCACAAGCAGTTATCCAGTTATATTAGAGGGTCTAACAGATGAGGAGGGCCTGGATGAGATGGAGCCACAGCTCCTTGAGAAGTGATGGGTTATCTCTCTTTGGAGGTCTTGAGGAAGAGACTGGCTGCCCACTTGCTCCACATGTCACAGTGGAGATTCCTTTCAGGTGTGATATCTACCTGATGCCTACTGATCTCCCATCTAATGCCCAAATCCTGTGCCTTTGTGTCTTTGGGCAGGCTGTCTCAGGTGGCAGGTCAGAGGAAGAGAGGGAGAGGCCCCATTGCGGGGGGGGGGGGGGGAGGTTCAAGGTCAGTCTCTGCTACCTGACTCTTGGCAGCTGTTGCCACCTGAGCTGACCTGAGCTGGCCCCTGAAGGAGAATAAAGGTGGCATATGGTGTTCAGAACATCACTATGGAGAAATCAGACATTACATCATGTTCCCCAAGAGCTGTGAGCAGCAGCCTACATGCAAATCCTATGAGTGGGGACGTCCACCCTGTGCTTTTCTGCCTGGATGACTCAGTTCACTCTGTCCCCTCTGCCTGGAATGTCCTCCTTCCCATTCTTTTTCAGCCCAACTCGAGGGTGGTGCAGGGGAGAGCTAAATGAACTTGAAACCAGAGGGAGAAACAACATAATGTAAATTAGGAAGGTCTAGGTTTGAATTCCAATTCAGATATTTAAAAGCTGTGTCACTTAACCAATCTGTGCCTCAGGTCCCCTAGTCTGTAAAATGAGCCGGGGGGGGGGGGGGGCAAACTTGGTTTCTAAGACTCTCTCCAGCTCCCAATGACCTCTGTTCCCTAATGACCTTTGTCGCTTCAGATATCATAAAGTACTCTGCTTTGTGGGGCAGCTAGGTGGCACTGAGCCTGGAGTTAGGAAGACCTGAGTTCGAATGTGGCCTCAGACACTTACTAGCCATGTAACCCTGGGCAACAACAAAACAGTAGTGAACTTATCGACTCTTATTATCATGCCTTTCTTTCTGCATTGTTCTTTCTTTTCCTCTCTGGCCATCTTTATGATTTGTCACTAGAACGGTAGACCATACCCTAGAGAACTTAATGCTTTTTTCTCCGTAATTCCTGCCCTGGGCCCCAAGGGGCCTGATTGATGAGTACCTGACATGACTGGCTATATCCAGGCAGGCTCAGCCAAATCTCACTTTTCTCCATCTTCTCCCTAGCTGTCTTGCTGTACATACCCACCATCTCTCTCCCACCCCCCTCTCCCTCCAACACCTTTCCAGGCATGGAACCACAACAAAATCAGTACTTCCATTGTTACAGGAATAGTGTCTGTGAACCCATGCCCCCGTAGCTCCACTTGCCCTTCTTGAAAATTTCCTAAATATTCCTCCCTGACCACAATACACCTTATTAAACTGTAAGCTCCTTGAGAGCAGGGACCGTTTTTAGTTTTGTATTTGTATTCTCAATACTTAGCACCATGATTGTAAGCACTTAACAAATGTTTTTCATTCATCCATTCATTTCACAATTAACTTTAAAAAACATAAGGAGGCCACTTTCTGAGTTTCTTACACAGGAACCTGGAGTATCAAGTACAACAGACCTTAAAAGTATGGCCCAAATGCCTCATTTAGCAAATGAAGAAACAGGTCTAGACAAATGAAAGGACTTGCCTGTCATATTAGAAACTGAGCAACAGAGTTTGGATGCAAATTCAGATCTCCTGATTCTTCATTTCATGTTCTTCCCTCTATGCCATGCTATTCTAGTCATTTGCTGTATTGCTTTTAATGAGGAACTGACAGTCTATCTAAGGAAGTTGTGCTACTTGCTACATAGGTGACCTTGCGCAATTCTGTACCTTGCTTCTTCACCTGGAAAATGAGAAGATGGACCCCTAGTAGGCCCATACCCAGGGGTGTGTTAGTATTAAATGTTTGACAGCCAGCTACAGGACACATTTTTAAGTTTTCTCTGCACCATTAACATTTTCTCCATCACTCTCTTAAGCCTAGACAATTAAAAAATAATAATAAATCGAGCCCTGATTTACAGTTTGCCAATTTCTGAGATGTGAATGCTCACACTGAAAATTTGATCACTGGTTCTCCAAGCCTTTTAGCAATGGGTCTAGCACACTCCTGCCTATACCCACAAAAAGTGAAAGAAGAGGACAAGGACCCATGCCTACAAAATTATTAATAGCGGCTCTTTTTATAGTGGCAAAGAAAGAACTGGAAGTAACGGAAATGGCCAAGCGACATAATGTAAAGGTGCACGAATGCACTGGAATTCCATTGTGCCTTAAGAAATGATTAAAGGGGTGGTTTCAGAGAAGCCTGGGAAGACTTGTATGAATTGATGCAGAATCAAGTGAAAAACCCCGGAGAACAAGTTATATAATAAACTGTAAAGACAAAGAATTCTGAAATATTTAATAGCTCTGATTAATTCAATGACCGACCATGATTCGAGAGGATCGATGATAAAGCTTGCTACCCACCTCCTTGACAGACATGATGGATCCAAGATGGAGAGCATTTTTTAACATGACCAATGTGAGAGTTGTTTTTGCTTGCCTATGCACATCTGTTAACAAGGGCTTTGTTGTTGGTGATAGGTTTTTCCCCCAACTGGTGGAGGGAGGTGGAAGGTAAAGAAAATAAATGCTAGTTAATTTTTGACTTCTAAATTCCCCCTTCCAGCTCTGTATCTCTGATCCTGTGACCTTGGGCATGTCAGAAGAAGGCATTTCCTTTCTTTGGACCTTGTCTCCTCACCAGAAAAATGAGGGGGTGACTACAGAACCTCTAACAGCTCTTCCAACTCTAGATCTATGCTGCTCTGATCAATTCTCTGTACAGCTAACTTGGTGGGGAGCCCACCAATCCTACCAAGAAAAGCAGATTGCTGGTTTGGTCTCTGGCCCGAGAGAAATGAAGTTATCTAGACAATGACTAAGTCTGCAGGACAGATAGACAGCAAAGCATGCTCTGATGAAACCCGACAGGTCAGGGGAAGTTGGCATTTTATGCTGTCAGCACAAACTGGCATTTTTCATCACTGTCTCTGATAAAAAAAGTATCCAGTGCCTGGCACTGCAGTTTTCATTGTAGCTTTTTAATTTATTTCTTTATTTTCTTTCTTTTATTTTATAAAACCATATATACACACTGACACAAACTACAACTCGAAAATCCAATTTTTCAATTTTTCCCTGAGAACTAATCTTCGCAGGTTGTCAGAGAAGGTTGATGCTTTTTTTTCTTTTTTGTTCAGTCCTATGGGCTTGACGATTTGGCTGCCGAGCCAAATTATTTGAGAATGACATTATCCTGCTACCCCTTGTTCATTCGGCCCTGCTGAAATTCACCAGCCACAGGGAAAGTTTTGGTGGATTTGCTGTAATCCTTTGAGCCCTGGGACATACCGTGGCTGTGTACTCCTGAGCAAAGATCTTGTCACTCAAGAGGCTGATGGACCCCTTCATTCTTCCTTTTTCACACGGCAGGATGGATAGAGGTCTGGACTTGGATTCCAGAGGACCTTACATTAAGCCTCACATTATATGCTTAGTAACTACGTGACCCTCTCTATGTCAACAACCTCTCCATGCCTCAGTTTCTTCAATTGTAAAACCAAGGGGTTGGAACCAATGGTTTCCAAGGTCCCTTCCAGCTCTAAACCTATGACACGATTTTCTTTTAATGATTGTTACACTCTTAATGGGGACAAAGTCAGTAATTGTATAAAATGGATCATTGCAAGGATTTTTTTATATACTCAGTAGCTTTTTAAGTCAAGGAAAGAGTAAATGAATAACGGTTACCAGAATCCCCCCCAAAAGAGTATCTACAGTGTTTCTATGACACTCAATTATGAGATTAATTTAAAACATCTAGAACAGACTGTACCAAACACTTAACACTGAATAGATAAGGGACAGCTTCAAATAATGGATAGAGAGCTGATCTCAGAGAGCCAGGAAGCTCAACTCTTGCCTTTGATACATACATACATTACATACATGTATGTATGTAATGTGTGTATGCATGTATACACATACATATATGTTTCTGGTTTATACTTGCCCCTGGTCTGGTGTGTATATTGATATATGTGAATACATTTACATATAAACATATGCCAATGTATGTATGTATGTGCATATATATACATCTACATATGTGTGTGTCCCACACCCTAGCAATTAACCTCTGAGTGCCCCCAAGCAGCAATACACAATAAGCACCCCAGCTGTCAATGCCCATTAGTAGGGGTTTTCTCACTGGGGAGCTCCCTACATTGATTAAGTCTCAGGTCTGTACCATAAACAAACAAACAAATGAATGAATGAATAAACTAATGAATGAGTAAAGAACACAGCACTTGATAGCACAGACCTAGCGTGGACTTCGACTGAAGGAATGCAAATGCCCAGAGCAGTGGGATTTTTATTTAATTAATATTGATAAGAAGATGAGAGAAGACAGAAAGAGAAAATGGGTATAAGACAAATTGCTTGTTCAGGTCACATCCAACTAGGGATTCAGGGGGCTTTAAGATTTCCTGTCCCTTTCTGACAGAGCTATCCTTTGGGAACATCTCCAAGATGATATGGCACCAGGAAGTTTCACCATGACTTCTGCTGGTACCTGGCTTGGGGACTGTGTAGTCTAACCTTACTTGCCACAGAGGACCAATGTTCCTCTGTGGTACAGCAATACCTTCCAAATCCTGAAGACACCCATGTTCTGGTGGAGCTGCCCAAATCCTACTGCCATGGCCACATCACCCTAATCATTTGGACTGAGAGCTTCTCTGAAAGAGCAGCTAAACCCAAAGACCCTGGACTTTCTATTTCAGTCATATGAGTGCCAGAATTGGGGGGTGGGGAGAAGTGCGCCCTTGATTTTAGAAGGTGAATGTTGTGATTTCAGTTCATGCTACCTATGCCCACTAGAGCACAATATTCAGTCATCTGGGATATCCAGCATCCGGGGCCATCTCCAGTCATCCTGATCTATATCTTGTCACTGGATCCAGATGATTCCAGAGGATATAGTGAGGCTGGTGACTTTGCACAGCCGTCCCTCACTTAAATCCAATTCACCTCCAAGTCATGGCATCACCTTCCTGATGCCATGGTCCTCTTCAAGAATGGAAGACAAACAACAAGAAGAAGACATAGTCCCTTGCCTCAAGGAGCTTACAGTCCCATTGGGGAGATAAGACTGACATCTCAAACAGGGAACTAAATGAATCAGTAAAACTTAGGAATGATGACAAACTTTCTTAGGTAAGAGGAAAGGACTGAACCCAGGGTTCCATGAGGAGCTCCAGATAAGGAATGTGCTCTCCCAAGACATATCTGCACTTTCTCTTTAACTTGGAGAATTTCCTGGACACTGACAGATGAAATGACTTTCCCAATACCTCATAAGCATCAGAAGAGGGACTTGAATCTAGGACTTCCAGCCAGCACTCTGTCCTATACACCACGTTGCCTCTCACTGGATTACGTTGTCTAAAGCATGCTCAGGGCTCAGCAACAACCTAAGCTTGTTGTCTGGGTGAAAAAGAGCCTCTAAAGATTAAACTTCAAGACCGAATAGGGTTTGACTCATCCCCGAATCACCAAATCTCAAACTTGGCAGGGGCTTCTGAGTCTGCTTAGTCCAAATGGTACCTGAAAAACAATCCCCTTTAAAACATATCCAACAGATGGTCGCAGGAGTATCCATTACATGTTGGAAGGGACCTTCAAGGTCACCTAGCCCAGCCCCCTCATTTTACGGTTAAGGAAACAGGCCCAGAGGTAGTGCGATGGATAAATTGTTGAATCTGTAGTGAGGAGACAGACCTGAGTTCAAATCCAGACTCAGACAAATTTATTAGCAGGGCAAGTCATTTAACCCTTCCATGCCTCAGTTTCTTCGTCCATAAAATGGGGATTTAACAAAAGGACCTAGCTCCTAAGATAGTTGTGAGGATTAAATGAGAGGGCATTTGCAGAGCACTTGGTTAACTTGAAAGCGCTATTTAAACGATGGCTGCTGTTGTGCTCATGGACCTAAGCAGGCAGCAGAATGAAGACCTGAACCCAAGTGCCTTGCGTCTGCTTCCAGTAGAATTCCCCCCGACCCGTGTCTCTCATGGCAGGAGGTCCTGAGGCAGCCATTTTACTGTTTTTGTTGCTCAGTCATGTCCAACTCTCCATGACCCCATTTGAGGTTTTCTTGGCAGAGATATAGGAGTGGTTTGCCATTTCCTTCTCCAGCTCATTTTACAGATGAAGAAACTGAGGTAAATGGGGTGAAGTGACTTGCCCAAGGTCACACAGCTAGTAAGTGTCTGAAGCCAGATTTGAACTCAGGACTTCTGATTCCAGGCCTGGCACTCTAACCACTGTGCCACCCAGATGCCCCTTATTCTACATTCAGGCAGCTCAGATTGTTAGGAAGCTTTTCCAGACATCCAGGTAAAATGGCCCTCTTTGTACCGGTACCCATTACTCTTGGATCCATCCTCTGGTGCTTCCTGCGGGGACCAGCACAAGGCGTCTGACCATTAGAAGCACATTGTTCTCTCTGCTTTGCAGCTCTGCAGTGTGCGTTCCTTTTGGACAGGGAAGGGACAATCTGTTGGATAAGCTTTTCCTCGAGGACATGGAATAAGGTCAGTTGTCAGGGCCTGATGCATTTCATTTTTTAAAAAATGCTTTATTGGTATTACCTCAGCTTTCCCACCAACCTTATTTCTCCTGACTCCCTGATACAGGCTCCTGGCTCCACTCAAGCAAATCTGCTGGCATAACATGGGCAAGCCTGCTGACGAAGAACAGGTGAGATGGAAAAATGGACTCAAAGTCGGGGGCCTGCTGGCTGCTCTGGTATTAGAGACATACTACGGGGGTCAGCTAGCCCACTCCCTTCACTTTGTGGATGAGGACATCAAGACTCAAAGAGATGACCGGGCCAGGCTTACATGGGCAAGATCGTAGAGATGGGAGCTGGAAGGGACCTCAGTGGCCATCTAGCCCAACCTTCTCATTTGACATATGGGGAAACTGGGGCCCAAAGAGGATAAGTCACTTTCCCAAGATCCCACAGGAAGTAGTACAACAGGCAGTTCTTGAATTTGGGTCATCTGTCTCCAAATTTAGTGTTTTTTCATTTGTACCCTGTTGCTTCCCTCAACTAACTGTCTTTATATAAATCACTTAGTACCAAAGGATCACATGTCTAGAGCTGGAAGGGACCTTAGAGCTAAGTCTCACTTTCTGCATCTGTTATCCAGTTCTGTGACTTTATCTGTGTAGAAACTCCCTGCACAGAAAAGCCCTTCACAGATGCAGATCAGCCACTCACCCATAACTAATAGTCTTAGAGCAGAGGTTCTCAATCCTCTTTTGTGTCATGGACCCCTTTGTCACCCTTCCCCTAATGCCATTTTCAAATTAGTAAAAATAAAGTATCCAGGATTATGAAGAAAACCAATTACATTGAAATGCAATTACCAAATTTGTTTAAAAAAGCAAAGAAGTTTGAGGACTCCAAGCGAAGAACTACTGTATTAGAGAATTGTCCAAGACCCTGAAAAATTCTGACCTGCCCATGGTCACACAACTTGTATGCATAAGGGCCAAGAAGCAAACACAGAATCCCTAAAGCCATAGGGTCCAGGCTGTGGTCAACTGCTTTGATGAACAGGCAGTTATGAACTACAGACCTTCTGAAAACAAATCCCAAGGAGCCTTCTTCTACAGTAGACTGGTGCCCAGCAAAGTACACTTCCCTGTGGGCAAAAGGATGAGTTCACAATCTCGCCATACATCTTGCTACTATGGCCTTTGAACAGCAACCCGTGCCAGTTTGGGACAATTCTATTGGCAACAAAAATTCTTTCCTTATATTGAGCTGAAATCTGCTTCTGTATTTCCCACACATGGGCCTAGTTTTGTCTTCCAGGGCTACCCAAAACAACTCTGTCAGAACATTGTGGGAATGGACCTCATTGTCTTAGAATTAGGATAAGCGAAGAGAAGATTGTTGGGCATAAGAGAACAGATTTCAAAGAATGCCAAGAAAAGTTGAAAAGAATCGTATGGTTTGAAGCAAAAAACATTTTTGGAGTCAGCTCAACAATGAAATTCTGACAATGCAAACACAAATTATTTCATGGAGGAATTAAAAGAGGAGGTAAAGTGACCAGTGTGGCCACACAGCAATCTTAGATTTGAAGAGCATGTGTTAGAAACATAAGTAGGGGCAGGTAACTGAAGACAAGTCTTTTTAAATAGTAAGGAGCATCTTCTTTGATGTTTCCACTGATGACACCATATCTGTTTCGAATTTTGAGCCATATCACAGTGCTGTCAAGAATTTTCTCATAGAGGTCTTCGGAAGCTTTGGCTATTGAGGACATGATGGCTGCCACACCTGCAGAGGTAGTTGCCAGGCCAAATTGTCACAGATAGCACTTCCCAGGATGATGGCATTGGGGACTGGGCTAGAAGCAGAACTTGGGGATTTGGAGACCACTGGCATTACTGGGCTCTTGGACTTACCTGCCCATTAGAGGCAGATGGTCACTAGTTAGTGTTAGTAGAGACAAGGAAGGTGAGTCCCTTCCAAAGTCCAGTATCCCAATAGAATTCCTAGGTTTGGAAAGATTCTGAAACCCAGAGACTGATCACATAGTTAGCTCTATTGTGGGTAAGGTATGAAGTTTGCTAGCTTGCTTGAGAAGAGAGGAAAGCCATGTCATTCCAACTAAATGGAGTTTTAGAGTGGTGCCTGGCAGATGAGCATCCTTTAAAGGCTGAGAGGGAGAGGGATTGGAGGATGGGCAGCAGGTAGTTTCAATTTCTAGGTTGTAAAATAAAGCTGTTACTACTCTGAGAGGCAGATATTAAGTCAACAGTATGTGCACAGTTCTGCTCCAGGACCAGTCAAGAGATACCAGAAGAAATAGGAGCTCATAATCCAGTTGGGGAAGCTGAAAACACACAGGAATAAGACTGAACCCTTAAAAAGTAACATATAAACAATAGCAAATGAGTGCAGCAAGCGTGGTCCATATATTCTGAGCAGATAAAGAGCCAAAAAGAGCCTTGCTTCAAGTGCAGTGCATCTCTCTTATGTTCTTATCATGATCTATTCTGGATTGGAGGCATCTGTGGGTTTGTCTTAAATGCCCCTACTCAACTATAAACTCTGTGAAGGCAAGAAGCAGCTGGGTCCTTCATTTTGGCTTCTCCCCAGTGCCTATGATTATGTCTTACACAGAGAAGCCACTCAGTAGATATTTGGGGAAAGAAAGACATAAAGAGAAAAGGGACAGGAATGAGGAAGGAAGGAAGGAAGGAAGGAAGGAAGGAAGGAAGGCAAGGAGGGAGGGAGGGAGAAATGGAGGAAGGAAGGGGAGGGAGGGAGAGAGGAAGGAAGGGAGGGAGGGATGAAGAAAGGTATGGAGGGAAGGAGAAAGGAAGGAAGGAAGGAAGGAAGAGAGGAAAACAAAAATCCCATGTATTGTCACCAAACCATACTGACTCTTAAAAGCAATAGAGTTGAATTTTTAAAAAAACCCTCTTTATTTGGCCCTTTCACTTATCCTTCCTGTCCTGTGCCAACCCACAATTAGTCCAAAATAATAAGGTTTTCTATGTAATGCAGAGTTTTGCTCAAAAAACATGTAGCACTTAACTAGAGACAGCTGGGCTGTAATGGAATGTGCACCCAGCAGACATGGTTTTAATTGTGGTTCAGTCAGTCAATAAGCATTTATTAAGTACCTACTGTGTGCCAGGCACTGTGCTAAGCACAGAAGATGAAAAAAAAAACAAATGACAATTCCTGCTCTTGAGGAATTCACAGTCTTAATGAGGGAGAACATTTGAAAACAACTATGCATAAACAAGATATATACAAGGTATATACAAAAATACAATCGAAATTCTCTACCCCCAGGTCATTGCAAGAATCAAATGTGATAATGCAAGTACCGCACTATGTAAATGCTATATGTTAGTATTCTTGTTGTTTGCTCCTCCACTTTCATGACCACCTTGGCCCCAAGGTATCATTCAGTTCTCCTGATGCCTCTTAGAAAAACCAAAGAACCAATCCCTGCACGGAGGGGTAGGGTGCCACAGTAGGAGGAACACAGGCTTTGGGTTCAAATCTTGCTTTCAATGCTTACAACTTTGTGACCTTAGTCAACTCACTACATCTCTATGGTCCTTGGTTTTCTTATCTGTAATACACATGAGTGGCTTGTCTAGAGGTCCCTTCTGGGTCCAAATCTTTTTTCTTGGCTTGGGCCACAGTCAAATCCTGGAAGTCACGAAGCTCATAGACTTAGACGTCTACATAGAGGTATTTCCTCCAACTCTCTCAATTTACAGATGAGGATATTGAGGACCAGAGAGGCCAGATAAGTTTCCCAAGGTCATGTAGCAAATTTGAGGTCAGATCCTCTGACTTCAAGACCAGGGGTCTCTCTCTCTCTCCACTATATCAGATTTAAAAGACAGGAATTCTGAACCAGATGACAGTCCTGGGTTAGAAGGAAAAAAATAGCATTTGGGCAGGACCAGACAAGACTCACAGTGTTAAGCAACGTGCTGTCCCTTCCCCCATTCCCTCACACTGGCATCCAGGCTGGATTGGTGGGACCAAAGAAGGGAATTTGGATAGACAGGACCAAGTGGCCCCAGCTGAATCAGGGGCAGGACATGGACGCCAAGGGCATAGCTAAAAGAGGCCAGTGAACTCAGGGACAGAATCTGGCTCAGGACCACAGGATCATAGATTTGGAGCAAGAAAGAACCTTGGAAGTCATTGACTCTAAGCCCCTCATGTTCTAGATGCAGAAATGAAGACCCAGATTGATGAGCTGACTTGCCCAAAGGCCAGGCTGGCCCTGGAATCTGCTGCTGACTTCCCACATGCATGTTCAGAGCAAGTCCGATCTTCTTTTTGGTTGGAGAGAAGAGAGGCCCTTCCAATCTTATAAAGATGCCTGAAATGTGCTTGTGTTGGAACTCAGAGAATATTGGCAGGACTAAAGTTGCTGAGCCCACAGATGGCATCCCAGTTTCTGTTTACCCAGCTGTTTTGCTTTGCCTCTGTACCTATTTACATCCCCAGTGCCTGGGAACCCTTTGGAGCCCTAAGAAGAAATGGGTGAGGCTTTTCTGAGCTTCCATAATCCAGCGAGCCAGTGAAAAAAATGTCCAGAGAACAATATCTATTTATGTATCTTCTAGCCTATTACATACAGTAACTCAACCTTACAGGGGCATGAAGGAATAAAGCCGAAGTGAATGGATGAGTAGTGACAGCGTTTATTTGCTTCCAGAGATAAGCAATTTCTTCCCCTCCTTTCTTGACAGAGCAGCTATGGAGGCAGAGAGGAAGAGTCCCCCTCAATTCTCCCCCTCCCCACCAGATGATTCCACTGCCTCCTTGAGTTCTGCCTGCTTCAGGTGAAGCCATCCATTCCCGTCAGTGACGTCCCACATCTCCTGCATATTAATCGCCCGCAGCTCTGTGGACTCTGACTCAGGCGACAGGCCTGCGGAATCATCCTTCATCCACCTTCATCTCGCCCTCTGATTCTCTAGCTGTTGTTTCGAGGAGTCGGCATGACGGAGATTTGGTTAACCTCCTCGTTGGCCTTCCAAGCACTGGCTGGAATGAGCTGTCAGTACTGCCACCCCATATCAGATGAGATGAGGCTGCTCTTCATTAGGGGTACTTCTCATCCCTGGGAAAAGACCTTCGGGGATCACATCAAGTAAATCCCATGCTGGCAATGGTCTTTAAAGATGATATTTAACTTGTATGCTGCAGCTGGGCCCCAACATTCAGTTGAGAAGGGGAGTGGATCTCACAGTGGCCTAGCTTTCTGAACCGTGGTGTTAGTAACAATCACTGCCTGGGCCTAAATTCAATTATCCCCACTCGGTTACACCTGCTCTTTGCTAGCCATTCCTGGGGAGTTGGAAGTCAGAATATTGTCTTATTTATTTTGTCAGTGGAGGCTGAGTTGGGGAAGGATGGAGAGTTATTACATTGGGCAGGAACTGCCTGCAGACCTCCAAACATGTCACAGATACTGCGAGGTCCCAATTTCAGGTCTTCATTCGAGCTGGGGAGTTGGAAACAATGATCAACACTGTGCCAAAGCAAGTGGGGAGTCACTATTCTAGGAGGATTAAAGGATTATTTTTTTAATCCATCGGAGCTCAAGTCATGGTCTCTATATTAATAACATTAATAATGATAATGGACAGAACCCATATATCTCCTTTCTTCAAGAATCTCAAAGTGAATTTGCCAAATGTGATTTATAGTACTGTGAAATGTTAGAGCTGGAAGAGATCTCAGATTCATATAGCCTACCCCACTAGTTTTGCAGAAAAAGAAACTGAGGCCAAGGCAGGTGATATAGGTGCCAAAGGTCACCCAGATAATTAGGTGAAGACAATGTAGAAATCAGTTTCTTGGATCATTTATCCAGAATTCATTCCAATGCAACACATTTCTTCAATAATTTATTAATACTTATTATACCACACCCACCTAAACTTGGCAAATAGTGCATTTTCCAGATACACCAAAAGGAGCGATATCAACTTATTAACTTGGAGATGGCCCAGAGCAGTAGAGTAGACGATGCACTGAATAGAGTGCTAGGCCTGGAGCCAGAAAGAAGAGTTTGAATCCAACCTCTGACATTTACTAGCTGTGAGATCCTGAACAATTCACTTAATCTCTGTATGCCTCAATTCCTAATAGCATCTACCTCCCAGGTTGTTTGGAAGATCAAATGAGATAGATTTGTAAAAGCGTTTAGCACAGTGCCAGGCATGTAGTAGGTCACATATAAATGCTTGTCTGTTTCCCTACTGGATTTTGAGTCAGAGGACCTGGGTTTGAACCCCAGCTCTGACAGTTACTGTTTGTGCGGCCTTGGGCAAGTCACTTAATTTCTCTGAACCTCAGTTTCCTTATTTGTAAAATGAAGGAGTTAAACCAGAAGAACTCTGAGGCCCCTTCCAGCTCTGGAACTGCAGGCCTCAATTTCTTTATCTGTAAAATTGGAGTTAGGGGAGGATCTTCATTAGATAGCCTCTGGAATTCTTTCTAGTCCTAGGCCCATCATCCTTTGTTATTCAGTCATTTTCAGTTGTGTCCCACTCTTTGTGACTCCATGTGGGGTTTCCTTGGCAGACATACTGGATTGGTTTGTCATTTCCTTCTCCTTCCAGCTCATTTTACAGATGGGGAAACTGATGCAAGCAAGGTTTAAGTGACTTGCCCAGGGTCACGCAGCTAGTAAGTGTCTGAAGCCAGATATGAATTCAGGGAGATGAGTCTTCCTGACTCCAAACTCTATCTATTCACTTACCGCAAGGCCTATCATGTTCAGGATGTTGTTAGTAGCATGCTGTTGTCCATCTCATGGGCACCATGAAACTCTCCATTTCCTTTGGTCTATCGTGGTTTACTTATTATTATTATTATGAATCAATCAATCAATATTTAAGCGTCAACTATGTGCCAGGCACTCTGTTAAGCCCTAGAGATACAAAAAGAGGCAAAAAATTCCTGCCTTCAAGGAAATTACAATCTAATGAATGAATGAAGCAAAAATATTTATTAATTGCTTACTGTAAGCCATGTACTGTACTAAGTAGTGGGAATATAAAAATAAAAGCTAGACAGTCCCTGCCCTCAAGGAGCTTACATTCCAATAGGGGGAGACAACAGGGAGGGGTGCTTTGGTCCTAGAAATCAAGGGGTAGGTATTTAAGCCACAGGGTGATCTATTGACATGTCCTTTCCAGAAAGTGGTAGAACTGTTGATTTTTTTTATTAGTATTTCTAGAACAAAAGATGAAAAGAAGAGATGACAACACCTGTGCCGAGAGGCCCAATGGTAAGGAACAGCTGGGTAGGATGCAAAGTGGGGGCTCAGGTTCTGGGGACATGATTTTGCCATCACTTACCAATCAAGATGGTTTGGGTCCCAGAGTCGGAGCTCCAAAGCAGAATGGATTAAGCCCTCCAGAGCCTGGTCTCTGGAGGTCTTGGGGTCAAGAAGGCACAAAGACTATTCATAAATGTATGTATCATATGTATGCTTGCAAAAATAGTTAAATGTGGCCAAGTCAATAATCCTGGGGAAGGAAAATCGCAAAGGCATGGAATCCAAGATTAGAAAGGGACTGCCTGAATCAATTCATCAGTCAACTAGGATCTATCCAGAAGCAACTTGTTCCCAGCCCTGGGCTGAGAACCCTGTACCCATTAGGAGCTCACCAGGGAACAGGAGATAGAAGGCTTACACTGGGAACAATTAGAAAGCAGTCAAGTGCTAACTCTTTGGTTTAGTGCCCTAGGAATTCAGAGAAGGGAGAAGTTAGGCGGGCTAGAGCACAGAGCAAGAAGTTGAAGGGTCTCATACCATGAGAGAATCAGTTGAAAGAACCAGAACTCTAGCCTGGAGAAAGAAGGCGTGATCTAGAAGAGCCATCAGCTTCACTCCGAGAGACATCCTACAGTAGTAGATAGAGGGCTGACCTTGATACCAAGAAGACCTGGGTTCAAATTCTGCCTCTAACTCCAACTTGTGTGTGTAACCCTGGTGGCAAGCCCCCCCCAACCTGTCAGGGCTCTGGGCAATTCTCCAAGATGGCAAGATTCAAAGACGTTACCTATCCGCATTCTTAAAAGGAGGTTCCTCAACTGGGTGTTCCCCATACCAGTGAAATCACAGGTCCTATCCTCATTCTCTTTCTGCTTGGATCCAGAGGGCAAAATTAGGACCACTGAGAAACACTATAGTATAATGGAGAGAATGTTTGGAGGGAGTGAGGCAACTATGCCACTTACTATCTATGTGACCTCAGCCAAGTCTCCTAACTTCTGTAGATCTTGGTTTCTCCATTGTAAAATAACAAGGTTGGGCTGGATGGTTTCTTAGGTCCTTTCTAGCTCTGTGTCTATGGTCTTGGGTTGCAGAGTGGCATATTTCTTCTACATACAAAGAAAAATGTCCTACCAATAAGAGCTATAGAAAAGCATAATGGGCTGTCTTTGGGGGTAGTGGATCCTACTTCCCCACTGGCAGTCTTCAAGTAAATGCCAGGTAATCCTTCAAGTATCCTGGAGAAGGAATTCTTGTTATAGGTATAGGTTGGACTCACATATCCTCTCCAGGGCTCCTTCCAACCCTGAGGTTCTCTGATTCTTTTAGAGGGGAGGACTATGTAGAGAAAATGAACTTGACCTGAGCATCGAAGGATGGGTTAGGGTTAGAGTAAGCATAAGAGAAGAAAGAAAAATAAAAGGCATTCCATTTGGGGGCAGGAAAGGGGTAGAAGGAGTGAGTAGCATGAGCAAGGACACAGAGGCAAGAAAGGTCATAGAACATAGATGGTAACACAGCGGGCTAGAGCTGGGGTGTCTGTATGTTGGGAAGTAATTGGAAATTGGGGAAGCTAGTTGGCAGTGGATGAATCACTGGGTCTGGAGTTAGGAGGACCTGAGTATCTCGCCTCAGATACTTACTAGCTGTGTGACCTTGTGCAAGTCATTTAACCCTGTTTGCCCCCCAAAAAAGATTAGAAGGGGACCCAGAGCAAATAAGATATTATCGCTGCTTGGTTGAAGTGTGTACGTATTTTTCCTTCTATCAAAATGTAACTAGTTTGATATTTAGAGTTTTATGTATGATTTTCCTCTCATTCTGTTTGTACGTTTGATTGTTCTGAGTTTTTTAATTATTATTTTGTTTCCATAGGCAGCATGGTGAAGTGGATGTAGAGCTGATCTCAGAGTCAAGAAGACCTGGGTTCAAGTCTCACCTCTGATTCATGTTGACTGAATGACCCTTAACCTCTCTGTGCTCCAAATAGCCTCTAAGATTATAAGATGTAGAGGAGGTTCCGATCTATGTTGGCAGAGGGAGTTTTCTCACTAGGAGCTCCCTATGCCAATGAAATCATTAATCCAATAAACACATGCTTGGGGGAGTATACTGGGTGGATTGGTGAAGGGGAAGGGAGGATTGGGGATGAGCAGACTGGCCAGAAGGATTTTATCCTAATCCAGGCATGAGGTAATGAAACCCCAGACTTGGATACTAGCAATAGGGATGAGAAGGAAGGCATGGTAGTTGAGACATCCCCGACAACAGCAGGACTTGGAAATAGATTGCTTAGAATGGGTGAAGGGAAAGGAAAAGACTGAGAACTTCAAGATTCCTAATGTGGGAGCCTGGAAGGATTTGCTGGTTTCACTGAGAGAAACTGAATGTTTGGTCGGGGAGCTAGTGTCTGGTAGAAGATCAAAGAAACTTAGAATTTCAGGTGGAAGGGATCTTATAGACCATCCAGTCAAAGCCATGTTTGAAAAAGGGTCCCCTTAACAAACCCCCAACAAATGGTCCTTTGTCCCTTACTTGGACACCTCCCATGAGGGAATTCTGTTCTCACACATTGGGTTTATGGTGATGAAGCCATGCTCAAATGGAGCTACCATTAGGTAGATAGACATGTAAGACTGGGATGCACTTGAGAAGTCAGGACTAGAAATGGAGATTTGGGAGTAAAATGAGGGGGTTGGGCTCGATGGCCCCTCAGGTCCTTCCAGCCTTAAATCTGTGATCTTATGATCCCATGATCTCACATTTCAAAATACCACATAGAGGCAGTAATTGAAGCCGTGAGAGTGGATTAGCTCACCAAGGGAGGGAGTATAGAGAGACCAGATGCTGAATGAGGCATACATTGTTGATATGGCCAATGTGTGGAATTGTTCTGCTTGACTCTATTACAAAGGAGGATTTCTATTGGGGTAGAGGGGAGTCATTGAGAAGGGACAAGGATTTTATTTTAGGAAAATAGCATCAATCAAATATTTTTTTCAAGGAAAAGGGGGGAGAGGAGATAGAGAATGTGTGTGTATGAGAGAGAGAGAGAGAGAGAGAGAGAGAGAGAGAGAGAGAGAGAGAGATGGGAGAGAGACCAGAGATGGGAGAGCAAGGGGGAAGAGAGAGGAATGGAGAGGCATAAGAAGAAAGAGAAATAAAGGGAGGGAGAGGCAGGTGAGGAGAGTGAGAGGAGGGGGAAGATGGAGAGCGAGGAAAGGAGAGGAGAGGAGAGGAGAGGAGAGGAGAGGAGAGGAGAGGAGAGGAAACTAGAGTGTCAAAGACAGAACCTTGGCAACACCCATTGTGAATAGGGATTTTTATTTTGTACTTGTACCTCTAGGTCCTTGCCTGGCTCTGGCAAATAGAAAGCTATTAATAAATACTTGTTGATTGATTGATGAAAGGATGGGACAGAGGAAAGAACGAAGCAAAGAAGACCGAGAGAGTAAGCCTCCAGAAATCCTAGATGTCCTTGATAATCCAAAAGTTCTTTCTGGTGTCTAACCGAAATCACTCTAAATTTAAAATCACATTAATGAATGATGGTGCTTTTCTTCTGTTCTTCTCTCTGGGGAGATTAGAAGCAGCTGGTCCTTTTCCTCCTTGATATTATTTCACACCCTTGAAGACTATAATTAGGTTGTTCCCCCCTCCCCAGTCTTTCCAAGCTTAAAAAAAATCTTTTCCCTTTTCCTTGTGCACTTGTCTCCTCATCCCCTCCCCCAGAGGGGCCGGGTTAGAGCCCCTTCCCCGTGTCCATTATTTGCATCTGCATTAGTTTCATTTCTCTCCATCCTTCTTGACATAAGGAGCCTTCAGTAGGTCTCAGAGAAGCCTATGTCACTCATCCATCTCCCTAGCAGGTCTGGGGGTAGGGAGGAATAAATTTCCATAAATGTGGTCCCAAATGTCCTTTGCCATTTCCTAGTTGTTCAATACCCCTGGTGAAATATCAAACACAGGTAGAAACAAATGAAAACTTCAGGAGTCAAAGACGCATCCAGGTCTCAGGCCTAAACCAGTCTGTCTTTGTGTGCTTTGCAGTCCCTCTCATTCATCTCTTCCAAATGACTTTTCTTCTTTCTTTTCCTCTCCCTGACAACAGCGTATCTATGAAGTGGCGCCTCATGTGCACCCAGAAAACGTGCAAACGGCCTCATAATTAAAGAGATTCCTAACCACAGAAGCCTGGCATGTGTGGCTTAAAAAAAATTTGCAGTGTGTTAATTGAGCATATTGATAAAAGCCCAACCCTGTCACTCAAGATAATCGGTTGAAATGCTGATGAGAGCTTCTAACTATTACCTTTAAGAAGTGTCCCCTCCATAGTCAAACCATCTCTTGCAAGAGCTAAGAAAAATCCATTGCTTCTAGTGATTGCCCAAGACTATTTGGCAAACAGAGGAAGGGTATTGGGAGAAACACATGTGAAATCTACTCCCCACCCCCAAACTCTCTGTATTCCTCTTTCTTTTTTTTTTAGTTAATCCAACGGTGATTTCCCATCTACTAGCAATCCCCCCACCATTTGAGACTCCTAGCTGAATATGGCCTGTGGTGATGTGTTATGTGAAAACTGCCATACACACTAGCTTTGCAGCATCTAAATGGTGTTCCCAGAGGCAGTTAGATGGCAAAATGGACGGAGCATTAGCCTCGGACTCAGGAAGATCTGAGTTCAAATGCTACTTCAGGTACTTCCTATGTCACCCTGGGGAGGTCACTTAATCTCTGTTTTCCTCATCTATGAAATGGGGACAATAGTAACACCTACCTCACTAGACAGATATAAAAAAGCATAAGTGTTCTGCAAATCTTAAAAGTCTATACAAGTGCTGACCATTACAATTAGTCTCTCATGGCCTGATTTCACTTAATAGACACCTAGAAGGTTAAACCAGTAATCTTTTTAAGGTCTGTATCTTGTACCACATACTATTGCCTGCCTGTGAGAGAGAGCCCAGTATATGAGGTCAGAATCCTTCTATCTGCCATCTTTATATCTTCGCATTGGCTGACCCTGTGCCTATGGACACATTCCCACCTCGTGTTCACTTTGTGGAAGCTTTGGTTTTCATTAAGGCTCAGCTCCAATGCCACCTGGATCCACCCCCTCCCCCTCCATTATTCTTTTCTCCTTAAAAAACTCCCCATGTATATTTCATAGGAGGAAGCATGGTGGACTGGATGGAAGGCTGAGCCTGGAGCCAAGGAGTCCTGGTTTGAAGTCCCATCTGGGACACTTTCTTGGGGTATTATCCTATTCCTCTCAGTTCTGTACTTCTGCAAATCTGCTAAGCAGACCATAAAAGTTTTTGATGACAATGTTTAACAACCCTAAGGTCAAACACAGATCTCTGGAGCACTCCTTCAAAAGGGAGAGCTGGGAGTGATGGTCTACAGAGGAATCCATGTACGTTCCAGCCTCCTATTTGGAAAACTTAAGAGTTTGGGTAAGAAAGAAGAAACAAACACCTAAAGATGGATCCTCCCTCCAGTGCTCAGGTACAATGCATTAATAGAATGCTTAAGAATTATGTCTCAGGAAGGGGTGATAAAATTTTGGCTTCTGGGGCTCCAATTCCCTTTGAGCCACCAAGACCCAAAGCCTTTTGTTCTTCAGCCCAATTTGTCTAGACAAAAGACCTATAGGCTCCCACTACCTACAGAGAAGGGAGAAAGAAAATCCTTTGCAGAAACAATAGTCTTATTCAAAGTAGGCAACCCCCAATTTTTTCTGTAATTGAGTTGAACTTGTGGCTAATTTGGGGGAGACACCAATGAGGAATAGCATGACTGAATTGCACCACAAACAAAACAGAAACAGAAAGAGTGTTGGATTGGGAGTAAAAGGATCTGGGTTCAAAGCTTAACTTTGCCTCTAGATCACTTATGTGACCATGCAAACCACATAACCTCTCTGGTCCTCACGGTCTTCGTGTGTAAAATGAGGAGGTTGGACAAGATGATCTCCAAGATCCCTTCCCAGTCTAAGCATCCAATGTGATCTAGTGATCCTGATGTTTTCATGTTAATTCTAGGTATGTATAACTAAGATCCCTTCACAGCTCTGTAATTCTACATCTTTAATTCCACAACAGACGAGAATATACTAAAGACAATGCTTTCAGAATGTTTGTCCAAACTCTCAAACTCTAGAAACACCCTAGGAAGAGGATCTCCTTTTGCGCTCCAACAAATTCTCAATGGCCTCTGTGGCCAGTGCCAGATAAATGTCCCTTTGTTTACTCTATCAGAATTATGTGTGACCCAAAAAATGTGTAAGTCAGATCATGTACAAGTTGCCATTTAAAAGATTGCCCAGGCTCTGACTTTTCATTTATTAGAGATAGGATCATAGATTTAGACGTAGCAGGGGAAAAAGTGAGGAAGGAATAAGCATTTATATAACACCTACTGTGTGTTATAACACCTACTAAACACTGCGAAATGCTTTACAAATAGAATCTCATTTGATCCTCATGACTCTGGGAGGTAGGTAGTATTATCCCCATTTTACCCATGAGGAAACTGAGGCAAATAGCACTTAAGTGACTTACCCAGGGTCACACAGCTAGTAAGTTTCAGAGGCAGGATTTGAACTCCTGTCTTCCTGAGGTGCCCAGCTGCCTCTGAATAGACTTACTAGGCTATCTAGGCCAATCCCCTCCTTTTGCAGATTAGAAAAATGAAGCGCACAGAGGGGAACAAGGGTGTGCTGGTAAATGTTTAATAATGAATGGTACCACCATACAGTTTTCAAGCTTAATGCAAGCACCCATTTTGGTGACAGCTTTGATATACACCCCAAATGCCTTCTCTATTAAGAAATTAATAGCGCAAAAATGATGGGAGGAGGAAAAAGATCATGTCATGGATGAGGGGACATGTATCTAAAATCATTTCTCAGTGAGATTTCTAAAAGCTCTAGTCTTTTCTTTCTGGTTTCCTTCCTTCCCGTATCATTTTACTCGTCTTCCCAATTACAGCCTCTACTTCCATTTCTTCAGGAAGAAAAGTTGCCCAGTTGGGTTACTC
Organism: Trichosurus vulpecula; assembly: GCF_011100635.1. Lineage (NCBI taxonomy): Eukaryota > Metazoa > Chordata > Mammalia > Diprotodontia > Phalangeridae > Trichosurus > Trichosurus vulpecula. The sequence continues at coordinate 25,389,178 of NC_050579.1, forward strand.
CATTAGTTAGCTCTCTGCATTTACACAAAACACATGACCTTCCATGCTTCATTAGCTAGGACAAGGTGTTCCAGGCCACCAGCCCCTAGGTATGGAATAGGCTGCACTACCTATGAAAAGAGCTACCCAGTCTTAAAGATGGGAGAGATGTAAGAGCTCATCTAATCCAAACCCTTCATCTTAAAGAGGAAGAAACTGAGTCCTAGAGAAGGTTAATAGTTTGCCTATAATCACATAGCTTGTTAGTATTGGAGTGGACACTAGCTTCCTGGTCGATGTTTCTTATTTTTAAAAATGTTGTTTTGGTTACTTTATTTTTTCAAATGTTTTCTTAATGTATTTTCCCCTGAAATCCCAACATTTCCCAATAAAACTCTGACTTCTAACAAATAATGACACGTATAATGATCATTGAACAAATCAATGAATGAAAAAATGAACACTTTCTTCCGACAGCGTATGCTTCATTCCGCAGCAGTAGTCTGCCACCTCTTTACCGAGAGGAAAAAGGTATGTTTCAACATCAGTCCTCCGGAGTCAAGACTGGTCCTTGAATTGACCTAAATTATTATCTTTCAGAATTATTTTCCTTTTAGTTATTATAGTCATTTTGTAAATTGTTCTCTTAGTCCTGCATCAAGTCGAGTCACACATCTTCCTAAATTTCTCCATGTAAATGGGGGCTAAAAGCTTGAAAATCTATTTTGCTACATATACAAGTGCAAGGCAGAGATATCAGTAGGCAGATGAGTCAGGACAAAACTATGACTTTGTCCTCTAGACTTGGCCTCGTCTCTAGCCTCCACTCTACTCTAACCAATTTACCTGGAAAGGCAGGAGGAATTTTAATATTAAGAGCCTGGAACTAGGAAATCCTGAAAGATCAGGAAAAGAAGAAAATCAGACCAATTGTTGAGTAAATAGTTCTACATGGATGATGATGAGGTGGAGTCTTAGTGAGCCTTGATAAGTCTCATGAGCTATGGTTTTCAATGGATACAGACCTACAGAAAACCTTGACTATCCAATAAGCTTCACTGGGGGGCCCACCCTATGAGTTGTGAGGTGCCACAGCAAAATACTTCAGAGCCAACATTTCATATGGTGCAGCAATATTCCATTTTGTTCAGAGTTTGTTCATTTGGTTCTGGTTCTTAGCTACCACAGAGAAGACTCCCATAAATATATTGGTATATGTCATTTCCCTCTGTCTTGACCTCCTTGGGATATATGTCCAATTGGGGGATTGTTGACTCAAAGGGCATGAATAATTTAGTCACAATTCTCACATAATTCTAATTTTTCCCCCAGAATGCTTGAGCCAATTTGCAACTCCAACAGCAGTATATTAGTGTGTTTGTCCTTTCACAGACCTTCCAACACTATTTATGTCTTTTATCATCTTTGCCAATGTGCAAGATGTGAAGAGAAACCTCAGAATTGTTTTAATATGCATTTCGATTATTAGCAATAGGAATTTGGGACACTTTTCCAAGATTGTGAACCATTTGAATTTTGTTCCCTGGACCCTGGTCATTCACATCCTTTTGGAGAATCTGGCATTTTTCCCATTGTCCCTTTATTAATATTTTCCAACCTATTCTAAGAAGCCAGTTCTGTGTGGATTGTTGTTGTTTGTCCTTTGTTCTCAAAGAGGAACATGACTTCAGGAAGCAGATGTCATAACTTGCAAGTGAGTTGGATTTAAGTGAGGAAGGACTGTGCAAAGTCACAAGCCTCACTCTCTCCTCTGGAGCCATCTGGGTCCAGTGGCCAGATATCAATCAGGATGAATGGAGATGGCCCCAGAGGCAGTAGGAAGCCTTGACCTTTTTAAGCTAAGGTCTTTCCTATGTCTCAGTTTGTATGAGACAATGCAGTGACTACGCTAGGTAAAAATGAGGCAAACAATGGTCTCTTTTACCTAGTCAAAAAAGAAAATAAAGTCAATCTGGGAGGGGAAGTTGCTCGGGGGTTTCTGACCAAAACAGAAACAATTGCTATTTACACTCACTATGAGACATCAGAATACAAACAAAGACCAAGTGAGGCTTGGGCTGGGACCTATTGTTGGCCAATCAATGAGAGCCGGAGCGATTTTGGTTTAAGGCAAGATCCATAAAAAAAAAATCTAGCCTGTAAACCCCAAGATATCTTGCTAGGTTTCAGGGATCAAAATTTATATTCCTTTGGGCAGAGCATCTGCAGGTAAGGGAATGATTCCCTACATGGACAGAGGGAGAGGAGGGAGGAAGGGAAGGGAAAGAAGAAAGGAAGGAAGGGAGGAAGGAAGGAAGGAGAGAGGGAGGGAGGGAGGGAAAGAGCTGCATTGCCCAACTGGAACTAGCCAGTTGGGTCCCCAGTGTGGCAGCTACTACTACTCACAGGTTGTTGTTAGTCCTTTGTTCTCCAAGAGGTTCATGACATCGGGAAGGAGATGTCATGACTACAAGTGAATTGGATTTAAGTAAGGGAGGGCTGTGCAAAGTCACCAGCCTCACTCTCTCCTCTGGAGTTCTCCATGTGGATTAACAATCCCATGACAGCCTAGGATGAGCCCCAGACCAGGTGAACTCCTAAAGCATTTGCAGCCATGCTAAAAATGAGATGATTAGGGAAGCTAATGATGAATGAAAGATTCAGAACGGAGAAATTCTTCCGCTGGAGTTCTTATTGATCTATCAGCTGAGGTCTTTTTTCATGTGGAGTCTAAATGTGACACTTCACATTAAGCTTGGCTTTTGAATAGCTTGGAAATTCAGCTTCTCCATTCTGGAAGCTGTCTTTAAGTGGTCCCTGAAACAGCTATTTCCTTCACCACCACCCCCTGTTACTCATACCAAGGAAACATTTGGCGGTGCTTGGCAGGGAGCAAAGGAAACGGGGAGGGGTATGAGTAAGGATGCTTATGGGGTTTGTAGACCCTCCAAAGCAGGGATGTCTAGTCCAACTGCATAATTTTTCAAATGAGGAAACGGAGGCAAACAGGGTTAAGTGAGTTGCCAAGCGTTACACAGCTGGTGAGTGTCTGAGGCTGGATTTGAATTCTGGTCTTCCTGACTCCAGCCCCAGGGCTCTATCTACTGTACCATCTACTCTTCCAAAAACCACTGCAGGGAGTCAGGGTAGGCTTGGCAGATGACTTTTCCATTATTTTCTCCCTAGTCAGAAGAGGGAGTACTCCACTCCACCAGTTCAGCCTCTGTGACAAAGGCACAGTTGAGGACACACTTCCCCTTCACACACACACAGACACATGCACAGACATCATCCTCATCACTATCGGTGGCTTCCACTTCAGAACAGCCATCCCACAATGGCTGGGTAGAAAAATGGAGCCCCCACCCAGGGACCAGCCAGCCTCAGAGTGCCTAACTAAAATGCAAATTCTCCTGAAAGTAGTCACACCTTAGTTGTCAGTTAAACCATTAGCAGAGATTAACATTAAGGGAAATGACTGTGGAGTAGGACCTCAAGAGGAAAGGGAAGGTGAGAAGATACTGAAGATTTGCTAGCTCCATTCACAGTTTTGCCCTGGGGTTCTGTGGAAAGTAGTTGACCCCAGTTCTATTAAAAGAACCAATATCCCCGGGTCCCCTCTTGCTGAATAAAGCCTCTTTACACCTAAAATAATTGACTTGTGGCCAGAGTCTTTTGTCATTCTCACACTTTCAGATAAATGCAGGAAGAGCCTGAATCTAAAAGTCTCCTGGAGAGACCCTTGGCTCAGGTCTCTAGGAGGTGAAAAGGATTAATTATACCACGGTTAATTTAAATTCAACTCAACAAATTAAGGCCTAGTGTCTGCAAAGCATTGTACTCGGTGCGGCTAGTTCAAAAATGAAACAAGACACCGGGCCCTAATTAATTACCTAAGAAGCAGGAAGCTTTAGGGGAAAGAACACGGGATTTGGAATCAGATCACCTAAATTCAGATGCTATCTCATCTATTCACTGTGGATCCTTGGACAAGTCAAGCCAAGACTATCCCAATCCCCACCATACATATACATACATACATACATACATACATATATATATATATGTATATAATACACACACACACGTACATATATACACGCATACATATATGTGTGTGTATGTGTGTGTATATGTATGTGTGTGTGTGTGTGTGTGTATACTATACGATTTTAGCCTAGAGCAAAAGGCTTGATTACACGAATGGAAACAATTATTAATAATCTATATACCTATCTATGACTAGAACTGTAATGTCATCTTCCTGGGGACCTCCCAGTTTGAAAACTCCCTTCACTGATGAAAATAAATAACTGGCCTATGATTTACAACAGTTGCCAGAGGCATAATTTGACTAGGGTCAAGTCCAATTGAGTCAAATCAACATTTATTAAACATCTACTATGTCACAAAGGGTGCAAAAAAGGCAAAATATAAACCTTTCTCCCAAGGAGATTATGACCTATTGGAGAAGACAGCATGGAACTCCTACGTCCAAATATAATCAAGATAAACTGGGTAATGTCGCTCCCATGCTCCAGAGGCAGGCCTCTCTCTCTACCACACCATGCTCCTTCTCAAATGATAATGTCATTTTTACTAACAGCACTTTTTTTGTACTAGACATTATTTTATTGTTATAGGGAATTCATGGCTGGGAAAAAGTTGACAACTTCTTCCCAAATGTAGTCCTTAAAATATTGCCTTCAAGGCAATATAGGGTAATGGGTAGAACATTGGACTTGGATTCAGGAAGACCTAAATTCAAATCCTACCTCAGACGTTAGCTGTGCGACTCCAAGGATAAGTAACAGCTTCTCTCAGCCCCAATTTCCTCCTCTGTAAAGTAAAGGCGGTGGGGGTGGGGCTTTGACTTAATGGCCTCCAAAGCACTTTCCAGTTCTAAACCTACAAACCCATAAAATGAAGATCACAGCTCTTGTTCTTGTTGGAGGTCATGGGGGTTTGGACAGCCTTCTGCTCATTAATTCCAGCAGTCATTAGCTGTCTGTCAGTCAGTCCCTTCAAGGAAGGTAACACATGGTGTTGGATTTGGAGTCAGAGGGAAAGGGTTTGAATCATAATTGGCGTTCTCTACCTTTGTGGCTTTCAGTAAATCACTTTGACTCCATGGGCCTCAGTTTCCTCATCTGTAAAATGGGGAGGCTGGACTTGATGAGGTCCCTGCCAGCTCTAAATCTAGGATTGGGGATTCCCACTTTATGGATAGCTCCCGGCCAAGAAGGTCTCTGAACCTGAGGAGCTCTGGGGAACCTGGAGGAGGGAGGCAGGAGAGAAGTAGCTTCTATTTTGTGAATTCCAACAATCTCCTTTGCTTCCATCCTCACTCCCAACTTCACCAATCAATCAACAAGCTTCTATTAAATGCCCACTTTGTCCCAGGTCCCGAGGAGCTTAAATTCTAATGTAGGTGACAACATGGGCATAAACAAGTATACAAGATTCAAAATTAATACAAGGTAAATTTGAGGGATAGACGGGAAGGCACATAGTAAAAATCACTAGCCCTTTACAAATATTACCTCCTTCGAACCTTACAACAACCCCGTGAGGTTGTCACTGTTCAGTCATTCCAGTCTCTTTTGTGACCCCATTTGGGGTTTTCTTGGCAAAGATATTAGAGCAGTTTGCCATTTCCTTCTCCAGCTCATTTTACATATAAGGAAACAGAGGCAAACAAGGTTAAGTGACTTGTCTAGGGTCACACAGCTGGTAAAGTGTCTGAAGCTGCTGGATTTGAACTCAGGTCTTCCTGACTGTCACTCCAGCATTCTGCCCTATGCTATCCAGCTACCTCTGTGTAGTATATAGTTCAATTAATATTTTTTTTTCCTTTCATTAATCAACTGGAAACTAGATGACTCTCTGCAGTAAGGACTCGATGTTTTGCTTTTTGGTTTGGTTTTTTTTTCCCATTCATTCATTCTTTCACCAGCATCTGGAGGCGCTGGGAAGGTGTCATATGAGTCGAGTTTTGAAGGGGAGAAGAAAGAGCCAGAGGTGAGGCGAGAGGATGTGCCTGGTAGAGGGCCGGCCGAGACAAAAAGCAGGAAGATGGGAGAGTATCATGTGCGAGGAACAGCAAAAGGCCAGGCCAGCTGAATTTGAGCTGCTGAAAGTGTGAAGGGAAACAGTACTGGAAGGCTGGAATTGGGACCACATTGTGAAGGGCCTTAAAAGCTAAAATATTTGCTCCTGGAGGCAATAGGGAATCATTGGAGCTTATTAAGCAGGAGAGTGACTAGTGAGATTTACACGAGTCATCCTGTGCCCGGGCATACACAATTATGTTCTGAAGAGAGAGGGATGTTTCAAGAAACTTTAAGGCAGAGATTCCTAACCTGAGCCTTGTGAACTTGTTATTTTAAAAATATTTTGATAGCTACTTTTCAATCCAATTGTGTTTTTTGTAATTCCCCATATTTTGCGTTATGCAGTGAAGATTATGATTCTGAGGAGCAGTCGGTAGGCTTTGCTGGATTGCTGCCAAAGGGGTCCATGATGCAAAAAATATTAAGAACTCCTGCTTTACAGGGACTTTCTGTATGGGGTGTGGTGTGGGGAGGGATAGAGACACTGAGCACAGGCCCCAAGTGATTGGAGTAGGGGAAAGTCAACTGTGAAAGATTCCCAGGAGGAGTGCTTCCAGAGACCGGGGTGGAGGGCCCCCAGACAGCTAATGATTACTGAGAGCGATGAGCCCGAGGTGGCCAATTCCCCCAACCGAGAGGTAGAAGGACCACGAGGCTCCTTTCTCGTCTCCTCGTAGTCAGAATAATTCACCCAGTACCTTAGTGACTCCTCAGCTCAGGGTCCCTCCTGTCACTTTCAGTCTAGGGGATTCCGCTATTTTTTTCACAGAAGAGGGGATGGGAGAGGAGAGAGAACTGGGTGCTCTTGTTCTGTGACAGAGTTGGATATTGTAGCCTTACGTTATAGAGTAACCCTGCTCTCGAGAAGGAGAGGTCCTCTCGTTAATTTTGTAACTGCCTCATCTCTTTAATGTTTCCTGACTGAAAACGAAGGGTGGCCCAGGACTCTTGGTGATATTATCCACTTTCAGAAGGGGAGATGGGGGAGTGAAGGGTAGAAGAAGAAACTCTCTCTCTCTCTCTCTCTCTCTCTCTCTCTCCCCACAGCAATAGCTCCCAGGTTCAGGGACCTGGGACAAGGATAGCTCTGGAAACCAGCTGAATGGTCTCACCTAAAAAGACCAGGAACTTAACAGAGTAAGAGCTCTAGACTCTGCTGCATCGAATGGGAATCCATCATGGGCTCCTGAGATCATAAATTTAGAGCCAGAAGACTGAAGGAACATTCGAAGCCCCCAAGTTTTCCCAACTCCAAATCTAGCACCATATTGCCTGCCACCATGTTGTCTCAGGAGTCCATCTACTTCAACCACTCCATTTTACAGCACTCAGTGCTTAACACACACACACACACACACACACACACACACAGAGGAACACAAATACAAAGGAAATACTATATATATATTATATTTATAAATACATATATATATATATATATATATACAAATACAAAGAAAGAAAAAGACACAATACCTGCCCTCAAGAAGCTTACCTTCTGACAGTGGATATAACATGCAAATACCTGCAGGCATACGATATAATACATGAGTATTACATATGTGTATATGTATATTGTGTGTTGTATACATGTATATACTGTTACATAGATTGTATCATGTGTATATGTATGCACAACTAGATTTGTATATGCATGTGTATACGTGTGTATACACCTATGTCTTTATTGCTCGCTATTTACCTATATTCGTATGCACATATGTCTAGATAGGTACATGTCTATGCATTTCTATATTCTATGTCCATAGATATTTGTATGCTGTGTCCATCATTAGAATGTAAGCTCCTTGAGGGAAGTGATTGTTTTTTTTTTCTTTTCTTTGTATTCCCACCTCTTAGTACGGTGCCTGGCACATAATAAATGTTTAATAGATGACTGACTGACCGGGTTACCCAGGTAGTAACAGAATGAATGAATGAAAAGGCATTTATTAGCACTCATTCTGTGCCAGGTGATCACTAAGAGCTGCGAATACAAAGAAAAATTTCTCTCCTCTCTTTCTGCTCCCTCTCCTCTCTCCTTTCTCTTGGGTTCTAATCCCACCTCAGGAACTACCTGTGTAACCCTGTGCAAGTGGCCTAATCAATCTAAGCCTCAGTTTCAATAGCCCTCATATCACAATGTGTGATGAGCATAACATGAGAGCATGTCTGTAAAAGGCTTTGTAAAGCTTAAAGCCTTTATAAATATAAGCTATTGTGATGCAAACTTCGATTTCTCCCTGAAAATGGGAATAGAGAGGAGGCATGCCTCCATGCTCCTCATCCCAGACGGCTGTTTAATGGAGAGCTCTCTCTTTTTCTTTGTAGATCCAGTGGGCCTGTGGTTCTTCCCTAGGGTGGGATGCAGGGCTCTCCCTCCGGTAAAGTCTAACATGAAGGTTAAAGGGAATATTTCTTAGCATCTGGTTATTAAGCTCCATGCTTCCCCCCAGCCTTCCCTGCTGAGAGCATTTCTATTCCAGCGGAGATGAAGATGCCAGGCATCAGGAAACAAAAATGGTTAGTCTCTCTGCCTGGGGATGGATGGGAGAGAGATGAGAGCTCGCTAGCAGATGGGCCCCAGATCAACACAGGGCTTCCAGCTTCAAGTGTGAGTATCTATGTAGTTGAGTCAAATCGAGTCATTAGGCATTTATTAAGTAAGCGCCTACTATGTGCCAGGCACTTTGTAAAGTGGTAGGGATACAGAGAAAGAAAAAAAACAGTCCCTGACCTCAAGCGGTTCATGGTCTAATAGAGGAAACAATAAACAAAAACTATGTATAAGCAAGATATAGACAGACTGAATTGGACATAACCTCAGAAGGAAAGTATTAGCATTAAGGAAGATCAGGAAAGGTTTCCTGTAGAAGGGAGGCTCTGTGTGTGTGTGTGTGTGTGTGTGTGTGTGTGTGTGTGTGTCTGTGTGTCTGTGTGTCTGTGTGTGTGTGTGTGTCTGAATTTACAAAGCCCAAGCAGGAACACTCCATCCATAGTATAAAACATGATCAGAGTATTTTCCAAAGAAAAGATCTGAAAGTGAGGGGATATTTCAGTAGAACTGAGGTGGGGCGGGGAATGGACAAGTTGGACCTCAATTTTGGGGTACAGGCACAAAGGCCCATCAACATCCAAACACAGAGCTGTGTTAGGTCCTGGACATACCTTCCTGATCCTCGCTCTGGAGAAATTGAAAAATCAAACATTTGAAGCTGAAAGAGTCCTCAGAGGTTCTCTGATCCAATCCTCTCAGTTGACAGATGAGGAAACTGAGGTCTTGCTACTTGTGTAGGAGAGCCAAGCTTTGAATCTAGACTGTTTAATTCCAAATCCGCTGCTCTTTTCATTGTACCACACTTTCTCCTGTTATTTAGTATCAATATTTTATATGTGACACAATCATGGGTAATATTAGTGAATGGTAGGAAAGAGAAGGAAAAAAGAAGTTTTATCAAATATATTAATTTTAAGAAATACATCTTTTTAGAAGTTCAAAAGGATAGTTTTTGGATTGTGCTATCTATCAGCATTTGGGGCTAGGTCTCTTGTTTGTTTGTCTTGCCTTAAGCACGTCTTTATTTCTTTTTTAATTTGAAGGAAAATGTGGTCGAGATTGTTGTGTTTTTTTAATACTTAGAAAATAATGACAATATCTCCTGAAAATAATGAGTTTCTTTCTGTTAGCTGTCGAATTGTTTACTTCCATAGCTGAATAATAACAGCACAGCAAAGGCAGCTGGGGTAATTAAATGATTTGTGAACATAGGTTAACAAATTAGTGCATCATAATGTGTAATTGTCTAATTAGGACAAAAATGCTGCTTCTGACTAAAAGACTGACAAGAGAATATTAGAACGAGAAGGAACAGGTAGGAAGATGAGCATCACACTCTAGATGAACACAGAGCATGGGACAGTGACTAGAGAGCTGGCCTGGGAGTCAGGGAATTCTGAGTTGAAGCCCCACCAAAAAACTGGCTGTGTAACTTTGGACAAGTCACTTAATATCTCAGTGTCCCTAGGTAATTCTCTAAGACTCTAAGTCGCAAAAGAGGTGCTTATGTGAATTTGTAGAGGGAGTTTCCTTATTAAAAGCAAAAAAAAAAATGAACGAATGAAATTACGGGTCCACTCCAAAATCAAACAAACGAAAAAATGAAAAGGGATTCCTAAGAAAATCTTGCCCTTTTCCGTCCACAAACATGACTTTCTCCTAGAAAAATACACTGTTCTTGACTTGAAAGTCATTTTTATTGTGTATTCCTCTTGCTACTCCCCCTGAGAAGCCAGACAGCATGGCTGTCATTTCCATTTGTAGATGGGGTTTCTTGGGTACTGGGCACCTGAAGAAATGATTCGACATCAAACACCGAGTAAGTAACGCAGCTGGGACTCTGAGTCCCAGAGTTCTTTGAGTCCTCCTCAGCCACTGAGGCCTGTATTCGTGCATCTACATGAATATTGAATTCTAAAAAATATTTGTAAAACTCACAAATCTTTCTCTCCCTTTTCCCTTGAAGTTTTGAACTGAGGTAGGGAGAATACCGCCTATGTATGTCAGGCTTCTCTGGTATGGGAGCAACCATGTTTGTCCTTCCTGGCTTCTATGTGCTCTTCTGTCTCATATTAATAATCCAGAGAATCCCCCCAAAACTGGTGCTAAGATGAGGAAAGAGGACATGTTGAATGGGATCCCCTAACTCCCCAATTAGCTGAGAAGGTACAGTGTGGTAACAGTGTGGGGGAAAGTACTGGATTTGGCACCAGATGACCTAGGTTCAAATCCTATCTTTGCCACTTGCTACCCAAGTAACCTTGGGTCTTTATCACTTACTACCCAAATGACCTCGAGTGAATCACTTAATCTCTCTAAGATTTTTTTCATCTGTAAAATGAGAGGGGTGGGGTAGAGGGTGGACTAGCTGGCTTCTGAGGTCCTTCCCATCTCTACATCTGTGATTCTAGGATCCTGTGATACTGTGTGTTACTTGCATTCAAAGTGACTTGAGAGGGGAGAAGAAAGAAGAAACATCCACCGTGGATTATGTTTCCATTTAGCCTTCAATTCTAAAGGCCAAGTATTTACTTCAATAAAAATTTCAGTCCAATTGCTACCACAAATACATTCTTCACATTAGAAGACAGCATAGCATAAAGAACAGAAGTCCTATATTTGAATCCTACTCCCTTAACATCTGTGTGACTTTGGACAAGTCACTTCCCCTGTCAGAGACTCAGTTTCTCTCATCAGTAAAATGAGGGGATTGGATTTGAAGACTTCTGAGATCCCTTCCAACTCTTGATCTTTGATTCCATGATCTATAAAATGAGTTCACAGGAGTAGATGTTTCCTCAGGAGTATAAATCTATGGTCCTAGAGAGTCACGCTCAGCCCAGCTACATCCCTGATGGCAATAACCATCATAGAAGCCCTCATTGAACTGATGGGGGGCAATGTGGTATGGTGGAGGGAGTACTGGTTCTGAAGTCAGAAGGCCTGGGTTCGAATCTCAGCTTGGCCATTTACCGGAGAAATCACTGGACATCCCTGAGCCTCTGATTTCTTATTTATAAAATGAAGAGTTTGGACTAGATGGATTCCTGGGACAATGAGGAATAGTGGTTAGAGTGATGAACTTGGAGTGGAGAAGACTTGGCCCCTCAGACACGAGCTGGTTCAGTGACCATGGACCTAACCAGGTGCTGGACTTAGAAGCAAGAAGAAGCAAGAATCCTGCCTCAGATACTTACTAGCTTGTGTGACTCTGATCAAATCCCTTCACTCCTCCTCTGGGCCTCTGCTTCCTCATCTGTAAAATGAAGGCTTTGGACTCTGACCCTGCAACTCTATGATCCGCGTGGTCCCAGGATCCCTGTACAACCCTAGGTAAGTCACTTCCCTGGTCTGGCCTCAGTTACCTGCTTTGACAAATGAAGAACTAGAGGGCCTCCAAGGTCCTTTTCAGATCTAAATCTACTTTCCTATGATCAATCAATAAGCACGTATCAGCACACGCGATGACCCAGGCACTGTGCCAGGTGTCAGAACTACACATATAAAGAGTAAAGCGGGCCCTATCCTCAAGGAATTTACGTTCTAATGAATGATCCTTTGAAACCTCTCAGCTCGAGAGCTATGGTCCTAAATGAACCAGTTGACTTCTGGAAAGAACACTTTTATCAAAGAAACCACCCATCTTCCTGGAGATGAATCCATCTTGCTGATGGTTCCTCCATCGCCTTCAACCCTCACCTTGAATCATTCACCAGAGCTTCATCTTACCATAGATCAAGTAAACATGCTCAGCCCTGACCCTTATGAGAGCTGGATCTCCAGCCCAATACTGGAGACATTTCAAGAGAAAGCCAGGAAGTAGCAGTGTGTGGGCCAAGTTGTTACGAGACCGAGTTTCAGTCTAAGCTTTTCCATTAATTTTCTGAATGATTTCGGGTTGGTGACTTCTGCTTCTCTGGGTTTGAGTTTCTTCATCTATAAAATGAAGCTGTTGTTATCATGATGGGCTTTACCCCTGAAGATGAAAAAGAAAATTCACCTCCCACCTCTCTTTAGAGAGGTGGGGGATTATGGGTGTGGATCATTGTATGTATTGTCAGACAGGATTGGTGTGTCACTTTTGCTGAATCACTGTTTTCCCTGACTTTGTATTTTCGTTGATGTTACAAGGGATGGGCTTTGCCAGGAAATCTATGGAAATGAAGATTTTAAAATAAAACAAAATTAAAATAAATCCATTAAAATGAAAGAAAAATGAGGGCACTCTGATAGATGATTCTGTCTCCAGAAGTCTATGGTTCTGTGAATTAGAAATAGGGGCAAATGAAGAGATGTTAAAGGAACCTACAGGCAGCTTGGTGTCATGGATAGAGAGCTGGCCTTAGAGTGAAGAACTGAGTTTGAGTCCTGCTTCTGACTCAAGGTGGCCGAGTGACCATTGGGCAAGTTCCTGCTCTAGGCCACTCTCTAAGGCTCTAACTTGTAGAGAAAGAGCCAATGGGTATTGGTCAACAGTTTCTTCCTCTTGGATTTCCCCATAACAATAACAACCTAGGTCTAATCCCTTTCCTAAAAGGAAATTGAATTAGGCAGGCTGGAGGTTGGAATTTGTGTCTTCAAAAAATTGTCTTTATGGATCTGAAAGGATATCAGATAGAAAATGCTTTATGGGAAGATATTCTCTGCCTCTGGGAAGAAAGGGCAGGAGCAAAAATCCTATGAGAATAGGGGAGTCCCACTTTGAGCAGCTGAATGGGTGTAGATGACCTGTCCCTTTAGGCCTTTCTTGTCATTGCAACACCTTGGAGCAATTTTCTTCTCTCTAAAATGAGCCTTGAAAAGGTTCTTCCCCACTCTGAGATTTAAAAGCAAAGAAGCTCTTTGCCCCAGGGTTCCCCAAAAGTTTTTCGGTGATGTTATCGAGGAATAATTGTATAAGAAAGTTGATTGTGATTAGAAAAATGACTAAGAACACCCGGCCTTCAGCCTCATTGCTATGATGGGAAAGGTGGAAGTAGATCAGAGATCACTCAGAAATATTTGTGCGGGAAAAGGGACAGAATCATTTCCTGGAATTTTTGAGATCTTAAGAAAATATACAACGGGGTAAATATATACCACCCATATATTAATGAAAATCAATTTCTCTTAAGACAAATGAAGATTGCTGAAATGTAGAAAAACAAACAAGGAACTTTCAATAAATAAATCAAGACCAACAGCCAAAAAGGCAGTGCACAAAGCACTTAATAAACTGGATTCTCCAATAATTTTTAACATTTGACTCTTTTTAAAAAATAGACCTTTATTCATATCTTTTTTTGATCATGTACTTCCTTCCCTATATTCCTTCCTCTTCTTCCTCCCAGAGAGCTATCCTTTATAATGAAGATTTGGGGGAAAAAAGGAAACAATCAGCAAAACTAATGAACACAATGACTTATGATCAAGTCTGAGATTACATGCAGAGTTCCACCCTAGTGGACCTCCACTTCTGCGGGAAGCTCTTTTCAGTCAGTGTTGGGCATACAATTTCACAACCTTCAATTGGGATTATTTTGTTCTTTTACCCATTTAAGTTGTTGTAGTCTTTGTGTATATTGTTTTATTCACTCTATTTACTGCAGTTTGATTCATTCCAGAGAAGTCTTTCCATGCATCTCTTCATTTAAGTTCATCATTCCTTATAACAGAGGAATATTCCATTTTCTTCATGTACCACTGTTTGTTTAACTATTCCCCCATTGATGAGCATCTGTTGCATTACTAGTTCTTTGCTACCATAAAAAAAATGCTTGCTATAAATATTTTGGGGTACATGGAACCTTTTTGCCAATTTTCTGGGTCATTTTGATTCACATTTCTCTTATTATTAGTGATTTGGAGCATTCTTTCACATAGTCATTAATAGCTTATAATTCCTCTGAGGATAGTTAGTTCATATCCTTTTACCACTTCTCTCTTGGGGAATAGCTTTTAGTTTTATGGATTTCTATTAGTTTATATCTTGAAAAATCAAACCCTTACCAGGAGTATTTGACACACACACACACAAAAAAATTTCTAGTCTCCCACTTTCTTTCTTATCCTAGATGCATTAATTTTGTTTGTAAAAAAAAAATTCCCAGCCTATCACTTTCTTTCTTATCTTAAGTGCATTAATTTTGTTTGTGCAAAAGCTTTTCAGTTTCCTGTAATCAAATTCCTGTAATCAAAATTGTCTAGGTAAGTTTTCATACTTGCCACTAACTTTTGTTTGGTTAAGAATATAACTCCTACATATGCTATGAAAGTTATATGATTTGCTTCTCTTCGAATTTTTTAGTGGCATGATCTCTTAATATTCAGTTCATTTACCCAGTATGAATTTGTTGTGGAATATGGTATAAAATATTTATCTAAGCCTAATTTCTGCCAAACTGTTGTCCAGTTTTCCCAGCAATTCTTATCAAATAGGGTTTCCCTCTGCTTAGATCACTTATATTTTCAGTTTAATTGAGTATTGAGTTGTAGAGTTCAATTATTTTTTGTTCTTCCTTATCTAGTCTCTTCCATTGATCCAGTACCAAATGGTTTTGATGATTGCAGCTTTATAACA
The DNA here is from genome assembly GCF_011100635.1 of Trichosurus vulpecula. NCBI lineage: Eukaryota > Metazoa > Chordata > Mammalia > Diprotodontia > Phalangeridae > Trichosurus > Trichosurus vulpecula. The sequence continues at coordinate 25,404,386 of NC_050579.1, forward strand.
TAATTAGAGGTCTGAAAGCTCTATTTCCCTTTAATTCTTATCTTTTTTTTCATTATTTCCTTTGACTTTTTAGATGTTTTGTTCCTCCAAATGGATCTTGTTATTATTTTGTCTAACTGTAAAATATCCTTTTGATTGTTTGATTTCTGTAGCACTAAATCTATAAATTAATTTCGGTAAAATTCTCATTATGAGTACATTGGCACAGCCCAGCCATGAGCACTAAAGATCTCTCTAGCTATCTAAGTTGTTCTGATATTCCCCTCTCTGCCTATAACAGTGTAGGCTTATAGATTTAGAGCAAGAAGAGATCTTAGAGTTAATCTGTCTAATTCTCTCATTTTGTCAAGGAGAAAACTGAGGCCCAGTCAAATGCTGTGATTTGCCCAAGATCATACAGGTAGTAAGAGCTTCTAACAGAGGTCCTCTGATTCCAAATCTCATAGATATTTTTCTACTCTACTATTTTTCAAACTGCAAACCACCTTTACCTAGAGAGTGCCTAGAGAGATGAAGCAAATCTTCTGCTCCTGTGGAAGATTGCTCTAGATAATTGGTTTTTTATCTGTTTTGGCACTACAGATTTCCCCCAACAAAACCCCAAACAAACTCTCTCTACAAGTCCATTTTCTGGAAAACATTTTATCGATCATTAACAGAAGGGGAGGGGGGTGCCTTTTACATCTGATACCTGTGTTGCTAATGCTGCCCGTTGGAACTGACCAGGGTTCTATCACTTCTGCCTATTAACTTTGTTTGCACATTTGTAGTTAGGTTTGGGGATTTTGGTTTGTTTTTTTTTTCTTTTGTCTCAGCTCTGCTCAGAATAATTTATCCTTCTGTGGGGTTGAACATGTCCATTCTTTAGAGCACTAATGTGCTCAAGTTGTTGGCTTGAGATTGGGATTTTGTGTGTGTGTGTGTGTGGTGTGTTTTCCCCTCTTTCTTCTCCTTTTTCTTATTACGGGGTCATCTCTTTATTTTGGCCTCAGCCTTCAGATTTCCCTGCTCCGCCACCCTCTTAACATCCGACAACGAAAAGGTCAATGGTTTATCTTCGCCTTGGGTTTCCTTTCTGCTGCTGGTGTGCTGAGGGGAAAGGGGGACCCTTTGAAAAGCAACTCCAACAGTGCAGTATATTGGAACTAAAAAAATTTCTGTTCATCACAGTCTCCAAGCAAGAAAGCACTTTCAAAGGAGGACAGCTGTCCAGCGCTTGGAATAAGTTTCCCCGGGAGGTAATAAGATCTCCGCAGGTTGGAGGTATTTAAGTAGAGACTAGATAGAACATAACATTCCCTCAACAGAAAGCCAGCAACTCCTTGACTTTCATTTTCATTTTTGGGTGTATCTTTGACACCTAGTAAAGTAATGTATCTAGAACACAGTAGGCATTTAATAAATGCTTCTCTGTTAGAATATAAGGTCCTTGAAAATAGAGATTGTTTTATTCTTTGTTTTTGTTACCTGCTGCTAAACTCCTTCAAACTGCTGAAATTCTACACTTTTATAATTCCAGGTCTGATTGTATTCTCACTCCCAGGTGGGGATCAGTGTGGCTAGGTATCATAGTGGACAGAGTGCTGGTTCTGGTCTAGGAAAACCCAAGTTCATATCCAGCCTCAGATAACTTACTAGCTGTGTGACCCTGTACAAGTCACTTAATCTCTGCCTCAGTTTTCCTTACCTAGAAAAATGCAGATAATACTAGCAGCAACTTTGCAGGGTCGTTGTAAGGAACAAATGATGCATTTTGCAGACCTCAAGGCAGTATAATCATACTTGCTATAGCAGTATAGTAGTGGATGGGGCATTGGACTTAAGAGTCAGGAATACTCAGGTCCAAATCCTGCTGCAGATGCACTTACTTGTGTGACCATAGGCAATCCGCTTAATCTTTCTGGTCCTCAGTCTCATCCCTTGCAAAATTAGAAGGCGAGAGTCAAGGGCTTCTAAGGTCCCTCCCAGCTCAAGATCTGTGATTCTATGATCTTCTATCTTGGATTCAAAGCTCATCGCGCTTGGCCACACTGGCATCTCGGTAAACATGGGAAACCACTGCAGCAGGTGTCCAGTGTGCTGACATTAAATTGCCTTCCTGCTGGGTGAATCTGGGTTTGATTTGTGCTAACACCCTTTTAATGTCTCTGGAAAAACCATAATAAACACATCTCTCCTCTGTGAAGTGAGCATGTAGATCTGTAATCCGCGGTAAATTAGAAAACACTGGCATACCTAATAAAAATTCTCTCTCAGTCGTTTAACGTTTCGCAAAGAGCCAGATGAAGTGAAACCAGACCTGGCTCCGGCTCAAGCCTAGGTCAATGGCCCCACTTGGGCAAATGATGAGAGCTTCCATTAACTTGGATTGGCAGATCTCCCAATCTATTTCACATCTGTACTCCAAAACCTCTACAATCCTGATAAAGTGGCATTTCTCGCATGGTGGGGGATGGGTGGAGGGTGCAGGGCAGCTGGCTATGTGACTAGCTTTAATGGAGGTAGAGAAGCTCCCCCATGAACCCTTTTCCCCATCCCGAAGTCTCTCACCTTCTCGCTGGCCATGGCATCTAAAATCATCACCTATAAATTCACTTACCATGGTACAGGCAAAGATGACTGGACTGGGGTCTCAAAAGATCTGGGTTCTATTTCTGAGGTCTTCCAGATTATAAGTCCAGGACCCTTCCCTCTGTGCTATGTGGCCTCTTCAGGTTCATCTGGAGGGCTCTCCCAGGCTAAAGAGACATTGAAGAAGATTTGAATCTGAGTTCAAAGCCAGCCTGGGGAGCCGGAAATGAAGGAGAAAGAAGACTCAAATATTTAGATTTATAATTATAGAGAGGTGTATATCAGAGAGATCCCATTTTTTGATAGGTTTTTAGAGACAGCTTGGATTGGACTTGCTGTCGTGAAGATCTAGGTTAGCATCCTGCCTCAGATACATATTAACTGTGTAACTGCCTGGTGACCTGAATGGCCTCTTCCACCTCTAAATTTATCCTCACATAATCCCGTATGAAGTAAGACATTTTTGGTAGTGAATGTCTTTAATTGGTAAAAAAAAAAAAAAAAACAAACTAAAAAATGTGCTATGACCTCTGCTGGTCCCTGGACACACAAATGGAAAGATTAGGGCAGTTGATGGCTGGGTTATCTTCTAGCTCTGACATTCATGATTCTAGGAGTCTATGGTTAGGTGGCACCAGCATCTCTTAGAAGTCTCCTGTTAAAATTTCTGGGCATAAGTCATTGAGGAAGTCACTGCAGAAAGAAGGGAGCATGTCTCTGAAGGAATGGGATAGAGGAAGAACACGTCGTTTTCATGGATCATGACAGAATGGCCAGGCAGATCCCGAGTAGGGGAGTGATTAGATGGGGATGGCAGCAGGTGGCATTGGGGTATTGGTCTCCCAGACGGAGATGCCAAGGGGGTGAGGGTGGGAGCAACAGGGAGGGAAAGGGAGCAAAAGAAGAACTTTGAAGAAAAACTTTGACCTCATAATATTTTTTTTTGGATTAGTCAACATTCATCTCTGCTGACACAATGGAAAGAGATATGTAGCACAATAAGATGACTTAGGTGACCTAGTGGATAGTGCCAGACCTGAGTTCAAATCCAGCCAGGAGGGTCACTTAACCGCAGCCTGCCTCAGTTTCTTCATCTGTAAAATGGGGATAATCATAGCACCTACCTCTCAGGGTCAGATGTAAGGGCACCATGAGTTAGTATTTGTGAAGCCCTTAGCAAAGTGATTTATAAATGTTTGTTGTTATTACTATTTCTTGGACAAGCCACTTTCCTTTCTTCGCCTCTATGATGGAACAGCTAGACCAGATCATTTAAGGGGAGGGGGAGGGGCCCTTCCACCTGAACGTCTGTGATTCCATGATCTCTGAACCTGGGACAGTGGAGATAGCGCTGGATTTAGAGTCTGGGTTAGAATCTCAGCCTGGACACTTCAGACTTGGGTCATCTTGTACATTTCACTTAACCTCTGGACTTCTATAAATTGAGGAGGTCGGACAACGCCTTATCCCGGAGAGTGTTACAAATCCACAAAGGTTGCTTTCGAGGTCATCTACCACAATGTTTCTTAAGCACTGGGCTCTGGGCCATCAAGGGTTTATGTTGAATGTTGAACTCGGAGTCAGAAGGCCAGGCCCAAGATGACTGCAAAAACCCCTTCCAAATCTCAGTCTACATTGGTAGGGAGGCAATGTGATATTGTGGATGGGGCATCGGACTTGGATTCAGGAGGACCTGGGTTCCAATCCTACTTTAAATACTTGCTAGCCATGTGAGATAGTTAAATGAGCAAGACTATTAACCCCTCTAGGCCTCAGTTTCCTCATCTGTAAATTTAGGGGTTCAACAACCTTTAAGGTGCCTTCCAATTCTAGATGTATGAACTCTCTACCAATGCAGGTCCACACCTTCTCCGTCGTTGGTACTTCGTTTTCAGAGGAACAATGACATCGAGGGGTGGTGTCTTGGCTTGTGAGAGAATTTAATTTAAGTCGCACAAAGTCATCAGCCTCATTCTCTCTTCCAGGACCATCGAAGTCCAGTGGCAGGACAAAAGTCAGAACAACTGTCAATGGTCCAGTGGATGACCTTAGGGTCTTTGAAGTCTGACCAAGCTCCACAGTGCCTACTTCAGCTGTCTTCATGGCCGTTGGAACAAATTGATCCCATTCTTCCATTCTGCTAGGGTAGTCTTGACATACGTGGGGTAGACACCCCCCCAACTCACTGATGGGTTCAAGGCCCATTGAATCTGGGTTAGCCCATCTGTTGAGACAGTTTTACTAGGTGTGGCTGCTACACAGGCTACAGCTTCTTGGAACCACAAGTGTGAGAGCTGGGTGGCAGGTGGACACCAAAGGTGGAGGAGTGGCCCTGAAAAGGGCTCAGCAGCCCTCTCACCAGAGGTGCTGGTCCTTCCTGAACACCCTGCACAATTTAGAGACCTGCCTAGAATAAAGAGAGGTTAATCAAGTTGCCCATGGTCATACAACCAGTGTGTGTCAGGAGTAAGACTTTAACCCAAGTGTTCTTGGTTCTGGAGCCAACTTTTTAACCAAACACTTTGCTGCTTCTTATGCAAAACCTGATGCATACAACCTTATACAATTCATTTACTGTCTCTAGACCTCAGTTTCTTTATCTGTAAAATGAAGTTGTTGGACTTGGGTCCTCTATGGTCCCTTCCACCTCTAGAGCTATGATTTTAAGGAACTTCTACACCAACCTATGGAAGACGCTTTAGAAAGGACTCCTGTACTAGATAAGATGCAGAAGAAAGAACACCCTATTTTGGCATTCCCCGATCAACCTGAATGAAAATCTGTCAGAGGAATGCTTCACCCCTTTGGAGGTGGGTGCCCTGCATCTATATCATTGATGGAAGGTCAAGAGAGTCCAGCCCTGCATTTCTCTGCCAATGGGGAAAACCCAAGTCTCAAACCAGAATGCCAATGCCTGAAACAGAACTGAGTGGACTTCTCGTGCTGATTAAGGATGGAGAAGCCATACCTAAGGAGGTGGCAGACAGCAACGCATCATACTGTGCTGGGATATCATTAAACAGTGCTTTAGTGTACAGTAATGGGAAACCTTTCCTGGCGATAATCTTCTGTAATGCGCTGTTGAGCCTCAGTGTTATTTAAACAGAGAGAACAAGTGCTATCATAAATCTACACCTGAGACTCCCAGACGAGAGATGCTTAACGACAGGATCCCATCTATTACAAGGCTGCCAAGATGGAGAGGATGTAGTGACTGGATCCCTCAAATGACCTGCCCATTCATCCTTGGACACACCGGCCTGGACACCCACCTCCCCCTCCTCTCCCCAGCCCCCTGCCCATCCTTAACGGAGGGAGGCAGGGGGCTGGCCTAGCTCGCCTGCTTCACTACACTGACGTCCTGGCTGGCATTTCGGTTTCCACATCTCACGCTTCCCAAGCCCCTGACCTTTTCCATTCTCCTGTAGCCATCAGTCTCCAGACCCCAGGCTGAATAACCAGCAGAACCGCTGATGGGGAGGGGGTGTAGGGAGGGGGGAGGGTACGGTGAAAAGCACAACAACCAGGGTGTGGAGGCTCCCCCTCCCCTGCCAGACCCAGGCACTGAATTGTGCCCCATCTGGGACAAGATGCTAACATCGTCCCTTGCATTCTGGCTTCCCTCCTCTGTTTTCTATGGCCCAGGAGCTCAGCACCCAGGGTGTCATTCTTCTCCAGGACTGACATCATGGCTACAGTAAGGTATCCCGGGGCTTGCATATTAGCGCGACCAAAGGCAGCCAGTCATTCACGGAATGGTGTGTGTTCACAGCATGGGGCTCGGTTGTTCTGGGGAAAGAAAAAGGCGGCATTGTCCTGGTCTCACTAAAGACTGGAACTCAAGGATCGAGTGAATGTATTGGTGCATGAAAAAACTCACTTAGAAAGAGGCAAGAGAAAAAAAGGAGAGGGAGACTATTGGGTGGGGGGAAAGCCAGACAAAAGGAACCCAGTGGAGGTCAGCAGTGAGAAAGAGGGAAAGGATAGAGTCTTTTGGCGCAGGGAGAAGCAGACTGGACTTTCAAATGGCCTGGAGAGCCAACGGCACCTCTCAAGTACTCATAAAACAGAATGACAGTGAGGAAGTTTAAAATAGGAAAGATTAATACATGTTAAGAAAAAAGAAGGTAGGTATCAGAGGACAAAACGTGGTACTCCAAAGTACTAAAGAGATAATGAGTGGGCATAAAATTATTCACATTGATATGACAGGGGGGATTGGACCAGTGTGCGGAGAAGAGTACCATGGCAAAGACTGATGTCCAGCAAGAAGGAAGAAGAAAGAGGATAGAAGTGAATGCTGTAATAGAAACCGAGGGGGGTGACAGGGAGGGAGGGGGTAGAAATGGTTGAGCAATGAATTTTGCTAAGGAAGAGTCAAGCAATAGCAGGTCAGGGACATCAGGTTTAAAGGAGTTCAAAGCCATGGGAGAGTCAGGAAAAAAGAGGGGGAAATCCCACTCCCCACCCCCACCCCCAGCCCGTCACCCATGTGAACACTCAAATAACATAAACACACCTATACAAACTCAAAAATGAACTTGGGAATCATGTTTGTCCCTGAAAGAAAAATAGAATCAGGGATGAAAATAGAGATAGTGTTTTTCCACAGTCAACGTGAACTTGAAACTATCTGGGGAAAAGTGTAAGTCCAAAGCCCGAGGAGCATGCAAGCAGTCGGTCCCCTGCTAGAGAATAGCCCAAGAATTCCAACAGGGGTAGAAAGGTGTGATGCATATAGCATACTGGCCTTGGACTCAGGAAGATAATACTCCTAGAACTCCAGGACTCCAGATCTGAGTGTTCTTCTTGTGCTTCTGAGTTCAAATCCTACCTCAGATGCTTATTAGCTGTGTGTCCCTGGGCATGTCTCCTGACTCCTCTGAACCTCAGTTTCCTCACTGGTACGATGAGCATAATAATGGCATTTTCCCAGAGGAGCTGTTACAGAAACTAAATGAGATACGTACGGCACTTTGCAGCTCCCCCACCCAGTCTCCCAAAGCTGTGCGTAGAAGAGCCAGTAATAATACCCTCACTTTTGAAATTGGCTATATGGTCTTTAGAAAATCTTTCTCCCATGGAAGCAATGTTACAAATGGTGCTATGGTTCCCAGGGTATATCTTCCTGGGAGACAGTCTTCAAGGGTGGGACCATCTATTCCCACTTGTAGGCCAGCTTCATGTCAGGCTCCAGGAGATAATATTGCCCCTCCTCAAATCCTAGAAAGGATAGGTAGATAGATAGATACAAAGATACTTAGACAGACAGATAAATGATAGATAGACACACAGACAGACAGATAGATAGATAGATGAATGGATGTATGGATAGATGAGATAGACTGATGGGTGGATGGATGGATAGATGGACACATAGACAGACAGATAAATTGATAAGATAGATAAGATAGAGATAATTGGATAGATAGGTAAGATAGGTGTGTGTGTGTGTAGGTGTGTTTGTGGGTGGGGGGGGAGAGAGAAAGATCACCATTGATGTAAAATTACATCAAGTCACCCTTGGATCATAGGTTTAGAGTTGAACAGGATGCTGTCTGTCTCCCTAAACAAATACAGCAAACACACTTTCTGTATTTACATCTTGAATAAACAATATAGTTGGCATTTGTGTGTGTGACTATTGTTCACAGGTATGTAGATGCTATTGAGATGTACAAAATATAAATTAATTTATAAGGCTTCAGAGTTCATAGTGTCTTCCCTCTTCGTACCAGAGTGGTACGGGATGTCTAGGGCAGAATATTCTGTATATTGCTAATTTGTATCTTATTCACTCGCTTAAATGTTTTCTTTACCAATCATCATCCAGTTTTGGCTTGGGGGTGGGGGTGAGAGGGAAAGAGGTGGGAGAGGGAGCCAGGTGCAGAAATTATTTCCAGAAATTGCTGTGCTATAAAAATAAAGCTTAAAAAACTTTAAAAAACCCCAAAGAATTCATGCTATCATTTTTGTCATCCTTTATTTTCTCAATTCAACTCCCTTTTATCTTACCCCATTAGAGTGTAAGCATCTTGAAGGCAAAGACTGTATTTTTTTTTGCTTTTTTTGCCCCATCATTTAGCACAGTGCCTGGCACATAGAAAGTGCTCAGTAAATGAACTGACTTGAATTGAGACTAATAGGCCAATCACTATTGAAGAGCTGGGAAATTTTTTGACATAAGAAAAGGGTCCTTGTATTTAAAAAGCTGGAAGACAGTAGACTAGATGGTCTCCAAGCTCTAAATAGTTTGAGGTTTAAGGCCTTTGTAATCTGAACCAGAGATACCACAACCTTGGTTCAATCCTGCTTCTGACCTATGCTGGCTGTGTGACCCTGCACAAGTCATCTAACCTCTAAGTGCCCCAGGCAACTCTCTAAGCCTTCTTAGTTGCTGATGGGATGCTGATATTCTTTGGTAAAGGGAATTTCCCCCAGGGAATTTCCTTAAACTAATGAAATCAGAAATCTGGACATCCCCCCAAAATGAGCCATCAGGCAAAAGGGCAGGTCCCATCTGAGACACGTCCCTGAGTCACAGGAGCATGAATCTAGAGCTGGAAGCATCCAAGGAAGTCATCTGGTTCATTTTGCTAATAAAAAGCTGAGACCCAGAAAAATTAAATAACTTGTTCCTGGTCACCCAGGTGACAAATGGCAAAATCAGGATTCCAACTCAGATCTTAAAATAGAAGTCTGATTTTCCCCACAGTGTCTCACCTCTGCTTAGGAAATCATAAATCCTGTTCAAACCCCAAGGTTTTTTTTTTTTCCTGTGGGACATCTGGAAGGGCAAGAAATTCCATTGGGCCTCTGAATGACTTGTAATTTGGATACTGATAAGTTGGGAATGGCTATATTAAGAAGGGTCAAGAAGTCAGTCTCTTACCCAGAGGGCATATACATAGGAAAATAATCATGTTGAAACGTGATATTGGTTAGGGATTAGGATCATAGTGCTAGAGCTTGGAAGGGACTTCAGACATCATCTAGTCCAAACTCCTCGTTTTACAGATGAGCAAACCAGGAACCATTGAGGTAAAGTTACTTATCCAGGGCCACGCAGCTAGAAAACTGCGGAGTCAGCATGCAAATCCAAATCCTCTGACACCAAACCCACCACTCTTTCCAGAAGGTAATAATAAGTTTTCAACACGGAAAGGAACGGATAACTGAAGGCATTTCTAAACATCAAATTGATACCTTCAGAAGTCTCCACAGCAGGGATGTCTAACCCTTTTTCCTTGCAATCCTGTAGAGGTCTGGTAAAGTTGATGGAGCCTTCTCAGAATAATGTTCAGAAATACACAAATTAATATACATGGTATTCTAAAAGAAGCCAATTGTATTGAAATAAAGATGTCGTGTTTTCCCCATCTTCATTCCTGGACCCTTTGCAATCCACTGGGGATGCTTGGTTAAGAACCTCTGACTTACACATTAAAGAGGGTAGTCATATGGGGGGAAATGAGATAAAGGACAGAAAAAATATAAAAAAACAAGAAGAGTCAACTTGGAACTTAAGGCAATGGGAAGAGAAACTGTTTAGGCAAGTGAGAAATATATAACAGGCAAAACCTGACAGAATATAAATGTACCATTTGCATAAGCAGAAAGACAGGATTTGTCAAACTGAGGAGGAGGAGAAGGAGAAGAAAGAGAAAGAAGAGGAGGAAGAGGAGAAGGAAAAAGAGAAGGAGAAGGAAGAGGAGAAAGAGGAGAAGGAGGAGGAGAATCAGGACAGAGGGGAACATGAGAGAAAGCATACATTCAGAACAATCCCCCAACTCAGAAAACAGATGGGTTGAGAGGGCAATATAAAAATATAAAGAGAGAAAACTAGACAGACCAGGAGCGTATCTATCAATGGACTAGGATATGGAGACATGGGAAATGGAAGAGATAAAACATTCGACCACCAAATAAAGTGATTCTACATAATGTCTGTGAAATTCCATGCCACAAATAATAATAATAATCATATCCTTCCGAAAGGTCACCAAAAATGTCACTTTGTCAACTTCCTCCAACTTCTGCTCCAATGCCCATAAGTGACCCTGTGTCACTGGAGATAGTCAGTAGAGAATAAACTTTTATCAGAGTCTGCTAAGCTAGAAAGGCTTTGAGTACAGTCCTAGCAACATGAGGAGTCTGATCCAAAGGGATCGATTTGGCCTAGAGTGGAGAGCCTCTTCCCGGGGGTGGGGAGGGCAGGGGGAGCAGGGGGAGTGGGGTTAGGGGGGTGGTGCAGCTGGCCACCAGAAGATAAACTCCTTTGACCCTGGCAGACCATGCAACAAAGAAAAATAAAACGTGACCCTCAGGCTTGTGTGACCCTCCATTCTTCAGACTTAACAAAGGTCTTTTCCAGATTTAAGTCCTTCCTATGAACAGTCCCTTTTCTGTTAATAATAATAATAATAGCCAAGATTTACAGAGTGCTTTACATATATTGTCTCATGAGGTGAGGTAGGTGGTGTGACTATCCCTACCTTACACGATGAGGAAACTGATGTGGAGAGAAGTTAAGTGGTTTGCCCAGAGTGCCACAGCTAGCTAATAAGCGTCTGGGGGCGGGATTTATAGGTTCATTCATTAAGAAATAGAAAAGACCTTAGAGGTCCATCTTTTTCATTTTACAAATAAGAAAATGAGCCACAGAGAGGCAAGATTTGAACCCAGGTCTTCCAAATACAGAGCTCTATTTCCTGTTCCATCCTGAAAAGTAAATGATATGGGGTAACTAGGTGATGCAATGCATAGAGCATCGGCCCTGAAGTCAAAAGGACCTGAGTTCAAATCCAGCCTCAGACACTTACTAGCTGTGTGACTCTAGGAAAGTCACGTGACCCTGATTGCCTAAAAAAAGTAAATGATATGAGATAAAGGAGGCAGGCCAGTCATGGTTAGAGGAAAAGATCCAAGTTTCTATCTGAGACATACAGGAAAGCCTCCAGCACATGGGGAGCCCCTCAGGAGAGAGCCTGTGAAAAAATACTGACCAAAACAATGAGCAGGGTGAGAGAGTATGCATGGGCTTTGACTTGCACTGGGAGATTGGAATAACCCCATTGATAAGTCCACAGAACTGTGGAAGCATTTTAACCACCGCTTAGTTTAAAGTTTCATAAATAAATCACAGGGCGTTAGAATTATTTACTCTTCTCTTGCTCAGATCATTCAAAACTATACAAGCAAGGCAGGTGGTCAGGGAGGAAAGGTTTTTCCTGTTGACGCTCATTGCTTTGATTCCCGCCCCCCTGCCCCAAGCTCAGTTTCATTTTAAGTTCCTTCAAGACTCAGCTCTAATCTCACCGACCCCAGGAAGCCTTTCGCAGTCTCTCAGCTGCTAGTGCCTTCCTCTCTCAGATCACCTTCCACACACTCTGCATATGGAAGTACCTGGTGAGTTACATATTGTCTTCACCGTTAGCAGGTAAGCTCCTTGAGGGTAAGAACCGTCTTTTTGCAGCTCTTTGAATCCCAACCTTTACCCGGTACATAATAAGCATTTTAAAAATACTTGTTGACTTGTCTTAATTTGACCTCATTTATTTCAGCTCCTAGGAAATTGGCTCAGAGATGTTTTGAGTAGTATCATTAACAAACATTTATTCAGCATCTCCTATGAAACAGGCCCTGGGGATATAAAGGCATCTAAGACCCAGGGTCTGGCCCTTAGAGGATCATAGGTTTTGAGCTATAAGAAGCCTTAAAGGATATCCTAGTCCAAACCTTTCATTTTACAGATGGGGAAATTGAGGCCCAGAGAAGTAAAGAGACTTGCCCAAGATCACAAAGCCGCTGCTATCTCCACCTTATCAAACCACCTCTCCAAGAAGCTTGGAGTCGAGTCGGAAAGACTCTTTCATAAAAGAAAAAGAAAAATAATTATTGGGCCACTGAACCCTGCGTGCCAGCCTTGTCTTTGTTTTCCAAATATCTATTCACTTGATTTCTTCTTTGAACTAAGTGTAAACATAATTCAGTGATTTATTGATATGACAGACAATTTTTTAAAAATTTATTTTTTTTCGATTATTTGGGCAGCAACAGAATAGCCCTTGACCTTGAACAATCTCTCTTATTTTTCCACTACAGTAATGAAAGGATTTAGATATCATTCTCAATATTTAAATTTAGTCATTTTTCAGTCATGTCTGACTCTTTGTGATCCCTTTTTGGGGTTTTCTTGGCAAAGATACAGGAGGGGTTTGCCATTTCCTTCTCCAGCTCATTTTACAGTTGAGGAAACTGAGTCAAACAGGGTTAAGTGACTTGCTCAGGGTCACGCAGCTAGTAAGTATCTGAGGTGAGATTTGAACTCAAGTCTCCTTGACTTCAGGCCAGGTGCTCTGTGCACTATGGCGCCACCTAGCTGACTCAATGTCTAAATTTAGACTCCACACCAGCCACATATACCCAAACCTAAGTCACTGATTAATAATGATAGCTGTTTTCAATGCATTTTAAAGTCTGTAAGCCATCTACACACATCATCACCTTTGAACCTCATCCAATCCCAAGAGGTTGATGCGATGGGTATCGTCCTCCCCTTCACAGATGACAAAACTGAGGCCTATGTTCACACAGCAGATAAATAGCAGGTAGAGAATATGAATTGGGCATTCTCATCCATCACTATTTTGGTTCTCAAAATCATCTTTCGTTTGGTTTTTTTTAAACTTGTGTCCCAAATATTAACGTTTAGTATGCTAGCATTGTAGATAGAGTGCTGGACTTGGTGCTAGGAAGAGCTGGGTTCAAATCCTGACTCTGATACTTACTACCTATGTCTCCCTGAGGCAATCATTTAATCTAACTGGGCTTCCATTTCCCCAACTGTAAAGTGAGGGGGTTGGACAGAAGGTCCTTTCTGCCTCTAAATCTCTGGTTATGTAACAGAGGGAGAGAAGCAGACAAACAGACTTAGTTATTGATAGATACTAAAGGGAAGGAAACTGGATTGTTCACTGATTTTACAAGAAAGGGGCTACATTTAAACCCCGGGAAAATATTTATTGTTTAGCTAGATGTTGCATGGACAACCCAGTCTGAAGGACATTCCTTTCACTGGGTACTGGTTAGACCATTAGGGCCACCCTAGAAATCAAAGGCTCAGAACTTGATCTCCGTTCCCACTTGGAAGTGGCAGAGGTGAGGTTAGCCCAAAGAAGAGTGACCAGCACCCAGACAGGTTGCTTTTCCTGAGCTTACCCAGATCAGATTTCCTTCCCTGGAAACCAAGCTGGGGTCTTTAAGCTTTAATAGGTAAACCATAAAAGTTAGTAGCATTTCCAAACTAAGGGCTATGAAAAAAGAAACTTAGACTAACTGCTGATAAAATGCCTCTTTCCTGTCTTCTGACACCCACGCTGACAAAGCTCTAGTCTCTTTGATGTGGATAGCACTGGGCAGGTAATGTTTTCCTAGGGATGAAGAAGCCTTGGCTGCAGATGCTGCTTTACTCAAACATTAGGCAGACGTGTCTTCTCTCCACCCTTCTGACTCCCACCTCTTTGTTTTCAAGAATAAACATTTTTGTTAGCAGCTGCAGGGAAAACCACAGCCCCCATACCCCTTGCCTACACCATCACACAGAGCTGCCTGCTCGCACAATATGGTAACGTCTCCATGTTTTGGGGGAGGTTCCAGTTCAAGGGTGCATATGCTCCAATTTAGCGATGTTCCCAGCTTTTTCACTCCTATCTTCTGGACACCGAAGTGATTTCACATCTTGGCAACCCCTTTGGCATTTCAGCATACGCAGACCCATATTTTCCTCTTTACACTACCACCTTGGGCTGTCACCTAGCAGTTTCTGAGGCATGAAAGACATCCCCCCCTGGCAGCTGGAAGGGCTTCAGGAGTGGGCTAGTGCCTAGCATCTTCTGGGATGGCATCACAAAAGGCCCACCTGTTCTCCAGATTGAAAGAGGGGTACTTTTTTGTCTTCTGGAAATCTCTATTCAGGCTGAGGGAGGAGAGGACATATTTTTAAAATGTAAGAAGGAACAGCCAGCTCTTGTCAACTCACATTGATTAGGGCTGGAGAAGATGAGAGTAGTTTCCATTTGTAGAGTCCTCCATGGTTACGAAGAGCTCTCAAACACACCATTTCACTGAATGTAAGTGAAAAACCTCTGAGAGAACCAGAAGGAAGATGATCATTCCCATTTCACAGATGGGAAAACAGAGGTAGTAACTTGTCCAAGATTACATTGCTTGTAAGTAGCGGGGAAATAGGTCTGGGATCTAGGCCTTCCTTGGGCTAGAATTCAGGGGTTTTAACATTTTTGTGTGTGTCATGGCAAAAGTTTGGCAAAGCTTTTCAGAATAATTATGTTTTAAAAGATATAAGATTATTACAAAAGAAACTAATTATAATAAAATATAGTTATCAAAACGTTTTTTAAAAAAAGTCATAGACCTCAGGTTAAGAAGTCCTGGACATGGTCTCAGCTATTTTCTGCCTCTAAACTCTACAATCCCAAACCTAAGGCTCTTTGCACTCTGCCATGCTCTTCCTCTTTTTGGCCTCATGAGATCAATGTTATGGGCTGGGTCAGAGAGAGGTTGGTTATTTTTGCAGCAGAGAGAGTGATGAACTGGATTCAAAATCTGCTTCAGACAGTTACTTTCTGTGTGACACTGGATGAGTCATTTAAATCCTCTGTGCCTCAGTTTCCTCATCAGCAAAAAGAAAGGTGAGTTTGATAACTCAGGGCCCCTTCCAGCTCTAAAGCTGCAATCTTAGGGACCTCTAGTTGTCTCCATCATTTGTACTCTTGTTATCAAGCCAATCCCAACATCGCAGAATAATAAACTTAAGACGCATCTTAGATGCCATCAAGTCCAACTCTGGCCTTTTACGAATGAAGAAACTGATGAAGATATGATGACGGAGTGAGGATGGCCTCTGAAAGCCTATCTCTGCTACTACGGAAACAAGTGGTACCTCCATAGTTTCATTTTTGATTTAAAAAGTGCACTCGTCATTTTGTGCATGTGTGCACACACAGAGAGTAGAGCGAATACGGATACCAATTAAATATCATCTTGGATGCTCATATTATAGCCTTCTCACTTTTGACAAGCAGATACACCAGTCACTGCCTTTCTTAAAGATGCTAATGAATGCTGATCATTGTGACAGATGCCTGTAATCCCTGCTACTGGGAAAGCTGAGGCTGGTGGATTGATTGAGCTCAGGAGTCCTAAGCTAATGCCAGTGAGTTGTCCTTATTAAGACTGGCACCAGTTTGGTGAGCGCCTCAGAGTTGGGGGCCACCAAGCTGCCTAAGGAGGGGGTGAAGTAGTTCGGGTCAAAAATGGAGTGAGTCAAGATTTCTGTGCCGTTCAGCAGTCAGACTGGGCTTCCAGCCAAAACAAGATAGGGAGACCCAGTTTAAAAAAAGTTATTTAATGATGGGATGAAGAAGAAGGGAAAGGACAAAGAACAAAGGATTTGGGTAATAGGCAAGATACATGGTCAAAAATGGAATTCTCTATATGTAGCATAATAGAAAACCAATACCTTTCATTTGTAGGGGTTATCATAGTTTTCAAAGGGCCTTCACATATTCTCTCATTCTGAAGAATCCTGGAGTAGGCAGGGCTTCAGAGGCCACCAAATTGAACCCATCCATAAGAAACATCCCCTACAAGTGGTTCTCTAGCCTTTGCTTGAGGTTGTTCAGGCAGGGAGAACTTACTGCCTTCTGAGGCAGCCTCTTCCTCTCTGGGTCTGTTTTCATTACAAGGAAGCTTTCCCCCTATGCTTTGGAAAGGGAATATGATATTGGAGCATTCCTTTTCAGCTAGACCTTTTACATGGATGCCACCTTATGTCCATTCAATTGTTCTTGGTTATGAGAGGCAGTGTGGCTTAGTGGCTAGAGAGGCGGTTACAGAGTCAAGAAGACCCACACTCACATCCTTTCTGTGACATATACTGGGTGTGTGATCCTGGGTGAATGAATCATTCAATCTCAGAGCCCCAGACAACTCTCTGAGACTGTGAATTGAAGAGAAGATGCCTACCTGCATTATGAGAGGGAATTCCTCATCTGGGAGGGTTCTCATTCTTATCCCTATAAAACCACAGGTCTAATCCCTATCCCTATACAGAGCTTAAAACTGCCTATCCACACTTCAGTGTCACACAGCAGCTGTCTCAGAGGCTATGCAAATAGATACGCCTGTACCAGGAGAATAGGAGATTTCTCTTGTCTTATTCTGTCCATCAGCTATTACATCTAGCAGTGCCTTGTCCAATGGGAGACACCCCATCCATCAGTTCAAGAGTTCTTTGGTCCAAGAGACGACTCAAGGCACAATTGATGGACTAGAGACATATAGACATGATGAAGATACACATAGGCAGTCACTCCAGGGAGGAAGAAGTGTCAGGACCCCTAATAGCAGAGAAGACAGTCAGACTCTGGGGATCCAGTTGAGCAACATACCCAACAGAGATGTAGCACCCAAGTCCTGCATTACTAGGAGTTGTATTCCTTTTTCCATTCCTGTGTCCTATATGTGACGTGTGTCTCACTACCATTGTAGTTTAGATTTGATCCCTCACTTGCACCAAGCATTATTTTATCATATTACCATAATAAATGCTTTTGTTAAAGGCTGTCTACTGGCTGATTGTCCAAGGGATGCACAAAGATGGGGGCTTGTGAAGTACATATCCCATTGGAATAGATATCCTCCGGACTCCCTCTAGAATCTGAGGAAGCAGCCACCCTCTGGAGACCCAACCTGTCAGTGTAAGTGCAAATTGGGAAAGTAGCCCCGAGCAGGGTCTACATTATAATTCTATGAATTTAGAGGACTGCAAGTTTTAGCCTCTATAGCATTAGCTGTGATGATACTTTTTTGGCCTAAAGCTTTGGCCAGCAGCTTAGGGAAGCCCAGGTGAATCCTGGAAGTGAAAGAAGGCACTGTCATATCTCTGAAAGCTAGAGTCAGAATTATAGCATAGCCTGGTTTAAGGTCTTGTTTAGTCTCCTCAAATCAGCAAAGCTCCAAGGGGAAAGGGTGGACCACAAAGAAAGCATTTCAGACAGTCCCATGGAATCTAGTTGACTATAATCTCCTAGAAGGTAGGAACTGTTTCACTTTTGTCTTTATTTCTCCAGTGCCTAGCACAGTGCCTGGCATAGTCAATGCTAGCTAAATGCCTTTTTGAACAGAAATTGGATTGCTTCCTGCAAAAGCCAGGAGTGGAATCCCATTTAAAGTTGAGATTCAAAAGTTACTCTTCAAGTCCACTCGAGTCCCAGTGGCTTCAAGAGCAGGAGAGGATAATATTACTGTTCATCGCTGCCTACTTATTTGTGATTTAAACCTGGTTTTTTCCCCCTCTCTCATGGTAGAAGGGGTTGGCTTAATAGAGTGTCTGGGGAAATGTCCAGTAAATGTATTGATTCCCCGTGCAATGATAAATGTGGGTACCATCGCCTAATCTTTCTCTGGGTTGGTCTGACTAGAGGTGAATAAAATTATTTTTCATAAGTCTCTGTTTCTTTGCCTGGGGATCCTGGGGGCCATAAGAAGCCCAAATGCATGCCTTGAGCCCTTTTCAGAGGGACTTGCAGACTGGCCTCACCCAAGGCCTCCTCAGAGGGGCTCTTTCAAACTGTTGGTTTCTTTCCCAGCCTTTCCATTCCCTAAGTTAGGGATAACTGAGTTATGCCAGGGTTTCTCCTAAGGAAGGAAATTAAGAAACACATTCTCAGCCTCCGGATCAAATGACTTCAGGTTTCACTCGAGATGAAGCCAGTCAAAGGAAGATCTCAAGGGGGAAAGGAAATCAACAAACTTCATTACTACAGGCTAGAGAAGGTTTCTCAATCAGCCTCTCCTTTCTCTTCCACATAAGGGACTGAATGAAGAGCCTTAAACAAACAAGGAGAGAGTAGTTTTTCTCTTTTTTAAAAATATACATCACTCCATTCTTTAGGAGCTGAATTAAATATTTGTTGGGGCTCATCTTCCACTGAGAAATAGTCTATGGAGAATTGTTTCCAATGACTGTCTTTTTTGTTACTGGGTTTGTTAGTATGTGTGTGTGTGTGTTTTTTCTTCTTCTTTTTGAGACAAATGCATTACAGAAAATGCTTTTCCTAAGGTTCTACAATGTAGTCTGTTAATGCTGCCACAGTCCCCTTTTTCCTCTTTTTTATTTTTCACATTCATTTTTTAAATATTTGGGTTCCAAATTCTTTCCCTCTCTCCAGCCCCTCCACATCCCATTGAAAAGGCAAATAATAC
This sequence comes from Trichosurus vulpecula, assembly GCF_011100635.1. NCBI lineage: Eukaryota > Metazoa > Chordata > Mammalia > Diprotodontia > Phalangeridae > Trichosurus > Trichosurus vulpecula. The sequence continues at coordinate 25,423,244 of NC_050579.1, forward strand.
TGCATCAGTTATACATGTGGAGTCACACAAAACATATTCCCATATTAGCCATGTTGAGGAAAATTTTTAAAAGGCAAGAAAAATGAAAAAAAGTGAAAAAAGTCTGCTTCGATCTGCACTCAGAGTTCATTAGTTCTCTCTCTGGAGTTGGATAGCATTTTTCATCATATAAGTCCTTCAGAATTGTCTTGGATCATTGTATTGCTGAGAATAGCTAAGTCGTTCACAACTGATCATCATACAATATTGCTGCTACTGTGTACATTCTCCTGGTTCTGCTCACTTCACTTTGCATCGGTTCACATAAGTCTTCCCAGGTTTTTCTGAAACCATCCCACTCATCATTACAGCACAATAGTATTACATCGCAATCATACACCACAACTTGTTTTTCCATTCCTCAATTGATGGGCATTCCCTCAGTTTCTAATTCTTTGCCATAGCAAAGAATTATACATACATACATATATATATATACATAATTAAATATAAATATTTTTTCTACAAATAGTTATTTTTCCTTTTGATCTTTTTGGGATACAGACTAGTAGTGGTATTGCTGGGTCAAAGGCTATAATGCTGTCACAGTTATGGTGACTAATAATGCTCTATATTCCATTCAAACAATAGGATTTTCTTGCTTTTGAAGTCATTCCCAGGGCATCTGGGTGGTGCAGTGGATAGAGTACCAGCCCTGGAGTCAGGAAGAGGGGAGTTCACCTCAGACACTTACTAGCCGTGTGACCCTGGTCAAGTTACTTAACCTCCATTGACAAAAAGAAAAAAAGGTTAAAAACGTCATTCCCAATTCTAATGTTACTGTTATGCTTCCTTTTATTACCCTACAACCTCATTTTAACAGAGTGCCCTAGAATCATGTAAGGCATTATGGGTACCATGTTAGGAGAAAGAAAGGTGTACTAATACATTGTTGGTGGAACTGTGGATTGGTCAATTGTTGTGGAAAACAGTATGCTAGAAAAGTAACTCAATTGTTTGTAGTCTTTGTCCCAGTTAATGCCACTATTATAGGTACGTGCCTCAAGTATGTAAAAGACAGAGGAAAAGGTCTACTATTTATCAAACCACTCATAGTGATGCTTTTTCTGGTAGCAAAGAAAGGAAATAAAAATGGATGTCTGATGATTAGGGAATATGAATAAATTGTGGTGTTTGAACATGATGGAATACTATTGTGAAATAAGATATGATTAATATGACGAATTCAGAGACACATTGAAGGAATTATATGACTGAAGTAAGCAGAACCAAGAAAATGATATCCACATAAAAGAACACAATATTCATCCGAATTGAGATCAGTGCAATGACCAGTCTTGACTCTAGATAACTGATGGCAAGCAGCATGGTGCAATTGGAAAAGGGCAGGATTTGGAGTCAGCAGATCTGAGTGTGAATCTTGACTCAAGTCATGTAATTTGGAACAAGTCATCTGACCATTTGGGCCTCAGTTTTCCCATATTTACGATGAAGGAGTTGAACAAGACTACTCCTGAGTCCTCTTCTAGCTTCGAATCTGTGCTCCTGTTACGATGCTCTTGGTTAGAGAAGTGATGGACTACTGGTGCAGAATAAGGCATACCTTCAGTGTGTTAGTATATGTTGCTTAGATTCAAAGTACTTAAATTTAAAATACTAGCATTAGGAGAGTAGTTATTGGGAAATGATCATGATGTAAAAAAACAAACCCAAAAGCATCCAAAATAATTTTTTTAAGGTGTGTGAAGTCGCAGTTGCTTAAGAATCCTTTCCTTATCATATCTGTATTTATTTGTTGGAGACAAAAAATGCATGTTGTATAGAATTCTCTGTGATGCATTTACCAGGATTCCAAAAGATAGATGCTGTGAAAGCTATTCCTGGCTCTTGTTTTTATTTTTTCAAGTTGGAGTTAAAAGCAGCACATTTCCACCAGCCTTGAGAAATGCTCTTCTGCAAAATGTAGATGTTCATGGCATGGTGGACGCTGGGAGACGTGGGTTGTAATCCCACCTCTGTGCCCTGACCTTGCGCAAGCTACTTCCCCCTTCTCTGGACTTCAGTCTCCCCATTTGTAAAATGAGGGGGTTGGCATTCCAACCTCTTTGAGCTTGAAAATTCTCTGACACTTAAGTAAGCCCATAATAAGTTGGGGTTAAAATGTATTTCATGCCTAGGCAAGAGCTTGTCATTCAAGAAATCTGAAATGTTTTTAAAGGTCATGGACTGGGTTCTATGAAATTGATGGGCATCTAGGGGGGCCATTATGCTTAATCTTGGAGACAAGTACACATAATAAATACAAATGGGGTCTAGAAAAGAGAAATTGCTAAAATCTAAGTGTGTGAAACAGAATTATAGAATCAATATGAAAAGGAATGAAAGGAGAAAGAAGCAAAGGCTCTGAGGAACAGAGGATGGCCACAACTTGAGATCTGCACAAGGTGAAAGTCTCAAAGGGCTAGAAAGCAGTGGACACCCGTTCCTGTTTTATACTTGGCTGGCATCGTAGAGCTCGGTGGGATTAGGTTGAGAGGCTTGGGGAAAGTATCTGGGGCCAGAATTTATTTAATCTGATATTTTAAACACCAATCTGATACTTTAAACTGGAAGCCGCATTTTAAAGACATAAACTGTGTGAAAAATGGGAAATAGGAATGCCATGATGAGAGCACTAGATTTGGAATCAGTGGGACTGAGTTCAAATTCTCTCTATCACTCCCTGTGTGACTTTGGGAAAGTCACTTAACCTCTCTAGACCTCAGTTTCTCCATCTGTCTAGGTAGGAATATTAGGCGCAAATGTACTTGGAGGTCCCTCCCCACTTCAATCTGATGATCTTTTGATTTCTTTTTCTTTTCTTTTCATTTCTTTTTCTAATAAGACTACATCTCCCTCCATTTCTGTTCTACCAACTTAGCCCTGACTGAGACTTTTGCCGCTTTCCACTTTCCTATGTGTTTGATTATCTTATTTACAAAGAAACAAAAACCAAACCAAACCTTCTTTCTTGGATATCTTTGGAGCAATCTGAACAAGGAATTGTCACCCAAATGCGCCATGGTTTGGGAGATGTTCTAACTCTTTTTGTGGGATTGCGTTTTTTTGGGGGGGGGCGGTATGGATCACTGAGTTGGTCTTCTGATGATAAATTTCTCAGCATAACTGTGACCATCAGAATGGGCCCAGCCAATTGAATTTCATTCATTGATGACTATTGGACAAGTCCCTGGGTCTTAGCTTCTTCCTCTGTAGTGTTAGGAGGCTGGATAACACGGCCTCTGGGGTCCTTTCAGCTCTGGTTCTAGGGTCCTATGATCAATTTAAATTGATTCAATTCAATAAATATTTATTAAAAGCCATGCGTTAAGGCAACTTTAAGAATAAGAATTGCAAGGCAGGAGCTGGTTGGCATTGGCGGAGGGCATTTCTTCACTAGCAGTTCTTCATGCTGATGAAATCACAAGTTAGGTCCGCACCTCAAATCTGTAAGGACTGTGCTGGGGATGCAAAGACAAAGAACAAACAACACTCCAACAACCAGCCCCTGCCCATAGGGAGCTTAAGTTTAACGGAGCAATGTGACACATATGTATAAATAAATGCAAAGTATAGACAGTGTTATGAAAGGTAATTTCAAAAGGGAAAAAAAACCACTAAAATTGGGGGCAAGGGCAATCAGGAAAGGTTTCTTATAGGAGGTGGTGCCTGAGCTGGACTTTGAAGGAAGTATAAAGCTGCGTCCCTGTAAAACTTCCAGGAGACCTAAAATTCATAAGGGAAAAGACAGAAATAATGAAAATGTGAGGGTGAGGCAGATGTAAGGGGAACATTTCACAACCTTTGTGATCAGAGGCTTCGAATTGCTTAATTGCATAGGAAAACTATAGCAACGGCTGTGGACTTGTTCTTAGGGCACAGCCTGCCTCCTACTCAATAGGGAATGGTCTCCTCAAGTTAGGGTGAGATCCCTCACCAAAGGAACCAAGGAGAACAGTCCAATAGGAGAGGCTATGCTTCTCTCATTCCTGCCTGGGAGGTGGCAAATCTTAGAACCAAGGCAGGAAAGGAGGCTTGTGCCAATCCTAAAGGTCTCAGGCATTTGGAGAAAGGTCATGGAATTACCATCACAGAAAAAAGCACCCCCAGCTGAAAGAGCATGAGATTGGAGGTGGAGGGCATTGCAGAGGGAGCCTCTGGAGTCCAGTGACTCTATCTATCCAGCTGAGATACTGACCAGTGAGGAGCCAGCTCAGATCCTTAGGTATCTGGCCCGGCCCTATCCATAGTGGGTTAACCTGCCTAGTAGGAAAACCATGTCCTTGGAGAATCAAACCTGATGGAACTATTTGTTCAGCTGAAAGGCCATTCTGTGGGTAGCCAGCCTAGCCTGGCAGCACAGTGACTCATTCATCACCAGCACTGAAGCCCCCTAGTGAGGACCTAAGGACCCCTTGGAGAAAGAAAAGACATCAGCCATGTAATTCCACAGTTGCGAGTGGCTTTGGCCATATGTGCCATTATACTTTGCCATTATACTGTGAACTTGTGCCCCTCTGGTTGTGTGTATTTGTGAAAGATGTGTCCACACAGATTCTTTGGGGGAAATTTTTTTGTAACCACCATTCTTGCTGTGCTCTTTGGACAAATATCTTTTTCTAAGAGTTAATTGAATGTATTTGTTGATTGTCAAAGGTAAGCATACCAGTTGGGGCTCATGAGCTATAAGGTTAGGAGCAGGCATTCTCACAGAAACCCTTGGGCCCCTAGGTAGCAATCACACCTCGAGGGACTCAACTTGCCATAGCAAATTTGGAGGCGTACCCTAGAAGGGGTGCTACAGAAGCAGAGTGGAGATGGGGAGGGAATCACCTGCAGTTTCAAATAGGTTAGAAGTAAAGCAGAACACCGAGTGTTACAATGGGAAGAGAATTAAAGTTGGACCTAAATGACCAGGGTTCAAATCCTCCCTCTCTCAATTCCTAACTGTGTGATCATGAACAAGTCATTTTAATTCTCTGGGGCTCAGTTTTCTCATCTGTATAATGAAGGGGATAATAACACTCTATAAGAAGTGTCTTATGGAAAGCAAAACACTGTGCAGACGTGAACGGTTCTTATTCTGAAAGTGTCAAGAACTCCATATCGGGGCTCAGGGTTTGGAATCAAGGTTGACATTTCCTAGCTCTGTGGCTATGGGCAAATTCATACCCTTTCTGAACCTTAGTTGCCTTGTCTATAAAATAGAGTTAATAGGGTCAATGGAAGGAGATGGTTTTGCTGAATTAAAAGCCCTGTTAAAAATGTGCTGTTTAATCATATTTTCTTCCTTCTTCTCTTTCTTTCTTTTCTTTTCTTTTCTCTTTCTTTCTTTCTTTCTTTCTTTCTTTCTTTCTTTCTTTCTTTCTTTCTCTTTCTTTTTTTTCTTCCTCCCTCCCTCCCTTCCTTCCTTCCTCTCCTCCTTCCTTCCTTCCTTCCTTCCTTCCTCTGGTTTTAATTTTATATCCCCTCCCCTAGCTCACCTTAGTTCAATAGAATTAAATCAGTTGTTATAGACCTGGAAAGCTAATAAGCTATAGTCTAGGAGAGGCAAAAGGTGGATTAGACTCGATAAACCATCTGCTTAGAAAGAATGACGTGCTCTAGGAGTAAGAAGTGAATCACTTGATCCCATGAGATCCAATGGGATCCAGCAACAGGAAGATGGTTTAGGTAAATTCTTATTTTCTCCATGAATGAGACCACCATACTGTTTTCATTTCTCTCATGTATCAGACGAGAACAGTTTTTGAGCAAAGCAGAATTTCCTCCAAATAAATAAAGATTATTTAATAAGTGAGGAAGAGGAACAGAGAAAACATTGTGGTGGGAAGGGGAAGGTTCTGAGTCTCAAATGCATGATGACAATGATGATGATGATGGTGATGATGATTTTAATGATGGTCATGGTATTAATGAGCTTTAAAAACTGTCCTGAAAAGCAGAAATCTTATTTGTATCATGTGGTCACTGGAACAGAAAGAGTAAGGGGGAAAGTGAAATGTGCAAAAGATAACATTAGAAATGGTAGTAACGACCGGAGAAAGCAAGCCGGAATGAGATGACAATGAAACAGATTCCATGGAATCAAGCAAGAGAAACAAAGAAGTCTTAAGAAAACTCCCCTCCCTGCCTGCCATGGAATTAAAGCACCATATGTCTTCAGTCATTTTCTCCATGTTCCTCTGATTTATCAGAAGAACTGGAATCAAGGCATACCGCACAATTGTGTATGCAGTATGATGTTCAGATCTCAGGAAGAAGCGCCCAGAGAGATGGCAGAGCCTGTAGGATGAGTCACTGTACCTAATGATTAATTTGGAAATGAATGGGAGCTCACATGTGCCAAAATATTCTTCGCAGTCCTATTTGTAATAGCAAAGAGCTGGAAACAAACTGTCTGCCTAATGATTGGGGAATGGGCTAGAAAAAAATGAGGGGAATGTAGACGTAGTCGAATATTACTGCATCATAACAAATGAATGGGAGGAATTTATGGAAACATGGGGAGACTCATATGAAGTGAAGCAAAAAGAATCGCATATATGACGACTATGATAATGTGAACAAAGCTGAAGTTAAAAGACCATAAAACAGAGGTCAAATTCAAGAGAACAGGTTAATTCCAAAGGAATGAAGTTAACCCCGGCTTCCTTCCTTGAAGGCAGAGCCTGGCCCTGAGATTTCAGTGGCTTAGGGAGCTCCCTGGTAAGGATAGTCCTCTGGCTAGATGTGTGGGGGCACAGAAGGGTTAGGTAGCTTGCTCAGGATAACATAGTCAATTTGTGTCAGAGGAAAGATTTGAATCCAGGCCCTCCTGGTTTCCGGGACAGCTCTTCAATACACACTTCTATGCTATAGAGGTCATGGTGGCTGAACACACACACACACACACACACACACACACACACACACACATTTTTGCTCATCCTTTGTGTCTGAAGAGGAGCAATGGCATGATGGGTGATGTTTTGACTCGTACACAAATTGAATTTAAGCGAGGCTGAGGTGCATAGTTGTCAGCCTCACTTTCTCTTCCAGAATCATCAAAGTCCACTGGCAAGATGAATGGGGATGGCCTGGAATGCAGCGGATGACCTTGGCATCTTCGAAGCCTGACCAATCTCAAAGTGCTCCATGGCACCTGCTTTGGGTGCCTTCAAGACCATTGGAACAAATTGTTCTCAGCTGCCCATTCCAACGGGAAGTCTTCACGTGACATCCCCCCGACTCACTGAGGGTCTGAGGCCCATTGCTTACTCTTAACCTCGTTTAGCCTGTCTGCCAAGACAGTTTACTGGAGTATGGCCACTGGTCATGCTGCAGCTTTTTGGAGCTACGGGTGAGAGTTGAGTGCTGCGTGGATGAGCAGCCCCGAAAAGGGCTTGGCAAGCCCTCACATCAGCAGTGCTAGTCCTTCTAGGCACTATAAACATACGTACACATACATATATGTGTATATTTAGCTATTTGTTTATTTATAGAAAACATCTAGGGGCAGAATTCTGGATTTGTAGTCAAGGTCCCTGGTGCAAATCCTGGTCCAGGCACCTATTACCTTTGTGACTCTTGGGCAAGAAAGTTTTCCTCTACCGGCCTCAGTTTCTTTCTCTGTAAAATGAGGAGCCTATATCAGAAGGCTTGAAGGTAAATCTATGATCGGAGGATTCTCTGACATGAAACACACACATTCACAGCAGAGATGATCAAAAGCCCCCACAAAAAGCATCCAATCATAAAGAGCCACTTTTCCCGCTGCGACAGAGCTGAAACGCTCTGTCAAGATGTTGGCAGCCCTGTCTCCTGAATGACTGATGAAGTAGCCATGTTTTATTAGCTTTACTTAAAACTATCTACAAGTTGAACAACCTTCCTGAGCCCTTTGAACACTCCGGCAATTTGCTGGAGCGATGATTTCTTTTCTTTTCCTCCCCCCCACCCCCTTCAAGCTACAGTAGCTAATCTGATCTGGGTGTTTTAGTAATTGTGTCAATTAATGTGAGCCGAGAGTAATTTCATTTGTGGGGATGGATACCAGGTGAATATGTAATTAGAAGAAGGTTGTCACTTTAAAACCTTATGGGTAAAGCTCAGAGATCCATCACAAGGGGAGGGTTGAGATTCTTTTAAAAAAAGTATTGTTATTGTTAATACATGTAATTTTTGACCTGAGACCAAATTGGAATTTTTGGTGTATTTCCTGAAAATTTAAATTATGGTCTATACCCCTGCAACATTTTAGAAAGGAAATAGTGTAACTTACCTTTCTTGAGTTAATGTCTATTTATTTGTATGTTTCTTATATTATCTCTCCCCCTAACCCCGCCCCCCTTCCCCTCACTCAAGTAGAGTGTAAATTCCTCCAGGTCAGAGATTGCCTTGTGTTTAATTATTTGTATTTGTTTATATTTATTTTCCTTCTGTTCCTTTTGCATTTGCTTATATGTGTTTTTGTACCTTGTAAGGAGGGATTGTTTCATACTTTGTCATTATATACTCAGAGCCCAGCACAGTGCCTGGCAAATAGCAGGTGATCAGTAAGGTTTGTTGAATTAAATAAACTTCTGGCAAAAATCTAGGCAGAGCATACAGCAGTAGTTCTCAACTTTCCCCGTGGCTGAAGAACCCTTTGATTTAAACAAAACTTTGGCAGGACTCTTGTATTAGAATCCTCTAAAATTATTTTTATGTCTTTTAATAAACACCAGAGGGACAGCTGGGTGGTACAATGGATAGAGCACCAGGCCTGGAGCCAAGAAGACCTGAGTTCAAATGTGACTTCAGACACTTACTAGCTGGGTGACCCTGGGCAAGTCACTTCACCCTGTTTGCCTCAGTTTCCCCATCTGTCAAATGAGCTGGAGAAGGAAAGGGCAAACCAGTCCAGTATTTTTGCCAAGAAAACCCCAAAAGCGGTCACAAAGAGTCAGACACGACTGAAATGACTGAACTAGGACAACAAACAACATAAAATTTATTAAAGAAACAAACTTGGGGGTGTTTCAGGGTTCCTTGCAGCAATTTGAGAAATGCTGGCAGAGAGGATTGTTTTAAAAATTGCTGCCTTTTGTTTTCATGTCGTCTCTATCTTCCCCTTAAACATTCCTCCCCTTGGGCACCTGTGATAACAAGGGAAACTGCAAAACCAGCTTACACAGCAACGGTATATACAACACGCTACACCCACAGTCCTCCACCTTCCTGCTAAGAAGAGGGAAATATAATTCATTATCAGTTTTCCCAGAGCAAGATTGCTCAGGACAGTTTTTGTTTTGCCTTCTGGTGGTGGTATTATTTGTATGGTTGCACTCGTTGTATATATTCTTCTCTGGGTTCAGATTTCTCCACTTTGCATCAGTTCATACAAGTTTTGTCATATTTCTCTCAATTCTTCATAATAGTCATTTCTTATGGTTCAGTAATATTCTTGGTGGAGTGGAAAGAATGCTGACTTGGAAGGGAGACGATGCGATCTCGATTCCTCACGCTCTTGCTTTTTACCTGTGTGATCTTGGGAAAGTTACTGGTTCTCAAGTTTCCTCATGTGTAAAATTAAGGGGGCTGGACAAGATGACTTTTGAATTCCCTTCCAGGTCTCAAGTTACAACCTCATAAATCCTAATATCTATTCTGTTACATTTACGTACCACAATTTGTTTTGGCACGGTGGGTAGAGTGCCAGGTCTGGAGTTAGGAAGATCTGAGTCCCAATCTAGCCTCAGACACTTACTAACTATGAGACCCTGAGCAAATCACTCAATCCCAACTGCCTCAGTTTCCTCATTTGTGAAATGAGCTGGAGAAGGAAATGGCAAAGCACTCCTCTGTAGATGCCAAGAAAATCCCAAACGAGGCTATGAAGAGTTGGATACGACTAAACAACAAAACCATCAAAAGATTAGACCTAAGTCTCAAAATCTGTAGATTCTGCAGTTAGAAGAAAGCTTAAAGTTCATGTAGTCTGACCCTTTTCACTCCACAGATGAGGAAACTGAGGTCCCTGGAACTAGAGACAACGGGCACTTGTTTTAATTCCGATCTTTATACCCAACATCGTTTTCACAGTATAGCTCATAAACTTTTTGAATTACCTGAGTTTTTTATGCTCATGAATCATACGTGTCTAGATGTCTTATTAATCAGCCTAACTCATAAATGTGACTAGTCTATGAAGGGCTCCAATATGTGAAGCTGCTCCAGAAATCGTGCAATGCCGCTTAATTGGAAAGCTGGAACTGCAAAGTATATTTTGGTAAGCCAAGTCTCGTTTATCATCGTGAGGAGAAGTGCTCTAGTTTCTTTTATTTTCAGCCCCAAAGAAAGTTATTACTTTTAAAATAATCCTTGAATTCTTTCTGTGAAGTAGGGTACATATTTTATTTCCTAAAAGAAATGGAGGATAATATTGAGAGTTGGAAGAGACTGTTGAGATTCACTAGCCCAAACTCGATTATTTTGTAGCTGAGGTAACTGGTAACACTCAGAAAGTGTATTGACTTGCCCAGAGTCACACAGATTTAACACATAATTGAACTGAGACAGGGGTTCAGACCTCACTCCAAATCTAGTGTTTTTTCTGCTACTCCTCCTGCTAGGCTACTCAGATTTCCCACTGACTTGTTTACAAGAATAGCAATTCATTTTACAACTCTTTCTTTTTCTTTTTCTTGATATCTTTTGGTTTTATATCCCTTTCATTTCCAAATATATCTTTTCCTTCTTTCCCCCACCCAGAGACTTATCTACTGAAACAAAGAATAAAAGGGAAAAAAATCATTTCAGGAAAACTCACTAAACATCAACAGAGCCTGATAGTTATGTAATAGTCCGCCATCTCTCCAAAGAAGGGCAGAAAAGCATTTCCACACCTCTTGTTTTGGGTCCAACATCCTTTAGCATTACAATTTCATAGCATTGAGTTCTGGGTTTTTTTAAAAATATATTTTTATTTTATTTTCTCTCAATCATGTGGAAAAAATTTTTAGCATTCATTTTTTAAAAATTGTTTTTGAGTTCCATGTTTTTTATTAAATCTTTTCACATTGTAGTTCTTGTATATATTCTTTTCCTAGTTTTGTTTACTTCACTTTGCATCAGTTCATGTATGTCTTAATTATCTTATTTTGAACTTAACAAATATCAAAATGGGGAGCATCTCTACAAACACATGCAGGATTACATTTGAAACCTTAAATTTATCTTCTATACCGCTTTCTTAAGTTCATAGAAGCTTTCCTATGCTTCTCTGTATTTGTCCAATGAGATGTTTGTAAGGGCATCATAGTGCCTCGCACATAGTAGGTGCTTAGTAAATGCTTATTACCTTCCTTCCTTCTTTGCATTCACTGTTTTCATTCTTTGGTACTATTCCATTAGGTAACATTCTCCAATTCCTGGGCGCTTATTTTTTTTTCCAGTTCTTTGATACTACAAAAAAGTGTCATTATAAATATTTTGGTGGTCCTATAGGACTTTTTATTTTACTTTTCACTTTTTAGGGCATAAGACTAGCTGTGGGAATCTCTAGGTCAATGGGTCTAGACATTCTATACTTGCCTTCTTAGAGGGAGTTCTGCAGCTTGTGTGTTCAAAAATTCAGAAGGAGCTATGAAACATCTAAAAATTCACATCTGTCTGCATAGAGATTACTATATAATACTGTCATTCTACAAAAGTCCAACCCAAGGGCTGAAAATTTCCTGGGTCCCAAAATGGATAAATGGGGAGCCTTAAGTACATTGCAATTGGAATCCATTCTAGATTTATAATTAAAATCAGAAGGGTCAGGAGTTTCTGGGTTTTAAAAAAAGTGTTTTCTGGGTATTTTAGTTGCCTACTTGCTCGGTCTACTAATGGGGTTACCTGGTAGCTGAAAAAGCTGCCATAATCTTAGGCCTAGTGCCCAGAATGAGGAAAGCAGTCTTACCCTGCTGTGTTCTGCTCAGCCCACATCTGGACTATTATGCTCATCTGTGGGAGCCACATTTTAGGAAAGACACTCATACTCTCCAGAGTATCTAGAGGAAGGCAACCAGGATGATGAATGGGTGTCAGTCCATGTCTTATGATGGGATCATGTTTTAACCTGGACTCAGTTTAGGTAGGGATATGACAGGTGTATTCAAGAACTAGAAAGGCTGCCATTTGAAGGATTAGACTTGTCTTGCTTGGTCTCCTGAGAACTGAACTGGGAGCAAGGGGTGGAAGTGGAGAGACAAGTTTCAATCTGGTGTAAAGGGGAAGTTGCTTAATGATGAGAGCCATCCAAAGGTGGAATGTACTGTTCACTCTCAGTGGAGGTCTCCAAGCAAAGCTGGAGGATCTCTTCTCAGATGTATATGCGTCTATTAGTCTTCTATCCATCCATCCATCCATCCATACATCCATCCATCCATCTAATTCTTCAGGTATAGGCTGAACTAACTAGCTTCGAAGTACCCTTCCCACCCTGACATTCTATGACTGTCCAAGCAGGATGTTGTATGATTTTATAGCTTAATCTTCTCTTGTAAAGTACTTTATAGAAACACACGCTCTTCAAATAAAAATAAAAAGAAAGCCACAATCAAAGTGAAGCAGGGTGTCAAATAAGGGAGAAGAATGGAACTTCCCAACATTATTCTATAGGGAATAGGGAGCTTGGTCACTTGTCAGTTAAAAAAATAGTATTATTTGAAGTTTTCCCCACTGTGATTATATTTTCCCCTAAGTCCTTGGTTGCTCTTTACATTCTTGACATGGGAGTTTTCAAATCTGAAGCCATGCAGACAGAACATTTGGATCTGGGGACAACGGAAGCTCCCCAATTCTGTCCATGCTACCCTTTCCCCACAAAATCTTTCAAGTTGTTGTCAGCAATTCTACATGGGCTTCACGTGGTTGGCCCTGAAAAGCCTCGGTTGCTTCAATGTACCTTTCATTAGGAAGCACCTGCCGAGATGATGAAGTTTATAATGTACAATATTATGGAAGGCAGCATAACATTTAGCAAATTGAACCCTACATCCCTCTTTGAAAAAAAAAGGAACATTAAAACCGCATCTTGAAAAACAACTTGTGATGGGAGAAAAGATGAAAACAGCAGGTGACAATTAGTGTGGAATAGCAATGATGGGTGATTGCTGATGGGCTACCTGAAAGTTAATGGAACCGATCAGGATTTCTCCCCAGGAATATTTTTTATTAAAAACGATGTATGGAGGTTAAGGAGGAGAAGCCAAGTTCTTTTCATCATCTTCTTATCTGTTCAGTTGGAAACAATGGTGTGATCCATTGGTTAACCTGCTCTGGTCCCTGATGCGTGTCTCTCTCTCTCTCTCTCTCTCACACACACACACACACACACACACATACACAAAGACTGAAAGTTATAAACTACAAAAACATAAACCTTAGCTGCTTTGAGTTAAAAATCAATTTTCCTAATAAATTAAATTCAAATCTCGTATACTAGTATGTAATATCAAGAAAGATGCTTTAATAATCACGATGTTGGCAGAGAATAACGGGTGAGACTGAGAGATATAAAAAATTTAGTAATTTAGGAGGTCTGGAACCAAAATCGCTATCTGTGAGAAGGCTCAGAGTTCAGGCAGATAGAAACAAAAGCTTTTTTCAACCCAGTCCAGATGAAATGTCCAAGATGTAATTTGGGTATTAATCATCGATCGGAATATAAAGATGGCAAAACTGGAGAGACACTTTGGGGGTCAAGTACTTTACCCCTGAGCAGGGCTGGAAGATTTTTATCCTTTGTGTATTTCAGAACCACTTGAGAGGCCTATTCCTGCAAAGCCACTACATAGTCACTTGAAGGTTTTTTGTTGTTGTTGTTTGTTTTAAGCACTAGTTTTTATTAACCATAATCATTTGTGCCAAGATTTCACCTAAGCCTTGTTGATATGAACTGTGGTCTTGCTCCAACTGTCCAAGTTAAAGCCTCTTTAAACCAAAGGGGAGCCTTTTCCTTTGAGTTGTGCCTTATGGAGAGAGCCAGAGTGCCCCTAAATCAATGGGCTTTATCTGAGCTTCCAAAAAATCTTATTTCCCTTTCCAAAGGATGCAGCCACGACAAAAAGCATGGAGGTCATACATGGATACCTACATACCAGTTTAATTTCTCTGGGAATAACCCCGGGAGAGACAAAACAAAACAATTTGTTCCACAGGCAAGCCCCTGAGAATGTTTGTAAGCAAACCTGAAGATACATCCGTGAACAATTACCCCTCTCTGGTCGAAGGCGCCAAAGGAACCCATTTGACCCACGGGATATTACCAATTCCACTGAGCATTATTCACAGACCCTGGAAAAAAATTCATTTAAACATTATCCCAAAATGCATTTACAAATTACTCTCGCTGCAGGCAAGGTTCCTGCAGTGTCCCTAAGCCGACCCGTGCTCCCTCTCCCTTTCTGACTGCCAGACACTATTCTTTACAGACAAGACTGCCAGGGGGCAACTTTGGAAAGTCACTAATAAAAGACCTTTTTATTATATTTGCAAATTGCACTCCTCCCTCCCAGTCCCTCTCTTTCCTCCTCCCCCACATTGCTGAAAGAGATTTTAAAGGAGAACCCGTTTGAAGTTAGCCTTGAACTTTTCTAGTCTCCTGGGCAGCCCCGATGTCCCAAAGCACCTGCCCCAATAACCCTTAAAAAAAAAGGCAGGGTTAGGGAGTGCCTTCCTCGAACCACTGGTTGGTACAGTCAGCTCTAGAAGATGCAGAAACTGGCCTCTATAAGTACCAGCCTGGTAACCCCAGGGTGGATTACAACAGCCACTAATGACTGTCCTAGGAGTTATGGAGGTACAGTCTGTCCAGAGGTACTGTATTGGGAAATCATGCCAGGGGCAGGCCGTGATATCTCTGGAAGCTGGCACTGTGTTCCCAATAAATGCAGTGTAGATTCCTTCCATGGAGTGATCTAGCACATGGTCTTCTGGAAATGAGTGACATTTCCCCCCACTTTGGGGTGTAGTGGGGGCAGAGAGATGAGATGGCTTAGAGGAGAGGGAGCTCCCCTTGGCCCCTTCCGAAGAACTGGGTTCAAGTCCCTGCCTCTAATCACCAGGAGCTTTTGAAATCATAGGTTAGGGACTTACAAAAGAGTAGTGTGAGCCTGGAGGGGAGGAGAAGGGAAGAGAAGAGGGGGAAGGGCCAAGAACTAAGCATTTTCCTGTGGCTTCTTTCAGGATAAAAGACTGGTAATTTAGGTTTATAGCTCTAGAACTGGAAAGGATCTCAGAGGCCATCTACTCCAACTCCCTCATTTTACAGACGTGGAAACTGAGGCTCAGGGAGGTTAGGTGATCCTAAGGTCACAGAGGTAGTATTTCAGATGAGTTTTGAACTCAGGTACCCTGCCCTTTCCAGCGTCTCTTGCTCTTTTGGTGAATAGGAGAAGAATCCTGGTTATAGATTTTTAAAAGGAGGGGGAGGGGGACTAGGGGAATCTGGCAGAGAATCTGGAATTATTCAAGTCTTTGACACTGAGGAATAAAAAGACAAAAAACGAGAGACACAGACACAGAGATACAGAAAGAGAGAGAGAGACACACACAGAGAGAAGCACCACCCGTGACCCCTTCACTTGACTTGTATGATTTAGATTCAGGTGAGCCCCAGAAAACCAGTTTAGGGCAGAGAGAAAGGAAAGCGCACCCCAGTTGCTAGAGGAGGGCTCCCCCAGCTCTAAGGCAGAGAAGAAGCCAGCAGGATGAGCCGGGCACTTTTGCTGCCCAGACGGACAGGGAAGTGGGCATTGCCGGGTGACCAGTATGGGGCTGCGTCTCGCGGTCGGCGCCCTGCCACCAGAAAAAGCCTCGAACACGAGCGAGCAGTTTCCGAAGAGTAGCCGGTTGCCGTTTGTTTATTGATTCGGGTCGTCCTTTATTGAAACATTGTATCTAAAGGAAGCTGGCGGGCGGGCGGGGGAAGGGGGAGCCCGGAGGCGGCGGGAAGAGAAGCGAGATCCCGCCAGCTGGAGCGGGGATGCGAGCGTGCCAGGGCTGGGGGCTCTGAGCTTGTCAGACGGGCTCCGCACGTGGCGTGGCCCGCCCCCCGGGTGGCTTCGCGGTGACTAGCACTCGGGAGAAAAGAAAAAAGCCGGTGGTGGCGGGCAGTCCTCAGTCACCCCATAGGCACTCATTTCGCATCCGAAGAGTGGGGCGCGGGGAGCTGTGTCACCCCACTCCCAACTCGCGTGTCTCCTCCTCCTCCCCACTATTCCCTGGCAGAAGTCAGACGCCGGTGGCCCGGGCGCCGGCCCAGGTGCGAATGATTTTCTCCACGCGCGGAGGGGAGAAAAGTTTTCAGTTCCTCTCGCCTCCGGCCGGGCCAGCGCGCGCGCTTCCCCACGCACCCCCTCTTTATCCCCCCGTGTCCAGGCCCATTCACGGATAGAAGCCCCCCCCCATCCCTACCCATGACCGCGCCCGGGCAGGCTCTCCCGCCCCCCGGGCTCTGAGTGGGAGAGTAGGGGCGCGCACCCGGGAGGACTCGGTGGGTGCGCGGGTGAACGCGGGAGCGGGTGGGGTGGGTGTCCTCGGCCGTGCCCGGAGCGCGCGCGGAGCGAGCCGGCAGCAAAGTTGCGGGAGCAGGCGCGTGCCGCACGGGGCCGGGCACGCGGGGCTCTTCCCCGGGCTGCGCCCCGCGCCCGTGCCCAGCCCGGCCCGGCCCCGCTGCGGGGGGCGCGGAGCGCGGCGGCCAGCCCCCCCCCCCACGCCCCGCCCCCACTGCGCAGGCCCGGCCGCCCCAGCGCGCATGCCCTCGGCTCGCAGGCACGGCCAGCCCCCAGCCTGGTGCTCGCTACACACTCTACAACCGGGGGTGGGAGGGGTGTGTGGGGGGGGAGCTGGGAGTCACCCACGTGATCCAGCCCGGGCCAGGGCCAGGAGGAGGAGGGGGAGGGGAGGGAGGGGAGGGGTGCGCGCGCGCGCGCTCCGAGAAGGGCGGGCGGGCGGCGAGCAAGCGAGCGAGCAGAGCGAGCAAGGTAGCGAGCAGAGGGGGCGAGCCAGGCGAGGCCGGGCCGGGGAGGAGGCGGCGGCGGCAGCAGGGGATGGGGCAGTGGCCGGGCTCCCGGAGCTGCAGCTGCCAGGGGAACCGCTGTGCACCCTTGCGCGCCCGGCTCGCTCCGCAGCCCCGGCGGCGGCAGCAGCAGCAGCAGCAGTGGCAGCCCGGGCCGTAAGCGAGGAAGGAGGGCAGCGCTCTCAGAGGCGGCGGCGGCGGCGGCATCGGAGGCAGCGGCTCATCCTCATCATCCTCCTCCCTCTCCTCTCGCTCGCTCTCCCTCTCCGTGCCTCTCCCTCCGGCGGGGGGGAGGGGGGACCCCGGGAGGAGGAGAGAAGGAGGAGGAGGAGGAGACTCCACCGGTGCCTTTGGCCGCTGGAGATTTTTTCTCCCCACTCGCTCCATCTCCCCCTCCTCTTTTTTGGGTGAGGGCTGACCGTTTATACAGTGCTCGGATAGAAGGATAGATTTTTCTTCCTGCAGAAGAGGGTGGGGGGGCGCCTTCTCCCCCTTCCCCTTCTCTCCTTGCTTCCCCCCTTCCAGGGCCAAACCCAGAGCCCAGACCTGCTCCAGCATCCCTCCCCCTGCCCTGCTTCTCCTTCCCTCCTTCCCCCCTGATTATGGTTCACCATCTGGGGGGTCCCTGCCCACTCGGAGCATTCCTCAGCAGTGGCCTCCCCTGGATGCATTGCTTCAACGTTTTGGAGCCTGGGAGTTTTCTCTAAGGTGTGTTGGCCAGGGGCGGGAGGGAAGGGGGGGCAGGTCTTTTTCTCCGCTTGGCTGCTGACCAGTGGGTGAAGTTCCTATTTTTCAGTCCCTCCCCCCAACATTTTAGGGGGGCATTTTTTTTGCAAAGGGGGGGCGTGCAGGAGGTGGAGAATGGGAGCGGGGAGGGAGCCCCTGAGCCTCCCCGTCTCTTGATCAAAGCATTCCGCTATATTCTGATTTATTGCCTGCTGCTCGCTGGGTTTTTTCCCTCTTTTTTTCCCCCCTTCCCTTCTTTCCAAAGGAGACCTGTGTGTTCAGCCATTACTTTGCTTGGCTTTGCTCGGAGGAATCTCTTGCATTGGGTGGAATCACACTTGGAGTCTTCGCCTCCTCCCTCCCTCTCGCTTCTCTCTCTTCTCCCTCCCTCCCTCCCTCCATCCCTCCTCCTCCTCCCCTTCCCCCCTTTCCTTTCTCCTCTCTCTCTCTCTCTGTTCTTCTCCTCTCCCTCTCCCTTCTTTCTCTGTGGCTCCCCTCCCCCGGGGGTGGGGTGCGGGAGGAAGGGAGGGAGGGGGCCCGTGCCTCCTTTTTTCCCTTCTGGGTAGCGGTGGTTGGTGCCCAGGAGGGAGGAGAGGAAGAGGAGGAGGAGGAAGAGGAGGAGGAGGACTCCAGCCATGGATGGCCCGACTCGCTGCCTCGGGCTCCGGAAAAAGCGCAGGTCTCGGTCCCAGCGCGATAGGGAGCGGCGCTCCAGGGCCGCCGGATTGGGGGGCGCCGGGGCGCCCGCGGCTCCCGGGGCCGGGGCCGGAGGAGGGGGCGGCGGCGGAGGGGCTCCGAGCCGGACCCGGGCGCCGCCACCGCCGCCGCCGTCCGTCGCCTCGTCGTCGGGCTCCGAGAAGGAAGACAATGGGAAGCCCCCAGCCTCCGCGCCGCCGTCCCGACCCCGGCCCCCGCGGAGGAAGAGGAGGGAGTCCACGTCGGCCGAAGAAGACATCATCGATGGATTTGCCATGACCAGCTTTGTCACTTTTGAAGCTCTGGAGGTAAGGGGGGGACGAGCCCCCCGGTTATTCCCCGGGATCCTTCCGGGGCGCCCTCCTCCTGCGCTGCCCCTCCGTGCCCCCGGGCGCTCTGTCCTGCCCGCTCGCCGCTCTGTCTGTCTGGGCTGAGGTCTCATTGTTGGGGAGTGGGGGATAGCCGGGGGCGCAAGGAGAGAGAGACACACACTGGAGGAGGAGGAGGAGAGCAGGAA
The DNA here is from genome assembly GCF_011100635.1 of Trichosurus vulpecula. Classification (NCBI taxonomy): domain Eukaryota; kingdom Metazoa; phylum Chordata; class Mammalia; order Diprotodontia; family Phalangeridae; genus Trichosurus; species Trichosurus vulpecula. The sequence goes on from NC_050579.1 coordinate 25,442,251, forward strand.
TCCTGCCTAGTCCTCCCTCTCCCCCTCCTCCCCCTGCCTTGTCGCCCCTCTCCCTGCCTCCGCCCCCCACCCCCTGGCAGATGGGCGAAGGAAGGGGTTCAGCAGTCACAACAATGCACCCCTCTCCTTGCCTCCCTCGCTCGCTCTCCTTCCCCTCCAGCTAGCCCCCCCCCCCTTCTCCCTCCCCAATCATGGCTTCTTGGCTGGTTTAAGTCTCTTTGGTTGATTTTGGGCTCTGGTGGACGGTTTTGTGTGTGTGTGTGTGTGTTTTATATGGAAACATGTATATTACAGGAAGATATTCCTTGCCTCTGTGTCCCCAGGACTGGGGAGCGGTGGGATTCACATGGTTTCCTCCCCCCCACCCCTTTTTTGGGAGGTGGTAATAGGGAGGGGGGCGTTTTCTTCCTGGCTGGGAGAAAAGAGGGAGGGGGATAGAGTGAGAGGAGAGGAAGGAGGGGAGTGTGTGTGTGTGTGTATGTATATATATATATGTATATGTGTATATATATGTACTATGTATATATATATGGAGAGAGAGAGAGAGAGAGAGAGAGAGTGAGAGAGAGAGAGAGAGAGATCCTTTCTTCTATATAGGGATCCCTTTTGGAAAGGGTTAAGTGTAATGAGAGCCAGACACACAGACAGGAAAGAGAGAGACAGACAAGAGGCAGCTTGGGGCGGACTGAAGGGGGAGAAGGAATAAAAACCCTTGCTGACATCTGAAGGGCTTGTCACCCAATTGTCCCTGCCCCTTCTCTTTTCTTTCCTTTTCTCCCCAAGTGCTTGGCTTTGTGCGTGTTGTGTGTGTGTGTGAGTGTGTGTGTGTGTCTTTATTCTCCCAGCACCTGCAGGGTGCCTCACCAAAGGCACAGTTTCCAGCAGCTAGACTAGCTTCTCCTGGGGAGGAGGGGGGCTGTTGGGGAGGTGGGGTCCAGGGATCAGGGGGAAACTCTCTTTACCGGGACAGAGCTGAGATGGAGCTGGGATTGGCCTTGGGGAATTTCACCATCCCTACAACACCGTCTGCCCCCCCCCCCCCCACCTTTGGGAGCAAGCAGTAGGAAAAATGTTTTTAACACACACAGCCCACATAGAGAATCAGCAGAGTGGGTTTGGTTTTTGGCTTTCTGGAGGACAAAACCAGGGGCATGAGTTGGTGGTAACCTTGTGTTTTGCCTGAGCCATGGTTTAAGGATTCAGAAGGAAACTTTTCCTCTTTCCCTTTTGGTTTTTTGGCTAATCTTGTGTGTGGTTTGGGGCACATCTGTGTAAGAGAGAACCTTTGTTAATGACAGCTTTAGCTCTCCACACAGTGCCTGTCCAGGTTAAAATTACTGGTAGGATTGCTTGAACTGGTGTGTGTTTGTGTGTATGTGTCTTTGTGTCTATATTAAGTATTTTAAATAAATAAGAACGAAAACTTGGCCTCTAGAGGTTATGTCTCCTTACTGGAATTTTTTTGGGGGGGAATATATCAGAGTCTGACATTGGTGATGCGATGAAGTCTGTCTAAAACAAAAATCACACACATTGATGACAACCCTCCCTCCCCCAGTTTTTGAGTCTGCTATCTGTGCTGCCTTGGAACTGGCCTCTCTCGTCACCAGGGACCAGGGTTTCACTAGGGATTAGAATGATTTCTTGCTATGTCTTTTAATTTTTGCCAAGGTAGGAGGTTGCTATAGAGTCTGACCTCTCTCTTTCACTTCCTTGCTTTGAAATACCGAGTCTGTCCAGATAGGAGAGAACATGCTGCCATCGCTTACTGTGGCTGGCTCAGAGCAGGACTTGCCAGAGCTGGTTACAAGTGGTTGTGCTTACATTGGATGTTTACCCTTTGCCCCTTGCATCTCCTCACACATATCGGGGTCCAGGGAGGGCCCTGGAGGCTAATTAGGATATTGACAGTTTGTGTGTTTTCTATAAACAAAACAGAAAGCAGGATTGTTTGAAATGTCCAGTCCACGCTGTACTTGGCTTATGAGATGCAAGTTGTAAACTCTGGGAATATTGCGTGTTATGTATCTTTATATATATATTTTTGTGTTGGGCCAAGTTCAAGTTGTCTTCCTGTTATCCTTCCATGTTTCTGCTCCTGCTGTGATTTTTTTCCTTTTCTCACACAGAGGCTTGCTCTGTGCTAATGCCCTCACGTTAATTTAGGACCCGATTAGAAGGACACCTTGGTCTCCCCATCTTGTAACAGCCCCCATATCCAAATCATATGGTAACTCCCTGGTGTGGCTGGGTCCGAGAGGCAAAAGTGTGAGCAGCTGTTATTTGAAAGAGGTTTGCAATTTAAAAGCCTACATGGGAGTGAGAAATGGGATTCACCGAGTGTGTGTTGTTAGCAGAGAAAAGGTGGCTTGCTAAGCCTGTAATTCCTGTTGTATCTATTTTGGATCATCAAAACACTTTGGCATGCAGAACTGATTATCGGGGACTCTCCCCTCCGCAAAACACAAAGGTTTGATAGTATGCTGTATTCATTTTGGAAAGCCTGCTGAAAAAAATGATTATAAATTTTTTTAAGGGTAGGAATATTAGAAAACAGATCCTTGAGACGTGACTTGGGCAGACCTGTTATAGGAATCTTGCAAATGCCAACTATTGCAAAACCCAGATCTAAACCTTTTCAGAATTTTGTATTTAGAAACTCCAGACAATTAGATTTCCATGACTGCTACTGGTGTGATGTTGTGTGCATACTGGCAAAGAGAGGTCAGGAATCTGAGCCTGGATTTAGCCAAGTTTTCACCTTAATCCCCTACAGAGCAGTAACGTATTCAGAGGTGTGCTCTTGTGGGTTGAGTGCACAGTGGCTCCTTGGCCAGGGTTTTGTATTTACTTAGCATTTTTATTTTCATTTGCCTTTTGGAAAAAAAATGTGTTTCTAACTGGTAATAAAGAATATGATGTGCTGATATAAACAAATCCAACTAAGAGTGAAATCTACCAACAGGCCTGAGGTTCAGGAGTTGTGTTTGTATTTCCTGAAAATTGGCTGGACCCTCTTTTAAGAGGCACAGGAAAGCCTAGTTGGCAGCTTTGGAAGGCCAGGGCCCAGGAGGAGAGCCAAGATCACAGTTCAGTCTTGTAACTGGGCAGGCAGTTAAGGAGAAGAGTTTGAGGCTGACTTTGAGTAGGGGATGATCTTGGGGCCTGGCTAAGTTAGAATGTTGTCTGTCTGACCCTCCTGAGTGTCACACCCTTGGATCATGAAGGAGCCTTTGGGATACTCTTCTGTCGTTTTGGAGCAGGAGAAGAATGAACCAGGCTTTATTTATAGTCTCTTTGAGGGGATTTTCTTTGGTGGATAGGATCAGACCCCTGCTCCTTAATGCATTGTCAGTATTAGTGATGTGTATTTAGACAGTGATCCAGGCATAGGAGCCCACAGATTCTGAGTGGGAATATTGGATAACTGTGATTTCCATAAGTTTTTGGAAGTGTTGGTCCCCCATCTGTTTATTGTTTCAGAGGTGGAAGGGACTTCCGAGGCCATCCCTATCATTTCACAAAGGGGGCCCCAATGAAGTTCAATGATTTCCCCTGGGTCACTAATGTAGGAACCGTCATAGGTGGGATTTGAACCCAGTCCCTCTACCTGAACCGAGTGCTCCTTCCTACGGTAGTTATGCTGCTGCTTCTCCTTCCTCAAATCCAGGATAAAGCATCAGCATTGCTTTTCCCCTCCCCTGTATTGCTTTTCCCATCCTCTGTCTCTTTGAGGGCTCTTACAGCAGCTGTTGGAGCATGTTATCTTTCTCTTGGGCTGGTGCAGGACACTTTCATCAAACCGTGCTCTAGAGGAAGCAGAGTATATGTTTGGGAAGAGCAGGCCAAGGCCAGGTTCGAGAACTGAGGGAGCTAATAACGCTTGTGAAAGCTTGTTGTAAACTTTAAAAAAACCCTACCCTGCCAAGGTGAGGCGACAGCCTTAGAGCGAACCAGGGCCTTTCCAGCTCTCAAATCCCAGGCCTTGGGAGTGGAGGTTTTTGGCTGCCAGAATGATGACTTGTTGCTGGCCAGCCAGGGAGAGAGATCATATTTAAGACCTTCATGTGGCTTCAGTTTCACAGCGCTGTTTGAGTCCCTGGCTCACCCACACGGTGGTGGGGAGGCTTGTTGGGCCGAATTTAAATTACATATATGTGGTGTGCAGTGTAATAAATTCTCCATCAAATCTGACGTATGTATTAATCTTGTTCCTCTGGATCACTCAATCAGCAGGTCAGGTATGGGAACATTCACCACATGCTGGAGGCTAGGGAGAAGAAAGAAAAGAGAGGTCTTGTCAGAGTCCAGTGCTCAGGGCAGTTGACTGGCCCAAGGTCACACAGTAGGAGGCAGAATCAGGATTTGAACCTGGGGCCTCTGGTGCCTAAGCCAGTGCCCTTTCTGTCTTGAGAATGAGATAATACAGAATTGACTCTAATTTCAGTAATAGGAATCCAGAGAAGGGTACGGTTTGCATGTCCTGGAGGACTCAGAAAAAGCCTGAGTTAGGCCCTTGAGGACTGGTTAAGATGTGGATCGAGGGAAAGGAAGGAGGTCGTGGGGGCAGAGTAGGGTCCTAGATAGGGTACAAAGTATAAGAAAACAGAGCCTTATACCTCCTAGCTCTTTGACCTTGGGCATGTTCCTTAACCTCTCTGGACATAAATGGCCTCTAAGGACTCTGGCAACTATGACCCTGTGAGACAGGATGTTTTGTGCAGAGCTAGGGAGATGTGTGTTCACATTAAAGAGAAATAAATTAAAAATAATAAAATAACAAAAATAAAAAAAATAGAAAAAAATATTTGGAGTGGGGTGAGGGGTGGTCAAGAGTTTAGGAAGCCAGATGAGAATTTGGGTGTGATACTACTGTATCTCAGCCAGTTCTTGACCCAGTGAAAGCAGTATTTTAGAAAGTTACGTGAACTCTTTTTCCTCCCTGTTATTGAGTTCTGTTCACAGATGGGTCTCCTCCCTGGGAGATGAGTGCAGGGAACAGTCAAGACTGAAGAACGTCCTTCATGGCTCTGTTGAAGTGAGAGTGGTCTTAGCCTGAGGACCCTTCGCTGCCCCACCCCCTCCCCCAGCAGCCTTGCTCTGCTCCCCATCCTTTAGACCTCCACATGCCCTCTCCCCTCTCTTGGTAAACCAACCGCTTCCTAGACAGTTGCTGTTTCTACCTTGGAAGCATCTCTTAGCTGCTTCAGGGCAGAGTTTAAAGCTGAAGATAACACGGGGGTTTTGTATCTGAAAGAGAAGGTGTTTGTTAAGTAAGAGTCAGTGTCTTCCTGCAGATGCTGATTGCCCAGTGTGTGTGTGTGTGTGTGTTCGTGTGCGCGCGTGCGTAAAGCTCTTTGGATCTGTGAAGCTGCTGCCAGCACAGCAGATGATGATGACGATGATGACAATGAGGAGAATGTAGCTGTTGAGCATCCGTGCTTCAGGCACTGAATGAATGAATGAATCACTAAAGGTGTACTCTGTGTCAGGCCCTTGTATTTGGGGATATAAATAAAAATTTGAGGCCGCTCAAAGTCCACCAGAGGCCTTTGGTGGTGTTTTTCTCCTTCCCACTCACCCTTTCCCTCTGAGATTGCCTTCTCCTTGCTCTGTGCACATTTCGTGTGTGTAGTTACTTACATGTTGTTCTTACATTAGAATGTCAGCTTCTTGAGGGCAGGGTCCAGTTCCTTGCCTTTCTTTGCATTCTCAGGGCTGGGCCCAGAGTAAGTGCTTCATCAATATTTGATGATTGACTATCGATCAGCTCTCTCAAGGAGTTTATACACCCATAGGAGAAGACCGCATGGATCAGGAACTAGTGACAGGGAAAGGGGATTTTGGTCCTAGGAATCCTAGGAGGAGTGAGTGGATCCACAAGGATCCTGTCTTGAAGCAGCGGTATTATTGCTTTTCTTGTTGTTCCGTTGTTTCAGTCCTGTCTCACTCTCTGTGACCCCATTTGGGGTTTTCTTGGTAAAGATCCTGGAGTGGTTTGCCATTTCCTTCTCCAGCTCATTTGACAGATGAGGAAACTGAGGCAAACAGGGTTAAGTGACTTGCCCAGGGTCACATAGCTAATTAGTTTCTAGAGCCAGATTTTCACTTGGGTCTTCCTGACTCCAGGTCCAGTGCTCTATCTTCTGTGCCACTCAGAATAAGTGGTAAAGAGTGAGGGACAGACACATGCATGCATGCACGCACACACACTCATTCTCTCTCTGTATGTGTCTCTATCTCTGTTTCTCATTTTGGGATTTGAAGATGACTCATGACTTTGGGTCTCAGATCAGCTAAATTACATGGGCTAGGCTTGCTTTTACTCATTCAGTCACCAGTGGAGGTAATTGGGCCCCTGGGCAGGAATTCCCGTACATATGTGGTTAACTTCAGCAGGGACTTAGGACACTTGTGTGGAGGTCCCCTATAGTTGGTGTTGACCCAAGTTGGTAGAATGTGTGGTTGGCACAGGCTGATCGCAACATGGCTTGGGTAGAGGGCTGGATGAAGTGCAAAGGTCGATCACAATGGGAACGACATGTGTGTATAAGGGGAAAGTGTCGGTGATTTTTTCCTTGTCTATTCCTCCCCCCTCATCCCTATATTGTGTGATAAATAGCATTGGTAGCTATCACTTGACATATAACCATGACTCATATAGCCTGCTTGCCACCTTTGGCAAGGTTCTTAACTCCGTTTCCACCCTCAAGAAACCTAGATCTTTCTAGTTAAGGATATGACATTCATTACCGTGACTCAGGAATGTGGTCCTTGGGAAGGAATGGATCACTTGCCAACCTCGAAGAAAAGTGCAGGTAGATGGGAAGAGAGCCCCATTAAGTGGGGTTTGAAAGAAGAAGAATCTGGCTGTCTTCATGGGAATCCCAAGTGACTGAAAATTAGGGTAAACTTGTTTCTTTTGCTTGGTCTGTCTGTGCCATGCACAGGTGGACACGGGCTGGCACAGGACTCAGGATGGAAGGGGGATTCTTTGGGGGGATTTTCTCCACTCTTCTGTCTCTGGTCTGCTTTTAGCTTCTTTAGGTTACTTTTGCATCATTGGTGATTGTGCAGGTGCCTCGTGCCATGGGGATCATTGGAATTTTGATATTGTCTGGTCCTCCCCTCTCATTTCTCATGACTTGGGATGTGACTTGCCTAAGATTCCACTGACTGTAAGTTGCAGTTCTGGCTGGAACCAAGTCCCCTGGAATTAGAGGCAGCACCATCTTCACCAGAGAATGTGTCCTTTACCATCATTGATAATGCTCTTCCTTGAGGATGGGGAAGTGCCAGTTGCCTTGAGTTGTGCTGCTATCCCAAGGGAAAATGGATTGAGACCCCAATGCTCTGGTTTAGTGGCTAACTCTGGGTCAGTGACTGGTCCACTGCCCTGTGGGCTGGTGATGTGGGCCTCTCCCCAGCCTCATGGGAATCGTTTCTTTCACACCTGTTTTCACGGAGAAGTTGGATCCTTGTGAATTGTCTGCTCCTGATTTGGGTCCTTAAAAGTAGAAGCAAGAGTGGGCCTAGAGTCAGTGGGAAAGCTCGAATGGGATTAATGGAGGGTAGTGGACTTAGGAAGTTGTGGGATGAAATGTGGAAACATTTTACTTAGAGATTTCCTTTATTTGTGCTTCAGCGTTCTATCTGAGGCCATTGGGGGTCAGCTTTGGGGAGGGTTTCCTGAGATCTTGGAGAACATCCTCTGAATCTACCCCTTTGGTCTTTGGGCTGCTTTTCTTCCTCCTTTTCTCTCTTCTCTCTTTCTTCTTCCTCATTTTCTTTCTTTCTCCTCTTTTTTCCTTCTCCCTCCTCTCCTCTTCTTTTCTTTTTCTCTTTCTCTTCCTTCTCTTCTCTTTCCCCTTACTTTCCCCTCCTCCTCTCCTTTTCCTTGCCCCTTTCCCTTTCTTCCATGACTCCTTCCTCCTCCATGTGGTCTGCCCAAGTAGGCACCACATACTCCCAAACATACACACTTATCTTTGGTCAATTTGCTGTCATTTAAATTGGTACCAAGACACCATGGAGACTCCAGACCATTAGAATAGCCTTGTAATGCCCTAAAATAGATACCATAGAAGGCAGGGGAAAAGCCCCAGGTTTTAGGTGGTGGAAAAAAAAAGCTTAATGCAGGTGGGGATGTTGGCTTTGCTGCAGGAGCTGAGAGGACCTTCTCACCTCCCAGGGTGTGGTATTTGCCTTTATGACAATAGTCGGACCTTAGATGTGCAGATTCTGTATTTTTCCCCTACTGGCCTTGTGGCTCAAGCTGTACCTCGAGGTTTGTACATTTGGGAGATAGCAAAGAGAGGGTCCTTTAAAAGTGAAATAGGCATGTGGTCCTAGGACCCCTGCTGAGCAGTTGATGGGATTTCTGGTCAAGGGTAGAGGCTTGGGGAATGCCAGGCTGAGAACTGGAATGAGTTTCCAAATGCCGGGATTATTTACATCTGGATTGTCACATGCCATCTGTTGACCGCACAGCACTGGAGCGGTTTGGGCAAATTATGCATCTATTTTATTTGTCTGAATCTTATCACCAGTAGGAAAGCCACCTCTCTGGTAGGTCACCCTGTCTTTTATTGCAGTGGGCATTGTGATGAGTTGATTTGACAGGCTTTGTTGGATCATAGAGCCGGAAGGGCCAGATTCCACCCTCTCATTTAACAGAGTAGGAAGCTGGGGGCTATTGAGAGAGGTCAATGGACATATCTAAGATCACACAGAAGTAGTTAAATGACAGTCAGGATTTGGACCAGACTCCAGTACCAAGGATTTTCTCATTGTACCTTGAGCCTTCACAGGGTGATGGACTGACCCCAGGTAGCCCAGGTCACCTTGTGACCACCAGAATAGAAGCATCTGTGTTTCTGCAAGTGAAATAAAACTATTTCTCAGGGCCTTCCTCTGGGAAGGAGGGTCCTAAAATTCTCCAGGTTTCCAAATTAGAAGCTGAGGGGTCTTTCTATTTATTTCCTTCACAGTTTGCTGGTTGGGGGCTGACTCTTGGCACCACGATAGGAGCCTTGGCTTTGGAATTAGGGGATGTGGGTTCAAATCCTATCCCAGACGTTTACTATCTAGGTGACCGTGAGCACATCGGCTTTTAACATTCCTGGGCCTGGGTAAGATGAGGGAGGTGGGCGGGAACTAGATGGCCAGTGAGCTCCCTTTTCTGGTTCTGGAGCTGAAAGCCCATGGGGGAATGGGACCAATCAATCACTCACTCACCCAATAGGCCTCACTCATTTAACAAGCACTTGCTATGGGCCTGAGATGCTCTGGGTGCTTGGGAGTGGGGGGATGCAGAGATGAGAATGGAAGATCCCTGCCCCCCAAAGGAGCCTCCACTGTGGCCCGAGGAAGCCTGGATCCTGAAACTGAAAACTCAAAGGTCGGCGTTGGCTTTAAGTCTCCAATTCCAAGCTGCCTGTGAGGCCTCTTAGGGTGTTTGTCTCACAGAATCCTAGGTCTGGAGAGGGGAATCCAAGGTCGAGAAACTATCTGGTCCGACCCTTTTGTTTTGCAGAAGAGGAGATTAAGGCCAAGGTGGTTAGCTGACTTGTCTCAGGTCCCCCACCTGGTGTCACAGGCATGACCTGAACCGGGTCCTCCATCCCAGAAGCACTGTGTCCTTTTTGAAGGGAAAAGCCAAGGAGAGAGCTGACCAGTTAAACGTAACAAGAGTGAAGCTAATTCTCATCTCTACACAGCAGAAATCCCTATACCTTCCACCCTCAATCTCTTAGTAAATATTTAGTTGGCAGAGAATATACGGAGGTCTTGGGTTTTCCTCTGCTCAGAAATCATCTTAGGAGTTAAAACAAAATTACACTTTTCCCCAAGACAGCAGAGGTGGTGTGTATTTGACACCCTCTTAGACTGTTAGCCAGGTTTATTTATTTATTTATTTTCCTTCAACCCTCCATTTGTCTTTGGTGAGACTCGTTACTTGTATTCTGAGATTCCTGGGCAGACTCTCGGCTTTGCTCGAGTGTGTATGCCTGACTGGCTATTTCAGCCACGTCACAAGCCCCCATGACCTCCCAGAGGCAGCGTAGATGTCAGACTCGAGAGGCAGGAAGAGCTGGGTTCGTGTCCTACTGTTGGCACTCGGCGTTCACGAGACTGGGGCAGTCACCGGAGCCTCGTCTGTAAAATGGCGACTGATTCCAGCCGTTGGATAGGACTCGCGTGGCTCTGGCGAGACGTCAGTCGGCCTCTCTTCTTTGCCACATGTTTATGGCACACTTTCAAGCCCTTTATAGACACCTAGATATCATTAGGTTGTGATTTCTAAGGTATTTAGTATAGGATGTTGAAGGAAAAAGGGACCTGAGCCTAGCGGTCATCGTAGGCTTAGTGCTAGGAGATATCTCAGAGGTCTGCTAGTCTAATTCTTTATTTTTACATAGAAGAAAATTGAGGCATAAGTAAAGTGATTTCCCCAAGGTCACCCAAGAAGTAAGCGGCAGTACTGGGATTTCAACCCATTTCTTCTGACTCTGTGGGCAGCTGGGTGGCACAGTGGATAGACCTCAGGGCCCAGAGACAGGAAGGACTTGAGTTCAAATCCAACCTCAAACACTTACTAGTTGTGAGACCCTGGGCAAGTCACTTAACCCTGTTTGCCTCAGTTTCCTCATCTGTCAAATGAGTTGGAGAAGGAAGTGGCAAACCACCCCAGTACCCTTGCCAAGAAAACCCCCAGTGGGGTCATGAAGAGTCAGTCACGGCTGAAAACGACTGAACAGCACTTGTGACTCCAAACCCAGAGCTCCTTCTGCTGTTTTATGTTGCTTCTAACTCGCTCATTTTACAGTGAGTGAATGAAGAAGTCTTTATTAAAGGCTTGCTCTCCACCAAGCTTTGGGGATGTGGAGAGAAAAGATGGCGGTCTCTGCCTTCCAAGAACTTCCTCTCTGCCTGGTGGGGATGGCCCATAAGAGGGAGGCTGGTGAGGCCTGGAGAGGCTGAGAGTGTGGTGGCGGCACGGTGGGCAGCAAGAGCCAGAGGTTCTTAGGATGGGTGATGGGTCGGAGGGCGATGCTCAGAGCCTGGAGATGGCATAGGGTGGTGCCGGTGGTCCTCTTTCTCACTGGAAGGGGGAGCATTGTTGGCTCTTATCTCTCCCAGGTGGCATGAGCAAGCCGTGTCATTGTACCTGAATGGGAGCTGGGGTCCAGGAAGGCAAGGAGGGAGGGCTCCCCTTGTCTGGTAAATGACTTACCCAGGGTGAGCCCAGTAACTTAGCTGGTTTAGCTTTAATCCAGAGAACCAAAGAATTTTCCATGATTCTCACTTTAGGCCTTGGGGTGGGTGGGTTGGATGCTCAAGTGTGGATTTGTGGGTGAAAATTGCCCCACGAACATCCACGTTATTCATGACTGTGAAACGCCCCCCCTTTTTCTCTTAGTGATTTTTCTCTTACTACACACATTTACTCATTTGAACACAAAGTCGTGTTTTTAAGTGGGCCACTCTCTTTGTCATCCTGTGCAAATGCCTTGTGACTAATCTTTTGCTTTAAAAAGAAAAGAATTTAATGAGTTATGAGACCAGAAATGATGTCAGGTTGATAAACTGGCTGCTTGCCATCCTAGAATGTCCAGGGAAGAGACTCACAAATGCCGTTTACTTTCAAAAAAAATTTTTTTTTCCAATTCAATACAACATACATTTTTATCCAGTGCCTGCTTTGTCCTGGGCACCGGGCATACATACAAACACCAAATGAAGAACAGCATTAATTAAACAAACAAAGGCCGGCAGTATCCAAAAAAACTGGAATCAGACGGGCCTGGATTCAAATCCCATCTGGCATTTTATAGAATCATAGTTACCCATCTCAGGCCATTTCAGAGGTGAAGTCACTTACCCATGAGCACGCAGGGTATTAAGTGTGAGAGGCAAGGTTTGAACCCAGATCTTCTCGTTCTCCAGGCAGGAAGTTTTCCATTATAAGATTGCACATGCCTCACTGGCTCTGGACATGCCTGTGGGCCTCAGTTTCCCCTTCTGTAAAGTGAAGGCATTGAATAGGACCTCTGAGGTCTCCCCCAGTGTGAAATCTGTGACCCCCTGATTTAGGGTCCTGTAATTCTGTGATCCTGCCTCTAAAGAGCTTTCCCATGGGCTATTTTCCCTGGTCTAAGGCATGGGCATCTAAACCTTTGAAACACGTGGATGGTAGAGCCGGGCTGAGCAGCGGTGCTTCCCCCAAACCCTACCTCGGAAGCTGGGTTCCAAGCTTTAAATCCACATGACATGTTGGCAGAGGCATCTTGCCTGCTTTTTGCTGAACCAGAAAATTTATAACAACTGTTTGTCATGTGTGTGTATTTATAGCCATTCACATAATGAAAAGAAGTTTTCATGAGATTGTAATAACACATCAAGATGGATATAATTAGAACAGAAGCAGATTGACACCCTGAATTCAAAGCAAACAGCCAACCCCGTCTACCTGGGCATTGTGGCTCAGGTATTTGCTGGAGGGGCAGCCTGCCAAATATGCAAATAAAGAGACTTTGATGATTCTCTGTGGGTGTGGGGTTGTTGGAGAAACCAACTATTTTATTCTTTTATTTTTTTTTCCTTTCTGTTAATCTGGGATTGTTGAGGTTTGGGGTGGCCATGGAATTGATGGACCCCTAGCCCGGACAGCTGCAGGACCAGGAAACGGGAACTCATAAAGGAGTGAAATGAGTAATGTCCCATCCATTAAGGAATGCAAGGGACCGGCTGGGGGGGGGGTGGTGGAATACTTCTTTCGGAGGTTATTGGACCCGTGCCCTGAGATAATCCAGATGGAATTTGTATTAAGAGAGAGAGAAGCTGCCTTTCCAAATTTTGATTGTGGGTGGGGCTGACCTTACCCTGCAGATGTCACCCTGAAAGAGTTGGGTAAGTCTGAGGTTTGATGACTTTAAGTTGGTAAAGAGCCAGCCTTGAAGACAGGAAGACTTGGGTTCAAGTTCTGTCTCTGACACATGCTGGCTGTGTGATACTGGACAAGTCACACACACACACACACACACACACACATCTCTTTCTTCATTTAGCTCTTGGTATTTCCTTATCTTTACATGATTATATTATATTTTGTTTTAAATATAAGGGTCCTCCCATGACCGTCTTCTGTGTCCGAAGGAAGTACACTTATCCCTTCCACGTCGTGACTTTCCCCATTGTGGTTTCCGTATATCATCTACATCTCAACTTTCCCAATCAAGGTTTGGATGTAATGTGGGTTGGCATAAGAAATTAAATGGGAATTTTTGGGGAGTTTTGTGGAAGCCCCAGACGACGTAGGAAGGCTAGCAGGTGACACAGGAAAAGTTTAGAAGCTCAGAAATGTATAAAATGTATGTATAGTATTACATTATATCAACATATTTTATTTTTTAATACCATAATAATCCAGGCTTCCTTTCTGGTATGAAAAGAAGGCCTGAAGACTTTACGTGGATTTTTCAGATCACAGAGGCGCCATACCCCTAACCCTGTGATGTGGAAGGGATAACTGTCCTGGCTGAGTGAATGTGTAAATATTTATACACCTGATTAGGAGGTAGATAGAGTGCTGAACCTTCTGTTAGTACATTAAAATTCCTCTTCTGACTAGCCGTCTCAAGGCGGATTCGAATCCAAGACCTCTGACTCCAGGGAAAGTGTTCTTGCTTTAACTTAGGACCTTCTCTGTCAGATGTGAAGATGGGACCAGATATTATCTCCGACCATCTCTACCAGCCCCAAAATCCTGTGTGTGCGTCTGTTTTTTTCTTCCCCAATGCCGTATGTGGTATCCAGTACCAGCCTTCTCCGATTAATTGTCAGCGATCTGAGGAAGTGGATCATCTCCCCCAGATGGGAAACCTTGTTTTGTGTTTTCCTGGGGCAGGGATGTCTGGTAGCTATTAATTCTGAGTTTGGTTTCCCTATCCGTGTTCCAGAGGAGAGCCCAGGCTTGTCCTATCGACTTCAAAGAGGGGATTGTTCAAAGACGTTCAGATCATCATCCTTTTTTAAAAAAATAGGGTAGTCACGATTTTAAAAGTGTGTGGAGATGGCTAATAGGAGGGAGCTCTAAATGCACTTGTTAGGGGGCTGCTGGGTGAGCCGCAGCTCAGTTAAGTGGGGGAAGGTGAAGGGAGCTGGCCTTCACGCCTTTCAGTAGATGGGGATACTTTGGTTCGTTGATGGCAAAGCGTGAAGATTTCTGACCCTTAGGCCCCACCGGCCTCCTGTGAGTCCCTTTGGATGCAGGAGGCCCAGCTGGGGGGCTGCAGAATGAAGTCTCCAGGATCCTTCAGGTACGGGCAGGCAGAGAGGCAGCCGAGGGATAGAGAGAGGGCTAGCCTTCTCGTCAGCAGTCAATCAACAAACATTGATTAAGGGCCTTCTGTGTGCAGAGATGAAACAGTCTGCCTTCAAGGAGCAGATGTGTTTGGGGGCAAATACCAGATGTAAGTAAATACAAACTATATACGAGGTTAATACAAAATAATAATGAATACCGCATGAAGCGATGCTCCAAGTATTTCCTGGGGTTGGAACACACTTCTAGCAAATGTGTTTTTTTTTGCTGTAGATGAAGGGGGCCAGAAATGACAACCATCTCTGTCTCTCTCTGTCTGTGTCTCTGTCTGTGTCTCTGACTCTCTTTCTCTCTCTCTCTCTCCCCTTAGTGCGGCTATCTACTTTTTAATCATTCATGAACATAAACTTAAAAGGAAACTAGTAAAAACTTCCTTTTATCTTCATTTATTTCAACACAGAATTAATTTTTAACTGCCCTGATCACCTCTGTTTCCAGGCTCACCCGTGATAATAAATTAAATTTATCGAGCATGTAAACGGTTGGGCCACGGGTGAGACTAGGGCCACCTTTTATATAAGAGGTGCCCTCTGCCCTCAGAAAAAAAAATCTTTCTTATTTTTCCTGGACCCACAGCCTCTGAAAGACTGCTCTCTGGCCTCCTGGGGGTGTCAGTGGTGACGTATCTCTGGAGTCCTGTGGTGACTCCAGTGTTAGCCCCTCTGCTGGGATTGTTTCAGGTTCTCATTTGGGGGTACCTTCGTCACTTTCAGAATCCCCCCCAATTCCAAAGCCCTCTTCTTTTGTATTTTGATTTAAATTTTTTATTGGTGTTTTCTGTTTTTGTACCTCTCTACTCTTCCCCTATCCAGATAACCATTCTCCAAAAAAACCAAAACAAAACAGTTCTATGGGACCTTGGGCAAGTCACTGAAAAACTCTCTTTGCCTCGGTTTCCTCATTTGTAAGATGAGGGAGTTGGAATCCATACCCCCAAGGTCCCTTATAGCTGTATAAGACACTCTTTGACAGTATATGCAGTACTCCATACCCAGAGTCCCCCACCTCTACAGTAAGGGAGGGGAGGTAGATTTTTCCCAGGGGCCTCTTAAATTTCTCCTTTGCTAGCATTTCATTCTTTGGGTAGCTCAAACTCCTGAGCTTTTCCCCTGAGAGTTTTGAAGTGGATGTTGGCTGGATTTTGGAAAATGGTTCTGTATTCACTTATGACCTTAGTTAAAAGCAGTGTTGGGTAGGGGGACCCAAGAACTGTCTTACTTAGTGCCAGCCTTGTAATCATGGAAATGGCTAATTGTATTCTGTTTGGCCTTTGTTCATCTTCTTTGTATATATACATGCGTGCACGCGCTAACACACACACACTTTTTTATAGCTAGGGTATCTGTCTTTCCTTAGAGATCAGAAGTTACAACATTTTTGGGGTACAGACCCCTTGGGCAGTCTGGGAGAAAGCCTGTGGACTCCTTCTCAGGACTACATATGCTTTTAAAGGAAATGCTTAGATTTCACTTAGTGAAAATAAAGATGGAATTTTTTTCTTGTACAAGTTTATGAACCTGGCTAGAGCCCCATTTAGAGAGTATGCCTAACGTCCAGATTTTCCTCTCCTTCCTTCCTTCCCTCCTCCCCTTCATTCTTTCCTTCCTTTCTTCTCCCCTTCTCTTTCCTCTTCCCACTTTCCTTTTCCCTTTTCTCTTCCCCCTTTTCCTTCCCCTTCTTCTTCCTCTGACCTCACCTATTCCTAGTAAAAGACATTACTAAGTAATTCCTTTGTCCCTCTCCCTCCCCTGTATAAAAACAGTGTCTGTCACTTTAATATGCTTGGGGACAAATATTCCAGCATTCCCTCCCCGTGTTACAATTCCATTACACACTGATGAACACTCCCAGCTTGCTCCCTCATTTCTCTGCCTAGGGAAATTGGTTACACTCACTGCTGTAGGCCATACTAATAAGGGCTTCCATGGCTGCGGCCTTCTATGGGATTTCCTCCCAGCATCTTGGCAGGTGTTATTACGATGATGATGATCCTTGTTTTATAAAGGAGAGGAGCCAGGATCCTACTTCTGGCCCCCTTCTCCAATCCTGCCTTCTCAGGGGGCACAAAGAAGGGGGAGACCCCCATTCGATGGCCCTGCCTGGCCGGGGGCTCCGTCTTGCTCTCTTCCCGTTACACGGCATCCTGACGCGCCTAGCGGCCCCACTAGCCAAGGCAGCGCTCACCTGTGGTACCTGTGATGCTGAGCCGGCCTCCCGAAGGCGTGCGCTCTGACTCAACTTAGCATCGCCCCGTCCTGAGCGGACCAAGGTGTTCTTCACGCTCTCGTCTGTCCACAGATCTGCGTCCGTTCCCCACCTTCCCAGGCTTGTTCCGGCTGCCTCCTTATTCTGTTATCTTCAAACCTACCTGGGATTGGGGACGGAGACAGATAGATGTTTGCGGAGGCCGATTTGAAAATTGCATCGTTGAAATACAGCCCATATGGGCCGCTGTAAAACGGTTACTGCAGTCTATAATTGCCTTCCCAACGATGCGCTTTGTCATCGTGGAGATCCCAACCTCCCAGAGATGCCCCTGCAGCCGGCCGCGGTATGGGAAACATATGGACGTGTAAAGGCATTAAACTGTCTTTAGTTCGAGGATTAGAGGACGGTGTTAGCCTATGGGTCACTACGTTTTCGGTAGGCGGCTCTTGGGCAGTCCACACTTGGCTGGATTGGGTAATGGTATGGATTAGCCGGGGGCTGATTGATTTACTGGGGAGGCTGGGTGCTGAGGTCACCAGGCTGGAGGAGGTGGTGCCGCGGTCAGTGGGGCCCTGTCACCGTGAGGACCAGTCTTTGGGGTGGACGCCTCTCAACCTGCCCCGGGGTGGGTCTTTGCAGGGAGCCTGCCCCCAGCCCGAGGTCTGCTGGGCAGCATGGCGGCCTTGTGATGCCCTTAGGATTTGTGGGAAATGTTCATTTGGGTTTTTCCAGCCAGGAATTGTTTTGTGTGGCTCTCCGGAGAGGGTCCAAGGCAAGGGGACAGAGGGGTGCTAGGGACATGAGATACTAATGACCATTTAATGTAAGTGTTCTCTCTCTCTCTCTCTGTCTCTCTGTCTCTCTCTCTGTCTCTCTCTCTCTGTCTCTCTTTCTCTGTCTCTCTGTCTCTGTCTCTCTCTCTCTCTCTCTCTGTCTCTCTCTATCTGTCTCTCTCTGTCTCTCTTTCTCTGTCTCTCTGTCTCTCTCTCTCTCTGTCTCTCTCTCCCTCTCTCTCTCTCTCTCTCTCTCTCTCTCTTTCTCTCTGTATATATACGTATATATATGTGTGTGTGTGTATATATATATATATATATATATTTGTATCTTGATCTTTCTTGATATCCCTAGTGAAGGATCTTGCTGGCCACATAATAGGCTTATTGATGGGACTGGATCTCTCAGAATGATGCTTTTAAATGTATAAAAATATGTGGGCTTATAAAGGAAGCCAATTACATTGAAATACAATTATCAAAACTTTTTTTTCTTTTAAAATAACTGGTATGATAGGGAGAGAGCATGCCTTGGTGGGATGAAGGCCTGGGTTCAAATTCTGCTCTGGATGCATCCAGGCTGTTTGGTCCTGGGCGATTCATTTAACCCCTCACAGCCTCAGTTTCTCATCTGTAAAATGAGGAAATTGGACTAATGGCCTCTTTGGGTCCTGCTGACTCTAAATCTAAATCTATCATCCCCATGATCCTATGAGTTAGGAGACTTAGGTTTTTCAGTCCAAGTTCTGCTCATTAAAACACTGTGTGGTCAGACCCACTTGGGTAAGTTATTTCATTTTAGGAATCTTGGTTTCCTTACTTGTAAAGTGAATTTTGGTTTGTGTCTCCCCAGCTCCTGGTACACCTTAGGCACTTAATAAATGCTTATTGATGATAAAGTTTGTTGACTGATTACTTGAAGGTGGGAGTGGGTTGCACTTACTTTGAGGTCCTGCCAGCTTTATCCTTTTCTGTCTTAAGACCACCAGCCCCTCTCTTTAGGGGTCTAGGGATGCTGTGAATTCAGGACTGCCCCCTGTTAACCCGTGCCTGAGCTAAATACTCACCATCCCAAAGGCATGTGAGCTGCAGAGCCTGGGTTTGGCCCCAACACCTTGAGTTGATGCAGTGTGGTGAGGGGAAATCTGCCAGGCTGTCTGAGTCTGTACTGCTTTGCTGCCTCTGTGGGGAGAGAAAAAGAGAGAGAGACAGAGAAGAGAGACAGAGCAGAGAAGGAGAGAGAGAGAAGAGATAGAGAGACAGAGAGAGAGACAGAGAAGAAAGAGAAAGAGAGAAGAGAGGGAGAGACAGAGACACACAGACAGAGAGACACACAGACAGAGAGACAGACAGATAGACAGAAAAAGGAAATACCTACAGTAGCAGCAGGTAGCTCTGTGACCCTGGCTTCACTTCTCTGAGCCTCAGTGTCTGCATCTGTAAAGTGGGGGTGAATAACCCTCTCACAGCTTAACCAGAAGATCTTTGTACATCTTTCTTTTGCCAGGGGAATTGAAGCTATTCTTATTATCACTGGTTTGAATGAATGCTGTGGTTTTTCTCTGCTGTGCCCAAAAGGAACATTTAGTGTTGTGACTTCAATCTCCAGCCCAGGAGGAGGCTGCCAAGTCAGCAGACATAATTGGATTTGTTTTGGAATTTTTTTTCCTACTGGAGCATAAGTGACACCATTGTCTCAGAACCCGCACACCCATATTCATGGAAGGGATTAGTTCTTCTTTGGGAGCTGGAGTTCTTGCTGGATCTTGTGCTGGGCCAGCTGCCTTTGGCATAGGGCTGGGGCAATTCCTGGTATATAGTAAGTGCTTAATAAATGCTTGGCCCTTGATGTTGTAGGTGCTCAATAAATGTTGGTTGCCCGGGCGATCCTTTTTGTTAGCCTCTTCTGAACGGGCTCATGTAGTGCCCGACTCTGCTTTGCTGAACACCAAAGGGAGGTGGCCTTGACATTCAGAGCTGCCCTAGGCATCTGTCTCTGTGCGGACTGACCCATCCTGTGTGCTGAAAGCGCCTGTTTTCTCTGACGTGTCCTTTCCCTCTCCGCTCCTGTTCTAGAGGAAGAACAGAGATGGCAGGCCAGGTGACTCCAGTAAATGTTTCTTAAGTGCCTGCTATGTGAAGAATGAAGACAGTCAGCCTTGGAGTCGGGAAGGACTGTGGCCCCTGGGCTAGGGCACAAAGGTGAAATTTCAGGGCCTTGAGGGTTGTTCTTTTACAGGCATAGAGAAAGTTCTTTATACCAGTGAAATCCAAAAAGAAGGGGGAAAAGCCCCAGTGTGGATCCAAGGGACTTTCCTCTGCTGAAAATTAAGGAGGTTGGAGTAGGTGACTTGTAATAGCATTGCAAGGGGAGTCTAGATGGCGCCATAGTACACAGAGCGCTGGGCCTGGAGTCAGGAAGACCTGAGTTCAGATTCATCCCCAGACACTTACTATCTGTGACTCTGGGCAAGTCAAATGACAAGGAGAAGGCAAACCACTCCAGTATCTCTGCCAAGAAAACCCCAAATGGGGTCATGGAGAGTCAGACAGGACTTAAATGACTAAACAGGAGCACTGCCGCTTTAAATCTATGATCCCATGCTTGGAGGAGGGCCCAGTGTGTGTAGGTTAGAAGGGAAGGTGGGGGTGGGTGCTGAGGAATTTTATTTTAAAAAACCCAACATTTTATTATTACTGTATCATAGCTGGAGGAGACCCGAGAGGCCTTCTAGTTTAATTTTGCAAATGAAGAAAACGGTGGTTTAACATTGATTTATCTGGAGCTGGAAGGGAGTCAGAGGCCATTTAGTCCCATCTCCCCTTTTTACAGAGGAAGAAACTGAGGCCCAGAGGAGTTAAGTGGAGGTTACAAACAAAGGTAGGAAATGAGTCGTGTCCCCTCACTGTGACTCAGTTTCCTCTTCTGTTAAAAAGGGAAGATATGAAGTAAGGGACGAGCTTTGTTTAAAGGGCATATGGCTTCTCTAAGTGGCAGTAATATTCCTCTTTGTCTTTCAAGTTCTGAAGGTGCCTTTAGTGGGGAATTACATTTTCATCCTTACAGAAATTGACTTGGTCTAGACCTGACCCCATCTGGGGCCTGGCTGAGACCCCTCTCTTCTTTAGCTCAGATACATCTTGGTCGGCCTCTTGCCTCTCCCATGGATCCTTTCCCAGAGGTGCTTCTGTGTTGGGCACCTCCAGATAATCCTCTGGGCCACAGTTGGGGCATCATCATCCACCCCACCATCATCCATCCATCCCTTTTGGCTGTCCGACTCTGGGCCATTTCACTGTTTGGAGTACTTCAGCTAGATGCAGAAAGGGGATGATGCTGGAGGGAGTCATTTATCAGCAGCTGTTGCTGGTGAAACTGTGTGGCAGACAGTAGACAGGGTTTTAGCCTAATTTAGTTGGGAATTTTGGGGTTATGTGGATTTCCATTATCCTGGCTTTCTGAGTCCTTGTGGGTTGATGGGTATATTTCACTCACATGGTTTGAAGAGTTGTTTCTGTAGACAAGCTGGACCATTGAAGTGGGGGCTCAGATTCAGCTTTAGATCTTTTTTTTTTTTTCTGGGGGCCTCCAAGGTTCTTGCAATTGGACTTGAGTGATGAGCCGGAGATGAGAGTGCCCTTGGGCACCGGGGTTTAGGCAAGATGCATTTCAACAATTCAAAGCCTGTTCCTATCCCAGCCCAGCGGGATCTCCCAGGCAGCCAGTGGATGGGATGAAAAGGCCATCCCTAAAGGCTCTCCAGCAAGCGAGATCATCTTAGCGATATTGGAAGGATTTAATAAGAACGGAGTGTGGTGACAAGAAACGGGATTGGCGGTTCCCTCGGTTAATACCGTCAAAACCCCCAGATGGAAGCAGCCTGAATGAATTCACGAGGCTGAAGCAGTGACACCATTCAGAGCTAGCAGGGGCTTGCTTACAGAGAAATGCAGAGATCTGGGTAGGGGCAACACTGGAGTTTGTGCAAAAGCCTGCTGGCTCTGAAAGAAATCTTTGGGTGATTAAAGGGGCCAGGAAGGAAGGGATCGAATTGCTTTTCTGAAGCTGTGTGTCTAGCTCAGATGCAGTAGAAGAAAGCATTTCTCTGTGTGTGCATTTTATGGGTATGGGCTCTTTGAAAGAAAGTGAAATCACTGAATGGCTTGAACCTCAGGACTGCCCAGGTAGAATTCTGACTTCAGGGCATTGAGGGGAGGGGAGAGGAAGGGAAAGGGAGCTGGAAACAGAGGGGAAAGCGTCTGTCCTTGTCTAGACTATCTGAGGAGGCTTCAGATGCCTGGCGGTCCTTAGGGAAGGATCCGGAGGAAATGGAGCCAGGACTCATGTGCCCAGTCAGACAGTCAGGATTGGGAATGAGGAGCCTTTCGTGAGAAGGTCCATAGCATCGTAGATGGAGGCCGTGGAATGCAGCCCCCCTCTCATGCTCAGAGCTGCTCTTCCTGCCCAGTGGCTGCATGGGGAAAGGGTGTGTGTGTGTGTGTGGTTTTAATTTGAAGGCTAGACTACTGGTGTAGCTGGTGGTGGTGGGGGGTGGGGAGAATTTCCTTTAGCTTAGCCACTTACTGCCTCAGTTTCCATATCTGTAAAATGAGGGGTTGGACTGGACATCCAATAACGTTCCTTCTAGCTCCAGGTCTCTGATCTTTTGCAATTATGCTGGTTAGCAGGAAGTAAGAGGAGAAATGTCCCTTCTCTTAGCCTATTTTAATGGAGGCGCTGGAAAAAAAATGGTTCTTGGTGGAGGAGGGCTGGGAGGGAGAGCGAGAGACCTCCCCTCCCTTCCCAGGGCTTCTGCGCCTTCTTTGACACTGCTTTGGTGTGGTTGAGGGGTTGGGTTTCAGTCCTGTGATTTCCTCCCCCTGTAACCTTTTTCCTTGGCTAATGCTTTGTTTAAAAACAAACCCCCTGGTATTCTCAAACAAATGATCTCCTGGCTCCCCTGATGCTGTTCTCAGATAAAATCTCTGGGAGGGGCTACCTTGGAATTGAGGTTGCTTTGGCATGCCTGCTTGGGCCCAGGAGGGAGGGAAGAATCCCTAAATTCTGGGGCTGGGGAATCAACATTTGGAAGTGGATTCTAAGTCTTGCCTCGGAAATTAGCCTTTCCCAGGCTGTCTGTGGTCTGGTACGAAGGCCCTGGGCTGGGCTGGCAGAGGAGGAGATAAAGGCAGGCGCGGGGCGTGGTCTGGCCCCCCATGGGAGCACAGATCTTCCCTGGATCAATCAGTCAATGGAGAAAGGTTTCTTAAGCCCCTCAAAGCCAGCTAGTTCAGCCCCCTGGTTTTCAGATGAGGGAACTGAGACTGAGAGAGTTTAAGTGACCCAAGACTGGTTAAGGAGCAGAGCTGATCCCAACTTCAGTGCCTCTCCCCCCCGCCCCCTCCCAACATGTTTACATGTTGTCTCCCCCATGAGGCTGTGAGCTCCTCGAGGGCAGGGACTGTGATTTGCCTTCCTTTTTAACAGCAGCCCTAAAACAGGGCTTGGCACATAGTAGGTGCTTTAAAAATGCTAGTTGACCGAGTTCTTCAGATTAAATGATAGGACTGGCACTAAAAGTAGTATCAATAATTGTTACTAATAAAGGGGAGAGGGCAGACTGGCAGAGTGGGCAGAGCGCAGGTCTCCAAGCCAGGGCCGTTGACTTGTAGAACCTTGGGAAAGTCACTTGACTTCTCATTCTCAGTTCCCCAGAAACTTTCTCAGGTTATAAATGGTAGAATGGTTATCTTTGTGCATGGTTGGAGGGAATGTTGTTATTGGGTGTTCCTTGTACCCAAGAAATCACAGCTTTGGCAGAGAGAGGGGAGAGAGAGAGAGAGAGAGAGAGAGAGAGAGAGAGAGAGAGAGAGAGAGAGAGAGAGAGAGAGGAAGGAAGAGAAAGAAAGAAAGAAGCTAGATGTCACTTTCCCAAATATTTGTTTAGTGAAGTTATAACTTTGTAATCTCCTTAAACCTGTTTCAAGCAAAACTTGGAACAACTTTGGCATTTTATCCACATGAGAAGCCAGTGTGGATACTCCGAGTTCCTGCTTCCCCGCCTGCCCATCACGTCCTGTTCTCATCTCAGAAGATAACATTTTTAGAGTTTGTTCCTAAATGAAAACATTTTGTCCCTTCCCACGAGGGCAAGCCCTGATTTCAAGCCCAATCACTCCCATGTTGTCCGAATGTGCATTCTGGGGTCCTCTTCTTGTCCTCTCCCCCCTCAAAAAATTTCTACAGAAACAAACAGGTTGAGGGGGTTTCATGATTAAATATTGCTGCATTCAGTTGAATACTTAACCCCCGGCTGTCAATTTTGCAGCGATTTGAAAGTTGGTGTTGTTTACCTAGCTTTGAGTTCTGGTCTATAATCATTTCCTGACAGCCCCTGTCTGTTAGCAGCCCTAGCTCGCATCCATCTGGGCCAGAGGCTGGAAGCTGTGTATCTCGCCTGCCATCCAATGCAGGGTAGGGCAGAAGAGAGCCTCCCGATAGTTTTGAAAAATGTATAAGGACGGATGACCAGCCCTGGCAGTTAGAATTGTAATCAACAAATTAGCTTTGTCACCGTTGGCTGGTGGATGCCAGGGGAATGTGTCGCTGTGGTGGAGAATATCTTCATCTCTAACTGGTTCATAATAATAAAAAATTGGTTTATCTATGAAAGGAAACAGAGTGACTCACAATCCTAAATGCCGCCTACCTGGCCGGTGCAAGGCAGAGCGGCAGATCAGGTTTCTCGTCTTTTCCTTACTTCTACTTTCATCACTGAGCAACCATTAGGTTCTCACTGAGAGAATCATTAGATTTATTAAGGATGGAGATTGCTTCCGTTTGGAAGGGGATGCTGATAATGGGAAAGGGATCGAGCCATGCACGTCAGCCGCTGGGGGGAAGCTGCTTTCTACTCATGACTCCCAAGTAGCGGTGACGAATAATTACATGGCAGAAGCAAGGCCCGGCACCAAGGTCTCCTTGGCAGACAATGCCAGCAGCCCCCAGGAGTCCGGAGAAGGAGGAGCGTGCAAAACCAAAGAGCTTTCGAGGCCTCCCTCTTCCACCCCCAGATCTTGGTGAACTCTAGGATCAGGGAAGCAGGTGGCAGGGTTCAAACCATCCGGTCCGAATGGATTTCCACCTTGGCAATGGCACGCTGGAGGCCTGTTTTGTTACACAAGGCTGGTTAAATCAATATTCCTGTACGTGCAGAGGAACAGAAATCGGATGACATTATGGTTATCTTCCCATTAACCAACCCAGGGGTGGTTGGGTGGTCCTTCCTCTTGGCTTTTTAAAAAAGCTCCCTCCTAGATATATTCTCAAAGGTGGCCCACATAATGTACCCATTATTTGACCTTTCAGACCTGTGTATAAAGCAAGAGGGATGGGGGTCAGGGCATCTTTTGCTGGAACGTGTCTTCTTGGAGCTGTGGCTTCACATGACGTGGGCACAGTGCCTGGCTCATCATAGGAGCTTAATAAATGTTTATGGATGGAGGCTAACAAGTTTGCCCTCATGGTTTTCCTGCCTTGGGGACGCACCATCTTTGTCCCTCACCTTGTGGACTCCTGTGTGCCCTGGGAGGTTGCAAAGTGATCTTGCTCCTCTATGGGAGGTAGCCTGTTTTTGGCCCTGAAGCAGCATTAGACACACGTCTGATGGTAACACTCACGATGGTGCTAGCTAATGTTCATTTAGTGTTTTAAGTTTTTCCAGACAATTTACATCTAACCTAACTGTGGCATTCAGGCAGAGATTTAAAGGATTTAGCTTGTTACCTCATTGAGTCTCACAACCACCCCCAGAAGAGAGGGGCTGTTGTCCTTCCCATTTCATAGACCAGAATACTGAGGCTGTGTCCCAGCTGGTGTCTGAGGCAGGCTTTAAACTCTGGTCCTCCCAATGAGGAGTCTCTCTTCCCGGCCACCTGTAAATGGTGTTCCATGACAAGGTCACATCCAGGGGTTCTGTAGCTACAGGTAGAGTCACAGGTGTTTTTATTTACAAACTCCCGGGGAAGGAGAGTGTCCAGATAAGATGGTGCCCCCGGATTAGAGAAACGCTTCTCACTGGAGAGGATGCCTTAAAAGCCACGGCTGGGAAGCGATTGTGAGGCATTTAAGAAGACCATGGGGAGAGGATGGCGTTCAGTAGGTGAGAAAAATTACTGGTTTGGGCAAAACAGAAGTTCACCTTTGTAGACCTGTGGGTTTTTGTTTAAAATAAAACGTGTCTGGAATAGGGAATTAATGTTTTTTTTTTTAATTTTAAAAAGCATTGTGTGTATCATTACTAGATAGTTTTCTTTAAGAAGAAAGAGCACCCTCTCTCCTCCCACCACGGTGCTGCTGAATGCAGAGGGCTCAGGGTTGTGTGAGAGACAGAGAGCCCTGGAAAGGTGGGGAGAGGATACTTCTGGGAGGGAAGCTGCTGAGACGTCCCTACTTCAAGCATCTGTAGCCATGGAGAACCCCTATGGCAGCATAAAATAATTGGAGGTCTTTAGACTGCTTGACTTTTTGTGGGGGGAGCAGGGAGAAGTGAGGGTTCTGACCGAGAGAGGCCATGTGGTGTGGTGGACTCGGCGTCAGGAAGTCGTGGGTTCAAATCCAGCCTTAGACTCTTGATAGCCAGGTGAGACTTCTCTTGCCTCCATTTTCCTCATCCGTAAGTCATTTAACCCTGTTTGCCTCAGTTTCCTCATTTGTCAAATGAGCTGGAGAAGGAAATGGCAAATGTCTCCATCATCTCTGCCAGGAAAACCCAAATGGTGTCACAGAGAGTCGGATGAGCTTGAATTGTCTGAACAACAACCCAGAAATAGAAATGATAACGGTGTCTCCTTCCCTCCTAAATGAGATCCGTAGTACGCTTTGCAAGCTTTGGAGGGCCGTGTGAATGCTGGCGGTTATCCTCATTGTTATCATTAACTGCATCTGTTGGTAGATGTATGTAATGTCGCCTCCATTAGGCTGGACGCTCCTCGAGGGAAGGGACGTCTCACGTTGGTCCTTGCCTCCTCGGCACCAGGCACATAGTAGGCCCTTTATAAATGCTCCCCCCCCATTCGTGGATCCAGTCATTCTCATTTCTCATCTGCAAGATGGTTGTAATAATCCTCGCTGTTCTTACCTAGGGGGGCTTTTGTGAGGCTTAAATGAAATAACATGTAAAAGGTGCTCCTCCGACTTTAAAGCTCTTTATAAATAAATGTCAGCTTTTGTTATAATCATTCTTGTGCCTTTGAATGGGCCTGAAATACGTGCACAAAGTGAAGTCTTCCTGTCTCCCTCCCTTCTAGCCGACTATGTATGGGTAATTAGTTGGAAATGACATTAACCTGAGCTTAATTGTGATTTTTACATAGTAACAACATACCAGCTGTTCACCATACTTCCTTGGTGCTGGGATTTAATTATTTTTTGGCGATCTTTTAAGATACGTGTTGCCTTTTTTTTTTTTAATTTCCCCGGCTGTGTTTTCCCTTTAACTCCCCTCCCTGCTGTGAGGCTCGTGGTTCTCAACACTGGGGTCTCCATTTTTTCTTTTGGTGGCTCGTTTGGTCCCAGGGATGTGAATGCCCACTCTCTGGCTAATCTGTTCCTGAGAAAAGAGGTCATAGGAACCAGCCCCTAGCCACGGTAACAGCCGGCTGGGATGGATGAGAGTGGGTGGGTCCTCGTTCTCAGTCTTAACCCATGCTTGCAGCTTGGTTTAGGGGAGAGAGTTGGGAATTCCGATGATCTCAAGAACCTGCCAGAGGAACTCACCACACCAAGTGAACCAGCTGAAGGGGGGGAGTTAATTACTGAACAGTGATTGCTGGGTTATAACCAATTATTGGATCATTAAATGTTTATTACCTTTTTATATGCTCCTTTCCCTCATAAGGGCAGTTTCCTTCTTATGCCATTAAAGCAGAAATGGGGTTTGATACAAGGGAAAAAAAAGAAATCTTAATCTTTTCGTCTCTTGGAAATTAAAGACAAAGAAGGTATGAAGCAGGTCTGATGTGATCTGACAGCTGAATTACCTGTTTTCCTTTGGTCTGTTGGATTGGTAATTAGTGAGATGTTTGGGGCTGAGTGTAGGAAATAAGGTGTGGGTTCTAAGACACAACCCTTCCAGCCTTGGGGGCAGATGGGACCCGAGAGGAAAACCAGCTTGGGGACTCCTTGAGTGATGATAGAAGCCAGGAGAGACCCTGCTTGACATCACCCAGCAGCAGCATGCCTGTCCAATTTGGTAGGACCCACAGTTGGTTTTCTTTTAAAAATCTTTGATTTTATTTTGTTTTTCAATTAAACATTTATTATTTTCTCCTCTCCCCCACTCTCATTTAAAAGAAAAAAACAAAAAGCTAAAACCTCATAACAAATATGCCTAGTTAGGTAAAACAAACTCTTGTATCCACCATGTCCAAAGACGTGTGTCCCATTCTGCACCTTGAGTCTATCCCCTCTGGGTCAGGAGCCCAAGATCATTGTGTGTCTGTGGATGCTTCGGGAAGGCCCCCTTCTTCCCCTTGGCCGATTTATCCTTGGGCCCTTCTCAGAACAGCTCGAAGAGGGAGCCTGAGAGAGCCTACTTGGTGAACATTCTGGGGACTGTGGGGAAGTGAAGGGGACCAGTGGAGAGATTCATGGGTTCATAGCTACAAAGCATCAGCAAGGGGCCTTGGGATCAGTAGTCTGAGCCCTTCATTTGACAGAGAAGAAAATGGGGGGCGGGTAGTGATTCAGCAGCTCATGGTACAACTATTTGCAGCCTTGCCAATAGGTTGCCCAGCTAGGTTATGGTACGGGGTGGGGGATTCTTGGAAGAAGACACTGTTTCTTGCCTTGAAGAACTTATTCTATCTAAATGACTTTGTGCAGGACTCAGAAGGATTGTTCAAATCCTGTCTCACACAACGTTTACTAGCTGTGTGATCCTGGAGAAGTCACCTGACTTTTCTCTGCCTCAGTTTCCTTATCCATAAAATGGGAAGACTAGTCAGTATTGTTAATTTTATTTACTTTTTAAAATAGCATTTATATATAAATCCATATATACACACACACACACATGCACACACACACACACACACACACATAGGTACACCTATATCTCATTTGACCCTTACAACTGCCCTGTTATGAGGCTGGAATGAGAATTATATATAAAGTATTTTTCAAACCTTAAAGCACTACATAAAAATGTGAGTTTATTATTATATTAAGTATAGAAGGGACCTCAGTGCCCATCTAATCCAATCTCCTGGCCTAGAGAGGTCAGTGGATTTGCTCAAGGTCACACAGGTGGGATTTGGAACTGAGCCCTCTGGCTCCAGAGAGTCTTTTTTTTTTCAGGGGGGAAGTCAAGGCAGCTGGGGTTAAGTGACTTGCCCAAGGTCACACAGCTAGTAAGTGTCAAGTGTCTGAGGTCACATTTGAACTCAGGTCCTCCTGACTCCATGGCCGGTGCTCTGCACCACCTAGCTGCCCCTATAATGCTCTTACTAGATGTTGAGTAACATTTAAGAGGGATAGAGTCCCTGGAGACAGTGTAATGTGGCGGCAGATAGAGGCACCATCCTTGGAGTCAGTAAGACCCCTTGGGAAGTCCCACCTCTGACACCTGCTGGCTCTGTGGTCCTGGACAAGTGACTTTGCCTCTCAGTGTCCTGGGCAAAGACTCTTAAGTTGCCGATTATTTGGCTGTGCATCGGGAGAGGGGGTTTGGGGAGTTGGTGAAATCACCCATCCCCCCCCCCTTCTTTTCCCGTCTTCTTGCTCCTCAGCTATATCAGTCAACAACAATTTGTCTTTTTGCCAGTATGTTGCTTAGCTAGGCTTATGGCGTGGGGGGATATTGGAAGAAGGCGCCGTTTCTGTCCTTGAAGAACTCATTCTAACTCTTCAGTGAACTCCTATGAACTCCTAACTGTTTGTAATAAAGCGGCGTGTCCATTTTTGGTGTTTAAAAGAAGAGCCGACCCAGTGTAGCAAATGGAGCGATGACCTTGGAATCTGGAAGACCTGGATTTGAATCCTGCCTCAGACACCTGCTAGCTCTGTGGCCCTGGGCAAGTCACTTAACTTTTATAAAATGAAGCTGTTTAGACTGGATGACTTCTGATACCTCTTCCAGCTCTATCTGTAATAATCCTTCCTAGATCCGAAGGTGTTCTCTAGTCATCTGGGAGGCCTTCCCGAGGGACCTAGAACGTGGACGGGGCCTTAAAGGGTGAGTGAGATTTGGGTTAGTGGGTCACTGCAAGAGGAGGTGCTCAGTGGAGGAAGGAGCTGTGTGGAGCCTGAGTGAGGAGGCTGACTCTCTAAGGTGGTGCATTCAAGGTTGGGGAGTAATGGAATATTGTCTTGAGTAGATGAACTTGGTTCTTTAAGTAGTAGTGAGCCAGTGCAGACGCTGGAAGAGGGAAGCCACGTGGTGAGCGGAGCACCATCATGAAAGGTAGCCAGACTTTCAGCTCCCTTGTACGGCTGGGGGTCTTCAGAGATGCAAAGTTCTGTCTCTCCTCTCTGGGCAATGTCAGACCCAGCTGACTGAATCCGACCTAGTCCCCACTCTGTTTTGTAAAAGCCCCAAACTCTCCCCTGCTAAGATTCCCAAGCGGTCTCTAAAGACTGGCTTGTTATGCAAAACGGAGTACCTGGTGAAAGGCTGAGAGGCCCCTGACCTCTCACCTGTGGCTTGGCCAGTCCCTCTCTTAGTCCCCTCTATGAACCCTGCTCCCAGCCCCCTCCTGGGGTACCCCAGCACCTGCTGCCTTTCACCTGCCCAGATTAAAGACCTCCATTTTGCTGTATTGGTCGTTGTCTCTTGGATTCAGATTGACTGGGACGTGGGCTTGTCAGGGACCCAGCGCTGACGTGTAACAGTTTAGCATCATTTCCTAAAATAATCTCTAATGTTCCCTCCCCTCTCTCATAGAATTTCACAGTAGGAAGGGACTTTACTGGCAGTCTAGCTGCCCCACCCCCACGCCCACAAAGTATCCCTTTTACCACAAATGGTCACCCAACCTTTTTGAAAATCTTTAACGAGGGGGAACCACCCCATCTTAAGGCATCCCTTCTTTTTCTGGGTAATTCTCATTAACCAATCAATAAAACTGAACTGTGCAAAGTGCCAGAGATACAAAAAGAGGCAAAAGACAGCCCTGCCATCCGGGAGACGACAATCCAACTGGGGAAGACACCAAACTCCTATATACAAACAAGCTATGTACGAGATAAATGGGAAATGATTAACAGAGGGAAGGCACTAGAATTAAGAGGGATTGGGGAAGGCTTCCAGTATAAGGCGGGATTTTAGTTGGAACTTAGAAGTCTGGGAGGACAGGAGGAGGAGCGTTCCAGGAATGGGGGCAGCCGGCAAAAATGCTGGGAGGTCACCTCAGCTGAGCGCTCTGTGAGTCTGGTCCCCGAGATTGTGGGCTGCAGTGAGCCGTGTGGGGGTGTGCGTGTGTGTGTGTGAGTGTGAGAGAGAGACAGAGAAGGGAATAGAGAAAGGGGGAGACTCTTTTCTCCTTGCAGTGCGAATCAGCCAAGTCAGAGCTTGTTGGGAAGGTTTGTAGGGATGCTCAGCCCTCTCCCCTGGCAGCTGGTGAATGCTAACATCTTGCCACATGGTAGCTGGCAACTTGTAGCTGTGAATCCCATATGATCTTTCTGGGAGAAACCCCCAGTTCTTGAATCCCAAGCCCTTGAACCCCATTCTGGCCTGGGACGGGTCAGGTCTGCTCCCTGGGTACCTGGGCGTTTGCCTCCTGCCTCTGGCCACTCAGGCTTGGATCCCCTCGTGATGTATGGCAGATGCCTGGTGGGGATCCCTCCTCTTGAATTTCTTTCTTGGAGCATCTCCTCGCCCGACTGTAGCCAGGTAATTGTGAAACCAAGCTTGTGGTTTTCCAGACTCCTGGAGGGAAGACAACCCTGACTCCCTTCACGAAGAGTGTTTCGAGTTGTGAGGCTGCAGATGTGGCCAGAGCAATATCCTGGGGCTTTTAGGTTCTGAGTTCAAATCCTTTCTCTGCTGTATTTTTTAAAATTTCACAAATTTTACAGAGATCTTTAACAACATCACGAGCATCTTCTTGTATTCCTCATTTCTGTTGAGCACTCCTTTGTAACAAAGGAAAAAAAAATAAGCAAAAGCAGCCATCTGATGGTCGACTCTGTGCAAAATTCTGAACCCACGGCCTCCCCCACGCCCTCTACTGAGAAGTAGAAGATATGGTTTTGCTGTGGCCAGGGGTGTCCTTGCCATTCAGGTCTGTTTGACTGTATTTTAGTGCAGTTTAGTTCACATTTCTGTTGTTATTGTGTGTGGATTTCTTGGTTCTTTCTTTACTTTTTCTTCATAATATCCTTTCCATAGTCTTTTGTTTTTGTCACTTCCTATAGTGCCATAATGTTCGATTACATTCACAGACCGTTAGTTTTTCAGTATTTTCCAATCGATGGGCATCCCCTTTATTTCCACGTTTTTGTACCATCCCTTGTGCTCCCGTGAGTATTTTCATATCAACGGCCCAGCTCCCTCTGTCTTGACCTCTTTTGGGGCATGTGTCCAGTAACGTAACAGGCTTAATCCTAAC
Organism: Trichosurus vulpecula; assembly: GCF_011100635.1. Taxonomy (NCBI): domain Eukaryota; kingdom Metazoa; phylum Chordata; class Mammalia; order Diprotodontia; family Phalangeridae; genus Trichosurus; species Trichosurus vulpecula. The sequence continues at coordinate 25,474,231 of NC_050579.1, forward strand.
AAAGAATGCTACAATGAATATTTTTGGTGTGGTATTTGTTTTCCCCTGTCACTGACCTCCTTGAAGTACAGGGAGTCCCAAAAGGCTTAGTGTAGTGTGAAGCTATTAAAACTTTTTATTTATTTTTTAAAGCGATTAGAGCTTGAGATTCTAATAAGTCTTTTGGGACACCCTGTATGTGTCCAGGAGTGGAATTGTTGGCCCAAAGAATGTGGATGGTTGAGTGACCTGCTCATATAATTCTGAATTGTTTTTCAGAATGTTTGAACCAAGTCTCAGCTCCACCAACAATGTATTAGTGTGCCTGTCTTCCCATAATCCCACTGCTTCAGTGACTTTGGGCAAGCCCTTTAGTTTGTTTGGCTTTCATTTTCCTCATTTGTTAAAAGATAAGATTAGACCTTGGTGATCTTGTCAGGATCTTTCTAGCTCAAACTCTCTTCAGGGTATTTCTAGGCTTTTCAAGAGACTTCGGTAATTAGGAGAATTGAAACTACCTTTCTGTATTGCCCCAGGTGTTCAAAGAAAAGCAAAATGAAGTTAGGATGACACCCTGGGATTGGAGGTCAAAGCTCCTGGGGGAACAGAGAAAGGTTTAAATGCCTGGTGGTCAGCTTGCTGACCCAACAAGTTCTGAGCCAGGAGATAATGAGGAGGATTTGCTCATATTCCATTACAGCGTATAATTAGCCAGCTCATTGATTGCAGTTTTCACCGCACGGTTGTACAAGTAAAAATTAATTTTCCATTTTGGTTGAATCTTGCTGTGCCCAGTGATGGGGTCAGTGCTGGGGCAGCCTCATCTTACACCCTTCCCAGGAATTTTGGGCAAGGGGTGGAGTGAAGACATGTGCTGGACTTTTAGTCAGGAGGGACCTGGGTTCAAATGCAACCTCTGACTGTGACTGTACTAGGATGGATGGGAAAGTTGGCTTTACCTCCCTGGGCCTCAGTTTCCACATCTGTAAAATGGAGATGATAATATCCGTAGTATCGAACTCCCAGGTTTGTTGTGGGAATTGAAGGAGATTTTATATTTATAATGTGTGTGTGTGTATACATACAAATATATACACACAAATACATATATGTATATATATGCATATATATAACAGTACTTTGAAATTTGATTATTCTTTTAGTCCTAATCTATATCCCAGTGGAGAAAGCCCCCCATGTCAATGCAGAATGGCCACTGCATGGTGGGCAAGGCGGTCTGAGGTTAAGTGACTTGGTCGGTGTTACACAACCAAGAGGTATCTGAGGCAGGATTTGAACCCAGGCTTTCCTGATTCTGAGGCCGGATCTTTCCCCACCATGCCATGCTGTCTCTTGCTGTACAAGTCTAAAAGTATAATATAAATCTCATTAATTATTGCTAATTTTATATTTGCTGCATTATTGTATTAATAATTATCAACACTGTAGTTATAATAACCGATGTTATGAAATATAAATGACCATTAACACTGTAGTAAGAATAATTAATAGTGTCCAGTATAATAATGATTATTAACACTGTAGTTATGTTCATCTAATCCTTTTGATCGTTTCTGATGAGGTTCGTATAGAAACGGTCCCAGGACAAGTTTCTGAGCCTCCTTTATTCTTTCGTATTTAATGCTCCCCGGGTTAGTACGGCACAGCGAGATGAAGTAGTGGCTTTTTATAGTTGACTCTTTCTCTCTAGAATTCCCGATTCGGTAGCAGAGGGTCAACAGCCGGAATACGGATGGACCTCATGCTGGCCCCACGTGATTCTCTTAGACATATTAGCTCACTGTTCTTCTCGCTACCATCACAGAGGTCCCCCAAGCTCCTAATTAATTAGAAGGGAGCCTTACCCAGAGGAGAACTTTCTAATGGCAAAGCTGAGGTGGGTTTGTTTCTCTCCCCCTCCTTTCCCTTCCCTTCCCCTCCTTCCACTTCCTGTTACCCTCACACGTCCAGGTGAGGGAGACACCTGGAAAGCTTCTCATCAGCCTCTTTTGAAAAGACTTCTGCCTCGGAGATAATAGAATCCCAGGTCACTGGGGTGGGCTTCGTCCTAGCCACACAGGGTAGCCAGAGCTTGGCCAGAGACTCCTGGAGAATGGCGGGTTGGCCGTGACCTGGGTTCCCAGGAAGACGTGGCTTTTCAGTCCTGCCTCAGGCCCTCGCTGAGGCATCTGAGCATGTTTCTTCCTCTGTAAGAGGTGGGGCTTGGTCCTTGTGATGCAGTGATTCAGGGTTGTGTCTGGGGTGTCGGGGGCTGTGGTTTCCCCACAAGTTTTTTGTTTTGATTGGCACGCTATAATGAAAGCTCTCATGAGTTGCTCATAAAACACTTTATTTTACGCAAAAATGAAAATCAATATATTTTGATTTTACATGGACTAAGTTTCTTCCTGCCTCCTTCTGCCTCCCACTTCCGGAGAGCCATCTCAAATACTAATTGTGTTTTAATGAAAAAGAGGAAGAAGAGAAAGAAAAACCTGTAGAACTTAACTAATACATCAAAAACACCTAAGGAAAACATCCGAAAATACATGCTGCATTCTGTACTTGAAATCTGAACCTCCCCAAATCGTTAGTTATTAATAATCGTTTCTCGGACTTGTGACCCTCCCAACGCTGTGGAGGAACAAAGCACTTTCTTTACAACAGTCCGGTGAAGTCAGTCAGGCAGGTGGGTCATATTACGGCCCATTTTACAGGTGAAGAGACTGAGGAGTGAGGAGGCCAGGCATTTATTTGTCTGACCGAAGGACGGCCCGATTCCTCTGCATTTTAGCACGTGGCTTCGTCCACAGAGACAGTATATCATTCCTCTCGCATTGAAGCAGGCATCCAAGATAGCGCCTCCTCTTATCTCCACCAGGAGAGTGTAAACTCCTGTAAGGCGGGAGGATTGTGTCTTCAGAGCATCTGTTGGCCCCAGGCAAGGTTTGAACATCCTCCTCCCCCTTACCCTGTGTGTGGTTCTCCACTGGGAGGCCTTGAGGCATCTCTGTAATACAGACAACTTGACCCAGCACAAAATAAATAACCCGCATGCATGCCCCAGAGAATGGAATGTTCTGATATTTAAAATATGATAAAACCCTTTCCTGGTTACAGTCTCCTGGAAAGACTGGAGGTTTTGGAATCGGGGGACCTGGGTTTGAATCCTGGCCCTGCCGTATGTATACGCACACACTCCTTATACGTATGGTCTTTCTGGGCCTCAGTTTCCTCATCTGTCAAAAGGCAGGCGTTAAGGCTAGCTGAGATCTCCGAGGTCTCTTCCAAGTCTAGACCTGTAACCCTGTGACTCCTCATAGGCTGCTTCTCCCCCGTTCCCCATTTTGTCTGCTTTGGGGTACCTTATACCCTGGGATCTCACTGAACTGTGCCCATTCCTTGCTCAGTGGGAACCTGATGGATGTAGGCTATTGCCAGAATTCTCCATGTGCCAAAGACACTTGGGTTCCCCAGAAAACCCAGCTCTTCTTCCCCATTGCACCGCAATCCCCAGTCTCAACAAACTTCATTGCTTCTTAGTAACTCTAGGATCAAATTTTAATTCTGTTTGGCCTTCATTTCTTTATAAAATGAGGGGGTGGGAATTGATGGACTCTAAGGTCTTTTCCAGATCTTAATCTATGATCCTTGGAGGTTTGGGGGTTGGGGGAGGGGATGGCCAGTAAAGAAGGAAAAGCCAAGAGTCTCAGAATTATAAAGATGATTTGACGCCCCCCCCCCATTTCTTTCAACCCTTCATTTCAACCGGAAAATAGCCTAAATGGATTTTTTTTTAATTAACCATTGTTTTTGTAATGACATTGGCTTTCTCTACAGGCCCAGCCTCCCCAAAGAGGACCGCCAATCAAACATGTCATCCCTTACACTTTCTAATCAAATTCAGTTTCTGGGTCTTATAAAACATTTCTAGAGGTGACAACATGGCATTTACAGGGTCTCAGCTGTCAGGTGACTCAAATGTTTTGAATGAAGAAGCTGAAAAAAGAAAAAAAAATCAACCTTTAGAAGTCTCTCAAGGGTTATATTTTTCCCGGATTTTATTCGCCTTTGTGTTCCTGCCCCCTTTTCCTGCCCCGTCTCCCCCATCCTTGCATAATGTAAGTACATTTCTGTGTGTCATGAGTGACATGAAATGATGAACCACAGCAATGCAGATTATAGGCCATTTAAAAACTCAAGGACTGAGGTTAGCCAGTGTTAGAAGAGGAGGGTGCCGCAACCCGTCCCCAATGGTTTCGGAAATAAAATATGATATACGAGATTCCTCTGTGGTTTTAGTAACCAGAGGAGATTACTAGTGTTTGATCCCTAATTTGCATCTCAGGGAACACTCTCTCCCTCTGGAGTTTTCTTCCTCATCTCAGAAGGTACCGTAGGGAGAGCGGCCATGAACTGGGGCTTGAGTCTGGTATCGATGAAATGATAGGTCTAGGCTAAAAAAGTGACAATAATTAGCAATAACTGTTATTATTAATTTACCGGCTATTTATCTTGTCTATACATAGTTATGTGCATGTTGTGTCCCCTCATTAGACTTGCGAGCTCCCTGAAAGCAAGAACAATCGCTTTGCTTCCATTTGTATCTCTAGTGCTTAAAAGTTTCTTTTTGACGTAATTTAATTCTCATTCTGATTCTTATCCCGGATTTGTCTCTCGCATATGGAACCCAGTGATTCTGCTTTTTGAAGCCTGCGAACAGAAGTGGAGAACTTTGGAGGTTCCATTTGGCCCCTTCCACGGGCGATGTTTCCACTCAACTCTCCGAAGTGGAGTACCCTGGGCCTTGGTCTTTTTATTGGGTCTGAGCAGTTCTTAAGGTTAAGATGACTTGGAAGCGGCCTCCTCGGGAGGAGGATTGATCCTCCTATCTACACCTCCATCTTTTCTGAGAACATCCTCCTGGGTTTTGGCGCCACCAAAACATGAGGAGTTTTGTCTTTAAGGCTTTAAATTCTTCCTCCTGACCTTGTTCTGAGATGTTCAGGGCAATGACCTTGCTTCGCTTGGCATTGGCCTCCTCCCCCTGAGAACAAAAGCTGCCACTTTTGATAGGACTCGGGCCACAAATTCTGCCAAGAGTTACATCATACGGTCTCTCGTTGCACAAGGATGGACCCAGAGCCAGAAGGCAATGCCTTAGCAAGTTAACATTTTGTATGGGAGGACTCTTTATTGTGAAGGGGGTAGGGGGAGATGAGGACCACCTGTAGAAACTGGGAAGGCACCAGCTAATGCTGATGTCTGGTAGGGCCCTGTAGATGAACGTCGAGGGCCCTAATTCAGTGTCTTCTCTCCTTGGTGCTCGGGCACCAATTCAGCCCCCTCCTGTCTGGAGGCCAGAGGATGGAGGAGAGGGAGAGAGAGAGAGGGAGGGAATTAATCCTTTTCTCTGCAAGAGAAGGCTCTTACATTGAAAGGAGGAAGGACGTTAACGGCCTAGGCAGGAGGAGAGCCAATCTGTCATGAGTCTCCAGGAGGCACCCCAATGGTCTTGTTTTTGACATTGGAGCATTTTCCGCCGGAGCCCCAGCCCGGTCCTCACTTTGAGGGACGGCCTCAAGTCACCCGGAATCCTTTTCCTCGTCCTATTTTGACGTCACCCCGTTCGGTGATTAATTTACAACCTGGCTCAATTAGACTCCAGCCCATGGAGTGTGTGAGTGGCCTTTTAAAGAAAGAGCTTTTGTTTTGATTGTCATAGAACTGGTCGTGGCCGAGACAGCCAAACAATTTACATTTGTCTTTGGCAGAACACAAGGGCTGTCTCTTGGTATGGACAGCCGGTGGCGTTTTTTTCTTCCTTCTCCTTTTTCTTCTAAGTCCTGGCACTCGGAGACCCAAGTCTGTATGTCTTCAGCTCTTTAGATAATAGGGAGCATGGTGCAGAGAGCCCCATTGGGGGCTTTCTTTGTATTCCCCAGCCCTTAGCTCAGAGTCAGGGCTTAATAAATGTTTGATGACTGACGGACTGAGAACTTGCTAGGCCTCAGCACTCATGTCCAGCTTGTGCTTAGAACACACACACACACACAAACACACACAGCCTCTGCCATCCTGGTACAATAGAAATAGTTGTACATTTGAAATTAATGGGCCCTAAATCAATCTTAGAGGCAATTGACTTTAATCTTTTCATTTTTCAGATGGGGAAACTGAGGCCTAGAGAGGTTCAGTGATTTGATGCAAGTCACAGAGGTAGTAAGCCTGGGATTTGAAGCAGGGTCCACTGGTTTCAAATCTAGAACTATTGGTGTTGTATTGGCATTGTATAGGGTATGTGTGTTTGTGTGTGTGTGTGTGTCTGTCTGTGTGTGTGTGTATGTGTGTTGTGGTGGGGAAATCTTTGGACCATTCTCAGAACGTTTTTAAATGCCCACAATAAAATACATGGGATAACCAAGGAAGTGAAGTCTGCTGAAGTAGTCGTGGAATTGCATTTGGGGTCCTCTGGGATGAGCAGGGATCTGCGGAGTAAGTCAAACCCTGTCTGAACAGAACAGGAAGGGTTTTGTGGGGGAATGGCGAGCCTGGGCTGTCCACAGAAGGCCAGATTTGGGGCTGGCATTCAAGGCAGGTTGGAGAATGGCCAGGTTGCGCCTCCCTCTGTGACTTTGGTCTTTCTCCCTCTCAGCAAATCATCCCAGAGTTTGATTAAAATGGTAAGCTCTGGAACTGAGACCAGCATGGGATACTGGACTCTTAGGTTCCATAATATTTCATAATGCCTCTCTTTATTGTATGTTAAATGATAGGGAAGTAGAATAAAGTGTACCCAGAGAGTACTTACCTGTTTTATGTCCTGTAACACTGAGTACTTGGTGCAAACGTAGCAAATCTCAACTCGAAGTGAGCAAGGCTGGTGACGACCCGAGAGAGGGGAGCTTGGGTCGGCTCCTCGAGGGAGCCCAGCAGCCAAGCCTGGTGACTGGAGCACAGAAACACGGGGGTCATGGGGTGTGGGAACAGCGGGACCTTGAGACCATTGAGTCCAATGCCTTCGTAGGACAGTGCAGGAAACTGAGGCCTGCAGCTATTGAGTAACTTGCTAATGAGATCCTCATGGTTCTTTTGCGCTAGACCTGGCATTGGAGGTGCTCATTCCCTTACACCAAGCGTGGGAGGTATAAGCAATAGGCTCAGAGTCTGATTTGGAGTTGGGAAGGCCTGAGTTCAAATATTGCCTCTAACATTTGTGACAGCAGGAAGACAGGGAAGGGAGGGAGGGAGAGATGAGGGGAGAAGAGAGAAGGGAGGGGGAAAAAGAGGGAGGGAGGGAGGGAGGGAAGGAGAGAGAGACTGAAATCATCATTAAGTTCACCAAGCCTGGTGAATGATGTTCCCTCAGATCATATCATTTCTCTTTCTGTCGCCTCCTTTCACTTCAAGGTATAGAAAGTAGTAAAGGGAAAATAGCTAGAAATTGGGGCCTTTGCTGAGGAACCATGATAGATGGGTGGAAACTTTGGTAAATTTAAAGATTCAGAGATAGTGTAGAATAATGGAAGGAACCTTGGCTTTCAAGTCAGAGAACCTGGGTTCAAATTCTGATTCTGACACTTGCCCATGTATGACCTTGGGCAAGGGCCTCTGTTTCCTCAGCCCTAATAGGAGGTGTAGGCTAGATGGTTCCCGAGGGACCCTCTAGCCAGAGATCTAGGATCCTCTAAATGTACGATCTTGGGGCAGACTGGATCTTGGGGCCCCCATCCGTGAAATTCCAGATCCATTGGGGTACCAAAAAATTAGACTGTCTGATCCTCAGGAAGGATGCCTGAGCTCCATGGTCCTGTTAATCTCTGTAAAGTTCCTCACTTTAAGTAAATTCAATCAATGAAAATCTGGATTCCCATAAAAGATGAATTAGGGAAGGTGAGACATTATCGACGTGAGAAAATCATTCACAGTGGGGTTCCTTAAAGAATGTCTCCACTGACCTCAGCAGATTTAAAATTTGATTTGATTCATGGGTCTTCAGGAAGATATCAGTTCCATTAAGCAAATTCTGACTGCTTTCATTCTTATTTTGGCTGAATTGTCTCCCTTACTTTCAACAACATCCATTATGTGCCAAGCTCTCTGCTGACTACTGCAGTTACAGAGAAGGCAAACGTGGCCCCTGCCCTCAAGGAATTCACTTTCTAATGGGGAAATGCAGCACATAAATAAAAAGCCACATATAAGATATATACAGAGTCTATAGAAGGTCGTACCCAAGGTAAGGCATTGTGATGGGGACAAGGAAATACCTCCTGTAGAAGGTGGGATTGGAGATGAATCTTGAAGGAAGCCAGAGAGGCTGAGGGTGGGGGTGGTAACAGGGCAGAACCTTCTTAGCATGAGGGTGCCTCCGGTGCAGTGGCTTGGAGGTGGGAGATGGTGTCTGATGGGAGAACCTTTAAGTAGTCTAGTAGAGTGTAGTCAAGAGTGTGAGAAGACTGGAGACAATGGCAGTGGCCAGGTTGTGAAGAGCATTAAGAGTTTATAGTTGATCCTGGAGCCACTGGAATCTATCGAGTATGGGCAGTGGAGAGTCAGTGGTATGACCAGACCTGCACTTTAGGGAAATCCCTTTGGCATCTGAATAGAGGATGGGTTGGACTGGGCAGAGACTTTAAACAGGGGCATGAAACAAAGCTATTGGGATAGTCCAGGTGAGAGAGGAGTGAGGGAAAGGGGTCCCAGGGATGAGATACTGTGAAGGTAGAAATAGTGTGACTGGGAGCGGATTGGATGTGTGGGGTAAGAGTGGAGTTGGGGATGATCATGGAGAAGCCTGGTGGGCGACTGAGAGGTTGGTGACGTCTGCTTAAGACTCATCCACATGCCTTGAAGCTGGAATTTCACAGCAGTGTATGTAGTGTGAGTAAAGGCTCCTTGAGAATAGAGATTGTTTCATTCTTTTGTTTTTGTATCCCCAGTGCCTGGCACATAGTAGGAACTTAACAAATGCCTGTTGATTGACAATGACCAGACATTTCTTGCCTGAGGTTGTTTTTTAGGGCTAGGTTAAGGGTACTGGTTAAAAAAAAATTACAAATCTATTTGCACGTTTAGGTCAGTATGACTCCTCTGGAATCCTGAATTAAAAGGGGGAGAAAGAAACAGACAGAGATACACACAGAGAGAGGGAGGGAGGTGTACATTGGAGAGAACCATGCATTTCAAGTCAGAGGACCTAAATTTGAAGAATTTGCTCTGTTAATAGCACTTATGTGACCGTGGGCTATCGTATTCTTCCTGGTTCTCAGTTTCCTCCTCTGTTAAATAGAAGGGGATTGGATCCGATGATCTCTGAAGGCACTTTCCAGTTCTAACATTCTTGGATCTGGTATTTCTTCCTGCCCCTTCCCCCCCCCCCCCCGCCCCATTGCTTTAATGGTGGTAACTTTTCTGCATCTGCAGATTGTCATCAGTTTGTTGGGTGATAAAGATAGTTTGCTGAGCATAACAAAACTTTGATTTACTTGGGTTTCCCCCCTTGAACTGCTTGCTTGCTTCTTTCTTTTTTAAAGTATTGATCTGTTATATTTTTGCATTACCTCCCTTTCCAAATACCTGCCTACTCTCTCTAGATAGCCATCTTTTATAACAAAAAATAAAAAAGGAAAGAGGGGGAAAAGCACCTCCACAAAAATGACCAGTATATAAACCAGGTTTGAGTGTGTTTGCAATGTGTTGTGCCCCTAGTCCCCCACCTCTTCAAAAGTGTGAGGGGAGGAGGAAGTTGCATTTTCTCATCTTTTATTTTAGTGGTGAAGTTTGGTTATTAGAATTACATAATATTTAGTTTTGTGGGTTTTTTCTCTCCTTTTCATGGTACGGTCATTGTGGATGCCATTTTCCTGGTTCTGCTTACTTCACTCTACATCAGTTAGTATAAGTCCTCCCCATGTTTTTCTGTATTCTTTATAGCCATCCTTTCTTAAGGTGCAGTGACATTTTATGGCACTTATATACAGCAAATGATTGGGCCCGTCCCCAGCGGGTGGGCATCTCCTCAGTTTCTAGTTTTTGCTGGTACAAAGGGCTCTCCCTCATTGTTTTCCCGGGCAGAGAGAGATGGATGGTGGCCAAGCCAGACAGTTATTTATAAAATGGCAGAGGTAGAGACAAGTGCCCCTCCCAGGGTTATGTCTCCGGGTCAGCAGAGATTTGGTCCCATCTTTCATATCCATAGTAATGTATAATGGAATGATGGCCCTAGGCAGCAAGAAATGTTCTCTTATGTTCACTGCGGTGTACTTTTAGGCAGGAAGGAGGACTAAGAGATGAGAAGATTTTTCAGCATCAAGAATCGAAAGAAAAGTAGTTTCTACATAATATTCAGTTAACCTGAAAATTAAATGAGCCATCTTGCCAGTCCCCTGGCATTGATGATAGATGAGATTTCATTCTGATTTATTATTTATTAGTCTGTGCCAGCCCCTTTGGAAAGAGCACTTGGTTTTGAGTCTGAAGACCTGGATTCAGAAGTGACTTAAGTGCTCTGGGCCTCCGTTTCCCTAACTTTAAAATGGGGCTGATGGATTGGATGATCTCTGAGGTCCAAAGTGGGTCTGAATCTACAAATCTGTGAGAGGTGTTCCTTCCTGGGTTCAGCCACATCCTGTGTTCCCACTGATTTCATTTCCCGTGAGACTTGGGATGAGAACTTTAACTTCCTCAGGTCTCAGCTTCCTTAAATGTAAAAGGATGCGGTTGGAGGAGGACCTCCATGGTGCCCTGAGACTTCCTGTTCCTAGCTACATAAATGAGGGGGGGAGAGAGGGAGGGAGGAGGGACAGGGACAGGGAGAGGGAGAGAGCCAGAGAAAGTGATGGAGAGGGAGAGAGAAGAGGAGAGACAGAGACAGAAAGAGATAGAGAAAAGGAAGGGAGGTTCTCCAGACCCTGACCCCCTAGTGCAGGGATCTCTCTAGAATTTTCCCCAAGGTTTCTTTTCTCCCTGTAGAGGATGAGTTCCTTTGATTCTGTGGCTTCAGTGACTACTATAATAATGATAAAAATGCCATGTAGTGGCATCAGAGTGATTTATGGTTTACAAAGTACTTTGCATTCATTATTTCACTTGGTGCTTACAGCAGGCGCCCTGTGAAAATGTTATTCTCACATTTACAGATCATAATAAAACTGGAAGGAACTTCTGAGGCCCTTGAGTCCAAATCTCTTATTTGATAGAGAAGGAAACTGAGGCTCAAAGTGATTTGTCCTCACACTTAGGTGTCTGAGGTGTTATTTGAGCCTGGGTTTTTCTGACTCCAACTCTCTGGAGCCTTAACCATTATGCCAAAGCTGCCTCTCACTGGATAGAGAGCCAGGCCTGTTGTTCAAATCCAGCCTCAGATACTTACTGGCTGTGTGACCCTGGGCAAGTCACTTCACCCTGTTGGCCCGTTTCCTTATTTGTAAAAGAGGTGGGGATGGAAATGCAAACCACTCCAGTACTTTTGCTGAGGAAACCCCAAAAGGGGTCACGGAGAGCTGTGGAACAGGTTCAGCTCATTGGTGGAGGGAGCCACGTCACATGGAGTCCCTGGCGCGTAAGTACTTCGAGAACATTAATTAATGCTTATTGACTGAAGCAGGAGAAAATCCAGGCATGTTGCAAAGATGCCTCAAGCCCAGTTCTCTCTAACAAACCCCTTAGCCAGACTTCCTTGCAAAGCCCAGGGTTGGTCAGCCTGTCCCAATAAGAGTATGAATGGGGACAGATGTCCGTTTGAAGACAGTGGGTTAAGTCATGGGCCAGGCTTTTGGTTTTGAGTTCAGGGATGCTCGTGGTCTCCATTTCTTTCCTTTGAAAGTGACGTTATAGCTGCTGAATAGTTGGTATCGTGGGTAGCATCCCAAGCTGGAGTGCAGCCCGGTGCCCTCTCCTCCCATTTCCTTAAAGATTCTAGTGTTACTGTGTATAAAAGCATATTAGACTTTCTGGATTTGAGTCCATATCCAAAGTGAACATTAATGAAGAGGAGGCTGGGGCAGAGAGAACCAGTGAACCAGCTCACCTGGCTTTCTTTTGTGCCCCTCCGACTCTTTTTCTTTTCCAGCCTTAGAAATGTGGGAAGGGGATAGGAATTCGACGAAGTTCTGTTTTGAACACCCAACAGTTGATGTAGATGGTCCCTGTGTGGTCTGGAGCACCATAAAAAACACAGACCCTGAAAAGCCTTTCATTTTTAACCAGTATATTATAACCTGACTGCTACCTGTAGTCTGCCAATTACCCAATTATAACACACATTTGCACATTTTTTTTTCCAAAGTAGGCTGCTGCTAGCCCTCCCTGTACACGGATTTTAGTCACTGTACATCTTGTGTCTTTAAATAATGTATTAGGAACATTTTCAAGTCTGTAAGTGCTTTTTTAATGAGAGTGTGAAGATTTTAATGGGACTAGATTGCCTTTTCATGACATTTCAGAGTGACTTAATTGTAACAATGTTGAGAGGCTGTATTTTAGAGTTTGCTAAGTATGTCTACTGTGGATTGTAGGCAAACGCTTTAAAGGAAGGAAGGAAGGATGGGTGATGAGATCGGAGAGGTTTTTTCTTTCTCTGCTCCCTTTTCTCTCTGTCTTTCTGTCTGTCCCTGTGTCTCTGTCTCCGTCTGTGTCCCGGACCCAAACGTTAAAACTAAATAGCAAAATAGGAGGAAAAGAAGAGGCTGATTCAGGTGAGCCAGAAGGGTCCTCAGAGCCCACAAGGTCCAGCCTCTACCTGAGCAGGAAATCCTCAGGACAACATCTCTGCTGTTGGAGCTTACTGAGGCTTCCTGGGGCGTGGGGGTGGGGTGGAGTGGAGGTCTGTGCCAGTCCTGGACAGTCCTATTAGGTATCTCTTCTTGACTTCATACCCAACTTTCACTCTTTAAAATGTGCCCCCTTTGTTGCTAGTTCTGCTCTCCAGGGCCAAGCAGAAGAGTTTACTGTCTTACACAGGACAGCCTTTTAATCCTCAAAGCCAGTGGTCACCTGTCTTTTCGCCTCTCCTTCCCTCAGCAATTCTTTTTTCAGACTCACTGTGCCTGCTTCATCAGACCATAGAAACACAGATTTAGAGCCGGCAGGCTCATTCAAATTCCTCATTTATAGATGATGAAGCTGAAGTCCAGGGAAGAGTATAATATAAGGTCATAGATATAGAGCTAGAAGACACTGTAGAGGACATCTAGTCCAATCTCATTGTACAGAGCAGAAACTGAGGCCAAGAGAGGTCTTGCCCAGGGTCTCATAGGCAGGATTTGAATCTAGATCTTTTTTTCAAGAAATCTCTTTTTATGGCATAGATGTGGGGATGATGCATGTAGAAGCAATGGCAAATGCTTTGGAGGATTGAGGTCGTCAGAGAACAGAGCAGGGATGAGAGAATTAGAGGCAGACGGGACCTCGGAGGTCAGCAAATCCGATGTGCTCATTTTACAGGTGAAGAAACAGACCTAGAAGAGGGTAGGTGACTTGCCTAAGGTCACACAAGTAATAAACGGCAGAAGTTGGTTTTGAATCCAGGTCCCTCCTACTTCTTAAGTCACCAAGCAGCGTTCTTTGTACTGGCCCATGATAGAAAGAAGAGTGTAAGAATCTTAGGGAGGTCCAAGAGGAGGAAGAGGAACCCCTGAAAGATACTAAAAGTCAGAGAGGTTGGAGGAGAAATAGAAGAGTGGATGACTGTGGAAGCAGTGGAATGGCTGTACACTAAAAGAATGACTCTCTAATGGTGGGAATTTCTGGTGGAGTGTGTGTGTGTGGGGTGGTGGGTTTGAGCAATTTGTAGATCACAGTTTATGCTGCTTCACTTTCTTTTGGGGAGTTTGTGAAGATTAGTATGCATTGGATAATTTCAAGTTTGTAATGTGCCTGGAGTTTCTCTGGCAAAGGTGTATTATAAATGCAAATAAATTATGCAGCTCTGAATTTGGTTGTTCATCATTTTTTGTTTGTTAATTAAAAACCCAGCCCTATTTAGAGAAACGAATTAGGGAATTAACCCCTTGGACTTGATTAAGATAATGCTGTAGAGTAACATGACTTTTGGGGTTGATGCAGAGAGCTGGCTGGAAGGGACCATAGAGGCTAGCGAGTCCAACCCTCATTTTACAGAAGGAGAAACTGAGGCCCAGAGAAGATAAATGACTTTCCCAAAGTCACATGGATTATAGGGGGGCACAGGAGGCACATGAACTCCCCTTGTGGGCCCATAGGTTTAGAGCCGGGAGGCACGTTAGAGGTCATCTGGTCCATCCTTCCGGTTTTACAGATGGAAAGACTCCAGCCTAGGAGGATGGCTCTATGTCAAGAGGTAGGAAATTGAAGAGGGGTGGGGAAGAAAATCTGGAACTCAAAATTATGTAGAACAGAATGTTGTAAACTAAAAATAAAAAAATCTCAAAAAAAGAGGTAGGAAATTACAAAGGGGAGATTATAAACCACAGCTGCTGACTCCTTTTGGCCTTCAGTGACAGGTGCTGTTGGTACTGTCCAAATGTCTCTGGTGCAGCTCACCACACTGGGCATCTTGGATGTTCTTAAGTGAATTGGAGAAGGCACTTTGAAAAGCATTTAAGCCTGCTGTCCAGGTGGTCAGGGATGGAGAGGCGTTTTCGAAAGCTAGTTCCATTTGCTCTGGCGGGTTTCGTGTTAAAGCTTGGGTCCCTGTGGCTGATGCTTCTGAGTTCTAAGAAGGTTGGATTGAGCCAGGTGGGCCTTCTGCTTACATATTCCTCTGTTTTATTTTCTCACCTGAACAACCCTGGATGTTGGATAAGAAAGGTTTGCTTCTTGGGATCCCATTTCATGACGGAGGGCATCTCCTTCCTCCTGGGGGTCGCAGCTTCCAGAAGAGGGTCAAAGATTAAGTCCTACCTATTGACTATCATTATTTGTCTTTTTACAAATCTACCTTGAAATTGATCCAGCCCACTCTGAACCTGCTGCTTAGATCCGGGGTTTGTGCTCGCTTTTTCAATTTTATTTCGTTTGTGTAACTAGACAAACCACTTCATTCCCTTCTTAGTCTGCAAAATGAAGATGGGGCTTGGGAGAGTGTATAGCCTGAGGATAGAAGTGTTTCTATTCAGAGTGGGTGGGGTGTGTGCTTGGGTGAGCAGACGCTTGTATGTATAGAATCCTGGTCTCTCTCTAAGCTGGAAGAGACCTCTAATCCAACTCATACCCAAATAAACATTCCCAGGGAGGGGCCATCTAGCCTCTGCTCAAAGAGCTCTGGTGAAATGGGTAACCCACCATCTCCCTGCCTCTCCCTCCATCCCCTGCCCCGCTCCTCATTGATGGCAGTTTCAGTTGTTACCCTGAAACTCAGGGTTCCAGACCTAGAGCTGGAAGCAACCTCAGAGGCCATTGACTCCTACATTCTACAGACGGGGAAACTGAGGCCAGAGAGGTACAGGAATTCCTCTTCTGACTCTAACCCTAGCACACTTGGAGCCAGATTCTGACCGTTTAGATTTCTGTGGCTGTAATTGTTGTGCATGTCTGTGCATCTTGCTTCTTTGGTTCTGCTTGCTTTCTTCTGCATCAGTTCACGTAAGTCTGCCGGCGCTTCTCTGTATGCCTCATAGCCATCATTTCTAATGGCTCAATAATATCCCATTCATGGACCACAATTTGCTTAGCTGTTCCACCATGGATGGACAGCTAATTCTTTTTTTTATCACCCAATCAGGTGCTATGAGGGTGCTGTGATACACGTGGGCCTCTTCTTTCTCTCCTTGGGGTGTATGCCTACTAGTGAACCCTCTAGGTCAGAGGCCACGGAGGGAGCCTTCACTCTTGTTAGAATAATCCAGAGTTGTTTAGTATAGAAGTAGGTATTGTTTCATCGTCTCTATTTGCATTCCCCAGTGCCCAGCATAATACAGGGCACATGGAGCATTGATTGTTCTCCAGAATCTTTGGACCTGTTCAGGGCTCCAGGTCTAATTTTGTGCCTGCTGTTTCCCAGCCCCTCCAGCATCGACTCCTCTCCATATGTGCCGTCTTTGCCGGTTTGCTGGGTGTGAGGTGAATGAAATCTCAAAGTTGTTTTGATTTGCAGTTTCTCTGGTTAGTAGCGATTTAGAGCATTTTTCCTGTGGTAAATACTTTGTAGTTGATCTTCCTGAGAATTGATTGCTGCTGTCTTTGACTACTTAGGGAACGTTTTCAGGATAGGAGCCTGTACCTAATGGGAACTTATTCCCTACCTAGGTCCTGTCTCCTGATAAACCAGGACCAGAGGTGACTTAGACGACTTCATTTTAGCATCACCTCCAAAAGTGGTAGGCTCAACTCAAAATTTAAAAACATGAATGTCAAAATTCTTTTTACATGTAATAGGAAAATATTGAAAGAAATAAATAAAAATATATTGGGAGGAAAAAAGAGCCGTCTGTGCCTTGTCTTTTCTCTGTCTCCCGGATGAACAGAGAGATGTAGTCTGGGAGCCTTCAGAAGGATTGTTCCTGTTTCTTCTTAAAGGCAAATCAGAACCATTAAGCTGAGTGTAATTGATGTGGTCGATGGCTTTCCTCTCTACCTCTCCAGCTACCCAGAGTCAAGTGGGCAGAGTCTATACTTCTGTCGTACTTGTGTTTTTGAGAGCCCGGGTCACCGACAAAGCACTCCAAGCTCTTTTGGAATCTCAGAGCACAGCGAGCCGGCAGACATGTGTGAGGGTGCCAATGAGAATCCTTCTTAAGTAAACTGAGATGGTAGGATGGGTTGTACGCACGTGTTTTTCCTCATGCTACTTCAGTAAAGGAAAAAAAAAAAGAAAAGAAAATCCAACCCACACAATCCCTTCATTTGAGAAAGCTTGCTGGATTTTGGAGTCACGTTTCAATCTTGGCTTTGCTGCTCTCCTGGATTTTACAGATGTGGAAACTGAGGCACAAGGAATGCCCCAAGGTTACCCAACTAGGAAGTTTTTTTTTTAGGGGAAAGGGACTGATTCCTGGGTTACAGGTTTAGAATGAGAAGGGACCTTAGAGGAAATTCAGCATTGATAATAAGCGAAGGAACTTCGGCCCGGAGATGAAGTGAGTTATTCAGCATTACTCAGCCAGTAAGCTTTTTTGCTGACTTTATGATTCATAGTTTTAGAGCTGGAGGAGACCTTAGAGCTTGTTGAAACCTCTCATTTTACAAATGAGGAAACTGAGGTTCAAGGAATGTAAAAGACTTTCCCCAAAGTCTTACAGATTCTTAGCAAGTACAAGAGTTGGGATATGAGCCCAGGTTCCCTGACTCCAAATCAGCACTTTTTCCCCCTCCACAGATTCAGCATTTGAACTCAGGTCTTCTGTCTAACTATCTAGGGCCTTTGTTCTCAAGGCCTTTGGAGAAAATGGACAAAACACAAGCATTTTCTTTTTCTTTTTTGGGGGGTAGGCGGTGGGGGGCATCACACATTAGTAAGTACCTGGGGCTGGCTTTATCTCAGGTCCTCCTCACTCCAGGGCTGGTACAGTTCTATCTACCTAACTGCCCCAGAATATAAACATTTTAATGGTGGGCCCATATGTTCACCTTGAAACAACTTGGAGCGCCCAGATGGGGTGAAGAAATGGAGCAGAGAGGGCAATGCCTGGGAGAGAATCAGGAGCTGATAGGCCTTTGTGTATCGAATTGGCCCCCTAGGTCTGGGTCATCTGGTCTAAGGACAGGCCAGGGAATGCCCAGGGAACCCACAGCCAAGGAGATCAACTGAGATGGAGCCTTTTTTACCTAGAGAGATTGCTCAGGCGACTGTGGAGGTGCCGTAGTCGGGTTTGTTGACCAGTTGGCTTTTAACAGCCTCATAATTAGTTATTATAAAACGATAGCACATACATGAAGCCCCCCCTTCCCCTCCCTTGTTTTATATATAGTGCTGCTCTATGGTTGTGGGCAAACCTATAACCCAGTAAAGTCCACACTTAAGCATCTCTGGCAGGTGTTTTTATGTGTCTAAAAACCCTCAGTCCAGATGTGAATTTGTTGTTCTTTGGGTCATCATTTTTTTCCCCAATTGAAAACACCAATTAGGAGATTCTTTTGTTGGTTGGGATTAATTTATTGTTACTGGGTTCAATGTATGTTCCCTGAGAGTAGGGGAGAAGCCTCAGAAGAGCTGTCCTCATGACCTTGGGTCCCGCGATGCTATGATGTAGAAAAGGAATATACTGGGTGGAGAGGAGGGAGCTAGGTGGCATTCTGAACCAGTGTAGGGACTAACAGTGAGGACCGTGACCTTAGATGGATGACTTCAGTGATAGTCCCCTTGAACTGTGCCCTGGTCAGACCGTGCCTGGAGGAGGCCTGTGTTTGGTTCTGGACACCCCGGTTTAGAAAGACATCAGTCCGCTCATCCCGAAGGATGAGTGTTCTACAATTCAGAATCCGAGGGAGGTGGTTCTGAGGCAAGCTGAGTCAGATGGGCCGAACCCCTCTACCTTGACTGAGTGCTCAGCAGTGCGTGGACCTTTGCCACCCAGAGGTTGGCTGTGTTGTTGTTTCCAAGTTCATTGATTCCTTGGAGTGCTTGGCCGGGAGCATGCTGCCGGGTCTTAGCTCCAGCTCCCCTGCCCCCCTCTCCGGTACAAAATGCATGAGGAAGACGGTGACAATTAAAGTCTCAAGACCCAAGTCTCCTTGGTGGGGAGATAATTAAAGTAAATCTGCCTAAATATCTCCAAATGCAGATAAAACCCTCCTGCGGATTAGCTTTGGCCCTTTTAATAAACCTGTTTTGATGAGCCAGAAACACTTGGGTGCAGCCCAATTTTAGAGACCCTGGCCAAGCTGATTATTCCATTGACCTTTCACTGGGAGAAACCTTGGTTTGATTCATGCCAGACGGGTGTGCTGGGAGACCCCCGTCCTTGACAAGTGAAAGAAGTCGGCCTGACCTGTGAGCTTGCCCTTACTCAAACCACGGTCACCCACCCCATAGAGGAGAGTCCCACACCCACCCAGATCAATGGCAGCCCTGAACCCTGGGAAGGATCTGAGCACATGCCCTAATTAAAAGGGACTTTTGCAAAGGGGATGCATGTTTTGATAAAGTCTTAACAGATGTGGGTGGCAGGCTCTTAAAACACATTCTCTGTTTCTTCATTCATTAAGGCATCTTTCGGCAATTTGTCAGTCGGAGAGAGCCAAATCCGGGCTGCTTTAGTATCTAGACTCGCGCCCCCACTGGACCCTGGTGCATGTGGAGGAGGCATTTTAATTAGAAGCAATTCCGCTTACTTATGATTGCTCTGTGGTCCTGGTTTGGGTCTTGATATTGCTGGTTTATTTCTTGTGTGTTTATTTCTTGTATGGTCTAGTGGGCGGAGAACTGGCCTGAGGCTGACCTGATGGTCCAGTGACCTTGGGCAAGTCACTTATGATCCCAGTGGTCCAGGCGGCTCTTGTGACTATGAGAAGGTACCCATCCGCAGTAGTGGAAGGGATTTTCTTCTCAGTGAGTTCACCAAGGAAAATATAGGTCTTTGCCAAAATCATTCATTCATTCAGTAAACATTAGGCACCTACTGTATGCCAGACACTGTGCTAATTCTCGTGGATATAAAAAGAGGCAAAAGCCAGCCTCTGTACTTAAGGAGCTTACAAAGTAATGGGGAAATTTATATTAAGAAATTAACATAATAAAATTATATAATTATATTTTTCAAAAAGCTGATGTTTTAGAAATTTTTTTTTAAGTTTTAAAGAGTATTTTATATACATTGCTTCATTTGGTGTGTGGATTCTGTTAAGTCAGTGATATTGTCTGCATTTCAAACCTCACTGGGCCTTGCTTTCCTCCTGTGAGTTACCCGTTTTCCTGCAACCCATAAGTGTCTGAGGCTGGATTTGAATTCCTGGAGATGTCAAAACATCATGGAATTTCTCATTGGGCGAGGCCTGTGATTTCATCAGTGTGAGGGACTCCCAGGGTGAGTGATGGCATTGTCTCCTCAGAATATTCATTCCCCTGCAATCCGGGGTCTCAGAAGGCTGCCAGTGGGACTGAGAAATCACATTATGGCCCACTACCACTCAGCCAGTGAGCGACAGGAGGTGAGATTCGAACCCAGGTCTTCCAGAGTCCGGGGCCCATTGTTTCTTTCAAATTCTCACTAATCCGCAGCCCAGAGAGATGGGGAGTCATGAGACACGTCAGGGCTTAAGATGGTTCCTTACGCTCCGCTTTCCTCCCTCTCTCACCCATTCTGTTCCTGAGAGCTCAATTACTCCGTTCCAAGTGGCAATACGGCCCTGGTGCTCTCCTCGAGCGTGACCCAGTCTTGTACAATACGGTGCCTCTTAAGAGTCAGAAACACGCTATTGTTATCTTCTGTAGACTCTTCAGTTCATTACCAGGAAAACATATCTCTTGAAATAATAAACACTTGGCTTAAATAAAGTACACACTGGAGAAAATGATTGTAAATACCAAGTGTAAACAGTATTGACTTTGGAAACCATTATGCAACTGGATAATGAATAACATTATATCTCTCTCTATATGTATAGATATAAAATACACACATTTACTTTATTTGATTATTACATATATCTCAGACAGTTGGATGCCTCAAGGGCAGAGAGTCAGCGAGAAGACATTAGCTAGAAAGATGTAAAAACTCTGATCACAACAAAGTGTCACCAGTGAGAGAGGAAAGGGAGAGGAGGAAGAGGGTGCATTTGGGGGGAGATGTTCTAGTAGTTAAAAAAAAGTCTCTATAGCGTCACTGATTTAGATCTGGATGTCAGGGGTCATTTTATCTGGTCCCCTCATTTTATGGATGAGCATTTATCCGATACTACCATCTTAGGCATAGATCTGGAAGATTCTGCAAAGACCATCCAATCCAACCCCATAATTTTGCCAAAGAGGGTCAAAAGATCACAGCTCTGGGACCCAAAGGGACCTCAGAGGCCAATCTAGGACAACCCTCGAGGAAACCAAGACCCAGGGAGAGGTGAAGTTGCTCAGGGTCACACAGATGAGTAAATGACAGAGTCAGAATTTGAACCCAGGCCCTGTGACTTCAGATGCAGCATCCTTTATGTTGGACTGCTTGTCTCCAACCCTTTAAAAGTTGGAGTAAAAACAAAAAGTTGGAGTCGTGTATCTGTGCCTTCTGTGTAGTGCTGAGAATAGTATTAACTATACCTGTATGGTGTTTCGCATTGATTATTTCAGATGCCTTTCAAAGTCGTGATCAGGGTGGATTTTAGAAGACAGAATGTGGCTCTGAAGTCAGAGAACCTGAATTCATATACTAATTTCACTTTTAGTTGAGTGATCTTAGGTTACTTTTCTGGGCCTTCGCTTCTGTTGCTGTAGCATTTAAAGCCTGGTTCTAACCCGTCTTTCCAGTATACGTGAGACCGGAACAAACTCAAAGGTCCTGCCAAACCGGATTTCTTGCTGTTCGTTACACACGGCCCTCCATCTCCCATCATCTTCCTGGCTTTGGTCAATCTGCCCCCTGCCTGGAATGCCCTCTCTTCTCATCAAATCCTTAGTTTTCCTCAAAGCTCAGCTTGTGTCACCTCCTCCAAGAAGTCTTTCTTCATCCCCACCCCCTTTCCCTTTCTTGAAAATCCCTTTATGTTTATTTTGGGTACAATTATATGTGTCTTAGTAAGCTTCTGTTGGGCAGAAATGGTTTGAGTTTTGTCTCCATGTCTTTAGCACAGCAGCTGATGTATGGGGGGAGCCTAAAGAGCATCATAGACGTAGAGTGGGGGGACTGTCAAAAACATTTTTTTCTTTACTCCTTGAAGACCATGTTGATGCCACCTTCCCAGCGTTTGAGGCCATGGGCGCACGCGCGCGCACACACACACATTCCCCATTAGACTGCCTTTCATGGGTTTGCAGCATCCAGTTCCTTGGGTTCCTCTTTGGAAGACGAGTTGGCAGAGTTCAGAGAAGCCAGCGTTTTCTTCTCACTAGGTTTCATCTTCTGCCAACCCTTATCACACTGCTCCCCCTGTGCACCTGCTGGGTTGATGCTCCTGGGGGCTCGTCTCAAGATCTTCCCTTACATTCACGCTGGGTTTTCACAGGACTTGTTTCCTTACCAGTTTTGAGGCTTGACACATCTCTGTGCTTTCAGACTGTTTAGAAGCTTCTCGCCACAGAATCTTTTTTGATGAGAGAGAGAGAGAGCGAGAGCGCTGGAAACAACACCC
Organism: Trichosurus vulpecula; assembly: GCF_011100635.1. NCBI lineage: Eukaryota > Metazoa > Chordata > Mammalia > Diprotodontia > Phalangeridae > Trichosurus > Trichosurus vulpecula. The sequence continues at coordinate 25,496,404 of NC_050579.1, forward strand.
AAGTATCTATAACGAATAAAAACTCCACTCTTCCTGATCCACCCATCTTCATTTCTGTAATGGAGCCATCATTTTGAATTTAGAACATTATTAGTGGCTTCCTCAGACCTTGAATCCTGGGGAGGAAGAGGTCATAAGAAAGGTAAAATTAGGTAAGGATACATTTTGGCCTCCAGGTACAGTTCTTGAGGGACATGGCTCCCATGAGAGCTGGAAGGGACTTCAGAGGCCATCTGGTCCAACCTTTTGCATTTTACGGATGAGGAAACTGAGGCCTAGACAAGTCAAGTGACCAGCCAAGGCCGCAGAGGTGGTGACTCAGGCAGAATTTTCACACAGATGTTTCGCCTCTAGGAGCCATTTATCGCTTTCTCAGCCGTCCCACACTCTCTTGAGGAGATTCTGCACCCTACCTGAAATGAATGGCCTCACCTGCTCTCTGGCAGAGACCAGGGAGCATTGAGGATGTGCGGAGAGATATAGGTGAGGGAGATGCTCGTCTGTCTGCGGTATTTACATAGCACCCAGGCTGGTGGTACCTAGACACAGGGAGAGAGTGTCATTTTAGCATGAAATAGCATCCAGGGAAGGAAAAAACCGCCTTGTGAGTGTGAAGGGGGATTCTCTAAGCGGCGTGTGATTGCTGTGATTTGAAACGCTTTCATGGGTTTAGAGAAGAGGGTAATATTTCTTCTCGATTTGCTCCTTTTTATCTGGTTTTAAAGCAAGCCTTTCTCTCTTTCCTTTAAAGAGGTGCATCTTAGGAGGAATCAAAGGCAATTGGAAATTTCTTGATGTTTTTATGAAGAGTGATGTTGACTTTTTGGTGGTGCTTGGGGACTAGGATAAGTCGAGGAGGTGATGGGTAGGAATTGCAGCTCTGCTGGACCCACCCATTGCCTTAGATGTTGGAGGTGGGGTGGCCTGGTGGGATTCCCCAGGAACCAGAAATGTGGTGGTTACTGCTGATGGTGGTGGCAGCTGGTGTTGGCATGGTAGTGAGGCGCCTGCCTCTTTGAGGATCCTTAGCTTGGCTGCTTTGGGAATCAAGCTCTCCCTCCCTCCCTCTCTTTTTCCCTCCCTCCCGCCTTCCCTCTCCCCTCTCTCTTCCTTCCCTCCCTGTCTCTTTCTCTCTCCCTTTTTTCTTCTCCCTCCCCCTTTCCTCCTTCCCTCTCTCTCTCCATCCCCCTCTCTCTCAGCTTCCCTCCCTGTATCTCTCCCTCCTTCCCTCTCCCCCTCTCTCTCTCCTTTCTCCTCTTCGTTAACTTTCTCTTAGCATGAAGGTTTCCTGATCCCCTCCACCTGCTAGAAACCCCCTTCCCAAACTACCTTGTATTTAACAGCTTCAGCTGTAGCTATATTTATTTATTCCACATCTGTTTGTAGATCCCCCTGTCTGTCCCAGTAGAATGTGAGTACCTTGTGGGTACATATTGTTTCATCCTCTGTACTTGGATCCCCAACATCTAGTACAGGGCCTGGCACATAGTAGGTGATTAATAGAGGATCAGGGCTTTTGTGACTGAGCCCAGACTTTGCTTTGAACTTGGCTGCTTAATTTCAAGCAAAATGAAATTAAAATAAAAACAAAAAAAATGCCAACACCTTTTCTTCTACCTCTTTTTCCTTTTCGTCCTTTCTTCATATAGTCAATCAATTAGCATTTGTTAAGTACCTACTATGTGCCAGGTACTGTTCTGGGTACTAGTAATATGAAGTGCAGGGAATGAATAGTCCTCACTTCCCAGGAGTCTTACGTTCTGATGGAGGAGACAAGTTTATATAAAAGTAGAGAGAAATAAAGTGAAAGGTCTAAAATTAAGAAATGCATATATACAGAGAATGGGTGTATATAACACATATGGCATTATATGTACACACATGTAAACATATGTAACGTGCATATATTTTGTAGTTCTCATTCAGTCATTTTTCAGTTGTGTCTGACTCTTCTTGACCCCATTTAGGGTTTTCTTGGCAAAGATACTAGATTGGTTTGCAATTTTTCTCTAGAGCTCGTTTTACAGATGAGGAAACTGAGGCAAACAGGGTGAAGTGACTTGTCCGGGGTCATACAGCTAGTAAGTGTCTGAAGCTGAATTTGAACTCATGAACATGAGTTTTCCTGAGTCCAGGCCACCTAACATACATGTATATCATACATACATACATACATGCATACTACACGTAAAGTAGTCTGAACCAGAGGTATATCTGGCCCAGAGTCTCACAGGGAATAAATTTTCAGCTTTCCTGACGCCAAGCTTAACTGTCTCTCTGGTCTGTCGCATGGCCTTTTGGAAGGTCACTGCCTTAGAAATCACTGGGAAATCATAAGCAAATGACCTGCCCAGGTAGATGCATCGTCCACTCGTCACTGCCCTGTTCTCTGGCCCCATTTGGAATCCCTGTTGATTTGCTTTTGCCTATGAACAAAAGGGTGACTCCTATTTTCTTCCTCGCTGGTCAGAGGACAGGTGTTGCCTGTGCCTAGAGGACCCTGGCGCTGGGCACCGGGACGTTGGGCGCCCGGGCGTCTGCCGCTGCAAGCCCCAGCTTTATTTTGGGCTTTGCTGGACTTGCATTCAACGGATTAATTATTTATTTCCAGTGTTCCCATGCAGATGATAATGGAGTACACGGTCCAACCACTTCATGGGCCCTTAGCTTGCTGAGACTATTTCTGGCCTTCCAGGAGGTCTGGGCAGATGTTTGGGGCAGCAATTGGGCAGATCCTGTGGCCCAGCATCCCTAGAAGGTGACTGGATGGGGGCGGAGACTCCCCAGAGGAGCAGGGAATGGCCTCTGCCAGGCAGGTGGGGGGGAGGGGATGGGGAAATCTGAACCTTTTTTTTTTTTTTTAAAGTGTGCTTGGTTCTTGCTCTAATGAAAGGCTAGGCCAGGAACAAGGAGACCAAGAAAGAGATGTGAGCGTACCAATTCGTAGTGTGTTTGGTATTATTTTTCCCATGGTGGTAGGCTGAGTTAGATTGAGATCCCTTCCTCTCCAAAAGGGACTCAGCAGGGATCTGGGCCGGGATCTGGGCAGACAGCACTTAGCCATCCGACTGACATGTGTTTTCACCAGAAGGGCTGGGCAGCGACGTGCCTTTCATCTATTTTTATAAGGTTTTATTTCATTATTACTATTATTTTTAATGCCATCATAATCTCTTGATATACTGTCTCCTGCCTCCACCCCCCATTGAGCTTTTCCGGGTACTAAAGAAAAACTGATAAGCAAAATCTCCTGGTGCAGCTACCGCGTTCATAGCTCGGCGATATTCTTCACCCGTAGTCCCCCACCTCGAGTTCGAAAGGAGGAAGATGTGTTTTATCATCCCTTCTCTGGGACCATGTCAACGAACATTAAGTAAGCGCCTACTGCGTGCTACACATTGTGCTGTGCTGGTCATTAGATTTAATCTAATTAAGCTGCCTTTTGGTAATAGTTTGGTTATTATTTTGGGGGTCGTTGTATGTCTTGTTCTCTCTTTCTGCTCTTGTCTCTGGAGAGGGAGTATAGCACAGAGTAAATAGTTCTGACCTGGAGTCAGCAGACCGGGGTCCAAATCTTGCTTCTTGGGCTTACTGCCTGAGATCCTGGGCAAGCCTCTTACCTCCCAAACCTCAGTTTCTTTATCTGTAAAGTGAAGGGATTGGACCAGATAGCCTCTGAGATTTTATCATACGAGTCTTCCCAAAGTTACTCTGCATGTTCTCTCTCTCCCTCTCTCTTCCCCTCTCCCCCTCCCCCTTCCTTCCCTTCCCTCTTTCACACTCACGTGTATACGTATATGTCTTTTACACCACAGTTCATATAGCCATTCCCTGATCATTGGACACTCATTTTGTTTTCAATCTTTTGCTACCATAGCAAATACTACTGTGAACATTTTGGTAAAAGGAGATTGGGGTCAGACCTATCATTTCATTGATTTAAAGAACTTTCAGGTGAGAAAACTCCCCTCACTAAAGCAGGCTAGATCTTTCTGTGCAACGTACAGTCCTAGAGAGTTGTCATTTGCCGAGGGAGTCACACAGCCAGTATGTGTCAGGGACAGGACTTGAACTCAGGTTTTACTGGCTTCCAAGCCTCAATCCACTGCCACCTCTCCAGGGTCAATCTGGAACCTTTCTTTTACTTGAAGCATACAATAATATAATGTAGTTGTATCACCTCTGAATCAGAGGATATGCATAGTCGAGACATTTCTCCATCATGATTCCATGTTGGCTTCCAGAGTGGTGGGACCCATTTCACTTTTCTACCAACAGTATAGAGTATTCCTTTCTCTGACTCTTCCAGCATTCGCTGTGGAGCGAGAGCAGTTGAGTGACTTTTTTTTTCTGTGCCTTTGATATTTGTGGAATAGGATTTGTAGTCCGCTTGGGTGCAGAGAACTCTGAGAGTCAAGCCTTGGTTGGGAGGAGAATCAGAATTTAATGGAAGTTATCAATCAGTTCAGTGGGCCTTCCTGAAGGCTCTTGCATGGAAAGCCAATTTGAGGGGATAATGGTCAGACACGATGCTGTCCTTAAGCCATATTGGAAATCACCCGTTTTCGCTCAGCCCAGAGCCACGGCTACAAAGGTAATTTTGCACGCATTAAATATCCAACAAAGGACTGGAGCTGAGCTTGCTTTGGCAAACAAACAGATCCCCAAATGGATCAAATAAATTGTAATGCAGAGCAAATTGAAATACTTGAGGATTTGTCTCAGATGCTTAAAATCATATTTTATTCTCTATGTCTCCATACTGCCCTCAACCAAAGGGGCACGTTTGTTGAAAAGACCATAGAAGGAGCCATCCCATTATTATGAGAAGCCCCAGTTGACGGTGCTGAGATGGCCCAGGCCTGGTTTCCATTGGCTCTCTGCTAGTTTGGGGCAGAAGGGAAAGTACTTAGGGTGTCAATTTCACCCTGAAAGGTTTTTCACAAAAAAGCGTTTTTAATGAAGCAGGGCACACGGCATCATTATCATTTCCAACGCAGAGAACTCATTTTCAATTTCACTATCAAAGGAAAATGACAAATAGAGAATGCAAGGAAAACCAGATGGACTCGCTGCATTTAGGAGCTTAGTATGCAGATTTTGTGTCACATATTAGCATTCATTAAGTCAAAAGGGAAAAAAAAAATGAGTTTTGCCTCCATGCATTAGGACCAATAAGGCTGGCCGAGTTCCAAGCCCGCTCTTGTGGATTAATTGTTTTTATAGCTGTTTTAATTAAAATTGTTCAGTATATGATTAACCTAAAAGTTCTAATTTCCACAAAACCGTCCAACAAATGAGACATTAATATTTTATATTAACCACAGAGATAGGGCCATGGTGTTTTGTTTTGTTTTGTTTTGTTTTTTGAGGCTTGCAAGGAAGTAAGCTGGGCAAATGGCCCCAATGGAAAGGCGTTGGAAGTGGACGGGTGGGAATCTACTTTGTCAGTGACCCAGAACAATAGGACAGCAGAATTGATTGTCCTGTTCAATTAATCCGTCTGTCAGCAAGCATTTATTAAGTGCTTACTATGTGCTGGCCACTGTGCCAAGTGGTGGGGATACAAAGAAAGAGCAAAAATTCTCTGTCATCCTGTAAATTCTGCACAGAAAGGACATATATTTGTGGTGATTTTTTTCCCCTTTCCCCTGCTGAGGATTGACAGCTTGGACTGGACCTCTTATAAGAGGTAAGCGGTACTGAAATAGGGCAAGGTCAGTAGAGTTATTTATTTAGTCTTTTGTTTTCCCACACAGAGTTAGAGCTTAGGGAGATTTGAGGTCATCTGGTCCAGTTCTAAAATGAGGGTGTTGGGCAAAGTGGCTTCTGAGAGTCCTTTCAGCTGCACAACTGGGATCCTAGAAAAAGGGGAAGATAAGTCCCATTCAGTTCCCTTATTGGTCAGTGAGGAAACTGAGGACCCCGCTTGGCTGAAGGTCCTGAGGGTTTGAACTGCTAACAGCAGTTGGTTCCTTAGGGAGTTAGGAGTCCCAAGGATGCAAAGTGTTTTTAAAAATTTAAAGTTATTTGAGTGCTGGTCAGAAAAGAAGGAAGAGAAATTAATATCAGAGAAGAGTTAAGAGCATTAGAGAGAGTAATCTGGTAATGTATGGTATGCGGTGAGCCTATAAAGCATTTATTAAGCCCCTCCTGTTTGCCAGATACTGAACTAGTCCTTGCACTCAAGGAAGTGTGTATCAGTAGTTACAGATAGGGAAATGGAGGCACAAAATACTTGGATGACTTGCCCATGATTACATACCTCATAAGCATCCAAGGTGGGATTCAAAGCTCTCTCTAGCTACCTACATATGTGGTTTTTCCCAACCATGGATATAAGATGCACCTTAAATTATTCTCTCTCTCTCTCACTTTTACTCTCTTTCTTTCCCTCTCACTCTCTCTGTCATATTTTACTTTTTTCCCAATCACTTGTTAAAACAATTTTTTAGAATTTGTTTTTAAAAATTTTGAGTTCCAAATTCTCTTCCTCCCTCCCTCCTTTCTCCCCCCATTGAGAAGGCAAGCAGTTTGACATACATTATACACATGCAGTCATGCAGAACATATTTCTGTATTAGTCATGTTGTGAAAGAAAACACAGACCAAAAAAAAAACCCAAGAAAAATAAATAAATTTTTAAAAACTCTGCTTTGATCTGCATGCGGACTCCATCAATTCTCTCTCTGGAGGTGGACAGCATTTTTCACCATAAGTCCTTCGGGATTGGTTTTGATCATTGAATTGCTGAGAAGAGCTAAGTCATGAATAGTCGATCATCATAATATTGCTGTTACTGTATATACAGTGTTCTCCTGGTTTGGCTCAGTTCCTTCTGCATCAGTTCATGTAAGCCTTCCCAGGTTTTTCTGAAATATCCTGCTCATCATTTCTTTTAACACAATAATATTCCATCCCAATCACCTACCACAACTTGTTCAGCCATTCCCCAATTGATAGGCATCCCCTCAATTTCTAATTTTTGCCACCACAAAAAGAGCTGCTATACATATTTTTGTACATACAGGTTCTTTTCCTTTTTCTTTCATCTCTTTGGGGTACTGACCTAGTAGTGATGTTGCTGGGTCAAAGGGTATGCACAATTTTCCATCCCTTTGGGCATAGTTCCAAATTGCTCTCCAGAGTGGTTGGGTCAGCTCCAGCTCCACCAGAACTGCAAAGCCACATCCCCCTGACTCCCAAGTCCTGCACTCGAGCCACAGCACTGTGCTAGTTTTTCCTCATAGGCGCTGAAGTTGCTCTGTTAGTCACCTATTCACTGAAATATGTCTCTGGGCCTGGGTAGGAGCATGTTAGACAGCAAGGGGGAATATACTTGTTGGTTATGTGACTTCATTTTGGGTCTCAGTTTCCTCTTTTATAAGACAAGGGGTTGGATGAGATGACCTCTGAGAGCTGCAAACCCACCTCTGTGGCGTTGGGTGAGTCACTCAAAGACTTAGAAGAGTGAACACAACTTTGGGCAAGGTGGCTGAGTCACCCGTCTTCCCAGGGGGCTCCCTTTACAAATGGCGATGAGGAGTGAGCTCCAAGGGAGCAGGAAACATATCAAGGGAATAGGGGCAGGGGTTGAGAGTTTAGGTAATTTACCTGAAGTCTGGTAGGTGCTTCCCCACAGAGAATTCAAACTCCCTTTAGGAGAGGGCGCGTTGGATTCTGTCTTTGTCTAACCCCAGTGCTGAACATGGATCCTGGAAAGTGGTAGATGCTTAATAAATGCCTGCTGGTTGGTTGATTGGAGCGTGAAGAGATGGAATCTGAACTCGGGTCTTCTACTGCAGTGGTCTTGTTCATTCTACGGGACCTGTCTCTCCAGCTGCCAGGATGGGAGGTTACTTGGGGCGGGGGGGTGGGAGCCACACACCTGACCAGGAAGGGAGGTGACCTGTGTCAGGTACTAGAAGGCTGTCTGTGAGACACTCAATTATATCTCAGCATATTTTAGGAGGAGATTCTATTGCCTCTAGCCTGCCCCAGGCAATCCATAGCAGAATTGATAGCAGAGTTAATTGGCTCTGGATGGGACTGGTTTTGGAAAGGTCAGAGAGCCCCTGGAGGATTCAATTTTCTGAGAGCAGGCTCTTAACCAACTTCTGGCAGCCTGCCTTCACCCCCAACCCCCAAGTTCAGGAAAGGGCATCTGAGACTGCTCAACAAGTGTCCAAGGTGACAGATGCTACTGTATGAGAGAGGCGGTTTTGACCAGGCCATAGGGCTATAGATTCAGAGCAGGAAGGGACCCTAGGGGGTCAGCGCCTCTCCTCCATATAGGAGGAAAGCAGAGACCCGGGCAGGTGAAGTCATCATAGCCACGCAGAGCCTGAGTCAGGATTTGAACCCAGGTTCTCTAGCCCCATACCCTGATTTGTACCTTGCAGCCTCAAGGTAAATTTGATAATTTTAAGCTTCCATGCATGTGTATGTGTGTGTGTGTGTGTGTGTGTATAGTATACATGTATACAACATACACATGCACAGCATTTTTTGTGTATTGTATGTGTTACATATACACATACGTACAAATACAGGAAGAATATATTTGTGTTGTATGTGTATGTACACACACAATAATACAATATATAGACATACACATACATACATATATGTGTGTCTATACACACATACAGAAATGATTAAAATTTTTTTCTTTAATAGAATACTTTAAAAAAAAGTCCGTGTTATTCTGAATTAAGGGAGAACAACAGTACGTAGCTGGACCAGCAGTCAGGAGTGGCGGTGTGGGAAGCACTGGTACCCCCACTGGATCTGGGCTTTGGTCTTGTTCGTAAGGAGGGATCTCATCACCCTGTGGTCCTGCTGACTTCTTCATGTTTCCTCCCTTTTCATAAGCAATCACACTGCCTTGTTTGGGCAGTGTGAGCTGTCCAGGGTGTAAGGCTTCTCTACCTGACCCCTTTTAAAATCAGTTTCTATGTTCTAGCTCCTCCCTCAATGAAGCAGTTGTTCACGGAGATGCCTGGCGCTTCCTTGTCTAGAAGAGGCAGACCCTTGGTACTTGCGTACTTAGAGATCTTTGATCTTGTCCCTCCTTGAGGTCCCCCATCTCAGAGGCATCAAACATGTGGCTTAGAATGTAATTGGGAAATATTTAACAAAATAAATAAAATACAGTAAAACATAGGTAATGATGATGTGTGGTTTTCTAAGTCAACATGAACCTGCAGATATCCTTATATAGGGTTTAGTGGTGTCACTTCTAGTTGAGTTTAGCCCCAGCGCTCTAGAAAGCACCCATCCACACCTGCCTCTCTCATGTGACTCTTGTGCCTGTTCTTCCCAAAGTCCCCCATGGAGGGTCCACCCTGAAGGCCTTCATCTCTTTTTTTCTGACATCCCGAGGAGCCTTGGCTGTTCACCCATCACCCTCTCCCTCTTGCTTCATGTCCAGCCCATGTTCTCTTTCTGTCATACGTCTTCAATGAAATCCTTCCCTCCATCTATTGGAAATATATTGCAGCCTGTTGACTCCCACCATGAACCTCCCTTGCCTTCTGTGTGATGCTCATCTTCTTTGGAGTCAGTGATGTTCTGGGTCTTGAGGCCTTCTAGCGACACCAGTCAAGTGTCAGCACTGAAAAGATATGGCTTCGTTATTTTGGGGAGCTTGGGGTCAGCCCTTTGCTGTTTCCCGAAAACAATATTGCCCCCTCTCCTCCTCCTTTCCTCTCTGGCCCCTGCCCAGCTCATTGTCCATCTCTACCCAGACCCCCTAGTAACAATGATGATTCTGTGCCCCATCTTCCCTCTTTCCTCCTGAGGCTCAGTTATGGTCACATTGGATGGGGTCAGTGCTGATGGTAGGCAGCAAGCAAATTTTTAATGGTGGGTAATTTGGCAGATGGACGCTTGCAGAGGATTTTCACAGTTGTTGGCGCAGGGAAAGAGGTGGGTGGAAGTGGCTGTCCTTATGTATATGCAGTGGGATGTAGTGGTGAGTCTCCCTTGGAGCCAGGCTCTTGCCTCGGATACTGACTGTGTGACTCTCATTGTTCTAGAGAGTTATCCCAGCCAGTTTTCCAGACGTGCAGGGAGTTTTCTTATCCAGGAGCTTCTTGTGCTAATGAAATCCTAGGTTCAACCCCATCCCTGTTTCTATGTATAATGCAGCTGGCATGATGGAGTTTTGACATTGTTTTCTTTGGGAGGGTCAGAGAGCTAGACTCTCCATTGGCTGATCTCCCATCTTACAAGCTAAGGTTATCTGGTGGGTACTTACGAGCTGGTGAATCCAGAGCCTTACTGGGATTGTCTGATATTTGTAACGGAACCTCTTGCAACAAGCTTGCTTTTATGGACGCGCCATGGCTCTGGACCACCAGAAAGGGAAATACGTTGGTTGTTGAAACAAATGAGGCCTTTCCTTTTAAAAGAATACGAATAACATTTTTATGGATCCTTTTTGTTTCTACATCACCTGCGTTTCCCCAGGTAGCCCTCTTCCATTACCCCTTCCTAATAACAAAATATAAAAATGACCCCCAATGAATTTAGCAGGACTAACTAATACATTGGAAAACGTTCCCACACTATAATGCCGTGTTTTGCACCCAGAGGGTTATTCCCGTTCTCTAGAAAGAAGGCTCCTTTCTTCATATTTCTTCTTGGGGGCCAAGCTTACTTATTATTATGTTTATGGAACTTAACGTCTGTTTTTTTTCCTGTTGTCATGCTCGTAGTAACTAGGTATGCTGTTTTCCTGTTTCTGCTTACTTCCACTAGGTATCAGTCCCTATTTTCCCTACTTAAGGGGAAAAAGTCTCGATTTATTTTTGCTTAACAAGGGGTCATTGACAGGATGGAAGTTGCCTTGAGGCCCATATCTCATTATATAAATGCTCAAGAAATATTTCACCCCTTGGTTGCCCAGAAAGTCCTGGGATGGCTGTTTCCTTGGTCTCTCCTCCATTGCCAACCTTGCTAACCATTCTGATTTATATTGACTCAGCCTCAAGGCTGGCAAGAGTGGCCAGGGAAGGCCATTTCCTTGTTCTGCCTCGACTGGGTGCAGAAGCCAGAACTGCCAGTGCTTTAAGCACACCAGGTCTTGGCTGAGGGCTGAACGGGCTGGGGTCTGGGACTCGTGTGTCAGCTGTAGAGAGGGAGGCTTGGGGAGTCAGCTAAAGAACGAGGTCTGCGTGAACTCCTCTTCCCATCCTCAGGTCCCTGGAGGTCCCGAGAATCTTTCCTCAAACACAAACTTGTAGTGGTAAAGCTTCTCTTGTTGCTGGTGAAGCCTCAGATTAGGAGCAGGACCATAGAATGGCATGAAAAAGACCAAAGGAAGTAAGCAAGTAGTCAGGGTCCGGGGGAGGGAGTGGCTCTGTTCCCCTTTTGGGAATCAGATAATGAGATGAAGTGGTTTAGCTCTTTCCTTTAGGAAAGGTCGCCCTCTGTTTTCTCTTTGGACCAGGATGCCCCAGGGTCCTGGTCCCGAATATCATCTTAATTATAGCTGGAATTTCTGCACCACTTTGAGGTTTGTGCTCCCAGTTTCATTTTTGTCCCTCATAGCATGGCGTTTAACAAACGCTCATTGAGAGATTGCCTGGATCTCTGAAAGGAGCAAGTGACTAGTCTAGAGTCATACAGTCAGTATGGGCCAGAGGCTGGACTTGAATCCAGATTTTTCTGACTCCTAGGTTGGTTCTTTATTGCTCCTCAGTACCCCCAATGTAGCACCTTAGAAATGGGGTCTCCCCTCATCGCTAAGGTGGGGTGGCTTTGGTTGGAGGGCTTGTGAAGACGCAGGCATCATTCTGGTGCGTTCCCTTTCCCTTCCCCTCTCCCCCTCCCTTTCCCCTCTCCCCCTCCCCTTCCCCTCTACCCCTCTCCCTCCCTCCCCCTTCTCTCTCTCTTTGGCTCTTTGTCTCTGTGACCTTCTCTTTCTGTGTCTGCTTCTCCATGTCTCTCTTTCTCTCTGTGTAACCCTGACTTCTCTTCTTTTTTCTGTTTCTTCCCTGTATGTCTTTGCCCGTTTTTCTTTGATTCTTCTTCTGTTTCTTGCTGGGTCTTTGTGTCTCTGCCTCTATGTCTCTCCCTCCATTTCTCTTTCTTTCTCTCTCTCTTTGTCTCTGTGTGTCTCCATCTCTCTGGGCATGACTCCCTCCCCTGTCTTGTCTCTGTTTCATCGATTGTCTTCCTTAGCCATCAAGTAAAGGATGCTGACCGAGCAGTCTTGTGTGTTTCTTTCTGGGACATCCTCCATTTAGGCCCATTCTTTTTTTTTTATTTTTTTTTTAATTTAAATTTATTTATTTAACATATTTGGTTTTCAGCATTGATTTTCACAACAGTTTGAATTACAAATTTTCTCCCCATTTCTACCCTCCCCCCCACTCCAAGATGGCTTATATTCTGGTTGCCCTGTTCCCCAGTCAGGCCTCCCCTCTATCACCCCCCTCCCCTCTCACCCCCTTTTCCCTTCCTTTCTTGTAGGGCAAGATAAATTTCTACACCCCATTGCCTGTGTATCTTATTTTTTAGTTGCATGCAAAAACTTTTTTTTTTGAACATCTGATTTTAAAACTTTGAGTTCCAAATTCTCTCCCCTCTTCCCTTCCTACCCACCCTCCCTAAGAAGTTGAGCAATTCAACCTAGGCCACGCGTGTATCATTATGTATAACCCTTCCACAATACTCATGTTGTGAAAGACTAACTACATTTTGCTCCTGCCCAACCCATCCCGCTTTATTGAATTTTCTCCCTTGACCCTGTCCCCTTTCCAAAGTGTTTGTTTTGATTACCTCCACCCCCATCTGCCCTCCCCTCCATCATCCCCCCCCTTTTATTTTTTTTTATCTTCCTCCCTCTTCTTTCCTGTGGGGTAAGATACCCAACTGAGTATGTATGGTATTCCCCCTTCAGGCCAAATCTGATGAGAGCAAGGTTCACTCATTCCCCCCTCACCTGCCCTCTCCCCCCCTCCCATAGAACTGCTTCCTCTTGCCACCTTTACGTGAGATAATCCACCCCATTCTATCTCTCCCTATCTCCCTCTCTCAGTATGATGCTCTCTCATCCCTTAATTTCATTTTATTTCTTTTAGATATCTTCCCTTCATCTTCAACTCACCCTGTGTCTGCTCTCTCTCTTTTACATATATATATATACACACACATATATAAACAGACATATATATATACATATACATACATATACACATAGATATATACATACATACACATTCTCTTATATATATACATAAACATATACATATATATATATATGCATATTCCCTTCAACTACCCTAATACTGAGGTCTCGTGAATCATACTCATCATCTTTCCATGTAGGAATGTAAACAAAACAGTTCAACTTTAGTAAGTCCCTTGCAATTTCCGTTTCTTGATTACCTTTTCATGCTTCTCTTGATTCTTGTGTTTGAAAGTCAAATTTTCTATTCAGTTCTGGTCTTTTCACTGAGAAAGCTTGAAAGTCCTCTATTTTATTGAAAATCCATATTTTGCCTTGGAACATGATACTCAGTTTTGCTGGGTAGGTGATTCTAGGTTTTAATCCTAGCTCCATTGACCTTCCGGAATATCGCATTCCAAGCCCTTCGATCTCTTAATGTAGAAGCTGCCAGATCTTGGGTTATTCTGATTGGGTTTCCACAATACTCAAATTGTTTCTTTCTGGCTGCTTGCAGCTATTTTCTCCTTGATCTAGGAGCTCTGGAATTTGGCTGACAATATTCCTAGGAGATTTCTTTTTTGGATCTATTTGAGGAGGAGATCGATGGATTCTTTCAATTTCTATTTTGCCCTGTGGCTCTAGAATATCAGGGCAGTTCTCCTTGATAATTTCTTGAAAGATGCTATCTAGGCTCTTTTTTTGATCATGGCTTTCAGGTAGTCCAATAATTTTTAAATTATCTCTCCTGGATCTATTTTCCAGGTCAGTGGTTTTTCCAATGAGATATTTCACATTGTCTTCCATTTTTTCATTCCTTTGGTTCTGTTTTATAATATCCTGATTCCTCATAAAGTCACTAGCTTCCACTTGCTCCAATCTAATTTTTAAGGTAGTATTTTCTTCAGTGGTCTTTTGGACCTCCTTTTCCATTTGGCTAATGCTGCCTTTCAAGGCATTCTTCTCCTCATTGGCTTTTTGGAGCTCTTTTGCCATTTGAGTTAGTCTGTTTTTTAAGGTGTTGTTTTCTTCAGTGTATTTTTCAGTATTTTTTTGGGTCTCCTTTAGCAAGTCATTGACTTGTTTTTCATGGTTTTCTCGCATCCTTCTCAATTCTCTTCCCAATTTTTCCTCTACTTCTCTAACTTGCTTTTCCAAATCCTTTTTGAGCTCTTCCATGGCCTGGGGCCAGTTCATGTTTTTCTTGGAGGCTTTTGTTGTAGGCTCTTTGACTTTGTTGTCTTCTTTAGGCTGTATGTTTTGGTCTTCTTTGTCACCAAAGAAAGAATGCAGAGTCTGAAACTGAATCTGGGTGTGCTTTCGCTGCCTGGCCATATTCCCAACCAACTAACTTGACCCTTGAGTTTTTCAGTGGGGTATGACTGCTTGTAGACTAAAGAGTTCTATGTTCCACATTTGGGGGGGAGGTGCCAGCTCTGCCACACCAGCACTGCTCCTTCCCCAAGAACCCCCAACCCGAACTGGGCTTAGATCTTCAGCAGGCTGTGCACCCCTGCTCTGATCCGCCACTTAATTCCTCCCACCAGGTGGGCCTGGAGCCAGAAGTAACAACAGCTGTAGCTGCCCCACCTCTGCTGCCACCTGGGGCTGGAAGCCAAACCTCGAACTCCTTCCCCTCCCGCAGCTTTTCCCACTAACCTTCTCTGCAGTCTTTGGTGTTTGTGGGTCGAGGGGTCTGGCAACTGCCGCAGCTCACTGAATCAGGGCGCTAGGGCCCCCTCCGCCCGGCTTCTGGTCTGGATGGTCCATGCTGCTCAGGCTGGGCTCTGCTCCACTCTGTTCCCTGCTCCCAGTTCCGTGTGGAATAGACCTCACCCAGAGACCATCCAGGCTGTCCTGAGCTGGAGCCCTGCTTCCCTCTGCTGTTCTGTGGGTTCTGCCGTTCTAGAATTGGTTCAGAGCCATTTTTTATAGGTTTTTGGAGGGACTCGGTAATGGAGCTCACTCTAGTCCCTGCTTACCAGCCGCCATCTTCCATTTAGGCCCATTCTAAGATTCAGGGTCATTTAGTTGATGGGGGTCCTTGGCCTCAGACAGGCAGCCCAATGCCGGTGATGATTTGTGGGCTCTGCATTAGTTGGTGATTTGCGGGCTGCCTGTTGCTTGCTCCACTGGTCACAGAGGCCCATTAGTTGGCAGCCCCTCTGGGGTCACTGCTGCTGCCCACTGGCTTGGGACCAGGGAATGAGCCCTTAGTTCATCTGGTAAGTTTACTCTTTTGGATTCATCCTGAAGTTTTCTAATGAGGCCCTGGAGGATGGCCTGGAAGAGAGTGGAGAGGACCCAGCATGGTAATAAGAGATTTTTTAACACACACACACACACACACACACACACTCTCTCTCTCTCTCTCTCTCTCTCTCTCTCCCTCCCTTTCTCTCTCTCTCTCTCTCTCTCTCTCTCTCTCTCTCTCTCTCTCTCTCTCTCCCTCTCTCTGTCTCCCTCTCTCTCTCTCACTTTCTCTGCAGTTGGTCAGTTTAAAAATGTTAAAACATGACTACCTTGGGAGTGGGATGTTTAACATCTTTGTGGGATATAGAGCAGAATCCCTACAAATCCGAAACCTCCTTCTTTGACAAATATTCTCCAAATCATTATTATAATATCAAATGATTTGAGCTTCTCAGATTTCTACCAGGTTTAAGAGTCAGCTGTGTCCTCGAGAGAGAACTGAGATGATATTTTGTAGAAAGTTTCCACTGGTGCTCTTGACCCACGGGCCATCCATAAAGCCTATCAGGCTTTTTCTGGGAGTGATTCTCAGGCTGTTGCGGGGCTGGGGGCAGAGGGGGCAGGCTGGAGATTTCTCTTTTACCAGTGAGAGGAGGGAGAAAGATCAAGCCAAAACTTGTAAACTTTAGTTTTTAAAACTTTTTAAAAAGTAAATTCAAAAATTTTTAGGTGAGGCATGGCAGTATGTTTTAAGGAGAGGAAACCAGAAAGTCATGTGCCTTCCTACTACCCTGCTACCCTGCTTTCTGGAGCCCTTCCCCCTCAACCTTATTCCTGGTATCATCTCCATCAGATTGTAAGCCCCTTGAAGACAGGGATTGTCTTTTGTCTCTTTTTGTATCCCCAGTGCTTAGCGCAGTGCCTGGATACATAATTGGCACTTAATAAATGTTTATTGAATGAATGATTGAATCATAATGTCTTTGGCTGTCTAGAAACCTCATTCAGTCAGTCAGTCAATCAAACATTTATTAAGGGCCTTCTATATATCATTCTCCATGCTAGTACATGAAATGGATAAAAACAGAAAAAAAACAATCCCTGCTGTCTGGTAGATTTTATACTATCAAGGGAGACGTGTATGTAAGTTTTATGGCCAGGCTTCTCTTCTTCCCACATGCCCTTTCTCTGTGTCCCCGTGATTGTTCCAATGAGAAGTGATAACTAATCCTTACTGTGGTGTTAATGACCAACCAATCAACCAACAAACCAACCCAATTAGGCCACGAACTGAAGACACAAAGACAGAAGTGAAGCCATCGCCATCTCCAAAGAGCTTATAGTTGGTAGCCGACAGAAACAACACAGAGGCATGGAAGGACATAAAAATACAGACAGAATAAATACACAGTAATGTTCTACCTCGTTACCTTTGGAGAGAATTGGTGGATTCACCTTCTCTGTAGGTCTTCTTCAAGGGAAAACTGGATGACCAGTTGTGAGGGATTTTGTAGAGGGAATCCTTTTTTAGTTAGATACTGACTAGAGGGTCTCTGATAAAGTGCTCACTTCGGAGTCAGGAAGACCCTGGGGCACATGATCACCATGACTTTTAGCCTCGTGTTGCACATGTATACATCATATAAACATATTAATATATATATATATATATATATGTGTGTGTGTGTGTGTGTAAATCATATATATATATATATATATGTATTCATCAGTATATAGTAAACACAAGATATATTTTTAAATATTTACTATATAGGGGTGATATTAAGTAACAAATACATAATGATATATATTACGAATATATGATAATAATTGTTTTCATATATGTGGTAGCTATTAGTATGTTTTTAATAAAGGACTCTTGAGACAATTACTTAGAAGGATCTGGGGTGGCAGAATGTAAGTATTGACAAAGGTGAAGCAATCAAGTATTGATTAAGCATCTACAAAGTGCCAGACCCTGGAGAAAGAAAGGATAAAAGGAAACATTCTGTGCCTTCAAGAAGTGTACATTCTATTCTAGGGCTGGTATACGTACACAGATATGAGTAAACAGAATATATGGGGGAGACAAACAAATAAACATACACATACGTACATACATACACATAAATATTTTTAGGAGGAATGTGGAAGGCAGTAGTTGTTATGGGGGGAGGAGACCCTGTAAGGAAGAGGCTCATGAAGGTGATATGAGCTTTTCTTTTAATCTTATTATTTATCTTAAAATATTTTTTGTTTTTAGCATTATTTTTTTTTTGCATTTCAGACTCTTTCCCTCCCTCTTGCCACTCCCCCACTCACTGAGAAGACATGCAATACAATAGAAATTACGCATGTGAAATCATGCAAAACATATTTCCATATTGGCCATGTGTCACCAACAAAACCAAACCAAACCTGATCCAAACCAACAAGAAAAAATAAAGAAAAAGAAAACTATACTTCAGTTTGTACTCAGAGTTCATTTCTCTCTCTGGAGGTGGATTGCAGTTTTTCATCATGAGTCCTTTGGAATTTTCTTGGATCATTGTAGATTGTCATAATATTGGTGTTACTGTGTACAGTGATCTCCTGGTTCTGCTCACTCCATTTTGCATCCATTCATATATGTCTTCCCGTGTTTTTTTTCCTGAAACCACTGCCCGCCTTGTCGTTTCTTATAGCACAATAGTACTTCATCGCAACCATATGCCACATCTTGTTCAGCCATTCCCTGGTCGATGGGCATCCCCTCGATTTCTAATTCTTTGCCACCACAAAAAGCATTGCTATAAATAATTTTGGACAAAAGCATCTTTTTCTTTTTTCTTGGATCTCTTTGAGGTACAGACCTAGTGGTATTGTTGGGTCAAAGGGTACACAGTTTTGTGTACACCCTTTAGGTGTAGTTCCAAATTGTTTGCTGGAATGGTTGGACTAGTAGGTGAGGTGAGTTTTTAAGAAAAGTGTGTCTCCTAATCCCTCTGATAAGAACCCCCAGATCGTCCCCCTACTCCTGGGAGGCCATCCCCCATTGCCATAGAAAAGAGCAGAAAGACAGGCTCCCAGATGGAGAGCCAGGGGTGGCGAGTTCGAGCTGACCAAGATGGTTTTCTGACAAGTGTATTAGACCTTACTTTGCAGAGCTAGAATCCCGTGATGGAAGACTAGCGAATGCCCCCTCTCTTTCAGTGGTTGCCAGGCCAAATGCTTTTGATGACTACATCAGTAGCTTGTTTAAAGAGGAAGGATGCCCATGCTGGATCAGGCTCCCAGATAGGGTAGAGGAGAGGCAGGCGGCTGGGTCTGTGATGGTGCCAGAAGCCGGTGTTGTCTGTCCCCTCTCAGTGGAGAAAACTCGTCATAATTACAGGGTATCTGCAGTGGCAAACGTGTTCTGGTGTGTGATTTGGGTTAATTACAGCCGGAGTCCTATCAGCTCCTTGACATGGGTTTCTATTCCTGCAAACACCAGTCGGGAAAGAGAGTGGGGGCTGGTGTCGGCTGCTAGGCCCAAAATGAATTCCTGATGTCGATGACTTAGGAGTCGAAAATAGACCTGACGATTTAAAATAAAAGGGAGTTAGTAAAAATATTTTATATTTACATTGCACCTTTCTTCCCAAGAGTTCCCAGCACTTGTGCAAATATTATTTTATTTATCTGCTTGACATGCCTATGAAGTGGGGAAAGGTTAGGGGGAAGGATCCAGTATTCCTAGCCCCTACGTGGGGCACAGCAAGGTTAAGTGAGAACAGCCTGGCTGGAGCTGGGGCCCAATATGATAGCATGTTCAGCCGTGAACTGCAAGGGGTAAATGGTTGGAGCGTTTACATAGAGAGCCAGTGTGGTGCCGTGGGTGGTGTGCTGGATTTGAGATTCGAGGATCTGGGTTCAAATTCTAATTCTGCTATGGCCTTACTTCATGGAGCTGGATTTTCCTCTTGAAAATGAAGGAGTTGAACTAGATGACTGCTAAGACCCCTTCTGGCCCCAAATCTGTGATCCCGTGATCGATCACTGTTGGATCAAAGTAGCATAGAGCATTTATTTAGCACCTTCTGTGTACCAGGCACTGTGTTAGGACACAAAGACAAGATGGAAATTCTTTGTCCTTCATGGATTCACTTTCTCCTTCACTTTGCTTCTTAGTATCCGTTACTCAGCTCAAGTATGAACTTGTCTTAACCCATAATTAGTGACTTTCCTTGGCAAGCTACTGTATCTTCTCTTTGTATCTATGACATATGCGTGTATGTGTATATACACATGTATATATATTCTGTACCATATACAGAAGAGTGTATGTGTGTATACACACGTGCACACACGTACCTATGTATACATACATAGACACCTATATATCCATACAGAGTCTCCCCATTAGAAGCAGAGTCCTTGAGGCTCCCAGTACAGGGTCTAGCACATAGTAGGTGCTTACCAAATGCCTGTTGGTTCGTTGATTGAAACAATTCCTGCTCTCAAGAAGTGTGCATTCTGTGAATGAAGACAAGTTTGCACATATTTACCTGTTTACAAACCAGGTGCTGGGAGAAAACAATTTGCAGGGGGAGGAGGGGTGGAGGAAGGCTCTAACAATGGATGGAGATCAGGAGGGGATTCATGTAGAAGTGAGCCCTCGAGCTGAATCCTGAAGGAGACTTAGGCATTCCCAGAGGCAGAGGTAAGGAGCCAGAGCATTCCAGGCTGCCGAGGCTCCTCTGAGGTGGGAGATGGAGCGTTGTAGATGAGGAAATGGAAGGAGGCCGGAGTGTGGTCACTCAGTCGTCTCATGTCTGTCTCTTTGTGATTCCTTTTGGAGTTTGCTTGGCAAGGGTTTGCCATTTCCTTCTCCAGCTCATTTGGCAGATGAGGAAACTGAGGCAGACAGGGTTATGTGACTTGCCCAGGGTCATACAGCTAGGAAGTGTCTGAGGCTGGATTTGAACTCAGGTCTTCCTGACTCCAGGCCCAAAGCTCTGTCCATTGTGCCACCTAGCTGCTTTCCATTGGCGTGTAGGAGGTGGGGACAGTGATACCTTGAATCAACTTGGAACTCTTCTAGACACCCAGGCCTTTGAGAGGCCCTTTGAGAGGCTTGAAGCACATCTCCTCCCCTCACTCTGTGGTGCTCATCTTTCCTGTTTCTGAAGCCTTAATTCTAATGAGGCATGTTCTTTTCAGGCCATGTCTGTTAATGCTCCCAAACCCCATGTTTGTTAATCCTACCCCCTTTTCCCTTCTCTGTCTTCCCATGGAAATGTCCCCTAGGAACAGTCATAAGAAATTCTAGAGCTAAGATCATAGCCAGACAGTTGGAAAGGAGCACACAGGCATCTAGACCAACCCCTTCCTTTTACAGATGAGGAGACCGAGGGTCAGAGGGGCCACCCAGATAGAAAGTGAGATGCTCTTCTTTGGGATCACAGCACGCGCCGTCCCGCCAAATGCACCCTCACCACCCTGCTTTCATCGAGGGCAAAGTGTGGGCGCTTCCTTCCTAAGGAAGCGAAACCCATGTTTTCAGAGCTCCTCGGAAGTGTGTCAATAGTCATAGCAAACAGCATCTTCTCACCCGAGTACCAAGTGCGAGCAGTGCATTTTTAGTGGTGTATTTAAGATAATTCCCTGAATTAGAAAATCATTCTGCTAACATATTAAAACTATGTTTATATTTCTTTCTTCCCAAGAGCTCATTATAGGGTATCTGGCAGTAGCTGTTACATTACAGGATCTGTGAAAATAACACATTTCTATTTTAAATATGTTAGGGAGATATAAGCCATAAATCCCAGGATGAAATATTTAGCAGCTGGTGGCATCTTGTATCCCGTACAGTCTTTGGGTTGGGGGTTACTGAAACCTCAGCCAGGGCTCCTTGAGGATGTGGGATGGGATTGGACTGGGCTTGACCTTGTGTCCTGGGTTCTATTTGGGTATCCTTTGATCAAGATCAAGGCAGGACCAGAAAGGCTTCCATTATGGCATACATGAAAGAATGAATGAAAATGTGTCACGCAGTGTGCAAAACACTAGAAATATAAATGGAGAAGCTAGAGAGTCCCTGCCCTCAAGGGGCTTATAGTCTAATTGGCAGAAAATATCTAAAAGAAAGTTCAGCTGCAGGGTAGATGGCAAGGCCCAGGGGTCTGAGGTCACTGAAGTAATCAAGATGGCAGTGCCAGGGGACTCGAGGGTGTATCTCAGGATGTGGTTGGGGGGCACAAGCTAAGACCTGGTCATCTTGACTCTTGTCAGAAGGAGTGAAGTTTTGATTGTCATCAGCTGTGAGCAGTCAGGGAAAGGGGGAAGGCAAGCCCAGCCCTTCTGGATGGGCCCTTGGGGAGGGGACAGTGGGGGAAGGGAGGGGAGGATGGATAGGGGTATGTGTGAAGGTATTCCTGCTAATTTGTCCTGCTAATATCTCTGCCCTCCCTCCAAGGTCCATGTTTGGAGGGGCCCAGGACAGATGGAAAGAACCTCGTGCTATGGTGTTGATTTGTTATTTGGTGCATTTTAGTCTGCTTTGAGTTGCAGTCGGTGGGCTTAGAGTCGGGGGTAGGATGAGAATAGAAGCAAGAAGACCAGCTCTGGATAATTGTCATTTCTGTAGTAATTTACAGTTTGCAAATTGCTTTACCCACCTTTCTTTGGGAACCTCACAACCACCTTGTGAGGTGGGTATTGCGAGTCTTCCTATGCCTACCTTAGAGATGAGGAAACTGAGCCCCAGATAGCTGAAGTCAGTTTTCTGAGGTCTAAAGGCTGGCCAGCAGGGTGTGGATGCAGAGCTTACGTAGGATCAGAGATTTAGAGCTAGCAAGGACCTCGGAGTCCAACCTCTTCATTTTACAGATGAGGAAACAAGCGGCTTGCTTCGAGTCCCACAGGGAGCATGTGTCGGAGGCTGGATTTGAAGGTGGTCTTCTTGACTCCAAATCCAACGCTCTGCCCAGCTGGCCGGTGCTGCCTCTTGGAAGCCAAATGGTCCCTGCTGAAGCTAAACCTCATTTGCTCCCTTGGAGCTATTGGCCATGGGCATGGTAGACATGGTGTTGGTTTTGAGGTCAGGAAGACCTAGTTGAGATTCTATACCTGACACTCCTAGGCTGGGTGGCCCATAAGGAGGTCACTTAATATTTCTGCAAAAATGGAGTGCCCCTTGAGCCCTTGTCCCAGTATAAGTTGTGTGAGTGTGAAGTGCTTTGTGGTCCTCGAAGGGCTTTTCATAAATATCAGTTGAGATGGAAAGATGTGTGTGACCTTGACTAAATCATTTCCCTTGTCTTGGTCTCAGTTCCCCCTTTTGAAAAATAAAAGGCGTTAGACTCAGTGGGCCTTGAGTTATCTTCCAGGTCTGGGGCTGGGGCCCTCGGACCCCATGACTTAGATGACCTCTGAGATCTTCCCAACTAGAAAGCTTATGACTTTGTAGGTGCCAAGTGATGTTCTTCATCTCCCACTTGGCTAAGCTGAGGACCCCATAAAGACTCTTCCTCCCTCTAGAGCTCTAGCTGAGGTGGAGACTTTGTTTTGTTCACAGGTTTGGCTCATCTGTCTCTACCTCCATTCCCCATTCCCAGGGGCTGACCCGTATTGGTTCCATTCATCGCCAAGCCCGGCCTGTTCCCTTCACCCCTTGAGGGACACTCGATGGCGGCGTGGGATGCTGACAGGAGAAGCTGGCTTGACAAGGGCTTGTCCTTGATAAAGCCTCCCATTCAGAGCCAGCAGGAGTGGGGGAGAGGCTCCAGGGAGGCCGGTAGCTTCTGTTCTGGGAATCTTACCAAATTTAATAAGGAGTCACCACTAGCTCTAACACATTTTAAATTACCCAAGTGTGAGATCCTGACCTTTTTTTTTTTAATGGCCTACTTACCGGGGTAGAAGGCAGCTTTGATGATAAGAGTCTTTTTCCGGGTTGCCTGAAACTTTATTCCCAATTTAGAAGCATGGGGAAAAAATAGGTAACCGATTTTAACAATAACAGTAACGAAAAGCTTTGCTAAAGACTATACTCTTTCCCCTACTTCTGACCCTGTTAAAAATAATAGAAGCTTCCACCCTGAGACTCCTTTGTGTTGGGCAATCACTGTTTATGGATGCAGAACCTGAGACATAGAGGTTAAGTAACTTGCCCGGTGTTTACACCAGTAGGATCTGAGGCATGATCCAAACTCGAGTCTTCCTAAGTCTAGTACCCCGCATGCAACATCAAACTTCTTTTTAAAAGCTATATAGTT
Organism: Trichosurus vulpecula; assembly: GCF_011100635.1. Taxonomy (NCBI): domain Eukaryota; kingdom Metazoa; phylum Chordata; class Mammalia; order Diprotodontia; family Phalangeridae; genus Trichosurus; species Trichosurus vulpecula. The sequence goes on from NC_050579.1 coordinate 25,520,017, forward strand.
AACTAGGTCTTTTCTAAGTTAGCACCTTCTTGTGAGCGTATGGGGACTTCAGCCAGAGGAGGACCCATGGGATGGCTGTGGGGAAGGCACTGTTTCTGACTTGTGCCTGGAATTCTCTCCTTCCTCCTCTCTGCTTCCTGGGCTACCTTCTGCTCCTGGCTCAAATCCCACCTTCTATAAGAAGCCTTTCTCACTCCTCCTTGAGGCTAGTGCCTTTCCTCTAAGTGATTACCTCTGATTCATCCTGTCCGTATCTTCTTTATTCATTCATTCATTCGTTTATTTTTTTATTAAATGCAATCACGGTTAAGTGACTTGTCCAGGGTTTCACAGCTAGTAAGTTGTCTGAGGCCAGATTTGAACTCAGGTCCTCCTGACTCCTGGGCTCTGTCCACTGTGTGTATCCTGTTTGTTCATAGTTGTTAACATGTCATCTCTCTTGTTAGCTTGTGAGCTCCTTGAGGGCAGGGACTGTCTTTTGGCTTTCTTTGTATCTTAGCTTTTAGCCTGGCACATAGTAGGCGCTTTATAAATATTTATTCGTCGATTGACTCAAATCCAGTCCTGGTCTCTGACTTCCCATAAGGGGAAAAAAAACACACCACTAAATGGCAAATAAGTAAACAAGCTTTTGTGCCCTGGACTTTAGGCGTCTGTGCCTTATGAAGGAAGGACAGGATTGAAGGGGAAGGCAGTTACCAAACTCCTAAGCTCACGTACACTTGACGATCGTTTGCCTTTTGGTTGGGTTTCTCTCAAGCTTGGTTTTTCCACCCAACAGTGTTTCCTCTTTTAGTCCCCACCTTCTCTTTCTTCACTCCTAACTATGCCATCCAGCTCATTTCACTTCCAAGCAGTCATTCTCATAGTGCTTTTATGGCATCATCATCTGTATTCTGAGCCTCGTTTCCTTCCCCTTCTCTTAAAGAAGCCAATAAAGAGTACCTGTAGATGGCAAGTGGATTATGTGGGGAGAGCGTTGGGAGAACTGATGGATACTCCCTTCCTCGGCATCCTCGAGATTCCAGGAGAGTGTGAGCGAGGCTCCTGGCCCACTAGTGCGCTTAGGGAACAGCGTGAACAAAGAGACTCACGGGATGGCAGATGTAGGAGTATCCAAATGACTGACATCACAGATTAATCTGTATATAACCAGTTATTAAGCACCTACTATGTGTCAGGCACTCTGCTAGGGACTGGGAATACAGCATTAAAAAAATGAAACAGCCCTGCCCTTAAGGGTTTACTTAGATTCTGCTGGGAGGAAAAAAAAACACATCTAGTTAAAAAAAATATAACATATGTATGTTATATGTGTGCATGAATATGTGTGTATATATTTTATTCAAGGAGAAGGGGGAGACTTACTGATAGCTGCTGGGGAGGGGAGTGGTATACCAGGTGGTAGTTGAACTGAGCTTTTGTGTTAAGTCAATTTTTTAATGTCTGACTCTCCATGAGCCCATCTGGGGTTTTCTTGGCAGAGATGCTGGACCTGGTTCACCATTTCTTTCTCCAGCTCATTTGACAGATGAGGAAACTGAGGCAAACAGGGTGAAGTGACTTGCCAAAGGTCACACAGCTAGTATGTGTCTGAAGGCAGATTTGAATTCAGGTCTTCCTGACTTTATTAACTAGGTGGGGGCTCCTGATTGCTAAAGGTGGAATTGAGTAGGGAGAGCATTCGAGACTTATCATCTTCTCATAAATCTTACAGAAATGGTTTCTACACTCATGTTCCCTTCATTATCTTTTAAATGGTAAGTTTCTATTGACCAGAAAATCTGACCGCCAGCCAAATTTGATAAGACGTTCTCGAATTAAGCAGTGAAACTAGAAGGCAGCGTCGTCCCTTTTTAGGTTAAGCCTTATGTGGAGCCCGAGAGAAGCCCCCCGAATTATGGAAGGTTGGAGGAACATGTTCTGATGCTAATTGGGTTTAGAGTCTTGGTGTTGGAGGCTCTTGGTTTTTTGTTTTTTGTTTTGTTGTTGGGAGGGATGTGGAGGAGATGTATGCTCAAAGCTGTCCTATGGGAATGGCTTACATTATTTACTCATGGAGGTTAAACATGCCAAGACCATCTGTTGTTAATTTTGTTGCTGCTTTAAATTCCATTCTTTGGCTGAGTTTTAAGCACTGAGAGCAAACTTAGACAGAAGCAGGGGCATTTTTGAGTCACAAACCACTGGGTCCACATGGTGGTTTTCCTAAGTGCCATTTTCCAGTGGACCGTCATTTGACTCCACGTTGGCTTCTGATGGTGTGGGCCTGGGATTGGGTGCCTCTCCCCTTCACTCACTTTCTTCTGTATTTCCCTGTGTAATTATTAGTCCACCTACCAAGGGAGTTCTTGGTGTGCCAATGGGTGATTATCGATGAATTGCTTTTAAGACGTTTGGACATGACTTAGTTTTTTTTTTTTAATGAAACTCTTATAAGTCTGGCTGAGTTATTAGAACTTGTTAGAAGTGGAAATATGAAGATGGAATTTCTTGAGTCCATACGTAGGAATTTCTTCCCTCCCAGCCAGTCCAATCCAATTCAGCAGACGATCCTTAAATGTCAATAATGTTGACGATGATGATGATAACTAACATTTAGATAGGCTTCAAGGTCTGTGAAGTGTTTTCCATACATTATCTCATCTGAGCCTTACTGCAGCTTTTATGAGGTAGGTAATTTGATTGCCCTCATTTTAGAGGTAAGGAAACCAAAGCTGTGAAAGGTTACATGATTTTCCCAGGCTCCTGCACGCCTGGTTAGGATTGGGGGAAGGACTGGAGCTCGAGTCTTCCTGACTCTTTAAGCCCCCACATCTCCATTCACTAAGCCACCTGGAAAATAGTCAGAAAATGCCTGCCCCCAAGGAGCTGCTATTCTGCTGGGAAAGGGTTGCACAGGCATCTCCCCAAAATCCCACACACTTGATCTCAGTTTTCTTAACCTAGACTTCCTGCCTAGATGGGTTTTGAAAGCCCAAATATCAAGGTGGTTTGTAGTGAATTTTTCTGGGGAACTTGTTTCTCTGATCTTTGGATTGAAAGTAAGCTCTTTGGTCCAGGGAGGATACTTTCATTTTGGTTTTTTTATTCCCACTTACAGGTGTCTAATAAATGCTTGTTGACTGATCAAGAAGAATCCTTTATGGTTGGAGAATGCATCAGGGCACTAGACCAAGGCCTAGACTAATGCAGACCCCTCTGAAATTGGTAATCACTGGAGTTGACCAGTGGACTCTCAGAGACTCAGTAAGGAGAGCATTTCCCAAGAGTTCCCTTTGGCAGTCGTGGGCAGGAACAGTATATTTGAGAATCAGCATCTCTTCTCTTTTCAGTTCTCAGGAAGTCTGAAAGCTCCTTTTTTGAAAATCCTCTTTGATAGGCAGTAGTTTCTCTCACACAGTTCCTGTCCCAAACTCCATGGGAAGATGAGCACTCAAGGTGGTCGCTAATTGGGAAGTACACAGACAGACTTGAGGTTCAGCTGGTGCTTTGTCCTCAGAAACTCAATCTGTCCTTCAGTATGCATTTACCATCCCTAAAATGTGCTAGCCATCAGGGATAAAGCGATGAAAGTGAATTGTTTGTGCCTTCACTAAGCTTCCATTGAATGAATGAATAAATGATTGAGGAAGCATTTAATATGTGCTGACTATGGGACAGGCAGTGTAGGTATTTTATCATGAGAGATGTCTACACACACATATATGCGTATACATGTTCACACACTCAGAATAAATAGAATTATCTGGGGGGTGGAATTAGGAAAGACCTCAAGAAGAAGGTGGCCCTTGAGATGTGACAGGAAGGAGACTGGGAATATGGAATCAGAGGAAAGGAGGGAGAGCATTCTCAGCGTGGAAGACAACCACGGTAATGAGCCAGGAGCTGGAGATGGTGTGGACTGTGTGAGAACCACAGAGTTCGGCACCACCATAGGGAGGGAGTGCGTGCATCCAGGAGATTGAATTATAACAGGGCTGAGAAGGTCAGATGGGTTCAGATTGAGGTGGTCTTGGAATGCCCAGCTCTACCGATACCCTTTCTTTAGAGGACAAGGCAAGAGCCATGGTGCCAGTCCTTCTCAACTTTTGTCCCCGTGGGAGGCAGGATGTGGCGCCCTGGGAGATATATTGCCAGCTTAAACACAATAGCCCACGAATCGTGAAAGACACGGCATGAGCCATTCAGGGAGACAGATTTACTCCTGGTCCTCCGCTCCGACCATATATCCATCTGCTTGGAGAGAAACAGCCTGGCCACTGGATTACATTTCAGGAAGGGCCTCCCGAGAGATGATGGTGTCCTGTACTTCCCGTTCTCTGGACTGAGGGTGCATGCGTCCATTGGCAGGGGGTGGACATTAATGTTGGCTTGGCGAGGGACATCTTTCCTTGGGTTTTCAGAGCAAGGGGAGGGAGGAAGTCAGGAAAAAGGAGTGTGTGTGTGGGGGGGGGCTTCAGCTGCAGTGATGGATGTGGTTTTGGTAGCTACGGTATCTATGGGGGAGAAGGGGATGTGTTGTTATGATTGTTTTTATAGAAGGGGAAACAAAAGGTATGATTGACCCAAGAAAATTAGTAAAATCTAATGCTGCTTACTGGAAATTTCAAAATTGACACCCAGCAGAATTTCTCCTGGTTTCTCCTATTGAATAGAAGCTCCCTGAGGGTAGATTTTCATTCCTGGTTTTGTATCATTGGCACTATGCCTGGCACATGGAGGGGGATCGTTGATGGCATTTCAAAACAGCATCTGCTGGAGGCTTCAGCTCTGCTCCCCACTGTGAGTGCCTTCCATTCTAAGCTCATCTTAATTGTGCCGTATCTTGTCTATACCATCTTATATCCATACTGGCCCCTGCTTTGGAACCTAAGTTCCCTGAGCACAGGGAATATTTTTGCTTTTTCTCTAGCCTAGCCCAGTGCCTGGCACATACTCTAAGCATTTGGTTAATTATTAACATGAGACTTTTGACCTCTGGATTTTAAATCTCTCATCTGTAAAATTGGATTGGGGAGGGTAATTGAGCTAGGCATTCTGTGGACGCTTGCTGTGGTTTTAGACCCTATATCACCAAGGTTGGAGGACTTGTCTTTGATAATAAAAATCTAATAATGAATACCGGTGGATCGAATTGAATCAATCAGCAAACAGCTATCTGATTCACATTTACATTGGGTTTTCCAGCTCTCACTTCATCCATCCCTCCCCGCTGTGTGCCAGGCAGTGGTGATACAAAGAAAGATGAGGAGTTTATGTTAGGATGATGAAGAAGATGATGAGGATGGCTAGCATGGATGATGATGAGTTTTAAACTTTATCGGAGTGCTTTCCATACTTTATCTCATGTGATCAATAGGGGAGACAACACGTGCACAAATAAATACAAAACGAAGGTTGAAGCACTTTCTCTAATAACAATAAGAATGTAGAAGGGGGCTGCTTTTGGGGGCGAGGGCAGCCATTCTTCACTCCCCAGAGAGGCTGGCTGACCACTTAAGCCGAATGTTCCAGAGGTGATCCCTGATGAGTCGGACTGCATGGTCCTTAAGGTTAATTAATCAATCCCTAAGCGTTTACCAAGAGCCTGATGTGTGCCTGGCGCTGTGCTAAGCGTAGAGGTTGAAAGGCAAAAATGAAGCCATCCCCAATGACTAGACTGAGACGGCGTTTTCTTCACCTAATGGTCTTCAGCACTTTTCAAGAGTACACAAAGATCTCTCGATTATTAGTTCCGTTTTGCTTTATCGGCATCATCCTGATTTTCTGTGCCCCCCCCCCACTTTTTTCCCCTTCTGTTTGTGCTGGGAAAAAGGCATGTAAATATGTGATTTACTCTCAGAGTGAAGCAGGCCTGGGCCATTTCAAAGAACAACTAATGGGAATTTTCTAAGCACTGTAATATGCAAAATAGATTTTCAGAGTTGCCCTTTGGGACAATCAATACACATTCAGTCCAGCAGCCAGAGTCATTAGCAGACAAGAAGTTGGCTATCTGATTCACATTTACATTGGGTTTTTCAGCTCAAATAGAGTCTCATTTCACGTCTCCCTCCCCCTCCCAATTAATAAATGTTAGGGGAGGAGTCATCACTGCTAAATGCCACCCTCCCCTTCTTTAGGCCCTTCCGGGGGCAGTGGGTGCCCTGGAGAGGCCCAGGCTGAAAGCTGAATTGATGGTCAGGACAGTCAGCAGGCGGCTCCCGTCTGCATCTGGACCCTCCGATCGAGCCTCCTCAGCACTGACGCATCATGTCGGTCAGCTAGTGCTTATAGGCACACGCATCTGGCCACTGTTCCATCTCATGCAGCTAAGCATGAGATTGCCTGTTGTCTTCCAGTCTCCAGTACTTTGCCCAGGCAGTACCTTATCCCTGGAATGTGTGTTTTCCCTTTCTCTTCATCTTAGAATCTCCAGGGTCTTAGGAAATTCCTCCACCCCTGCCCCTCAGCCCTGGCTCCTTCCTTCTAACTACTTGTATGTTTTAGATTTCCTTATTTGTATATACTTTGTTTCCTCTGCAGGAGAATGAAAGCCCCCCGAGGGCTGAGACTATTTCCTTTTGGTTTCTGTATTCCTGAGATCAGTCTTCCATAAAGACCTGTCAGATTGAATCATTGAGTTGAGGGGGCCTGGAGTTGCCTTTCTTTCATTCCTGCTGAGAGTAGGACAAGATAAAATGGCCTTACATTTCAAGAGGAAGGATTTCAGTTGGAATTCCTCCTTGACAGACATTTGGGAGTGGTCTCCATCTGGGCCAGGTCAGGAAGCCTGTGGGACTGTCCTTTGGTGTTGGGTAGTCTGACCTCCATAGGCCTCTCAACTTGGAGATTGAAGGCATTGGAGAGGGTGTCTTGTCCAGCTGGGCATCGTTTGGTAGGCGAGGAGATGAGGCCAAGAGGGACCATGTGGCTCATCCAACACCACTCAGGTTATAAGAGGCAAAGCCAGGATTTGAACCCATTTAGATGGGCTCCGAATCCAAGGCAGTATCCGCTGCCCTGGTAACACCGGGCATCTTGTGGGCATCTGGAGTTGGGTGTCAGGGTCAGGGGGAGGGTATTAGAGGAATGCCTTTTAGTGCCCATGAACTGGGCTCTGGTTTAGCCCTCTGGAAGCCTCTTTGCCTCTCTGTGCCTCAGTTTCTTCATCTGCAAAATGGGGAGATTGGCACTGTTAGGATGGCAAGTCATGATAGAACCCCCTGTGTCCTGATGGAAAACAGGGTTGGAGGAAGATGGCTTTGACAGCTGTGTCCAGTGGATCCTTGGGAGTGGGAGAGGCTGGATGAGGGAGAAAAGCTAGGGGGCTGTTATGATTGTCTCTCCTGTGGCGGGAGGGCGGGCGGGGGGCTGGGGAGGATGTTGCAGTCATTTCAAGGAATCCATCCTTTAAATAAGTGTAAAACAGAAGCAAATATATTTTGATAGGCTGAATAAATCAGCAGCATGGCATATTATAGAAGACCTGTGTTCAGATTCTCTGCACGGGGGTCTACAGCTTGTGTGCCTCCTGGTTAGTTCCATCTCACAGGGTTTCCATTTTCTCATCTGCAAGATGAACTAGACACGGGGCTCTGCATACCCTCCAAGATCCTTTTGGCCCTCAGCTCTGGTCCTGTGATATCTCTGCACCTCATCTCCTCCATCTGTTTGCAATGACGCCCCAAGGGCCTCCTGTAAATATTAATAGGGACTGACATTTATCTACGGCTCATAGCAACTCAGTGAGATAGGGAATACTAGTGTTGTCTCCAGCCCGAAGATGAGTTAACTGGGGGTCAGAGAGATTAAGTGGCTTACTGCTTCACAGGAAGTGAGTTTTGGGGGGCCTCTGGGGGATGGAATTTGAACCCAGCTCTTCTCCAGATCTAGCACCCTCTTCCGGCTCCAAGTCTGTGATTCTTTGTCTTATGCACGATATTTTAACAAATTGTCTTTTTTATTGTAGAATTAACAATGATCAGCAAACAGAAGTATTTCTACATACAGGGTGTTCCAAAAGTCGAAACCGTTAAAGCTTAAATACAGGTTCTATATAATATTATAACATATAATAATATAGAATATTATAATATGTAATTACATATAATATAGATATAATATGTATAACATGGTATATTGTATATTTTAAACTATTAAAACTTCCTTTTTGGAATGCCCTGTATAAAGAAAAATGAGAAGTCGAGCTTTTCTTGTTTAAAAGTTTTTTGGGTCCAAAATCTCTTTTGTGTTTTTATATCACCCATTTCCCCTAACCATCTCCCCACCCCACCTCAGAATCCCATTCATTATAACCATGGGGGAAAAAAGAGGAAACAAAACAATCAGGCAGGACTACCCACCATATCAACTAAATTCAACATCATAACACATTATATTTTAATTGCATGCAAATGCTGCAGTTAATAAAATGCAAATTCATTTAAAGGTATTCTTGAATTGTATGTATAGGAGCTTTGCGTGGTCATATATTTTCTCACTCAGTAGACACCATGGGTGTTAGAGGATCTAGGGGAAATTGACAGCCGGACAGGGTCCACTGATGTGAGAGTTAGCTGAGTGTCTTTGACCTTCAGGAGTTGTCCGACCACTCTCAGTTTCCTTATCTGTAAGAGGAGGGCCTGGGGGCCCTTCTAGCTCCTGTTTCTCACTCTGGGAAGGTACTCTAGCCATGACCTGAGACCTGGGATCCCCATAAGTTAAAGGAATCAGATTGGAGGCTAGGTCTCCCCTTACCCACCCACCCACCTCAGTCAGTCAAGCATTTATTAAGTGCCTACTGTATGCTGGGCACCATGCTAAGCGCTTCATACAGATCTGGCTCAGTTCTGTGATTGCAAAACCAATAGATCAGGGCTTCATTTAAAAAAAAAATTGCTAATTCTATTTTTGCGCCATCTTGCTATTTATGCTTTTTTTTGGTATGAATGATTAATTAGAAAACTAATCATTTGTAAATTGCGAGTGAAGCAGACATCGGCCCTGCCTGTGGGGAGCCGGGAGCCTCTGAGCTTGGGTGTAGTTCAGAGCCGGCCGGCCGTGGGCTGGCGGGGGAGTATTCCCACACTAGGACTGGATTTACATGAAACTCCCTTTCAGCATCCTAATGATGGTTAGAGCTAAGGAACCGGGGCAAAATATTAACAAGTGGGAAGAGTAAATATTTAATGCCTCCGCATCTTTTTTAGCTTATTATGAGCATGGCCCTGATTTGGGAGGATGGGGGAGGCAGCTCCTGGACCAGAGAGGAGATGTCACCTGGTATCAGCTTCATATTGAAAATTAAAACCCTTTCTGTGGGACTCTGTTTTCTCATCTGAAAAATGGGGACCATTTTTGACGCAAGGGAGAGTAAGTCAGGAGAAAAGCACAGGCTGGCTGTTATTGCTTTCATGTTTATGGTCAGCGGGGCCACTTGGCCTAAGTGACTCCATATTGGGGTCCTGTCATTTATGATGACAACATCGAGCAATATATTTCGAAAATCACAGTTGTCAGGGGAGACATGTCCGTACGTAAATCTATGTGAAATCAGCATAAGGTTATGTTTCAAAGGAAGGCATTAGCATCCCTGGAGAATCAGGGGAGGCTCTGAACTTGGAGGGCATCTAGGGATTCTAGGAGGTCACGTTGAGAAGAGAGTGCATCCCAGGCATGAGGTACAGTCTATACAAAAGTATGGAGGTGGGAGATGGAGTAAGACGTGGGAAGAATAGTAAGAAGCTGGAAAGGGGTGCTTAGAGGTTACCCGGTCCAAAGTCTTCGTTTTACAGATGAGGGTGCTGAGACCCAAGGAGACCCAGGCACGCAGATAGTAAAGCGGCTGATCTGGATTTGAACTCAGGTCCTCTGCCTCCAGGTCCAGCCCACTTTCTTTGGCATGCCATTGGCTCCTTGCTTGGATCACACTCTTCCTGTTCTTTAGGGCCCCACTTGATCCTGCCCTTTCCATGAAAGCCTTCCCTGCCCATCTGAGTGGAGCGTCAGCTCTCATTCCAAAAGACATTCAAAAAGAAAGGAAATAAAAAGAAATAGGCCTGAGTGCTCCCGGTGAGGAGGAGCACCCATCTGGTTGATCACACTTCACATTTCCTGGCCCTTAACTCTTTCACAGATAGCTCCCGGCATTGGAAGGGAAAACCTACCCTGTTACCACATCTCTCCAGGGTAGAGGTTTATGACTCGACCAGAGTGAGTCACGATGCCCGTGTGGGAAGAGCCTCTTGGCAGCGGGGCCTGGCTGGCAGGAGCACACCTGGGAGGCTGCCAGGGAGTGGGGAGAAATGCTCAGCCCAGGGAGAACAGCTCTGCTGGAGGACAGGTGAGCTCCCCTGCCTGGGCTTGTGCTTTGGCAGGGGGGCCAACGGATGCCTGCTTTCTGGTACCTCATCCAACTCTGTTTATAGTGGAGCCCTGATGGCAAGAGCCTGGCGGTGGGAAAAACTTGGGCTCCCAGGCTGCAGCTGAGGCAAGCTGAGCAAGAGTGCTGAGGGTGGCACTTTAGGTGGCGATCACACTTTCAGAATGGCAGAATTTCAGATTTAGAAAGAACCTTAGAGAACAGTTAGTCCAAACTGGACTTTATGGAAACTGTCTCCTGTGACACAGCAGACAAAATGCTCATCTAATCTCTGCTGGATACACCCACACACACCCACACACGTGTGTGTGTGTGTGTGTGTGTGTGTGTGTGTGTGTGTGTGTGTGTGTATGTACAAGATGGACCCACTATGGCTAATAAGGCAGCAAGTGTCAAACACCTACTATATGTGGGCCCACTAGGGATACATGTACAAAAGAAGAAATAGAATCTGTGCCTTCAAGACGCTTACACGTTAATGGAGGAGAGTGCTCTATCTCCCCTCCCTCCCCTGCCCTCCCTTCCCCACTCCTCCCTTCACTCTTCCCTCACTACCTACCTTCCTCTCTTCCTCTCCCTTCCTTTCCCCCCTTCTCTTCTCCCTCCTTCTTTGCTCTTTTCCTCTCCCCTCTTTCCTCCCTTCCTTTCTCCCTCTCCTCTTCCTTTTTCTCTTTCTTTCCTCCTTTTCTCTTCCCCCTGTCCCTCCCCCCTGCACATGTATGTACATCTATACACACACACCTGCACATAGATGTTCATACATACCATACTAGCACACACAAATGAACACAAATGTACTCAGATTTGAGCGGGAGGACTGAGCGCTTAGGGGGACCAGGAGAGGCTCCAAGCAGAAGAGAATGAGAGGCAGATCCTTAGCGGGAAAGAGGGAAGGGCAAGAGCTCGGATGAACTAATGGAGACTGGAGGTGGAGTATGGAGGAGCAGAGAGCAGGCCAGTCTGACTGGATCCCAGAATGTCTGGGTGGGGGCGGGGGGAGTCACGTGCAGGAGGCTGGAAGGTAACCAAGGGCCAGGTCTTAGAGGATTTTAAAAAGCTCCTCAGAGGGATAAAATGTTAGCAATGTCTCTTATTGTTAGGAGATTTCTCCTTCATAGCTGGCTTTCTACCAAGCAACCCCTGAAATTTTACATGGAGACTCACCACCCAGAATGGTACCAGGAGGAGTCAGTGGAAGGAACACCAGCCCCTTGGGGGCCTAGACTGTTCCCCCAAGGCCTGACTCAATGTCTGAGCCTCAGAGTGGCTTAATCAAGCTCATCGACTGATAGGTTGTTCTTGGAAAGGTAGGGACAAACCTTTTAGGACAGCACTCCTCCACCACCCAGCTTCTTCCTGGCGCAGCGTCATCAGCGAGTTCCAAGGTTCCAATACTGCTTCCTTCCCATCCCCTGTAGCGGAAACCCTCTGCCTGCTCCCCTCTCCCAGCGCAGGCTCATCCCGCTCAAATGAAATATCGTGTCTTCCTTTTGAAAAAAAAAAAAAACACACCACCGCCACAGAAGGGGATTAGACCATAGAATGGACTACTTATGTGTCAAATTAAGCGTTTTACACCGAGGGTGTTTTTGAGTTATGTGAGCAGTAAAAATATGTATTAAGCTGCCAAGCCTTTTAAAAAATGCATATTATTTAGCGGATGGCCTGCACCAGTCTGATGGACCCATAATGGCATTTTGAGTAAATATGCCTTCAAACAATTTATGAAACTTGTATTTACGTGTGTATTAAGCAGCTGGGGTCGGGAGTGACCCAAAGTTATTACCAGATGACAGCTGCTGTCTGGTGGTGGCCAATTTGAAACGAATTGGTGGTTTTCTTCTGCCACGCGGATGAAGAAGGTTCTGTGTCACCTACCTGAATGGCTCATGAAGTTGGCAGGCTTCCTGGCGGCCCTGTGGGCTCATGATGTTAGGGCCAGAGCCGGGGGCTCTTCATCTCTCTAGGAAACTTTCTTAGGTTGACACCACGATGTTGTCATGTAGCATCCATAACATCATCCATCTAGGGTTGAAGGGGACCAGAGAGACCACTGAGTCTAGCTCCCTTGTTTTATGGATGAAGTCCAGAGGGGTCTAGATTATGGATCTATATCTGACGGGGACATTGGGGATTGTCTAGTTCTGACACAGTTTCATTTCTGGACCTACTGTGTTATGTCTGTGCAGAGGCAGACTGGAAGGTGAGATTCCCGGGTTGCTTTCCATAGTATGTGTATAGCCACACGTAAGAGTGTGTATGCCGTCCTATGTATGGAATGATCATGTACCCTACTGACCTCAATAGGGCACGCCTGTCTCCAGTAGAGGGGATAGGAGTGTCCAGACTCGTCTGCTCTCCCTCTAGTCCAGTTTCCCTTATGAGTCAAGCACATTTGGGACACAGCTGGCCAGAGTTAAGAGTGCATTGCTGTGGCCTTGGGTCAGAGCCAAGTTCACTGGCCCATATATAGATCCTGGGTTGATGCTGATCAGCACCACGTCCCTGTCCGACCCTGCCAGCTACTGGTTTTCCTCATCTGATTCACAAGGGGGCCAGACTCATGGCCTCTGATATCCCTCCTGGCTCTAAATTGGTGGTCCACTGACCTTCATGGAGGTCCCTGAAAATGGCGAGTAGGAGTCATGCAAACCCTCTGCCCCATTCATCTTCCTGTGTAGGTAGTTATTCTGACCGAGCCTGCCTGATCACTTTGGAAAGGACCTTGGAGATCCCTTTAGCAACCTGAGGATGATGCCTCTTAGTGAATGCATGAATGACCTAAGGCAGAGGCTTTTTTTTTTTTTTTACCAGAGAGGTTAAGCAATTTGCTCAAGATCACACAGCAGTTTGAATCAGGGAAATAATTAAGTGCCTCTACCATGGGCGAGGCATTGTCCCAATGGCCAGGAGATAAAATGAAAACCAAACCAGCCCTTTCCTTGAATAGCTAATTTTCTGCTGTAATATTTGCATGGTTAAGTACATACGAGATTATCTGAGGGGGGAGGATGTCCAAAAGCTGGTTAGCACACCAGAGCAGAGATCAGAACCCAAGTCTCTGGATTCCTAATGCAGTGTTCTTTCTACTGGCTGAGGGGGAGACACATTCTGTTTTCCAGAAAACAAGTTTTATTTAATTATTCGTTAAGAGAAATGGGCCAATATGTGGTTAGTTATTTTCTCATAGTTTCTCCAAATTGAAAGATACCAGAGGCCACACTGTCCAGTCATATAGGAATGTCCTTTACCACGTCCTTGACAAATGGCCATCCAATCTTTGTATCAAGACATCCAATGAGGAGAGGTTGTGCGGTGAAAATAGTGTACTGGCTTTGGACTCGAGTCCTGGGTTCGAATTCTGCCTTTTGTCGCTGACTACCCATGTGACCTTGGGCAAGTCGCCTCTCTGTCTGTTCGCTCCTCTGTCAAACAAAGTTAGAGCAGGCAGCCTCTAAATCCTTGACCTCCCGATCCCACCCTTTGCACTTTCAGACAGCGCTACTCATGGGGGAGTTTTCTTGAAATCCAGCTCTCTGCAGATCCCTGCCCACCTTGGCTCTTTCCTCTCCCTGGCCCAGCAGAGTTATCTCTTCCCTGTTCCACGTGACAGCCCCTCTTCTCTTCACCTGAACCTTGGCCTCCATTCAGCCACCCCCCCACCCCCCTACCCCGCCCTCCTGCCCGGGCCTCCATGGATAGATAGACTGCGGCCGAGCCCAAGAAGTCGTTCAGCCTAACAGTTATAGACACGGTCTGGCAACGTGTAGACAAATCGCTCTAGGTATTTTCAAGCCTATTTTTATTTGTTGCATAACTCTGATACTCAGGTTTTCTGGGGGCTTTGGAGAAATTCCATCTGGCCCCTGGCTCGTGGAGGACTTCGCTGGCTCGGGGTTCTGATCTGTGCAGAGGCGTGGCGGGTGGGATTCTTTTTCCAGGGACTCATGAGGAAATTGAATTAGAAATCAGCAGCAACTGATAGCTGTCTCCCATATCACGTAAGCTCTGTGGACCTCAAGGAGGGGGTTGGACCTTTAAGGTCCAACTTTTAGACTTATGATCCGATGACCTTTCAGTCAATCAACAAATATTTATTGATGATGCAACTACTATGTGCCAAGCACATAGACAGCTGAGTAGCTCAGTGGATAGAGCACTGGGCCTGGAGCCGGGAAAACCCGAGTCCAGATCTGGCCTCAGACACTTACTAGCTGAGTGACCCTGGGCAAGTCACTTAACCCCGTTTGCCTCAGTTTCCTCCTCTGTAAAATGAGCAGAGAAGGACATGATGAACCAAGAAAACCCCAAATGGGGTGACGAAGAGTCAGACGTGATTGAGCAGCAAATCAACGTGCCAGGTGCTTAGATGCTAGAAATGCAAGTATGAAGAATGAAGCAATTCCTGTTCACAACAAGCTTCCATTCTAATGGGACAGACAAGTAGCTGTGCACATATAGAGAGTGTACGGTTGATAAACGCATGCACAAGGTGGTTAAATCCAGGGCAGTTTGGGAGATGGCACTAGCAGATGGGCGATCAGGCTTCATGTAGAAGCCGGTGCCTGGCCCGCAACCTCAGGAAAGAGGGGGCCGTGAGGCTGCAGTGAGGAGAGAGTGGGCACTCAGGGTAAGGTCCGGCTGGTGCCAAGCCAATGGAGATGAGGAGAGAAATGGAGAGGCCAGCCTGAGAAAGTCTGCTATAAACAAGGTAGTGGGTAAGAGAACTGAGATTTCACATCCCTCCTGGGTTGTGTGCCGTAACATTTGCCTGTGGCAAGCTTCTCTTGGGACCTTAAATACCTAGGGTGCCTTCTAAGGCCAGGGCTCCAGCTGGCTTCTCAGAGAACTCAGATGGGGAAAGGCTTTTTTCCACCCACCCTCAGTCCTACTGATTGCTTCCTTCCCAGTAAATTTGCAAATACACGATCCCCTCTTCCAATCCCCACAGCTTGTAGAGAGAACTTCCTTCTGCATGGGAAAGTGCAGGTCGGTGGCAGTAATGTGCTGATTGCCTTTCTCTTGTGGATGTTTCTGGCAAATCTCCATCCTTGGTGATGATGATTAAGTCTCATCCCTCCCTAGATTTTCGACCACTTGGGATCTGGCCAATGTATTTAGGGTCCAGCGTAGAGTAGCTGCTTAATAAATGCCTGGCTGGCCTGACTGTTGCGTTCCAGGTGGGTGTGTTTGCAACAGTTGGCTTTCTTGCTGTGGTTCTCTGGGTTTTCTCTTCCAATATAAGGTCGTGGTGATATTCTTGACTCCCTAGGTGCGTGCTCTTGGAGGAAAAATTTGAATCCAGCTTGGTCTTCTTTGTTCCCACCTTTTTAGTGTGACTTTACTTTTTTCCTCCACTTAATTATTCACTTGATTCAAACTAACAAAACCATTGAGAAAGAATACCGTAGCCCACCCTGCACCCCACCCCCTAAACTGGCTATTTCTATTGTGCAGAAACCTTACCTGAAAGAGAAGATGAGGCTTTATATCGTCTGCACCCCCTCCCCATGAGTGTGGCTCAAGCTTCATGGATGGAAGTTAGATTAAATGAAACCCATAGGATTTTAGAGTTGGGGAGACCATTAGTTCTGTCTAAAACTACCCTGAGAGAGGAAAATGAACATTTTACTCATCAGGAAACTGAGTCCCAGGAAAGGCTAAATTATTTATCCAAGTTCACAGAAGTAATAAGGGTCCCTCCCCCCAACTCTAAATCCCATTCCCCTTAATGCTCTGCCAGTGCTTAGTTCCATGGCCATGAACCAGTATCTAAGACACTTGTGAGCCTGAGGCAACTCTCTCATTAGTATCTACCATATTAGAGATGGCTCTGAATCACAGGCCCCTGATGCAATGAAAAATCCTATTTAAGCCTCACCTGTTGGATTCGATGTCAGACTCTGACTTCGGTGGCAGCACATGGCTTCAAGTCGGAGATAAGCAAGAAGCCCAAAGTCTTTGCCTTGTTCAGGGTGAATTCAGAATATTTTCTTGTAAAACCATGAAATAGATAGGGCTTAATGAAACCAAACTAGACTGATATTGATATCAGGCTAGTTCCCCACCCTCTCCCCCAATCCCATAGCTTTATAATTAGATTGATATTGGAGAATACTCATCATATATAATGTGTATGTCAGGTCTACTGGATTATTGGTTTTGTGTATTTTTTATTATACTCTTTTTTCAGCCTGATAATGGAGTGTTTTTTAATTAGTAAGGAAAGCTTTTTTTTTTGATTTTTACTTCCTTTGGGGATTAGAGCTAAATATTTTGGCCCAAATTCCTAAATCAGTTTTGAATTTCTTGAAAAAGCGGTCCATAGACACATAGACATCCTGCTACAGTAATCAGAATGCTACTTCCAAACTGTCAGTTAGCCAGTGTAGCTGGTGGTCATCCCATGAATTTCTGATGCGTGTATGTGTGTGTATGTGTGTGTGCGCGCGGGGGAAGAGGACAATCAAAGGTCTCTCTCTCACCAAAAGACAGCCATGTGCTAATTTGCTATTTAATGAAGAGAGAGCAGAATCCTTCCTGATGGAGAATCAAAACTTTATGATTGGAGCTGAGCAAGCAATCACCCCGTTTCTGCACTGGAATTCATCCAGTAAGCCCATGGGCTGATACGAGCAGAAGCACGTGCCCTTGGATTTCACATCTCTATATTTTGGGGATGGTGGTGATCATTTTAGTGGACCAGTAGATGGAAATAGATCCTCACCTCATCTAGACATCTTGACATGTAATGGATGATGGGCTGCCCAGCCCTAATGGCAGGGTTTGGTGTTGTCTTTCGAGCGTTGGGATGCTCCTGACCAGTCCTTGTGGGATCCAAAGAGTCCAGTCACTGAGCTGACAGAGATTTGTTGAAGTCCTGGGATTTTGGATTACTAGAGCATCTCCTTCTAAAGTTCTTCACCTTGGACTTTCAGATTCCATTCCTTCCCCGTAAGAGTCTGTGAATAAATTTCAGCAGGAGAGGGAGAAGGCCATGAATTTGGATAGGAAATAAATTATGTCTTTGTTTTCTAACTGAAATTTAGCATTTCCTTCAGTTATTTAAAACTCGTTATTTTGAGAAACGGTCCATAGGTTTCACCATACCGTCCAAGAAGTAAAGCTAAGAACTCTTCCGTTGAAAACATTTTACAGAGAAGGAAACTGAGGCATAACGAAAGGGAAGTGCCTCACTCAGAGTCACCCAAGTGACAGGGCTGGGATTCAAATCCGTAGGGACCCTGACTCACTTTAAGTGAAACGTGGTGGGTCTGTGTCTGGCCTTGATGTCAGAAAGACCCGTGTTTGAATCCTGGCCCGTAGGTACTTACTGGCTTTATGACTCTGGGCAAGTCACTGACATCTCTGGACCTCACTTCCCCCATTTGTAAGGTGATGGGGTTGGGTTTTCTGGCCTTGGCGGTGGCTTCGAGCTTTCATCCTGTGGCTACCTGGCTCAGAAACTCCCAAATCATGGACTTCCTCACTGGTCCGTTGCTTTGTGTCCTCTGGGTTTTACAAGATTGGTTTGAACTCTATAGTGAGAGGCAGAGAAAGCAGCGCCCACCCCCGCTCCCACCCCCACCCCCACCCCGTGCCGGGGCCGTGTCTCCAGCGGTCTGGGATGGGAGATGAATGACCTTCGTTCTGCCTTGGGATCCTGACCCTCTTGTCATGCCTTCCCCAGTGGGATTGTGTCAAATTCTGAGAATGAACAAACGTCTTTTCTGGGTCCCAGCTGTTGGCCTGGTGTTTGTATTTTCACTGGTAAAACGTGGCCTATTAATAGAGATAAATAGAATGATTGGAGAGGAGAGGGCGTGGTCACACAATTCATTAGCACAATTAGCAATCAAGGTTTTGGATATTTTGTTCTTAGGGATATATTTTCAAATGTCTAAAAGAATATTTATCAAAATCACGTTACTAATCCCCCATCCCCTCCTTGAGTTTTGGTTTCTTTATCTGTAAATACAACTAAAAGTGGCAGAATCAGGATTGGAACCCAGGTTCTTTGACTCCAAATCTACCATTTAAAATAATTATACCATGCTGTCT
The DNA here is from genome assembly GCF_011100635.1 of Trichosurus vulpecula. Lineage (NCBI taxonomy): Eukaryota > Metazoa > Chordata > Mammalia > Diprotodontia > Phalangeridae > Trichosurus > Trichosurus vulpecula. Next base: position 25,538,444 of record NC_050579.1, read on the forward strand.
CCCATTTAAGCTCCTACTATGTGCTGAGCACTGAGATGGACACTTGGTCTACAAAGACAAAAACAGATGAACAAACCAACCAGTGGCTGTTCTCAAGGAACTTCTAGTCACTTGGGGGGAACTAAGATATACATAGGTAATTATAGACAGAATAAATTAGCAGGACTGCCTTATTGGTTATGTGGCAAGCCAAGTTTGGAAGTCTGGGTTTCAAGCCTTTTATGCACAGTGAAGCCTTTAAGAAAGTGAATTCCAGTTTTATCCATCCTGTTCTGAAGAGGAATTCATCCTGGGTTTTTCTCTCCTTTTCCCTCCTTGTTTGTGGGTTTCCCTTTTGGGTTTGCTCTCCTCAGTAATCACCCATCACCACTTATCCAGCTCTTCTTAGGAATGCTTTCCAAGGTTTGTAACCGTTTATTTAACTTCAGTTTTTTTATGAAAAGTTTTTTTAAGTCATTGAATAAAGAATATTTCTTAAATTTAATTGATTTTTGTTTTTAAATCATAGTCATTTCTGGATAACCTTTTTGTAACAGCCCTCCCCTCCCCCCCACTTTGTAACAAAATCAATTAAGTAAAATTGACCACTATAGTGATTCTCTCACTATGTGTATGCAGCATTCCGTACCCCTAGTGCCCCTCTTTCCCAACAAACTCCATTTCAGGGCACTCTATTTCCTCACCCCTTCTCCTGGACCAATCTTAGCCATCATAATTACACAACTTTTGGTTTTGCTTTATTGTTCTTTTCGTTTATGGTTAGTGCAGTCAGCATGTATGCATTTTTCCAGATTATCCTGACTGAAGTCTGTATCATTTCATGCAAGTCTTCCGTGTTTCTCTGAACTCTTCATGCTTACTATTTCAGGCATAGATTTCACACATAGATTTAGAGCTGAGAGGGCCCTTAGGGGTCGTGTGATCTAGCTCCTCATCTTACAGATGTGGAAGCTGAGGCCTCATCATGGCAGAATGACTTGCCCCAAACAAGGGAACCTGGTAAACCGAGGAAACAGGATTTGAACCCGGACTCTTCAGCTTTACATCCAGGCCTCTTCCTGCGATATCCTACTGTAATTCATATTCCGCTGCAGCTGTGTTCCACACACTGTTGAGTCACCCCCCTCCCCCATAGATGGGCTCATACTTAGTTTACAGTTCTTGGCCGTCACCAGAAAAAATAAAAAAAGCTTGTCTGAGTAGTTTGTTACCTATGGGACCTTTGGGGCTATCAATGGGGTAGCTGGGTGCTGCAGCGGATGGCGTGGTAGGTCTGGAGTTCAGTTTTGATCTCAGATGCTTACCAGCTGTGTGACCCTGGGCAAGTCACTTAACTCTGCCTCAGTTTCCTCATCTGTCAAATGAGCTGGAGAAGGCAAACCACTCCAGAATCTTTGTCAAGAAAACCCCAAATGGGGTCATGAGGAGTCAGACATGAGATCTTTATTTTAGGTCTTTGATCTCCCGGGGGGAGGTGCCCAGCAGTGAGATCTCTGCCCCTGGCTGCTGGCAGCAGATCCACCACATGAAGACATCTGATGAGTGAGCAGGAGGCTTGGAGATTTTCTGAGATCTCTCCCAGGGGACGCCTCAAGCCCAGCCTGCTTTTTCCCTACCCTTATGGAGAGGACCATTTCCACACCCAGATCTTGCCCTGATCGATGAAGATGCTGAGTGGAAAGAGGAGGAGAGCCTGATGATGTTTCATTATCTCAGAGTGATGGGATTTTGCATGAAGCCACTAGAATCTTATGACCTGAAAGAGGGGAGGGGACCAGCAAAGGCTGTCAGCGGACTTAACCCTTTAAAATCCAGGTCCTCCAACTTGTCTGTAAAAGCAGGGGCTTGGGCTAGGTGGCCCCCAAGGTCCTTTCCAGCTCTGTGTCCAGAGCTCTGCTGGCCATTAGTCCGAAGGAAGGCCTTTGTGCATTACGCTCAGGAACAGGCCTGTAAATCTGATCTCGGGGGACATTAGAACAGGGAAGTGTGGCCTTGACCCAGCCTTTGCTGCCCAAGACGGATGTAGCAGGAGCAAAGGGAGTTAAAGAAAGAAGCCTGTGGCAAGGAGAGAGGTGGCCTTGTTTGTTGTTAATTAACTTCTCCAGTCTGACAAATTAGGAGACCTGGATGGCCCAGTTATTAGTGTGCTAGTTAAAAGCCAAATAATTGTTACTAGGTACCACTTGAGAGAGCGAGGCATTGGGAACAGGCCCTTAGACCGTGGAGAATCTACCTGTCCACCTTCAGCCCTCGGGTGAGCTGGTTACCAGCCTGGGATCACTATGTAGATTCACTTTATGGGAGGTGTTATTAGCCCTCACAGAAAACAGGGCCTGCTGCATCCTTGTTTCTGGGACAGTTTGTGAGCCTCGTAGCACCTTGGACAAGTTGGGCCATTGTGGCTGTGCGTAGCTGACCTTTGGCTCAGCCAAGTTTGTCCACTGTCCACTCTGATAGTAGTGACCTCTCCATCACTGGTGCTCATACAAGTGGGGTGACTTAAAATAGTATAAAATCCTCCAAAGTTATATCTGGTTTTGGAGCACACAATGAAATATTCATTACAGCCTCCGATTCATCTTCCTAATTGTGTTTGGCTTTAGTTAATAAAATTAGTTTCTGTTTCCTGAGAGCACATCAGCTCGTGGCTAGGCATGGAAGAAGTGCCGTCAGGAACCAGCCTGCAGAGCTTTCTGTCCACAGGTGAGCCACGGGGTGGGTGCCCTTTGTGGGGGCGGTTCCTGGTTTAGTATCTTCTCTCTTCTTATGATCCTCTCTGACCCCCCATTTCGTATGTGCAGTTATATTGGAATTGTTCAGGGTAGGGCATGGCACCCAAAGTCAGCTTCTCGTCATTGGCAGGTCAGCCCAAGAAAGGAAACGGATCTGTCTAGTCAATGGTACTAGGTTTCCCTTCTGGAGACCCAGGAGCCGGAGCTGAGCATGGAGAAGCATCTCTCCTTCGGTGTAGAATTCTTACCATCTTTATGGTGTTGAGAGACAGCATAATGTATTTGATAGTACGCTGTCTTTAGCACGGTGCCTGGCACAAAGTAGGTGTTTGATAAATATCGATCGATTGACTGACACTGGACTTGGAGTCAGGAGAACCTAGTTCAAATCCTGCTCCAGACATTTACTAGCTGTGTGACCCTAGGCAAGTCACCTGACCTCTCTTTGCCTTAGTTTCCCTATTCAGGATAACGTTATATATTTATGTGTATATATATATATATATATGTATCACATTTGTATGTACTATTTGTATATTTACATATATATCACATCTGTATATAAATTACATTTATATATTTCTATATTTTATATATTTATATCTATCACATATATTATTTTGCACATATGAAATAGCATTTATACGTTATTTTATATGAATTACATTTATATATTACATATCACATTTATATAAATCACATTTATATTTTATATGTTTATATATAACTTTTATACATTACATATAATTACATTTATATATTTATATATTTTTATGTATTTATGTAACATTTATATATTATTTTTACATATTGCCTTTATATATGTACATATTACTTTATGACATTCGTATTTAGACATATTATTTTATATATTTACACACATCACGTTTTATTTTATATATTTATTTATGCACATCACATTTTAGGCATATTAAATGTATTTGCATATTTATATATTATTTTATATTTTTATATGTATTATGTATATATACACATGTGTGTATACATATATACACACGTGTATATACATATCATAATACATATATGTGTGTGTGTATATATATGTATATGTAACATTTACATGTTCCTTTTAGGTTCACAAGTACTTTGTTTTCTTACTTCATCCTCCTAACAACCGAGGGAGGCCGACGAAAAGAAGGGTATGGATTTAATGGCTTCTGAGGTCCCTTCCAGCTCTAAATCAATGAATCTATGATTTTCTTGTTATCCAGATAAATTATTAACTGGGAATGTTACTCCAGTGAAAACCATGTCTCCAGTTTTTATTTCTGGTGATTTACACCCTCTAATAAAAGTGATTTCCAAGGGGTTGAATTTCTCATAGGCCAGGTTTGGAATACATTGAATATTGGTTCCCTCTCTGTTCTCTGTGAGGATCCAGAATTCATGGAGGGGGGATGACTGCTGGGTTCTCTGGAGATCCTTGTCAAGTCTTTTGTTCTCTTAATCAGTCCGTAAGAGTGGGGATCCTCGCTGGTGAATCGTGTCTTTTACTGCTCCACCAGAGAGGTGGTGGTCTCTGGGTGGGAAATGAGGCATACATTGTCAGATTGAGCACATGTCGACTGGTTTGGCTTAAATATACTCCTTTATTATAAGGGAGGGTCCTATGGGAGTGAGTCTTTAGGAAGTGAGTGTATTGTAAAAAAAAATTAAGTGCATCAATTAAACATTAAAAAACCCCAGGAAACCAAGGTTGGTGAATCTGAGCCGTGGGGGAAAAGATGCTTTTGTTGGACAGAGGAAACCTTTTAGATGGTGCCATGTTTGGTAATGTGGCACCCAGAGCCATTTAGGAAAGGGTCCTAGCTCTGTCTCAATGTATTCCAGCTGGCCTCCAGACTTACCTGCATCCCCTTCCCACCTCATCTGTCCTTGGAATTATCTTCCTTCAAACCGGTCACCTCCTAAATACTTTGTACTAGACATTGTGCACTATGTGGAAAGTAACTGTGTTGAGAGGAGGGATGATTTCATTTTCTGCCGTGCCTAGCACAGTGACGCATGGAGGATCATAGATTTAAACTGAAAAGCCTCTTGGAGGTTGCCGATTCCCAGCCTTCATTTGACAGATGGTACTTTCTGGTGAGTCACAGGACCAGAGGTCACGGTTTGAGAACTGGAAGGAATCTTAGAGGAGCCACAGCCTCTCATTTTACAGAATAGGAAACCAAGTCACAGAGGTAGGAAAAAACCTGCTGAAAGTCACCTAAGTATTAAGTTTTAGAGCCTGGAGTAGAATACTTTCTGTCTCCCTAATCCCAAATGTCCGACATTTGCTAAATAAAGCATGAATCATTCTCTCTTCCCTAGGACCAATTTTAATTATCCAGCCTTCATGACTAGATGACTGACCGGTTGTGGGCAGAAGCTGTTTAATCTTGCCTTTGTGTCCCTAAAGTGATAGACACTCAGCACTTGCGCAACACCGGGAAGCACAGTTAGCCCATCTGTGACTTAGTTTCCTCTTCTGTAAAAGTAGAGATGATAATAGCTTCTTAGGGTTTTTATAAAGATCAGATGAGATAATATAGGTAAAGAACGTTGCATGCTTCAGAGCGCTACATGTTATAATGATGATGGCAGTCATTGCAAAGGCATGAAGACGTGAGATGTTGAGTGCCTTGAGTGAAGAAGAGTCAGAAGGCACATAGTAGGCTCTTACTGTATGCCTGTGATTTGTCTCTTGGGGAGGGAGACACCGCCCATCTCTCTCCACTCTTGCTTTTTCTCATAGGGCATCTAGATTCATCACCCAGAAAAAAAAAAGAAAAATTGATTCGTCACTGCCTGGGAGGAATGTAAATGTTGCGCTGGCCTTTCGGGCTCTGCTGGGGGCGGGGGGGTGGGGAGGGCTGTGTTTCCGGCTGGTGATTATGCTTTGTGAAGAGGCCTGGAATGAAAATAGCAGTAGGTTGAGGAGTCCAAGGAATCTGTTTGCTCACGCCTGCCATTTTGGCCGGGGGCGGAGCTGCAGATATTAATACAGCCCCATTCTGATGGTGGAGTTACTCCCAGGGAAGGAGAACTGTCAGCTCTGCATAAATACCAGAGATGGGACGTGCTGGAAAGAACAAAATGTCCTCCATGGGACACGGGGATGTTTCATTCTTTGGGTCTTTTAGAAATTGTGCACTGCTTTGGCCCTGAATTCTGGCTTAGCCATGTCGAGTGTTTCCCTCCCTCCCTTCATCTCTTCTTCCCTCCCTTCATTGCTTCCTCCCTTCCTCCCTTCCCTCTTTCCCTTCTTCCTCTCTCATTCTATTTTAAGTGATGCCTTCTGTCTGCTCTCCCTCTCCCCTCCTCACCTCCCTCCCCGACAAAGAAAGCCACCTGACTCAGCCACTACATCGGACAAGCCCTGTCAGTTTCTCACTTTTGTCCCTCATCTTCCTCACATGGTCATTAGGAGCCTCAGGTTGAGTGATACTGAGGCACTTTGGAAGACTTGAGTTCAAAGTCCACTTCTGAAACTTACTGTGACCTTGGACAATTCATAGAGTTAGAGCAGGAAGGTTCTTCAGAGGACGTGGAAGACCGTCCTTTTACTGTCCGCATGACGGAACTGAGGTGAGTTAGCTCAGAGTCAGACAGCTAGTGATTTCCTCCAGCAGAATCTGAAGCCAGGCCTTCCTGCCTTCAAGACCCGTTTTCACTTTGCTGCGTTGCCTTTCTGACCCTAGCGGTGATCTAGTCCCCAGAAATGTTTAGTGACTTTCCCAAGGTCACACATCTAGTAGGAAGCAGAATTAGGATTCAAACCCTGGTCCACAAAGCCAGTTAGCCCCGCTGTGCCACCCGTCAGAAGAGGGCAAGTGAATTTCCCAGGTTCTTTTGTGGATGCTCCAGGCAGTCACTGCCAGTAGGGGAAAAGGCTCGTTTTCATTGTGTGGGCTGTAGTGTTCCCTTTGGCCCAGCAAGGCCTGCCACAATGGTGCCTGGGAATGTGAGGGAGAGTTCTGTTATATCTGATCCTAGCCGGCGATGGCCCAACCTGTTTGCATAAGGCAGCAGCCAAGTTGTGTAATGCATTTTCTGTAAGAGGCCAAGGAGAAATGCAGATGAGGAAAATTGAGGGGTTTGAAAAGCTTTAAAAACTGAGAAAGCCATGCCTTCTGAGGGTGGTGTGGTACAGTAGAAAAGCCCATTGGCTGCCGAGTAAGGAAATCTGCCGTAGCCACTTGGCAGCTGTGTAATATTGGCCAAATAATTTCTCTGGAACTCAGTTTCCTTAACTGTCACTTGAGAAGGGTGGATTTGATGACCTCTGAGGTCTAGTCCAGGTGCCGATATGTGATCCTATCTAGCATGGAAATAGGTGTTCCTTGGTGAGACACTTTACACATAGGAGGTGCTTAACGTCAACATTCCTTCCCTCTCTTGGTCACCATCAGTATATCCTGTACATAGCTTGTCTGTACATAGTTGTGTGTTATCTTTCTCATTAGACTGAACTCCTTGAGGGCAGGGACTCCTTGAGGGTTTGTTGACTGCTCTGTGAAATATTTGTTGATTATTCAACGAGCGCATTTGATCCTTACAACAGCTGTGTGGGAGAGCCACAAAGCCACAATTTTGAGAACTGGAAAGCACTTAGGTGGCCAACCTATATATGAAGGGAAACCCCCCAAAGTGGTCATCTATCCCCTGCTTGAAGACTTTCAAGGACTGGGAGCTCACCACCTATCAGGCAGTCCATTCCCTTTAGGGACTACTTTCTTTGGTAGGAAGTTTTTTTCCGGAAATCTAGCTCTCTGGGGCCAAACAGACCAAAACTCATCCCTCCTTCCCTAACAGCTCCTCAAACCTTTGAACAAAGGTCTCCCGTGTCCTGAGACTTCTCTCTTCCAAATGAACCATTTCTCATTCCTTCTACTGATCCCCATGTGCCATGGACCCAAAGCCCTCACCCTTCGAGGTGTTGCTGTGATCTTTTTACTGGAAGTTAGCGAGGCCAAGAGAAAAGAAAGTGGCTTGCCCAGAGTTAGAGAGCTGGGAAGTGACAGGGGCATCATTTGAACTCGGGCCTCCGGAATCCAGATCTAGAACTCTGTCATTCCATTTCCCTGCATTGCAACATGGATTGGGGGGTTTGGGGAAGACCCTCACCCTCGTCCTTCCCTCTCTCCTTCTCCTGGTTGCCTTCCTTTCAACAATTTCACATTTCGTTAGCATGTCCCCCTGAGGCTCCCCAGAAGAAACTAGAAATCTGTTCATTTTATTCCGTTTGTGGAGTATTCGGAAAATTCAAAAAAGGCCAGGCAAGATTCCGGCTTCTTGGAGCTCTTTCTGTTTCCCTTAGCCTTTGACCCTTTTAACACTCCCGGCCCAATTTTCTGGACAGGCCAGAGGTCTGAGGGTCAAGCTGGAGTCTGTCCCATCCTTTTTCAAAGGACAGGAGACACAAGGTCCATGCAACCTCTCACCCAGTCTGGAGAGGTGAGGCATGCAGGCTCGACGTTGTCTCCCCTCCCTGGTCTTCAGCCACGAGTGACTCATCTCGGTGGTGCCTCCACAGAGCCCAGATGTTTTCGGGCTCTTGCCACCCCCTCCCCAACCCACACACCTTGCTTACTTGCTAATCTCCACCCTTCCAGACAATTACAGGTCCCCATCTTTCCTCCCCATTCTCATTCATAATTACCAAGTAATTTATTAGATGGAGACGGGCTTAACTAGACATTAAATAACGGCAGGTGTGCACCTGAATCGGGCGGGGTTCCTTTAAGCAGGATGGCCCAGCTGCTCGGGAGCTTTTGTGTGATGGGATTACCTGCTCCCTGCAGTGCCACGTTACATGATCCGCTGCATATTGTCATCTCCTAAAGCTCCCCAACTTCTGCCTTCCTAAGAGGGAAGGGAACAAAGAATGCCGTGTTCACGGGGCCCCGGGGGAGCCGGGGCGGGGGGAGGTCAGCCTTACAGTTCCAGCCCCTTTGGAAGGCTTCCTTGGCCTGTAATTTTTTCATTTCTTTCTTTTCTCTGAGTTTTTCTTTTTTTGGAGGGGGGAATGGAATGAAACACCTGAAGAGTATTTATGGTTACTGGAATTGAGTTTAAGGGGAAGGAAGTGGGAACACATTTAAAATTTTCACTCCATTGCTGTTGGTTTGGCTAGGTTGGCTTCTGATGAGAAGGTGGTGACTTTAGGAGAGATCAGAGTGTTCCTCCGACATGATTTAACCTCAATCCCAAGGAATCTAGGTGGACCAAGGTTTAGGGGGCTGGCCATGGAGTCAGGAAGACTCGCCTCAGATACCTCCTAGCTCTGTGACCCTGAATTAGTGACTCTACCCTCCCCAGCCTCAGTTCCCTCATCCGTAAAATAAGTCAATAAATATTTAAGCACCTACTATGTACCACCTACTCTGCATTACATTCCAATAGGGGATACAGTAAATAAACATAGAAATATATAGGGTAGCCCTGGGCAAATAATTTTCTTTTGTCAAACGAGAGGGGTTATATTCTTGTGTGCCTGTATGTGTGAGTGTGACAAGTACATGTAGAAATATTTACAGTACAGATATTAAGTGAATGAATAGAGATATATAAAAAGTTGTTTGGGATGGAGGAGACTAACAATAGGCAGTGGGATTGGGGAAGTCATTCTGTAAAAGATGATGCTGACGAAGGAAGAGAGAGATTCTGTGAGGTGTGCACATAAGGAGCGAGTGAGTGCGTTCCAGGCATGGGGGATGGCCGGTGCAAAAGTCACCAAGCCAGGATGGAAGAACAGAGATTGTGGTCTGTGGGGAGGGGAATCATGTTCGTGGAGTTTGGTAGGGCCAGTAGGACTTTTTTTTGGCCAGCAGAAATTCGAATTTAGGAGGACACACTGCCAATGTGTAAGGTTTTTTTTTTTTTTTAAACAACAGAGGTTCCTCCTGTAGGATGAAATGAGATACCACGTGTAAAGTTAATTGTAAACTTTAAGGCAATGAATACATTCCATTATTGTATGGTTATTATTATTAGCGGTGAGCGTGATCATTTGGGCATGATGGTGATATTGCTGAATTTAAGCCTTCCTCTCTGCCCCCAATGCCCTCATTAGAAACGCCGATGTATTAGTAACATCCAGAGACAACGTTGTCCTGTAGTTGGAAGGCAGGGAGTTGGGCTGGACCAGGCTGCCACATTTCTGTTTTATTTATTTTTGTAGCTGTTTAAACATTCTAGTCTTGTTCTTCATGAGTGACTGGAGGGGAAAAGCTTTCTGCTAAGGCTCTCCCCCCAGTTTCTAACGGACGTAGAGTAGAGGGTGACGGCGTCTCGAGAGGAGCATGTCAGTGGTCTCAAGCCCTTGCCATCTTTCTGAAGTGCCTTGGGGAAGGAGCGCCTGCCCCATGGCAGGTGGTTGCCTCTGGAGAGAGGGTGTGTAGGTGGATTTACGGAGTGGTGAGAAGTAGCCGTTACCTAGGATGCGCAACAAATAGGTCTCGTATGTAACAGGGAGTGAGACATGGCAGAAACAAGGGGCCAGGTGCTAGAGAAAACTTGGCTTCAGCCCTTGATTTCTATGAACATATCCAAAAATGGTAAAAAATTTTCAATTTTTAGAGTTGATCCCCTCCCAAGAGAAAAGAAATAGAGGGATATTTCCCTGTCAGTTTCCTGAAATCCAGGATTGGTCATTTCAGTGAGCATCATTTATCAGCATAGCTGGGGGAAAAATGACATCCTTGTCATGTCCTTCTTTGATCTTTTTGGGGCAGTTTTGAGGAGATGGGACCCATCTAGTGAAGAACCGGTTACAGGATCATAGAGTTATAGCTAGAAAGGACCTTTGAGGTCATTTAGGCTGGCCCACTCATTTTACAGATGAAGAGCTGAGGCTTAAAGTGAGAGATGAGCAAGGCCTTCAAAGCGAAGTGGATAGAAGATGTCCTAGTTTTTAAGATCCTCTGAAAACTCCAAACTCACTTTTCCTGATGCTCATGGCTTAAGTGAATTGAGTACTCCTAAAATACCCATCATGGTTACATGATATGGTTGAGAGAGGGAAAAATGCTGAATTTGGAATCATAAGATATCAGGGTCTTATATTTAGATCTGGAAGGAATCTAGATATATTTTACAGACTGGGAAACTAAGGCACAGAGAGGGGAAAGGACTTTTCTAAGGTCACACAGATGCAAGAAGCTCGTTTCCCCTGAATTTCCCATTCAGCATGCCTCCTTAGCGCAGCCTGCAGAATCAGAAGAGCCTGGAGGTTGAGTCTGGGTTTAGCTTCTTTCTGCCAGGGTGACCTTGGGAAAGTCAGGGTCCTCAGCTTTCCTCTTTGTCAAATGGGGGAATTGAGACAATCTCTAAGATCCACTCCCCGGCTCTCTTAGACATCCTGTGTGTGGATTGGTCGCCCATCTTGCTTTCTTTAAGTGCCTTGAACCAAGCTGGCACCGGGCCACTTTAGGTGACTGTGGAAGGATGGGTTTGGAAAGGTAGGCAGAGATGTTGGCCAGTGTGGTCCGATTTTTTTCCTCTTTTCTCCATCTGGGGGTAGAGGAGCTCTTGTGAAATGAAACAGACCCTTCTATGCCTTGTTCGTGTCCTCTGAAGTATAGTGCCCCTATATTTCCAGGACCGTGGCAGGAAGATGCTCTCTCTCTTTCATTGGGGCTGTGAATACCAAGGTGGGCTGCCACTTTCCAGATACTGCGAGGCTCACTTACCTCAGCAGTGTCTGAGCGCTTCATGTCAGAGGAGTCTGTGGGTCTTGAAGCAGAATTGAAGCTACCCTATGTTCCATCTTTTGATTTTTGGGATGCGTTCTCCATAACACCTTCCTCCTTATAATTCCTTTTAACTTAGTGGTTCTTAATTTTTTTTGAGTCATGGACTTTTCCTATGTCAGGGTCTGGTGAACCCTCCTCAGAAGAATGCATCAAATAAAATATGTTGGGTTATAAAGGAAATCAATTAGATTGAAATCACAGTGATCAACATATTAAACAAACAAGTTCATGGATTTCAGGTTAAGGAAACTTGTCTTAAGTGTTTCAGGCCTGTCTGCATAGTACAGAGGAAAGTATGCTGGGTTTGGAGCCTGAGAGACCCTGCTTTCCATGGGGCAGGGGACGATATGATTTATGTAAAGAAGGAACATGATACTAGGTTTGAATCATGGCTCTGCCACATTGTAACAAATCATTAAACTCTCTGGATATGTTAAGGTAGAGAGGGTTGGACTGGGAAGCTATCTGAAGCCCCGACCAGCTCAAAATCCTTTCTTGCATGATAAACAAGTATCAAACAAGACAGGGTGTGATGGAAGCAAAGAAAAAAAATCTGGGCACAGTGCTTTTGGAATTTGAGGAGAGAAGCGGGGGCAGGATATAGGGTTGAGGAAGGTCTTCTCGGAGAAAAATGCTACCAAGGCTGACCCTTGAAGGAAGACAAGGATTCTGAGAGGCAGAGAGAAGGAGGAAGGTCATGCTAGGCATGCAGGATGGCTTGTGCAAGTGTGTGGAGGTAGGAGATGAAGTGCCTCCTTTAGACAGTTGTCAGTGATAGAATTTGGCTGCTTTGTAGTTTTCTAAAAGGAAGCAGGATGGTGATTTGATTAATGGGGAGATCGAATGGTGACTTTTGAAAATGGGAGGTCGTATTTTTTAAAAGTTACCTCGGTTGTATTAATGTCGTGTTTTTAGGTCAGCCAATCGATGGACATTTATTAAGCTTCTTCTATATTATATGTTCTACTGTGTTGTGTTATTAAGCTTCTACCCTGCTGAGAGTTGGTGATACAAAGATAAGATTAATCTTAGTATAGACAGCACACATATACAAGTACAAAATATACACAAAAAAAGATACTGTGCGATGAGAGGGGGTGGAGACAGAAGCTGACAAGGAGTGAGTCACAAAAGGGTGCATGTTGAATGTGGCACTTAAACTGAGCCTGGAAGGAAACTAGAAATTCTCAGGAAGGAGAGAATGAAGGGAGTGCATTAGAGATTGGAATGTTGTGTATGAACAGTAATGAGGCAAGTTATGGGGATTGCAGCCCGCATGGAGGAGAGGAGGAATATGTAATAAAGCCAGGATGCCAGGGCGTAATCATTTCTAAATATATCTCTTTCCTTGGCATCACTTATTAAAAGGTTTAAGAAATGCGGATTGCCGTGGTGTCCATTGGAGTATGCAGTGTTCCGCATCCATAGGCCACCATGTTCGTAGTCTATTGAGGGCAACATGGAAAAAGAAGCAGGTAGTTTTGAAGCTCCATAAAGCTGGGGTAATCCAAAGGAAATTGTTCTGCCTTATTGGTAGCTTGCTGCTTGCCTTTTTTTTTTCTTTAAGTGGCAAGCACACACGTAGTCCCAGAACGGAAGGTGTGAAAATGCAGCTTATATTTTCAGTAGAATGTTTTGGTTTGGAGGTGGTTTGGAAATAACACAAACAAGCCCGTACTCTCTATTTTTAATTTTTTTTACATACATTTATTATCTCCTATTCCTTCTCTTCTTCCCTGAACAATTTAAAAAAACCCAATAACCCAAAAACCCCAAAATCCTTACAACCAGCACTCAATCAATTGCCACCTTGGACACGTCCAAAGTTTCAGGTCTCCTTCAGGATTTCAGGCCCTTCCCCTCTCCAGCAGGAGGCAGGTGGCATGCACGGTTCATCTTCCGTCCTGTGGATTTGCGGCTCACCGTTGCACTAATTTGGCTTCTTTAGTCATTCAAACTTGTTTTTCTCTATAATCATTTTTGTCACTGAATACATTGTTCTCCTGGTTCTGCTCCTTTCCCTCTGCATCAGATCGAAGAAGTCTTTCTACTTTCTTCTGAAAATGTCGGTTTTGTCATTTCTTATAATATTCTATTAATTTCACATAGCACGGTTTGTTTAGCCATCCCCCAGGCAGTGGATATCCCATGAGTTTGGGGGTTTTGATTACTGTGAAAAGAACTACGGTAAATATTTTTGTTCAAATGGGTCCTTTTCCTCCTCCTTTCATCTCTTTGGGGTGATGGGCCTACAGTGGTGTTATTGCTGGGTCAAAGAGCATGCCCACTTTTGGGACCTTTTGGGGATGGTTCCAAATTGCTTTCCATAGCTCCACCAACAATACATTAGTGTGTATTTTTCCCAAACACCCCCTCCAACAATCTTAATTTTGGAGAGTTTTCCAAACCCTCAAAATTTAAAACAAACAAAAAAAGAGGAGAGAGATAATAAAGCAGGATGTCACCTGTACTTCTGAGAAGGACCTAAACCAAGTTCCTATCTTTTAATTATGTAGTTTAATCATTAGCATGGTATAGCACATGTAGCACTGGACTGACTGGGGTTTGAATTCTGCTACAGACCCTCTTTAGCTTTGTGACCCTGGATACATACTTCACCTTTCTAGGCGCCTATCTTCTCTCCTATAAGAGAAAGAAGGAAAAGGAATAAGCATTTATTAAGCACCTACACATGTCAGCCACCAAGTGCTTTATAAATGTTATCTCATTTGATCCACCCAACAACCCTGTGAGGTAGGTGCTTACAATTTTAAAGTTGAGGAAACTGAGTCAAACAGATTTTTTTAAATGACTTGCCCAGGGTCACACAACTAAGAAGTGTCTAAGACCTGATTTGAACTCAGGTCTTCCTGATTCCAGACGCAGTGCTCTATTAACACCAATAAAAATGGCAACTCCCACAATCATGGGAATTTAAATTATCATAAAGCCCTAATTCCTATAAAATTAAGTTAAATTAAAAATAAAATTCCTGTTTGACTAGATGGTTTCTAAGGTCCTTTCCGGTTTTGTCTCTATGATCCAAAGTCACTTAACCCCCTTGGGTCTCATTTTCCTCATCTGTAAGTTAAAAGGTTTGGACCTGATGGCTTCCAAAGTCTTTTCTACCTCTGTGTTGTTGATGGAAAGACCTTTGCCTCTGGATTGCTTCCCACTCATTTGCCCAACTTAAGAGAAGCATTAACCACTGTTGCCTTCATTTCTAGTCCTTTTAAATGCTGCCAAATATTTTAAAAAGAAAAAAAAAATGAGGCATCCAAGACTTCCAAGTAGGCCTGTTTGGACAGACCAGGTCTTGGCAGTGATGGCGGATGACCTTGAACGGCACATGCTTCCGTGACCTTGCCGTTGGGATGAGCTCCTGCCTTCCTGGGCCAGCCTGAAAACCAGCTCGTGGAACCTTCCCTCTTGACCAAAGCCAGAGCCAAATTGGAAGAGACAGCGCCTCCGGTTCCCAGTCGTCACCTCCAAGTTGTCCCTCTGCCTACCTTGCCTGTTTGAATCTTGCTGCCGAATATTGCTTTGCTCACGCTGCTGCTTGTCATGGTTTAGATGTTAATTAGCTTGGAGATTGCTTCCTTTGGAAACTGTAGACCACGGGTTGTTGGCTAGTTTTCTGAAAGCAATTAAAATGCCCCCCTGTTATAATTAAGCTTGTTACCGATTGTATGTTCTAGTTATAAAGTATGTTCAGCAATTAAAGGAGCCGGGAGTGAGGCTTTTGGCCGGGGCTGTTGGGGATGAGACAGATTTACTTTTACATCGATGCTCTTGGAGGTCAGCGATGGGCATTTACGGGGCTGGATCCTGGATCGCTCGCCAGGTCTGCTTGTTGGAGAGGTCGGGAGATGTTGTACGGTAGAAAGGAGTCTGGATTGGAGCAGGCAGAGGAAAGGCGTTGCTTGAGCACTTAGTAGGTGCCAAGTTCTGGGCATACGAGTACAAAAGGGAGATTCTTATGGGGAGGACAACATAGGTGGGGGCTCAGTCAGAGGAGGGAGTCAGGGTCACAGAGAAAGCGAGGGGTAGAGCAGTAGGTCAGAGGACGAAATATCCGCCTCTTTGACTAGTTCTCTGGTCTTAGGCGAGCCATCCGTCTCTGCGGGCTTCAGTTTGTTCATCTGTAAAATTGATGTAGTTGAATGAGATCCCCACCCCCCCACCTCCAAGTCTCTCTCAGCTTTAATGCCAGGATCATGTCGCCCTGATTCTTGCATAGATATGTCTGCCAGAAATAGCAGAAGGGAAAATCAGGGGTCCCAGATGACCTCAGGAATCATTCAATCCAAGTGCCTCAGTTTACAAAGGATGTGCCTAAAGCCCAAGGAGGGTGAAAAACATGTGGTACAGTGGAGAGAATGCTGTTTCTGAAAATCAGAGGAAGTAGGGTGAAATCCTGCCTCCAAAACTTACCTCCTGTATGACCTTGGGTAAGTCACTTGAGTTCTCTGGGCCTCGGTTTCCTCAGCAGTAAAATCATTGCATTGGATTGGATGATTTTGAGGTTCCTTTCCACTCTAGTCTGTGAACCTGTTTTCCTAAGTCTCCGATCCAATCCAGTGAGCATTTATTTAGTGGGTACTGTTTGCCTAGTGCTGTGCTATGTGCTGAGGTTTTCAAAGACAACGTGCCCCCCCAAAAAAAAAATCCTGACCCTTAAGAACATTACTGAGGGGAGGGGACAATGATAACTAACATTCGCATTATGCTTTGAACTTTGCAAAGCAAAGTGTGGCAGGCTCTGGAGTCAGGGAGAGCCGAATTCAAATCTAGTGTTAGCTGCTTAATAGCTGCGTGACTTTGGGCAAATCACTTAACCTCTCCAGCACCTCAGTTTACTTAGGTGCAAAATGGGATAATAAAAGTACTGACCTCCCAAGGTTGCTCTTAGAATCCAACGAGGTAATATTTATAAAATACTTAGCATAGTGACTGGCACATAGTAGGTGGCTTAATTAAAATTTTTTTTAAAGAAATATATACATGTGCATCATCTGACATACTGCAATGTGTACAATAGACACTTCTATGTATGCACATATGCACACATGCATGTATATGTCTGTATATATGTGTACGTACATAAACAACACAAATACAGACCACATTATATATCAACATGTTACATTTCATGTGTGTGTGTACCATGTATATCTGTCTATATATGTATATATACGTGTTTATTTATATACATTTACACACATTTCTACATATACATAGGCATAGCTATCTGTATACATATAGACACATATCTGTACATATGTGTATTTATCTATATACATATCCCTATCTATACACACGTATATCTATACGTATATACATACACATCTCTATACATACGTGTATTTATCTATATACATATACCCATCTATACACACGTGTATCTATACATATATACGTACACATCTCTATACATACGTGTATTTATCTATATACATATACCCATCTATACACACGTATATCTATACATATATACATACACCCATCTATCTACGTACACACACCTGTCTATACATACACATGTATCTCTCTATACGTATATATACACATATATCTATATATACACACGTATATCTATACACTTATTTACATACACATATCTGCACGCACATACACACGTATCTATACATACACATGTATCTATACGTATATACACATATATAATACGCATAGTGCATATATATTATATGTAATTATATGTGTATATATATTTTTATGTTTATATGTGTGTTTATATGTGGAGAGAGAGATAGCAAGTGCACTTATGACTTGGGGGATCAAGAAAGGCTTCCCCAAGGAACCTGACACATAAGTGCAAGCTTGAAGGAATCCTGTGAAAATGATGGGGGAGAGCATGGCAGTAACGGTGGGTAGCCAGGGCAAATGCATGGAACTGGGAGGAGTGCTGCTTTGGCTGAAATGTAGAATGTATAGAAAGGAGAGCAAGGTGTCTCCTACTTGGTCTTCAGCGAAATTCATTTTAGACATCTTTCTGTCCCTCTTCCCACTTCCCAGGAGACAGAGGAATGAGGTTGAGTGACAGTAAATCACCTTTTACCCTAATAATACATACCGCCTGATGCTTCTATCACATCTCTAGCAAAAAGTGTATGGGGCTATGGGAAGAGGGAAAAAAAAGCCTGCTGTGAGATTGGCCTGGTGACAGCTTCTGAAGCTGACAGTATGTGGAATTCATTAGATGACATGATCATGCTCTCATAAGGTAGGAATTGTTAGAATAAGCTGATGGGGGAGGATCTAGAAACCAGAGATGGCATTGCTGCTGGGGATGGCTCTTAATTGCCTAATTTGGAAAACTCTGTATCTTTCCATCTTGTATCTATAATATTATGTATTATAACATTACTGTATAACACATATACATAGCATCTTATATCTCTTTTTTTCAATTGGCTATTTAAAGGCATTTTGTCTCTTCCTTGGAACTTTTATAGGTGGTTGATGAAGGATCAGAGGAGGAGCTCTCAGCTGTGGAATTTGTTCCTAGGATCACAGAATTGGAGATGAAAAGAGCCTCCGAGCTTATGGAGTTCAATTCTGTAGATGAGGAAGCTAAAATTCAGCCCAAGGAAGGGTCTTCTGTAGCACCAGGATTGGAGGGCCAGTGGACTCTCCATTTGTGTTAGTTTCTACTGGTTTATTTGTATTTTGAATGATTTTTAGATATCTGGATCATCTCTATTCACTAGTATTCCAAAATGAGAAGTGTCCACCTGATTTAGATGTTGAGGGACATGTTCTCTGAGGATACTTCTCAATCTTTTTGCTCGTATTTGGTGTGGAGGTTTTTATTTTTGATTGCTCTCTTGAGGTGATGAGACCTGAGTTTTGTTAATAGGATTTGATTTTTACTAGGCTGTTTTGCAAATATGACAATGGTAGTGATGTTGATGAAGGTGGTGGTGATGGTAGTGATGGTGATGGTGGTGATGGTGGCAATGCTGGTAGCAATGCTGCTGGTGGTGGTAGTGATGCTGATGGTGGTGGTGGTGGTGGTGGTGGTGGTGGTGGTGATGGTGATGAGTCAGCATGAAATGGAGCGCAGAGAGCTCACCTTGGATCCAGAATGGCATGGACAGCTCCACTGTCTGAACTTGGACAAGGCTCTTAACCTTTCAGTGTCCAGGACACTCTCTACGACTAAGGATATGTCTGTCCTCCATTGCTAGAGGAAGTGTTTGTCCTTGGGAGTTCTCCACATTGTGGAAATCACAGGATGAATGGTCCTTATTCTGCTGGCCTAGATTCAGCCCCGTGCAGTACTTTCTGCAGTGGGTGCACTTGTACACATGTGTTATGTAGCCCTAAAGGACAGCTGCAGCTCCAATTTTTATAGCATATTCAGTTTTACAAGACACCTGCTATCTGTTGTCTCACTTGATCCTGATGACAGATGTGAGAGGTGATCCTTGCAGGTGGTGATGAGTTCATTTTCATCGAATCGAGACAGAGAGCTGGAAAGGGGGCTTTTGAGGTCCTCTAGGCCAGCCCTTTCCCTTTGACAAATGAAGTAACTGAGGCCTAGAGAAGTTGACAGAGAAGGAGCTGAGGGTCAGAGAGGTCGCAGCTTGACCAAAGCCACATCCATAGCTCATAATGGCCAGAGCCAGGAAGAGAGAGAGGAGAGGAGAAGGCAAGGAAGAGGAAAGAAAGGGAGGGAGAGGGAGGAACTGGAGGAGGGAGAGAGAAAAGGGAAGAGGAGAGGAGAAGGAAGAGAGAGGAGAGAGGGAGGAAAGAGAGAGAGAGAGACTGAGAGAAAGGGAAAGAGAAAAGGGAGAGGAGAGGAGAAGGGAAGGAAGAAAGGGAAATGGTAGGTGAGAGATAAAAGGGGGAGAGAGAAGGGAAGGGAGGAGGGAGAGAAACAGCAGGAGAGGGAGGGAGAGTGTTATAGAAATGCCAGCTGTTATAATTATGGATTTGTATTTAGAAAAACTATGGTGTTTTCCCCCCAGACATTAAGCCTTTTCCTCAGGTGGTTTTAGATACTTCTTTTTCAT
Source organism: Trichosurus vulpecula (assembly GCF_011100635.1). Classification (NCBI taxonomy): domain Eukaryota; kingdom Metazoa; phylum Chordata; class Mammalia; order Diprotodontia; family Phalangeridae; genus Trichosurus; species Trichosurus vulpecula. The sequence continues at coordinate 25,557,974 of NC_050579.1, forward strand.
AGAACCAGGGATTCTGAGCTGGGAGGGACTTGAGAGACCCTTTGGCCAATCACTCTTATTTTATAAATGATCAGACTCAGGCCCTTGGGGTTCAGTTACTGGCCTGGGCGGGGGTTGTCCAGCTAATGGCAGCAGTGCCAACAAGGGTTGACACTTTGGGGTTCATGTTGAGCCTCCACCGACGTCTGTGAGCTTGATGCAGAACACGAGGCCCAAAGAGGTTCAGCATTTTGCCCAGGGTCACACAGCTGCTCTGAACAGATTGTGCCTTTGATCTGCGATAGCACCAACAAGTTATAACATTTCTGGGCAGATTCTGAGCATAATCAGAGGACTGTGTAGCTGAGCTCTTTCAGAATCATCCTTCCCATCCGGTTAAATGGACCAGTGGCTCATAACCTGGGTTGTCTTGACCTTATTAACAGAAGGAGGGCTCTTGGAGCAAACAAGGAACACCACATTCTTCTGAGACCCTGTCTCCTCCGACATCTCCTCTCATCGATGCGTGATTCGGTTTCTGCCTTTAGCTTGGGCCATTGATAATAACAGCTAACATTTACTATGTGCTGGGTGCTGGGCTATGTGCCTTAAACAAACAACCTTGGGAGGTAGGCTTCAGTATGAAATCCATTTTACGGATGAAGAAATTGAGGCAAACAGGGGTTAAGTGACTTGCCCTTGGTCACTCAGCTACTTAGTATCTGAGGCAGGATTTGAACTCAGTCTTTCTGACTTCAGTCCTGACAATTCTGTCCACTGTGCTCTATCTACCTGGCTCCCCATTTGTACAAGAAACTCATAGGAACAGGAACTGAAAAATTAAGGAGTATTTTTACAATGACAGAAGGATGGAAAGAAGGAGAAGGAAAGAAAAAGGGAGAAGGGATGCCTATATTGTCTCTGCTGCTTTGTCATTCTGCTTAAGTCTCCAGAATGAGGGAGGGAGTGGTGGTGGGGTTTTGCCTGTCGGTAATTGGGAGGGTGTGGGTTCAGGTCCTGGCTTGGCCGTGTGACCTGACCCCTCCCTGGGCCTTCATCAGTAAAATAAATGGGTCACGGGAAATGATGACTCTCGTTCCTTCCAGTTTCTGATCTTTTGGCCTACCTTGAAACATTTGTTGGCTGTGGTCTTGTGTGATAAGAAGGTATCGCTATCGACTGGTTGTTCTGGTCTTTACCAGAAAGAGGAGCCAGGGCATTGGCTCTGAGATTGCCTGTTTCCTTCTCTTGAGTCTCTCTGGTGAGGATGTTCATGATAAAGTCCCTCTACCTTCCATTGATACAGTAGAAGAACATGGGGCCTCCCCTTTCGACTGTAAGCTCCCAGAGGGTAGGTGTATCCCCAGCACTTAATCACAGTTCTTGGCACAAAATAAATGCTCAGTAAGGACTTGTTGACTGACTCATGCTGGTGCTGGCAGGTGACTCATCCAGGACTTGAGCTGGGCCAGTGTCTCTTAATCCGTTGATTTTAGGCAGAAAAGGATAACCAAGTCAAACCCATGGATGGACTAACGACCTCACTTGTGTGTGTGTATGCTGGGTCCTGTGCTGAGAGAACCTTAACACCCCTTCTCTTCCCACCCAATCTCTCGTGTCTTTCAAGGAAATCTCTCTTGAGGATCTGGCCACTGCCTGCTCCTAGGCTTTCAATACAGTGCCCGCCATCTTGTTACATGACCCATCTGCCTTGGTGGTATCTTTTATGGTGCTTCTTAACCTTAAGTAGTTATCATAGTAATAAGAGCTCAGTTCTCATCCGGCTTTAAGGCTTCCAAAGTGTCCCCCTCTATACCTATTAGGTACTTTTGTTTGGGGGTGGGAGGGTTGTTTTTGTTTGGTTTTTGGGTCTTACCTTTGATTTCCTCGGCATAGGGAATTCTGATTAAGGAAACACCTTTTTATCGCTGCAAATTAGCACCTGCTTTTGCCTCTTACTGTCTTTGAGAGTTGAATGGAGAGTTTAAGTGACTTGCCAGTTAAAGTACATAGCCAGTATCTAGGTTCATAGATTTAGAGCTTGGAAGGGGCCCCCGGGGCCATCTTATCCAGCCCCCTCATTTTACGGTTGAGAACAGCTGAATCTTTCTGTTGAGCTTTATCTGGATTCATAATGCCATGCAACCTCAATTTAACTAATTTCTTTAATTTTAACCAGTTTAATAATCAATTTAGCAAGTTTACCAAGTATTTACCAGTTCACAAATAAAGAGCTTGAACACAAGGAAGATGAAGGGAGACTTCATTAGGATCTTTAACCAAATCTTTTTAATCTAATTTATCACTTTATTTAATGTTAACCAGTTTGCCAATCTATTTAACTAGTTTTCCAACTATTTACCAATCCAGAAATAAAGAGCTTGGACAAGAAAGATGAAGGGAGAGTTCATTATGATCTTTAACCAAATCTAATCTAATTTACCCATCTATTTAATGTTAACTAGTTTGCCAGTCTGTTTAGCTAGTTTGCCAAGTATTTACCAATCCAGAAATAAAGAGCTTGAACCCAGGGAAGATGAAGGGAGATTTCACTAGGACCTTTAAATTCTGGAAAAATTGTTAGAGGAAGAATGATTTGTTATCTTTTCCATTCTCACCAGTGAAACAAAAGTTAATGGTGTGAGTTTGTGACCAGATGGATTTGGGCAGAACATAAAAAACAAACAAATGTGTATTGATTTTTGTGAATTAGTTGTATGAGGATGTGAGTTGGGTCAGAGGTCCCTTTTCCTTGGAGATGTTTTGGAATAAGACAGGTATTTTCAATTGTGGGAGTCTCTGACTAGAGAAAAAGACTTCTGTTTTTTTAATTAAAGATAGTCTGAAGGGGTCCTGGAAGACACTTCTTATTGTACTTCCTTGTTAAATTTCTGCCTTGCCTTGCTTGGTTCCATGGATGGAGGACATCGTGATGATTGCTTTTAATCACTGGGCTATGGAATATGCTCTTAGTCCTTCATGGAAGGAAAGGAAACAGCAATCTCTCCGGATAATTAATAGCAAGGCAAGTGACAATTTGGTTCCCTGGTAGGGACCCTGGCATTGTTGAGGGAGAAAATCACATTATTCTCTCATAGAGAGAGGCAGCTGTAATTCTCCTTGGACAGAATCCAATTAAAAGGAACTGACATGTAAATTGATGATCATACAGGGAAGAGTGTTAGAGAGGACCAGGAAGAATGCCGTCAGAGATGGCAGGGACCAGTGTCAGTAACTTCGTGTGATAATTCTGAGAAGATTAATGGCAGACCGGCTGATAATTGAGGCAACAGCTGGAGGCTGAGGAGTACGGAGACTCGGGCAGGGACAGAGCACACGGGTCATTGTGGTGGTGGGGGGTGGTCACTAAGTGGGCTTTTAGAGAACAGGGAAACTGAGGCATATTTTCGGTCATCACTTCTTCTAGGCCTACATCAAATTGAGTGATTCCATATGTGGCCTTGACGCTGGAACTTTTTAGACTGCCTACCTCAGTTTCTTCATCTGTAAAATGAACTGGAAAAGGAAATGGCAGAGGACTTCAATATCTTTGCCAAGAAAAGCCAAAATAGGGTCACAAAGAGTTGGGCATGATCGAACAGCAACGATACCTTTCTTTAAAACATGATTTGTGCCAGGGCTGGGGGACCTGTGGCCTTGAGGCCACCCTGATTTAGATCCATCAGGCTTTAAAACAATCATTTTATTGAGCTCTTTAGGTTTTATATTATTTGCATTTCCTAATATCCTTCCTTCTGTCCCTCTTAGAGAGCCATCCTCTTATAGCAAAGAATAAAAAAAGGAGATGGTGGGAGTGAGGTGGGGGAAGTTCATTTATGCTAACCAACAGATTCTGCTTATATGTAGTATTCCACACCAGTAGTCCCCTACCTCTCCAAAGAAGGGGGTGGGGGAAGCCTCCTCATTTCTCTTCTTTGGGGCCTGACCCGGTTGACATCATTACACAGGGTTTCGTTGGCTCATTTTGTTGTTTCTTTCCCTACATGGGAATCCCATGGATTGTGTAAGCTGTTTTCTTGGTCTTGATTATTTTACCTTGCATCAGCTCATATAAGTCTTCCCATCCTTCCTTGGATTCTTCATCTTTGTTCCAGCTTCCATCCCATTGCATTCATGGACCAAAGTTTGTTTAGCCACTTTCTGATCAGTGAGCATCTTCTTTGTCTCCACAGCGGGCCCTTCTTCAGTCCCTCGGATTTTAGTGTTGTATGCCTTCAAAACTACTTCACGTTACTTCGTATATCCTTATCAGTATGTATTACTGTACTGTGTAGCCGTGTGTGTTACTCCGCTACGTGGCCGTGTGTGTTACCATGCTACTTAGTAGTATATGTTAGTTACTCTCAGTAACATGTCCACTCCGTGAAGACAAGGACTGCTACGTTTTTGTCTTTATATCCTTAACACGTTAAAACACTGTTTCCCAAAGTGTGAGCTGGGGACTCTGCCCTGGAGACCTGCTTAGGGGTAACTCGAGGTCAGAACTATGTAGAATGATGCTAAGACGTTTTGATTTCTAATATAGTAGTAGTGATAGTAGTTGTGGTAGTAGTGGTAGTAGTAATCATTTAGTAATCATTGCTCACTACTTGCCAGGCACTGTGCCGAGCACTTAACATTATTATCTCAATGGCTCCTCACAACAACCCTGAGACTTAGGTGCTATTATGATGCCCATTTTACAGATGAGGAAACTGAGGCAGACGGGTTAAGTGCCTTGCCGGAGTCACACAGCTTAGGAAGCGTCTAAGGCCAGATTTGAGCTCAAGTCTTCCTGGCTCCAGGCCTGGTGCTCTATCCACTCTGCCACTACCTGCTCTGAATTTTGATAGAATTCACATAAACAAAAAGCTTTTTGAAGGGGGGTCCTCAGTAGTTTTTAAGAGTGGAAAGGGGTCCTGAGACCACAGAGTTTGAAGACTGATGCTTTAAACATTTCCTCATCTTCAGTAGGTGTTTAAGATGTATCTGTCGATTGTCTGTTTGAGTTGAAATGCTGGTGGGGTCCGCAAAGGAGAATGGCCAGGTCCACTCTTAGAAAATTTATCTTGGGGTATAAATAGACAGTGTTTTCCGCAGCAACACTTCTTTGTTTTGCAAAGCGCTTGAAACCCATTCTCATTTGATGCTTATTAATGGAATGCAGGTATCGTCCCAGTTTTACAGATCAGAAAAGGAAGGCTGGGGCAGATTGTTCCTTACCTGGGGGCACACGTAGCTAGGAAGCGTTCACAGGGTTAGTGCCGTTGAGGGATCTCAGAGATCTCCTGGTTTCATTTTAAAGATGAGTGTGATGAGGCCCACAGGGGTCAAGTGACTTGTTCAGTATCACAGAGGTAGGAAATTAAACCTTGAACCCCCTTCCTTCTGATTTCTGGCCCAGTCCACCAGATGTGTTCCTGAAAATCGACCTATTTTGCATATCATAGGAGAGCCTGCTATATATAGGAATTCCACTGGGAAGCCTTTTGTAAAGTGAAAAATCTTTTGTAATGTAATGCTCCCTCCCAGTATTCCTTTTGAGCAAATCCAGATTTCCCTGTATCAAGTTTGCTTAAATCAAAGTACAGCTGTATTTTCTTTTGAAATGAGGCAATTGCCGTGACGTGCCCGCAGTTGAGCTTGAGAGTAACACAAAAGGAAAGAAAAGACAGAGAGCGGCATGGAACCCACAACCTCATTTGGAGGGTGGAAGAGTTCCATTTAGGAAATCTGCTTTTGCTGTTACAGTGGAGAAAGGAGCAACTGCCTGCCGCTAAAAGATTTATTAGGGTCTTTTGGGTCCTGCAGCCGAAGTGATTATGAAATACTTAGAGGAAAGGACCATAGTATTTACTAGACTTTACTGAGAAGTAAACCCAAAAGAGGTGAAATGGAGTTTGCCCCAAGAAAGCCGAGGCCGACTTAAGAAGCTGAGAATCTGCCAGCAACAACAGTGTGTAATGTTAAAAATGTAAACAAAGACCTTGACCAGCCTCAGTGCATGAGATCCAACATCCCTTGGTCATGGAGATCACCAGCCAAGCAAGAATCTCTATATCACAGCCTGGAATTCGGTTCGGGTCAATGTCTAATTTGAGGTGGCTGCTGACTTCTCTTTTGGATTGTTTGATTACTGACTTTTGCCTGCCTCTTGGATCTTCGAGGTTTCACAAGGGTCCTCCCCAGTAGAATGTAAGGAGTAAATCCACTATTTTTATTACTTTTAATTTTTTTTTTTTCCAAAAAGGCTAGACATTGTTTTTCAAGCAGTGGAGCTTCAGATCTTCTGGAAGTTTGGAAACAAGGACAAGGAAGGAAAAAAAAGGGGGAGGGGGTTGTTTTTGTTTGTTTGGAATTTCATAGCTCATGGTGGTATACCAGGACAGAGTGTGGGTGGGTGGCTTACAAAAGAGAGGAGTTGCACTAAGCCAATTGGTCTGGAAATCATCTGTGTGGTCTGGCACTGGTGAAGCTGTGTGAATGGAACCCAAGGAGATGCAAATCTGTTAAAGCTTTGCTTATTAATTATTTCAGCGCACAGAGTATCTTTAGTGGAAAATGTTGGTTCAATTAGAGTGCCTGGGTTCTGATCTCAGTGTCCCCCCCCGCCCCACATGAGGAGATTCTCTTGCCTCATATGGAAAAGGGAGCCTTCTTATGTTGGTCACTTAACTCTGTTTGCCTCAGTTTTCTTATCTGCAAAATGAGCTGGAGAAGGAAATGGCAAACCACTCCATTATCTCTGCCAAGAAAAGCCCAACTGGGGTCATGGAGAGTTGGACACGACTGAAATTACTGAACAACGTCATTCAGACGGGCTAAAAGGATGTCAAGGCAGGAAAAGAGCTCATAAGCAAAGCTCCTCTTAGAAAAGATAGCGTAGTGGAAAGCTCTAAATATCTGGGTTTGAATCCTGGTTCTGATTTTGTATCACTTGTTCACCCTTAACTAGTGAGTTGATAGGAGTGTGATCTCTCTGGCGAAGGAAGTTCCTGGGATCGGAGGCTTCACTCATCAGGGGATCTGGTTTCTAAGCCCGGATCTGCTGCTTTAACGTCCTTTGTGACCTTGGATGAATCAGTCTCCAACTCTAGGACCTCGATTCCTCGTGGCTGCGATGAGGGGATTGGATCAGGTGGCCTCCCAGCTCTGACTCCAGGATTAGGGAGGGAGGTCATCGTTCTGCTCATTCTCGGACCTGGTCAGACTGCCCCTGGAGTGTCGTGTTCCGTTTTGGCCACCGTGTGATTTAGCAAGGGCATTGACCGAGTGAACTGCAACCAGAGGAAGGTGATCAGGAAGCTGAATATGGTTTCTAGAGATTGGCCAGAGGAACTGGCAGCAGAGAAGGGAAGATTTGGCCGGGAGGTGGAGGCGTACTTTCCATCTTCAAATATTTGAAGGACTGCCATGTGCAAGATAGACTTGTTTTGGCTGTTCTCAGGTGGCAGAACTGAGACCGCTGGGTAGAAGATAGAGGGTGAGAAGTTTCAACTCAAGAGAAAGGAAACCTTTTTTAGCAGAACTATCACAAACTAGTCATCCCCATAGATAGTAGACTGGAAAGCTTCAAGTGGATGCTTATTGACCACTTGTCAGAGATTCATCCCTCCTTTTCTCTCTCCCTTCCTTTTTCCCTTCCTCCTTTCCTGCCTTCCTCCCTCCCTCTCACCCTTCTTTCCTCCCTCCCTACCCCTCTCTCTCCCCTTCCCTCCCTTCCTTTTCCCCTTTCTCCCTTTCTTCTTCCCTCACATTTCCTCCCACCCACCTGCCTTATCTATTATTTACTTACCCTGTATATTACAACAGTTCCCCCTCCCCCACCACGATGATGTTGGGAATGAAATAGCTTTTGAATTAAAAAACAGAATTAAACTTAAAATAGACTTTAAAAAAAGAAATTCTTGTTTAGTCATGAATTGGCTAGAATGGAGGTTTTAAAGGCAACCTAGCATAGCCAATAGGGCAAAAAACTTGGGGTCAGAAAGACCTGTGTTCAGATCCTCACTTTGATACTTTCTTTAAAGCAGTATAACCCTTGGGTAAGTCCTTTGGCCTGGGGCTGGGCTTAATGGCCTCTGTATTTCAGCCAATCTATGCTTCTCTCTCTTCTGAGGTTGCTCCTACCTCTTAGTTTCTATGATTCCAGTCTTTAAACCAACAAGTATTTATCAAGGGCCACCTATGTCCAAGATACTGTGCTAAGTCATTTTAGCTCCATGGGATTTGCTTTCCTCATTTCTAAAAAATAAGAAGGGTGGAGAGGCAAAGTAGATATTCTCCATTGCTCTTTCCAGCTCTAAACCTTCCTGCCCTATTACAGAGGGTTCTAAGATTTGGCTGAAGCTTTGGCTTTGCTCCTTCATAGCTGTAAGACTTTGTGATAAAATGGGACTCAGTTACCTTCAAGGACCCTTCCTATTAAAAAGGCCCATTAACTTGAAGGTAAATTGGTACTGAGGACCACTTTTTGCCATGGAAAGGAATCCAGAATTATTTTAACATCAGCGAGATCCAGAGAGAGGATTCAACACTTGGTGCACTTGTATTATAATAATGCCACGTATTATTATTAACGATACCATATGTTATTATTAATAACAATATACAATCATAGGAATAGAAGTGGGGACTATACCTGTGATTTTATTGGCACCAAGACCTCTTGGTGGAGGAAACTCCTACCAATGCAGGTTGGCACCTTCTCTGAAATTTACATCCTTAGTTGCCTAGAGCATTTGAAGTGATGTGACTTGCCCAAGGTCTCACAGCTAGAGACAGGATTTGAACTCAGGTCTTCCTTACTCTGAGGTTGGCTTACTCTCTGTCCACCTCCCCAACGATAGATTTGTCACATACCATTGCACATTTATGTTTGTGTCACTTTTCCCCTTGCTGGAGGCTGAGATTTATTAGAACAGGGATTGTATTCCAGAGCTTAGCTAAGTACAGGCCTTGGCACATGGGGACTACACCTGAGATTTCAATGGTATTTGGAACTTTATTGGGGAGGAAACTTCCTCTCCCTATACATGTTGCTCCTTTCTCTGAGGCTTAGATTCTTGGAGTATTTCCCAGAGTATTGAAAAGATCACATAGCCAGTGTGTGTTTTAATAGTAATCAATACACATTTTATCAAACACCTACTATGTGTCAGGCACTGTGTCCCTAACTCATTTCCCAAAGATGGGACTCCCCATGTCTCCAGAAGGTCTGTTTCAGTCTTGTGCTTCCCATGGTTGGGGTCATGTTGATGGCCCCCAAGATGCCCCCGCGCCCCTCCCAGCAGACCTCGGGAGCTCATGTGTGGGTTTGCTGCCATTATACATGCTGGAAGTGGAGACTCATGCATACGCGTAGCGTGTCCTGGCTCGGGTCCCAGCAGGCTGGATGCCAGCGGGTTTGAAACTTCATTGCTGTCGTTTGTAGTAACTGAGATGGGGGCACCCACTCTGGCTTTCAGTGCCATCTGGAGAATCTGAATTGCAGCCTTTATAGGAAACGTTAATTTCCAAGTGGCTGATTGCAATTTTACAACCGTTTGTTATGTCGGCGCCATGATTCTCTGGCTGCGGGGACATGTAGGCCTTTTCTAGGGAGGGTGAGGAATGAGATGCTAGGATTTATTATTATTAATAATATTATTTTCTAGGAGTTTTGGCTAACAATTCCTCTGGAATGGGTTTAGTCTTGAATGGAGAGACTGGAATACAGTAGGTGCTCAATAAGTGCCCACTGCTTGCTTGATTGCCTGGTATTCTTAGGGAAATGCTGCAGCACATACATTCAGGCTCGCTTTATCTTCTGTTAAATGTGATAGCATGTCTTCCTTAAACACTCCAATGTACCCTTGTTCTCAGAGATCCTTAATGTATCTGGGGCCTCATTGTTTTGGCTGTGATGACCAGGGGAGTAGGTCATAGCTTACTATCCTATTTTATTTTGTCTTCCAAAGTTTGCCAGAGGAGAAGCCCACCTCGTGTTCTGGGGGCCTCCTTAGCCTTCTGACATTGGAAGGTACCAGTGGGATGTCTTCATGTCATCCATTGTCCTTGCCACCTTGCCAGTCTGATCTTTTCTTCCTGTCACTGATTCTACTAATGATGTAGCCACAGAGAAAGAGACCAAGAGCATCTGGGTGGTCAGAGCAGTGGTCTAGGGCCCTGCCTCATGCACCTTAAATTAGTTTTCCTTAAAGAATATTGAACTGGTCTTGGAGATTGGGGCTCAGGCTGGTATCTTGGTTCCCTGCGCTTGTACAGCTCCAGCTGAGCAAATGGGTACCATGCAGATGGAGAAGTTGTGTTTAGCTGAATCAATAGTGTGTCTTCGCTGAATATCCTTTCCCCTGCTATGGCTAAGTCAGCTTCCTTTTGTTAATTGCCAGATCTTCAGGCAGTGTTTGATTTCATTCCATTATCAAACCTAGACTGCCAGCCTGAGTCAGGTCTGGCCTGGGACCGCCTGTCTCTTGCATGCCCTGCTTGTGTCACCCTGATCATATTACTTAACTTCTTAGTGGTCAGGGCCATTCTCAAAGATTGTAAATTACAAAGAAAGTGCCAACTGGAAAGGTGGAGGGAGTGTCCTCACCAAGGATGCCTCTATCAATGAAATCGTGGGCCTAGTCCTTGTCCATTTAAAGATTAACTTAGCCGTAGGGTTTGACTTATAATTTACTTGGTAGGGACCTCTTTGGTTCTGTCCCATTGGGGATACTCCCTCTACCAGTACATGTTAAATCCTGCTAATAATCACCAAATGCCTCTCCCATACTGGTACCTTATTTCATCATTTATTTTTTTGCAGTCATGATTTTGCAATCGTGATTCTCCTTGCCGGGTACTGTGAGGGAACTTCTTTTTGTCCCTCCTCTGCCCCTTAGAATCTAGGACAGTTTTGTATTCTGCTTAATTCTTTGTAGAGTGAAGTTCGGAAGGTAGCGAGTTCGCCCTCATTGGATGGTCGATAAGCCAAAGTGACTGATCACTTGTGGAGTTGCTTGTTGAGGAGAATTAAGATGGTATCTGAGGCACCTTCTGGCTCTGGGATTCTGTGCTTTGGGTGAATTAGTGTGGCCTGGTACTGGTGATGACTCAGTGGAAAAGTAATGGGCCATGGAGCTTTCCATCCTGGTCCACTGGTTTAGCAGAGGGCACAATTGGTGGTGTCAGAGACTCATTTCCCACTAATGTCCACTGAGTGAAATAGATGGTTAGTCTCAGCCTCTTTCTTTAGGAATGGATGGCTGTGGCTGGAGTCAGGTCAAGTCAGGTTCTGCCTGTGGGCCGCGTGGACAGGGTGCAGCAGGGGTGCTGGTGGATAATAGGAGGAATGGGATGGGGAAGCTGGCATGACTGATTGCCTTCTGGACTGTTTCCTTCTATTCCAGCTGAGGTTTCCAGGGAGAGGGCATCCTTTCTTCCCTTGAGCAAAAGAGAGGCCATCTAAAGGAACAGAAATAAGGCTGGAAATCCTAGGCTCACTGAAGAGCTATCTTTCCTTCCTACCTCTCATTTCCCCAGGGATGCTGCCATAGAGAAATGGAACGATAACCTCTGACCTCAGAGCTGGGTCTGTTTAGTAAGATTGCAGTGTCCTAAGTAAAGCCCTGACCCATGCAGGCTAGGACTAGAACCAGGACCATCTAGTCACCCTCTCATTTTACACATGAGGAAACTGAGGCGATTTGCTCAGGATGCCTCATAGGGTCCTAGGTCTAGAGTTGGAAAGGACCCTGGAGGGCATCGGGTTCAGTCCTTTCATTTTACATAGGAGGAAAGCTGAGGAAAGCGTGGGAAGAGATGACACAGCTAAGTAAGCCTTTGACCTCACATCTGATTCCAGAGCCCTTGCCCTTTCTGCCAGGTTCTGACCCAAACTCCTGCTCTCAACACGCTCTGAGTCAGGTAAAAAACACCCCCTCTCTGAGTCTCAGTTTCCTGATCTGTAAAACAAGGAGGATTGCCTGGGGGCCTATTTTCACAGTCTCCTCTGATATTTGGTTCGATTGTAGGATTTAGTGAGCTTTTCAAAGAAGCAAAAGACTCAAGGAGTGTGACAATAAAAACCTACCTTAGACCTTAAGCTGAATTAGTCTTGAGTGGTTTTTTCCTCCTATTTCAAAGTCGTACTTGTTCAAAAGAGCATAAAGCTTTTAATCATTGGGCTTGCAAAGGGAGTTGTCTCTCTAATCTCCCATGGTTTCCTTTTTCCCCTTCTACAAATGATCTGCAGGCTGCGGCTGTTGTCTTGTCTTGTGCTTTCGGGATCAGCACTTTTTGGGCGAGAAATGAAAACATTGCATTTTTAAGGCAGTGGAGAGGGAGCCGGAGGTCTGGATGAGTGTAGCCAAGGCAGGCTGCCTGGGAGGTTACCCAACGGGTTAACTTAGCGGGTTTGTTTTGCTGAGTGGGATGGAACAGAGTTGATTGAATGTTCTTGCTTAGGGATAAATATTGAAGCTTCTCCCCACTCTTGTGGTCATTTTTTTTTCTTTGGGAAGAATTTTTAATTACTGCTCTCTTGTTCAGTTATAGTTGTCAGCTGAATATGCTGATATTGGTGTGGAATAATGAAAGCCAGGGTTCCCATGGCTCTCACATGGGTAGCTGCAATGGGGGTCCAAAGAAAATCCGAAGATCAAAGCATTTAGAGTCTGTAGAGACTGTAGGGGTAATACTTGGTCTAACCTCTTTATATTAGACAAGAGGAAGCTGGGACCCACAAAGACAGAGGGACCTGTCCAAGGTCACGCAGTTCACAAGCTGAAAGAGACCTCAGTCATTGGAGCTTTGAGGGAAAGCAGAGGATGCTGGGGAACATACTCCATAGATGGGCTATGCCATAGGGTATGGGCTTGGGATCAGATAAGTCGACGTTCAAGGACAAGAAATTTAATCAACCATCTCAGAGTACAGTCTGCGGCGGACAGAGAAGCGAGGTTGTCTAAGTTGACACTGAAAAGGAAATCCAGCCCCCAATTATGGGTCAGCCCAAGTAATCCCCAAAATAGATGGTATTCATGAGAGACAGAGGGTTCAGTAGATCAAGAGAACTGCCTGCCCTCAGAAACTACCATAGAGGAACACAAGACCATAAGATTCGTAGCTAGCAGGGACCCTAGAAACCATTTAGTCCCAGCCCTCTATTTTTCAGAGAGGGAAACTGAGGCTGAGGGGGATGAAATAACTTGCCTAGATGGCTAAGAAGCTGGCCATAGGAAGGCACCCTAGAGATCCTCTACTCTTAATTTACAGCTGGGGAAACTGAGGCACATGGAGGTGATGTCATTTGCCCAAGATCACAGAAGCAGTAAATTAAGATATAATAAAGCGGAGTTGGAGCTTGAAATTGGAATTGGAATTCTGACTTGAGTCTGTTCTTGGTACTGTCTCTCTGTGACTGATGGACTTGGGGCAGTGGATGGTGGAGGGGTGGGTGAGCTCAGTTGCCCACTCTAGATCAGCTAACCTTCCCAGATGCACTCATGAACTTCTGGCTGGAGGAGCTCTGTGTGGGCTCCATGGGGAGGCTATGCGTCATCCTCAGACATTTCTCAGCTATCAAGCACTTATCCACCCTGAACCAGCAAGGCAGTGTCAAATCCGGCAGAATTCACAAGCTGAGAAATGCTCTTCCTTGTAAGACATTTGGTCCATGAATGTTTGATTTCTTTAGAAGAGCTAGTTGTCCCTTGGGTGAGGTTGGCAGGAGGAAGCATTTGTGGAATCTACATCCTGATGACTGGGCTGGGGGAGAACTTGAAAGATAAGAAAGGGAGTGGGTTTTTCTCTTTCTCCTTCTCCCCTCCCTTGTCTTGGAACATCTTTGAGCAAACGCTGATGCATCCTTTCTCCCAATGGAATGAACTCTCAGCCATGTGCTATCTTGTGACTCTAAAAAGAATAGGATGAGAGGCCTCCTGGTATCCGTGAAAGGAGCATTCGTTTCGGAGTCAGTGGGTCTTGGTTCAAATCTTGCCTTTGATGCATATTGATTGTGTGACTTTGGGTCAGTCTTCTCACCTCCTCGCGACTGTTTCCTTATTTGCAAGATGAGGGGCGCTTTTACAGCTTGAGATTTATGGCCATGTCAGCTTGCTTTAAAAAAAAAAAAGGTAGCTAGCATTTACCATGGCATTTTAAGGTTTGAAAAACGTTTTTCATATATTCTCACAACAACCCTGGAAAAGGTAGGTGCCATTATGTTTTATAGATGAAAAAACTGAGAAGTTAAGTGAATTGCCCAGGGTGACACAGCCAGTAAGCGTCTGAAGCTGGATTTGAACTCTGGTCTTCTTGACTCTAAGCCCCAAACTCTATCCACTGCGCCACCTAGCTTTAGGACATTTTTGTTTTGTCACCTATAGACTGAAGAGGAATTGGGGTAGATAGCCTCTGTTTGAGAACCCTTCCTGCTCCGGATCAATCTAGGATATTTTGAAAAATAATCACCAGATCTTGCTTGTCTGTAGGGATACTTCAGATTTCTTGGCCTTGAAAGCTAAAAGTAACCAACTGAGCCCTTCTCCTTGTGATTGACAGCTTCCTAACAGCTGTAGAGAATTCATTTTCAGTCAGGGCTAGCCTAGCTTCAGTCTCAGCTTTCTGCTCAGTGTTACGGAAAATCCTCCCTAGAAAACAGCCAATATCTACCTGCTACGGGGCGTTAAAAATTCCAGACGAACATTTGGTTTTGGAGTCTTTTCCCAGCAAAAGCGGCATGGCGAATCCGTTAGCAGTTTAGATTTTACAGTGCACAATGAAAGCAAATAGCTAGGATGTACTTACACTTTTTGTGTGGGGAACCTGTTGGCCGGACTGTTTCCTTGTGGCCGATGGGGGAGCTCGGTGGCAGAGAGCCAGGATCCTAGGGTCATAGACAGAGAGTCAGAAGGAACTTTAGACGTCATGAAACTTAATTTTCCTGTCTTGTACCATGCAGGACTTTTGACATCTGTATGTTGGGGGTGAGGTGAGCTGTTCTAGAGAAAAGAGAACAGTGTGAGTTCTTGGCTTTGTAATTTAAAACGATGTCCCAACAGCTTGGAGGACTGCCTCTTTTGGGCCTTTAAATCCTTATTTTTCGTTTTCGAGGTGTCAGGAGTCAGCAGTCTTATGGCCGGAGATAGGGACATAGGATCATAGATTTAGACCTTGAAAGGTCGAGCTAGCGGCCCAAACTCCCATAATTTTTACAGATTTTAAAATTGAGATCCAGAAACATAAGCAGTTAACATCAGAGCTGGGATTTGCCCTCCCAGCCAGCTCCAAATCCAGATTTTTCCCACTCTGGGTCAGAGATGTTCTGGGGAAGTCAGGACCCCTTGGTGAAATAAAACAAGGATACTAGTAGCAACTACCTTCCAGGGTTGTTGTGAGAATATACGAAAAATGTTTTTCAAACTTTAAAAAGCCATGGAAATGCTAGCTACTTTTTTTAAAGCAAGCTGATAGGCAGAAGCTGAGAGAGGCAGGTTGAAAGATCTTAAGATTCTTTTCCCCAGCCTCTTGACTTTGCGATGTCACTTAATATCTCTGAGTCTCTGTTTACTCATCTGTGAAGCTGGGATGAGAGTAACAAACGTACCGAGGATTCCTTAATGCACCTTAAGCCTTTTCTAAAGCACTGTTAAGATCTTCGGTTAGAAAGTATTTAATATGCCAAATCGCTGTAACCTTTGATTTTTAGAATGCGCGGTTCATCACATCTAGAAGCCTGTCCTTTAGTTCCTTTTGTATTTCTCTGCTTTGATTGCGAAACAGGTAGCTAGATTCTTTTTAGTATTTATGGAATGTCTGATGGCCATGACCAGTCTTTCAGACCAAATGGGAGCTCCAGTGCGAAGCCCTCTCCTGGCACATGGTAGGCACTTAATAAAATGCTTATTCATTGACCGATTCATTATATAGAGTTCTCTTTTTAAAAATTTGATTGATTGATGAACCCAGGCAAAATTTCTCATGGCCAGGGAAGTTTATAAGAAAGGAAGAAAGAAAGACATAGAGAGAGCAGAGAGAACGAGAGAGAGAGAAAAGTCAACAGGAATATAAACTAAATGGACATGGCAGAGGCACTTCCCATTAGGGATATATGAGTGCCAGCATGTACAATTGGGGAGGCTTTGGGGGACTTCATTTTTAGGATCTCAAGATTTTTTTTTTGCATTCATTAGAATGTCAATACCTTGACTTCATGGACAGCCTCATTTTTATCTTTGTATTACCAGGGCTTAGATCAGTGCTTGGAACAAAGAAGACATTTAATAAGTGCTTTGTTGCTTGCTTAGTTAATTAATTATATAGATTTCTTTTTAAAGATTCTCTTGCTTCTTTGTTGCCTTGAAAACATGTTACTTTTGTATGTGTTTTTTGTGTTTAAATAGATTACAAAACACACACTCATATGACTGATAGATTATCACTTTGGTAGCATTCATGCAGGCCTCATGTCCTGATATGATTTAACGTTTCACTTTCTGGATAAAGTAAACTTCTTGAGAGCAGGGGCCGTGTCTTTCCCTCTTTTCATCCACTGTGGATCTTATATTTCCAATGTGGACCCTTGGCTATAATTGTCCCTCAATACCTACTTGTTGGGTTATAGGTGTCTTTATATTTTTTTCTCCATGGACTTGTGGTCTCCATTAGCTACTTGAGAGGAGAGAATGTTTCATTTTTGTATCCCCTCCGTACCAAGAACAATGACTGGCTTGTAGAAATCTTTAAGAAATGATTGATTGATTTTTGAAGAATGCAGTCAACGGCAATCATAACTTTGATGTCAGGCTTTGCTGTGTGTTTTGCAAACCATACATTTCCTCAGCTTCTGGTGCTGGAGTCCCTCCTTTCAGGAATGGCACTGAAAGTGACATCTGGTACACTCATAGGCATCTCGTGGTAGCCAGAGCCTCTAAGGTCATCTGGTCCCACAATTTTGTTTGAATAAAGGGGAAATTAAAGTTTATTAAGCAGAACAGATATACCAACTCAAGTCTTCAGATGACAACATTCTTCCCATTATTCTTTGCTTGATGTTGGGGGAACAGATAGTTTATAATTTAATTTATTTAAATTAATTTAATAATTTAATTTAATTTGAATTCGGTAACTTAGAGCACCATTGTGGTACTTTGGACAATTTGCTGGATTTGGTGCTAGAGAACCTACATTCAAAACCCCATTTCTGCTATTTACCTGTGGAACCCTGGGTGACTCACTCAAACACTGTGAGGGTTAGACTAGGTGACCTCCTTCTAAGATCCTTCCTAGGTCTTAATGTGCGATCCTGTAATAATCCACAAACCACGTTTGGAGTTGAGACTTAGTGGAATAAATGTCCCTGGCGGTCTGTGTGTATTGGGAGGTGGTGGTGGGGCTCCCCACATTTCTTTTTCCCTCAATACACTTTGGATATATCTTCGGCATGCTTTTCTTTTCCTTTTCCTCATCGTTCTGTTGCTTGTTTAAATTTTTCCTTCATTCTAATTTGATTCACTAAGTGGTAATTCTGAATGTTGGATGTGATTAATTTCAGTAAATAAATAAAGTTCCTATACTAGGCGTCAATTTCTCTCCTGGGTATAAAAACATACATGGCTTGGGAAGGAAAGCAAAAATATTTAATAAAAATCTACTTGTTCATTATGAAAAATGGTACCTATGTTAATCCCCTAAGAGACAATTTATTATATACTGACAGTATCTTTGAATAGTCATGAAAAGGGCGATGTTTCGATTTAAATGTGTTCAGGAAAAAGTTGTTTCCAGGGGGATATGAGGCTTGGAAAATTGCAGTTTTTAAACAAAAACAAAAAAGCAATCTAGCTGCTGTTGTACTTCGAATTTAGGTGGTTTACTTGTTTGCATTCAGTGTTACTTCATGACTAGCCCACCTTCTTTGCTGGTCACACATCTCTCTTTTTCACAATTCTCAACTGATGGTGGACAGTGCAGGTGGTAGGGGATGCAGGGCACACCAAGAATTAGTAAAGTTTTCTCTATCACTTTCTTCAGTCTAGAGCCAGGGGTGGGGAATCTTTGGCCTCGGGGCCACACGTGGCCCTCTAGGTCCTCAAGTGCAGACCTTTGATTGAACCCAAACTTCACAGAACAAATCCCCTTAATAAAAGGATTTGTTCCATAAAACTTGGACTCAGGCAAAAGGCTGTACCCAAGGACCTAGAAGGCCACATGTGGCCTGGAGGCTGCAGGCTTCTCACCCCTGGTAGATAGTCAACAAAAGGAGGCAAGTTCTGGTGTGTAGTTTGCCTGTCTCTGGTATGTGAATGCTCCTATCTGGAGAAGGGTAAGAGCTATCTCCAACAGTCGCCTGGTTACAACCTACTCAGACCTG
This sequence comes from Trichosurus vulpecula, assembly GCF_011100635.1. Lineage (NCBI taxonomy): Eukaryota > Metazoa > Chordata > Mammalia > Diprotodontia > Phalangeridae > Trichosurus > Trichosurus vulpecula. Next base: position 25,576,314 of record NC_050579.1, read on the forward strand.
TGAGCTTCTTTGTGCTTTGTGTTACTGAAACTTGTCAGCTGGGGTATTCAAAGGCATAAAACTTCCTTGGAATTATATTTGTTTACTCTGTATATATTTTTATCAGTTACCTTCCTACTTATGCCTCTTGTTTTCCCCTGTAGAATGGAAGTTCCTTGTGGGTAAGGCTTATTTCGGATGGATACAAAAAGATAAATCATGCTCTGGAACAGGGGTTCTTAACCTTGGGTCCATGAACCACCTCCGGGGGTTCTGGATTTCAAGGGATCTGTGAACTTTGACTAGGGAGAAAATATGCATTTTTTCAATATAAATCAGTTTCTTTTGTAATTCTATGTATTTTATGCAATTAAAAACTTTCTGAGGAGGGGTGGATGAAGGGGGTGAGGCAGTAGCATTTGGCCTTATTTTTAGGCCCTGGGGGATAAAGGAGAACGAACTCATCTTTTCCATCCAGGGCTTTTCTTGTGAGCGTTGAGTGTTGGAGCTGAAGATGTTGATTCACTTTGCATGTTGTTACCCATGACATAGACGGTGCATGGCTAGCTGGGGACCCCAGGAGACCTCCCCAGTGAAATAGGGCTGCCCTTAATCTGTCCAAATTAATGTGGCACTCCCTGCTCCCAGCATCTAGGGAGCCCCTGTTGTTCCTGTATTGTAGAACACATGCCCATACCTTGTTTATCTTCTTGGTCCCCTTCCTAATGGCCCATCCCAAACCATTCACCTTTTTCCAAGAGTATTAATGGGCTAAGTGGGGCTATACATTATATTCAAGTCAGCTTACCTGCTCCATGGGAAAGGCTGGTTTTTAAATGAGACTTATTCCCCTTCTTTTTTTTTAACCTGGTGTTTCATTACCACTGAGGATTTATGATGCAATAGCTCCGAGGCAAAGCTAGTCAGGATGCCAGCTCGGCTAATATTTAAGAGTTATAAGATTCTGAATATTGGACAAGCCCTTAATTACTCAGAATCTGTCTTCGTCTTAATAAAAGTTGGATAGTACCCACTGAAACAATATGGCTGTGTTTGCCTTTGTCTCTGAATGTAAGTGAATACTTAAAAAAGCCTTCTTCTGACAAGAGCTTAGGAAATTAATTTCCCATTTCCAGCTTAAAATGAAGAACACCCTTCTACATGGGGATTTTGACGGTATGCCATTTTCTCCTGACGTTACAGATATAGGTGCCAACAATAGCTTTTTTTCCCTTTTGCCTGACTCCTCTTGGTTTTGTTTTTGATGTCTTAGGTAAAGGAGAAAAATCTCCCTTTCCTAGTGCTTTTCAGGCATCTATGAAAATATTTTGCTTCCAGCTGAACAGCTGTAGTTCACTATTCTCCATGGGGGGGGTCTAGCGGTGTAGGGGAAAGAGGCATTGGAAATTCCATCGTAAGCCACAGCTGGACAACTTGGGTTCTTCGTTTGGCTACATATTTTGACTTCTCATCTCCCTTGAGTATATCAGCACTTGCTCTTCGACTTTGTGCTCACTCGCCCTAGTGCCCTGCCTGGACACAGTGTGGTCTGTTAGAAGTATTGGCTGATGGCTACTATAGGGAAAGCTTGGACCTATGGATGGAACAATGGGTGTGGAGTCAGGAAGACCTGATTTCAAATCCTGCCTCATAGACTTGGACAAGTCACACAGTTAGCCAGATCTGACAAGAGTGTGTTTTATCCTGCTCTTCTCTGGATCCATTCACCATCCCGGAAAAATTTCCAAACTCCTTGGCCACCACTTATCCATTTGGCTTCTTCCAGTTGGGATGTGTTCTCTCCTTGAGCCCAAGGGGTATCTTCACTCTCGTCTGAGTGTACGGCACCAATCACTATGCCTAGCGTCTAGTGATTATGTAATTAAGGTATGCAATTAATGATTTTTCATTCATTCTTGGAAATCATCTTCATTAATGTCAACGTTAGAGACAGCCTGGTGGAGTACTGGACCTGGACCAAGAAAGTATTCACTCGTGGTCTCAGACACTCACTAACTCTGGCCAAGTCACTTAACTTCAGTTTATCTCAGTTTTCCCATCTGCAAAATGTGATAATAGTAGCATCTATCTTTCAGGATAAAATGAGATAACATTTTGCAAAAATCTACGAAAATGCCAGTTATTATCACTATATCCCAGATTTAGAGCTAGCAAGAACATTAGGGTTTTTCTGGTCTAGGCACTTTACTATGTCATAATCAGCGACTGTATTTGAACTCAAGATTCTCTGGAGCCTCAACATCCAGCCCACTGTTTATTACACTACATTGCCTTCTGAGGAAAATGTGCTAGAGCATAAATGTTCAGTCCTTTTTTTAAGCCTCCCCTGTTTCCAAGTGGTGGTTTTTTGTGCTGCAAATGGCCAGCGAGGTTTTAGTGGGCTCTTAAAGGTCCCCACACAAATTATAGTCTTCGGTCTGGCTCCATCAAAGGCAAAGTATCTTTCCCTACTTGGATGTAATTGAAACATTTAAGAACCAGCTCTTTCAACAAGGTATCTTGCTGATTGAGGGGGAGGGAGCAATTCAGGAAAGAGGTATTAGGAGACAGGAAAGGAAACATATGGTACTTTTAAAAAAAAGCCCAACAATAATAAACTGATAAGAAGAGCCCCTGATGGAATTAACTTGGTACAGGAGAAACAACTCTAGATTTAGAGTAACAAATCCTGGGTTCAAATCCAACCTGTGTCACTTAATAAGTGCGTAGCTTTGGGGAAGCCTGTGTAGTGTCTCTTGGCCGCAGTTCCTCATGTGTAAGATGAGAGTTTTGGACTACATGACCTCTGAGGTTCCTCCTAGCTTCAGATCTGGGATCTTCTTGGGAGGTTTCCTCAAGGTAATCTCCCTCCTTCCTGTTCAGGGAATTGCATCGAGAAAGGCAATCAGGCTTGACAATTAATACCTGCGCCATAGTAGATGCTTAATAAATGTTTACTTATTTAATGAGCCGAGCCTTAAAAGGAGGTTTGAATTTTAAAAGTCAGGGGTGAGGGCAGAGAACATTCTAGACATTCAAAAGCTTGGAGGTGTCATATAGTATACTGATGATAGCTAATCAACCAGCTTGGGTGGAATGTAGAATGCATGAGGAAGTGGGGGTTGGAATGATATGAAATCAGTCACTTAAGCAATGTGGCTGTCTGATTCAAGAAAAAGATGAGGAAAATAGTGTATTGTTTGTTGTTAGGAGCTAGCTTCTGGTTAAGAGGTCGGTGGAAGAGGGAACCTAACATTCACTAGAATTAGCATGAGGGATACTCCTGCATGGAAGTGTCAGAAGGATGCTATGCCGTCCCCTCCAACCACACCATACAGATAAATATAGCACCTCCTGCCTCCTGACACCGGGGGACCTACTGCTTCCTCATTTCCTCTTCAGTTCAGGACTTCTTAATTAACTTCAGACCCTTGCACTTGTTAAAAATTTTTTTGATATCTATTTCATTGTAGTTGGTTTGCTTTGTAATTTTGTGCATGTATGCATTTAAAAGCATCATTCTGAGAAAGGAGGGCTTGGACTTCATCAGATTGTCCAAAGGGACTTGGGCACAAAAAAAGGTTAGGATCTCCCACTTGAGGTTGAATGTTGAAAGAGAGGAGGGAGGGAACCCAGCGATCCATTGAGGGCATCTTTGCAGTTTAGCCTTCAAAGGGCCCAGAACCAAGGGGCTGATGTGGGCATTCCTTGTCGATTTCAGCGGGTGATGCCAGTCATTGTCCCTTGTTACCATGGGGACCTGAGCTTGTTTCATGCCATGACTGAATCTCAGGAATGGTTTAACAGTTATACTTCCTGGGGCCCCTGATCTGTTGTCCATATATCTTTATCCTCCTTTGTGGTAATGAATCCTGCATGTATCAAAAGCATATGAATTATTTCTAACAAAATATAAATTTGCTGGCACTATCCACTGTCAACTTTCAGCTTATTATCATTTTTACATCACCTCTGCAGCTCATAAATCACCTCCCTCCCTTTTTCAGGGAGCAGGTTGTAAATCGGGAATGAAAAACCTGTCTTGGACTCAGCCGCTGTTTTGTCATGTGATTTAGAGCCCACCGTGCGCTCTGCTTGGGGTTGGCCGGGTGCATGCGGTGCACGCCTGATTTTGTGTTTTTCATGTGTGGTCCTTTTTGTGGAATCAGCAGAAAATTCTCATCGTCATCATCTTCATCATCGTGGCTGTCGGTAGCGTTTGGTGTCCCGGAGTCAGCTTGAGGAGGGTGATTTGAGAAGGTCTGTGGCTACTTAGGACACTTAGCAATCTCCTCTGCCCCACTGATGGACCAGCTGGCCTGGCACTGTTTGCAGGCATAGCCTACAGCCCCTCCGCTGGGCCGGCCACCTCAAGAGTCTGCGACGTTGGCTGCAGCACAGGGCGCCGGCTATCAGAAGGCCAGCTCCAAGCCTGCTTTCTCCTCTTGGTGATTTAGCAGCACATTCTCTGAAGGACAGCCCTGCATAGAGTGCCTATTGATTCTCTTGCCCCCTGCTATTGGAATCATCCCTTCTGCTGTTCAGGTGCAGCTTTGTCATGAATGGAAAGCCTTGTTACATTCAGCCCCGACAAGTCATTGACATTTAAAATTAAATTAGAACAGGTGTTGTCAATAGCCAAACATTTCATTGATAGGCGGTGGCTAATTATGCTGCGAAGGCATCCTAAGAGGGCCCCAAACCTAATTAGAACTCTCTGAGTTCATACATGTAGAGCTGCCCGTCCAACCACCTCATCTTATGGATGACAAAACTGAGGTCTAGGAAGGTGAAGGGGATTTGTGGCAGGGGGGCTGCAGTGGCTAGACAGCTGTACTTGGAGTTAGGAAGGCCTGAGTTCAAATCCTGCCTCAGACACTTACTGGCTGAATGGCCCTGGGCAAGTCACTTAAGCTTTGTCTGTTTCAGGCTTCTTATAGCAAAACAGGGATAATGATAACATCTATCTCTTAGGGTTGTTGTGAAGCTCAAATGAGATATTATAAAGTGTTTGATAAATCTTAAAGTGCCATTTAATGAGAGTTGTTATTATTCGAGCATGAGTCAGAACTTGAACCCAGGTCTTCTGACTCCAGACCCAGTGTGCTTTCCCCTGCTTTCTTGGGGGGTATGTCCTCACAGCTTGGTTTAATCTAGGACCACCCAGATGTCCAGACCTGATTTATACAGTGTAATTTGGAGGAGGGTCCCTGAAGTCAGACAGCAGTTAGATAAGTTGGGGCAAAGTGGGGGAAGCAGGTCAGAACATGGGTAATGTCTTTGCTTAATTTGCGTAACATCTGCGTCCTGAGCCGGGGAATGAAAACGTATTGTTTCTAGGTCACTCAGCTTTCTGTTCCCCTCATTTGGAATTCTTTAGGAGATTCTGCCTTTTTAAAGGCCATCTTTGTTTGGACAGTCTCCCCTGCCTGGCCAGTGGGCAGGCGCTTGATGAAGGTCGCGGTATTTACTCCCTGGTTGTCTGTCTTTGACCTTTAGCGTATAGTGAAGATGTGCCCGTCATTGCTGATGATGGCCTTGCCTACCCCAAATAAAAGGTAAGCCTCTTGAGTGCACACACTGAGTCTTGTTTTGTTCCCTTCTTAGCATGGTGCCTGGCACAGAGTAGGGGCTTACAATGATCATTCGTTCACTCGTTTGTATCTTCCACCTGGGTAAGAGAAGACGCAGGGAGGAGTTGAGGTGTTGTCTTCAAATACTTGAAGGAATGTCCTGTAAAAAAAAAGGGGGGGGATTAGATTTATTCAGGGATCATGTCTCTTCCTCCCTTCCCCCCTCCCCCTGGGAGATGTAGTGGATATGGGCCAGATAAAAGATTTCCTAACAGTACTGCTCAAAAATGGAAGGAGATTCCACGATGGGTGGTGAGCATCCTGTCACCAGAAGTGTGCCAGTAGAGATGTTAAGAATGCCAGAGAAACTTCTGAATCAGAGACTTTTAGTAGAGGCCACTCAAGTCCTAGCTAACTCTGAGGCTCCATGTTTCTATGATATAGAAAGAAAGGAAAGAAGCAAGCATTTATTAAGCGCTCAGTAGAGGCCAGGCATTGGGCTAAGTACTGGGGTTGCAAATATAAGGAAAGACGGTGCCTGCCCTCTAAGAAGCTTACCTTCTGATAGCAGAAGAGAACACAGAAAAGGGGGTGAAGAGTGGTGGAAGGGGTAGTGATGAAGCTGGGGCCATGGAAGCTAACATGGCTAATTGGGGAATGAAAGCTGGCTACTCCATAAAGTGAAAGCCCCAGGAGGGACCCACCGGTGGGACAAGGGTACACGCCTTCTGGAAGACTAGCCTGAGTCAAGAAGACTGCAGGGAAGGTTGGTGTGAGGAGGCCCAAGGTGTGGAGGGAAATCCCAGCATGAGAGAGTGGTGGGGATGTGGTTCTGATGTCCCCAAACCAGGAATGGGGCTGGAGGAGAAATGCACACGATGTAGAAATCTTTCATTCTGGCCTGGATTATTTCTCCCTACTAAATGGAAAGACTGATTCTAGCAACAGTGTCATAGAAGCTTGAGGAAAACGAGTGAAAGAATTTGCATTTATTTGCACATTGGCAGCTGGCAAAGAATAGAGATGTGTTTCAAGATGGCAACCTCAGCTGCATTGGTTCAGGGAGGAGTTCGACAGTTAATTGTCTGGGGACATAAAGACCACAGAAGCCCAAGTCCCTGCCTTCAGGAAGCTTATAGTCTATTAGGAGAGCACCATGCTTTTGGTGACCAGGCTTATCTTCAGCTCTTCACATGCACTCACCCTACATAGCCAATCTGGTGTGTGATCTCATGGGATTTTTACCTTCACCACATTTCTTCTATGTGTGCCCTTCTGTCCATTCACACCACTCTCACTTTGGTCTAAGCCTTTGTCATGTCAGCCATGACCATTCCAACAGCCTGCAGGGGGAAGGGAGGAGTCCCTGCCTCAAACTTGCCTCCTCTCCTCGAAGTGGCCAAAGGGAGCTTCCTGAAGTACACGTCTGCCCAGGGCAATCTCTGGCTCTCCCCAATCTCTGGTGGCTCCCCATCACTTCCAGAATCACATATAAAAGCCTTGTTTGACATTTAAAGCCCTTTACAACCAGTCCCTTAGACTTCTTACACTCTATTCTCCTCCTGTACTCTGAGATCCAGTGTCTGGGACTTCCTTCTATGTGACTTGCCTTCTCTGGACGCCATGTTTTTGTACTGGCTGTCCTTCATGCTTTTCACATTCTGTTCCTTTAACAACACCTTAGAATTCTGCCAGGGATCAGTATTAAGCCTCTTTTCTTATTTGAAAAGCTCCCAACTCTTCCTTCCTCCTTCCCTCCTTTCCTCCCTCCCTCCCTTCCTTCCTTCCTCCCTTCTTTCCTCTCTCCCTTCCTCCTTTTCTCCTCCCTCTCTTCCTCCTTGCCTCATGCCCTCCTTCTATTGCTCAATCATTTTCTGAATCCCAGAAAGTAGAAAGCAAGACAGAGCCAGACTCTTAGGTTAATGGCATCTTGGCGGTGGCAGCAGCAAGCATCTCAAGGTTCATATTTCAAGGCTGGTGTGACTGAACCAGCAGGTGTCCTGAGGAGTCTCTGGAAGTAGCAATTTGGTTGGCAGGGCAGCCCAGGGTAGCCATTAGCAGGAGAGGTGCCCTGCTCTACGGCTCCAGCCACATCCCTGGGCTTGATCAGAGCTTCTGGGCTTCAGCAGCCTCCCTGACGCCTCAATCAGCCTGGCTAAGACCTGTTTCCCTGGAGGATCCCTCCTCCTCCTTTCTCTCCTCAGTCCCCCTGTGGATACAATTTTGATCTGGTTCAGCTGCGCTTTCTCCACCCCCTCCTCCTTTTTGGGTAATCAGTGTGGAAGAAGGCAATAAGGGCTGCTATTAATGACTTCTTTCTTTGCATGACTTTAATCAGATACCCTGCAGATAGAAATTGGGATGGTTGACTTTCCTGTTCTCCAGTGGCCAGTGTGGGTCAGTGTGACTTGTTAGTTTTGTGGAGTGATGTTAGCTTTGGAGAAAGGTCCTTTTCTCTTTAGAGCCCCACTTATAAAGACAGTGGGCTGTGAAGTAGAAGAAATCCATTCTCTCTTGTGTGTAACCCACCCCCCCAAAGGAAAGTAAAGATTCTGTCCGGCTGGTAACCTTGTGGTATTAAGAAAAAGAACCCAGAGCTGTTTGCCAGACTGCTAAATGCAAATTCTCCCCGCCATTAGTTTTAATTAGAATGAAATCATACATTTAAATAACCATTTCTGTTACTAATAAAATGTACTTTCTACTTGCTGCTGAAACTATGGTAATGCATCCCTGTGGCTGAAAGTCCCAGCTTTTGCTTCTCCTGCCCCTGAGTGGTGATACAACCTCGTGCCCAGTGTGGGTGGGTATGCAGATCCAGCACCTGTGGGCAGGATTTGTCTATATTCATTGGATTTCAGAATAATAAGAACTTAAATCTAGAGATGGGTGAGACCTAGTCATTGCCCCCTGCCCTCTGTTCTAGCCAGATGGACGACTTCTCTGTTCCCCATCTCTTTGCTTTTTCATGAGCCAACCCGCAGGCCTGGAATACCCTCCCTCCCTCATCACTTCTGCCTCTTCCTTCAAAGCACTGCTTCAGCATCACCTTCTTCAGAGAGTCCTTCCTTACTTCCCTACCACCCCCAAAGCCTAATGGCCATCCTGTCTACCTTGTAATGTTACTTACATATATATGGAGGATCATCTTCCCCACTTAGAAAAACTTCTTAGAAATGAGAATGGCTTCATTATTTGGATTTGTTTTCCCCAGCACCTCGAATGGTGCTTGGCACATAGTAGGTGCTTAATAAATGCTGATTGAATAAAAGATGTTAAAAGGTATTTTTAAGCAAGTGCATTGGAATTCTATATTGTCTGTACTAAATGAATTTTAAAAACAAAAATAAAAAAATGCTGATCGATATATTGATTTGTTTCATAGGATTAGAGAAATATGAGGATATTTGTAGCTTAAAGGGAGAGAGTCTTTGGAGGGGGTAAGATTAAAAATAAAGAGAGATCGAGACAGAGAGCCTGAAAGATGGAGCTGAGCACCATGGGAGAAGGAGAAGGGGTGAGGTCAAGGGCCATAAACTTTGGCAGAGCTATGGACAAGATTTTTGTGATTTGGGAAATAAAGAGGGACCCCAAGATTCCCTGAGATGGAAGGGGAAGAGGAAAGGATGGGACAAGGCAGGTTTGTTTTTTTGAGGGGGAGGCAGGGCAATTGGGGTTAAGTGACTTGCCCAAGATCACACAGCTAGTAAGTGTCAAGTATCTGAGGCCGGATCTGAACTCAGGTCCTCCTGACTCGAGGGCCGGTGTTCTACTCCACTGAGCCACCTAGCTGCCCCCCCCTTTTTTCCTGTCTCTGCCCCAAAGCACAGAAACTTTTGTGTGGATGAAAATAAGAATCCCTCATGTTCGTGATTTTATAGTCATAAAAAATGACATCACGTTGTGTCCAAATAACAGATCCCCCCCCCCAGCCCAGTCCTTTCCACTCATTCTGTCCTTGTCATGGAATCTCCACTGTCGCTGGTATCACCTTCTCTCTATAGATCACATACATGCATACACACATGAATATATGTGTGTGTGTGTGTATATATATATACACACATGTGTGCACACACACATATCTAAATGTGACTCAGTTCTACTGAAAGATATATGTTGAAAAATGTATGTGTGTGTGTGTATGTATATATCAGTGTCAGGGAGACTGACAGATAAAATGGGCAGAAAGGATAGAGGAGAAAATCTGTTATTTATGTATAAACACACACATATACATATGTGTGTATATATAGATGTGTGTGTGTATACACACACACACACAGTTATTTTCCTGGTGTTTCACGTGTGTGCCCTTTGAATGCAGGAACCCTGATTTTGCCTTTGCTTGTTTCCTTGGTTCCTAGTAGAGTGTCTTGCTCTGGTAAGCACTTAATAAATGTGTGTTGATTGACTACCAAAGGAGATTAACTGTTGCAGACCCAGCTAGATTCTTGGAGTTGGCTGTGTTAAGTTGCGCCGACTTCCCAAGAACTGAGGGACGTTGGTCACAGTCCTATGACTCTGCGCGTTGTGTTTGTGGTGACCCTGAGGCTGATACAACAGGACGTTGATCTTTTGGCAGTCTGGCTCACTGAGATGTGGTGAGAAGGTTGCCCAGTTCCCAGATGTCCTCATGTTATGGAATGAATGGGTGAAAAATGGGGGAGAGGCACTTACTATGTGCCAGACATTGTGCCAAATGCTCCAGGTTAAAAAGGGAGACAGCTCCTGCCCTCGAGAAGCTCACGCACATCCTGATGGAGAGGACTTTAATATAGCTCTTGTCTAAGTCACTGAGCCAGTGTGATGGGAGGAAAACCAACCCTTGGAAACCCATTTAGCTTAGAGCAGTTTACAAATGTGTCCGAAACAAGAGCAGAACCACAGACGTCTTCCTGGCGCTGAAGGTGGGCTTGGGGGCTGCTGGCAGGACCCTGTGATCTAAGTGGAATCAAAGCAGCTGGCTGCTGTGTTGGGGGTGGTTTTTGATGGAGGCTTGGGGTGGGGAGGTGGGCTGCAGCTTCAGACTAGGGCGCTGTCTGTAATAAACTTTACCTGAGAAAGGAGGGAGGGGGATGAATGACAGCTTGTGAATCAGGGCGATTGACAGCCCTGGGGCAGATTTGGACAAAGGAGGCTGGAGGAAGCTAGGCCCCTTTGAATGAAGACAGAGGATGTATCTTGACTTAATAATATGCCTTGTGGGAGCCACAGGTCTAATTTTCAGGCCTTGGAAAGAATAGGAGACTTGATTGCAAAACAAGTCAAAGTTTAAAATAATAAATTTATATTTATTTACATTGTTCTTTTGTCACCTTTATTTCCAGGTGTCCCTCCTGCTTCCTCTACCTGGGGAGCCTTGTCTTGTTACAAAGAATAAAAAAAAAATTGGAAAAAAAGCATTTCAGCAAGATTAGCCAGCACCAGGGATCAGGCCTTGTCTCTCACTTCTGCAAAGGAGAGAGAGGGGGCACACTTTTTCAACTCTGTTGAAGATTATTTAAACTTAAAAAGTGCTTAAAGAAAAGTTTTCACTCAGAGAATTATGTCTGGGTTCATTTCCAGAGATCAGAGGGATGCCAGCACCCTCTGAGTCTGAGCGTGGAACGTATTTCTCTTGGTTTCTTTCCCACCATTTGACCAGGGCAGGGAGAAGTCATAGGCCTTAGGTCTGGAAGTGACCTTAGATGACATAAATTTAGAGCTGGAAAGGACCATAGAGGTCATTTAGTTCTACTCCCAGTTGATGGGAGCTGTGGCCCGGTCAGCAGAGGAGTTCCTGGGAGATTGGATGAAGGCTCTTATCCCTTGTTCAGGTCCTTGGAAGCATAGCACCCCTGGATTGGAGCTGGGAGCTCAGGTCACTGTGTCCCATACAAGGATGGGCCACCACTGTCTTGGTGCCCTGGAAGTCTCCCTATCCTCTAAATGGCCACAGGGGTTTATGCTTAGAGGGGTGTGGTGGCTCTGAATCTGAACAGACAACTCTTAAACTGATGCCTGCATTTGCTGATCAAAAGTGATGCCTTGTCTTGCAAAGAGATAGCACCAGAAGGCCCTCAGAGGTCGATTTAGTCCAACTACTTCATTTTAACATAGAGGAAAGTGTGATCCAGAGAATGGCCTGCACAAGGCCTCTTGGGGTGGTCAGTGGCAGACCCTAGATAAGAATGCAAATTCAGTCCAAGAGCCCGGCTTCTTTCCTCAGGAGCATATTGCCGTAAGTGGATGCTTGCATATAGATGGCCATAATTCCTGGTCATTCCTGACCATTCCAGAGCTTTCTTCAGCTAGGTGGGTGGGTGAATGAGTAGGTAAAGCGTATATCCAGGCCTTCTGTCTGTGCAGCATTTGGAGAATAAGCTCAGAGGGATGTTCAGTGTTAGGAATTCAGGAGCTCATTGCCTGCCTTCCGTCTGATGAGGTGAGGGATAGAGGGTGGGGCAGCTACCTTTCCATTTCTCTGAAGTCTTAAGGTCACCAAATTAGGGTCCAGAGGTTGGGAGTGTTTGGCAAAATCTCAGAACTGGCCAGTTCTGAGCCTTTCTGGACAGACTCTGCCAGTGGCCTCCAGCCACATCTCTTCCTTCTACTCCCCTCCTGGAGACCCTTTCTGGGCTCCAAAAGGGGACTCCTCTCCACTGGAAATGAGTGTAGAGAAGGAGCCATGCTTATCAATGGAATTTGGAGTTGATAAGGTTCTATAGCAGTCTTGTACTTCAGCTCTCTTATTAGATTGTAAGTTCCTTGAGGGCAAGACATTTTCAATCAGTCATTCACCAAACTTCTTTTATATTCCTGGTCTAGAGAAAGTTATCCATTCCAAAGCTGATTTCCTAATAGTGGCAGGACCTATGGATTGGAATTCAGATCAGTAAACATTTATTAACTGCCTCCTGTGTGCCAGGCACTTTGCTAAGTGCTGGGTTTGTGAAGAAAGGCAAAAAACAGTCCGTCCCTGCCCTCAGGGAGAGATCAGAATGAGACTCAGTCTAGAGCAGGTGTCAGGTTCTAGAGTCTTAAGGCCTGGAGCTCACCTTGCTTCAGTCAGTTCTTTGCAAATGGTTTCAGTTGCCTCATCTGAAGAGCCAGGAAAGGCCTTTTTGCTTTCTAAATTGCTAATGAAAGCCTATGACGCTTGCTCTTCCTACTACATCATACTTTTTCTGGAAGAGAAGGCTTTGGCCTGGCAGCGTGCAAGCCCTGCTCCCCCTCTTTTTTCCACCTTTGCTGTTAGGGCTCATTAGCTCAGTTGTTCAGACATCATCCGGCCCATGAAATCACAGGTTTCAACCATCTTTCTCTTACCTGGGCTGAGTACTTCACTCTGTCCATCTGGTGATCTCGTTAAAATGACTCATCACTATGATTCGCTGGCTGCTGCTGGTGCAGGCTGGTGCCCTGGTTCACCGGGCTATTAAGGGACGCCTGTGCCTGGGCTTGCTGTGAGCCGGCCAAGGCTTAGGCTGTTGACCTTTAACGTCTGGCCCTGCTTGCTGCTGGAGTGGGTGCCAAGCGGCATGTTCTTCTGCCCCAGCCTGGTGCTCTGCCACCCACGTCACGTCTAACGGAGTTCAGACTATGAAATGGGGATTGTTCTCTGCCCCCCTGCCCTCCTCTGTTCCAGCGGCACCAGAGCATTTTAACCAACTAGCTTTCATTGAAGTCTACAATTTTTCTTCTCATTACATCTGCAAGTTCTCTGGTTTACAGGCACGGTCTCCTCAGCCAGACTCATATTACTGGGCCATTCTAGCGTGCAAATTCAAAATTTAATATCTCACAGGTCTGTTGAGTTTTATGCAAATTCCAATATAGATTATAGGTTGGAGCTGTAAATTAGAAATTACATTCAAGGGGGGGAAAAGTAATATTTGTGTGGGTTTCAGAAAAGTAATCTAGCCGTTTGTACGTACATGGAATATGGTTGGAAGAAATGGGAATTTGCATATTCAGCTTGGGCTGAAGATGGTGTTGCCGAATGTTGTCCTCAGTATTAGGAAGACAGTAACTGTCACCGACTTCCCTCCTTTTGCATCATTTGTTTTCTGGTAGCGCAAATGCCCCTGGGTTAATCAGCGGGGGTCTCCAAAGCCTGTGCCTGATTAGGCCTTTGCTTTGATGATAAGCTCCCTGTGCCTTCTCTCACCTCTTATAAGCCATTGTGGGTAACTAGTTTCCCAGTGGAGCAGGGACATGGCCCTTCAGTGTGACAGGGATACTCTTCTCCTCTCAGGCAGGGATGGAGGCTGAGGGGCCTACTCCAGCTCCATCCTTCTGAGTGTATGTATAATTTTCTGCTTTAAGGCATGGATAGCCACCAAAGAGAACTGAGATTAGGGAGGAAATCCCTTAGGCTATCTGTGTTTTTTTGCCTTCCTCTCTCATCCCTGAAAGGCTTTCTCTTTGGCAAATACAGAAAGTACACATGTTGACAGTGTGGCTTAGAAAGCATCTCACTCCTTTCCTCTCTTCTCTTCTCTCTCCTCCCTCCTCCTTCCCTCCTCTTTTCTATTTTCCCCTCCTTCGTTTCTCTTCCCTTCTCTCCTCTTCCACTCTATCACCCTCCTCTCTTTTTTCCCCTTTCCTTCCCTTCTCTCCTCTTCCCTTCCTCCATTCTCTCTTTCCCCTCTTCCTCCATTCTTCCTCCCCTCCTCCATTCTCCCTCTTCCCCCTTGCATTTTCTCTCCTCCCTTCTCTCTCCTCCCCTCCTTCACTCCCTTGTCCTCTCCTCCTTTCCTCTCTCATTTTCTGCTCTCTTCTCTCCCCCCCATATGTATGTATATACACATATACATATTTACACATAAACACAATCACATACACACACACTTCAAGTTGTTTGCATACCAGATATGTTATTGGGACAGTCTCTTTTCTTTCTCTTTTCAATGAGTCCTTTCTGATGGGAATATTTGGTTAATGTGTTGTCTTTGAGAATTTGTCTGTGTGACCTTGGTCAACTTCATCTCTTTTGGATTCAGTTTGTTCATCTGTAAAACGGGAGGTCTGGACTAGCAGGTTTCTGAGGTTCTGTCCAGCTCTAATTCTACATCCTGTGGTCACAGGAGGCCAAATGTCCCCATTTCTGCTAGTGGTGTTAATGTCAGGACCCCCCGGCCCTTGCTGCTCTCTGCTCTAATAGGGAGTTGGATTAGGGGAGCTCTTGGATCCTTTTTCCACCTCTTACACCCTTTGCTTCCCTGGTGTGGAATCGTGGCTGTCCTGAGGATGCTCAGCAGGTGAGGCTTGGCTCCGATGGGTGCAGAAGGCAGCCCTGCCCTGGGCTTGGTTTGTGTCCAGCCCCTCCTGTCCTTGTGTTCGCCCATGCCCAGCCAGTCTCTCTTGCAGACGTTGCCTTCCTTCTTCCAGTTTTTCTTCTAGGCCCTGGGTGAATCTGTGCCATTTCCTGTGATTTCCATCCCATGCTGTAGTTGATGGATTTCTGCATGTGCAGTTTCCCTGCATCCTTCTGTAAAAAGCCAGTTTTAGCATCCTACCGCCCCTCCCCCCCCCAGATTTGTTTCTCGGGGGCGTCCCCGCCCGCAGGGGAGGGAAGGCTTGCTGTTTGGCACTTCCAGCCCTCCCTGTGGCAGCTTTATTCCAAACCACTCCTGCCTCTCAGAGCTGTGCCGTCGCCTTCTCCAGAAGTGGATCTCGGCTGCCATGTTGACAAATGTGAAATACACAAAAATAAATAACCGTGGAGGGGAAGGGGAATTCAGAGCTAAGTGAATTCATTTTGCTTCTTGAGTGTCATTCTCATTTGTTTTAAAAACCACCCTGGCATTATGGGAAGGGGGAACACGGCTGCCTTGGCCCCTTACTATGGGTTATGGGCTGTAGCACAGCAGAAAGTGTACGGAATCTGGAGTCACAGGACCTGAATTCAAATCCTAGCTGGGCCACGCACTGCTTGGTTGGTTTGGGGTGAGTCACTTGACTTCCTTGGGTCTTAGTTTTCTTTTCTTAATATGGGTGTGGAGCCCTTTCAACTCTAAATCTAGGAAGCTATGCCTATGACTTTGTTGAGCAAATCCCTTCAGCTCCTTGGGCCTCACTTTGTAAAAGGAGGGAGCAGGATGTGATGACCTTTGGGTTGAAAATAGATGTCTTTGACCCGTACCTGAAACCGCAGCCTGTGTAATTCTGGGGAGGTCACTTCGTCTCTGGGGAAGCCTACGGACCCCTTCTCAGAGTCCTGTTTATAAAGGCATAAAGCATATAGGACAACAAAGGAAACCAATTATATTGAAATACAGCAATCAACGTAATTTTTAAAGTTCATGGACCTCAGGCCACCAACCCATTATTTAGGGGATATTGAGTCCAACCTTCTCGTTTTACAGATAGGCCATAAGAGGCTAAGTGACAAGGTCACACAAGTAATGGACATTAGAGGTGTGATTTTACTGTGACTCCAACTCAGATATTTCCAGTGTACCAACCTCCTTCTCTTGGAAATAGGGGTTATCCTATTACCTATCCTAGATAATAGCAATAATTCTTGTTAATGTTCAGTTTCAGTCATGTCTGACTGTGGGACCCCATTTGGAGGTTTCTTGGCAGAGATCCTGGAGCGGTTTCACCATTTCCTTTTCTGGCTCATTTTACAGATGAGGAAACTGAGGCAGGCAAGGTGAAATGACTTGCTCAGGGTCATACAGCTAGTGAGTGTCTGAGGCCAGATTTGAATTAACTCTTCCTGAGTTTAGGTGCTCTATCTGCTGTACCACCTAACTGCCCCAGTAGGATTAGGAATAGGAAAAATAGATAATTATCCCATTGCCTGTGCTAGGTAATCAGAATAATAGAAAGGTAATCGGGAATTCAGACTCTGCGGTAGGCAGAAGATATTGCAAGGGAACATGTAAGCGTCTTTGCAGCTGTTCACATGCTTGCTTGGGTGTCTTTCCTGGGAGGCTTCAGAGAGAGCTCTAAGGGATCAGGAAGTTGTTTTTGCTGGTGCATTGTGAATAGCGAAACCCAGCAGCTTTTAGCTGCTAAGGCAGATGTCTGTCCCACCTGAGCTTAAAACGTCGTTCAATTTAGAGAATATTAGATCCGTATCTCTCACACAATCCCCTAACAAGCATTGGCCTTTATCTCTGCATGCTGAAGAGCTTGTGCTCTGTTCTCTGGCCATTGTCCAAGGTAGGGCCAGGAAGTACGACAGATGTGAATTTTTGGATGGATCAGACTTGTGATTTCGTTGATATAGAGAAGCAACTCCAGATGAGGAGACACTCTCTTACTAATTCAGGTGGGCACCTATGGCGTGCTAAGAGAATTACCCAAGGCATCAAGAGTTCAGTTGACTTTCATGGGACCACACGGCTAGAATGGGTCAGAGGCAAGTCTTGAACCCAGGTCTTCTAGATTCCCAGATAAAATCTCCATCCATTGTGCCATACTTCTTCTATAACAACAGTAGCTTTTATTTTTATAACACTTAATAGCTTTCAGAGTACTTTACCCTGCATTACTTCATTCCTTGATACCAGGGTTAGAATTAACCCCAAGGAGATCTGTCCAAAAATGTCCCTTTCTCCCGAAGGCTTTTTAGCCAAGTCTTCTGGTATTTGAATGGCTTGAAAAAAATTACTTCCTATTACGCTGACCTGGAGGAAAGGAATGTTTCTGAATAAACATGACTATAATTGAAAGAGATTCCTTTTCTCTTCAAAATTAACAGAGATCATAAGAATGTAAGAGCATGTTACTCTAGCCAGACCCTAGTATTTGTTTAAGGGATTTAGCTTAAAGGCCATCTAATCCTACCTCTGCCCCACTGGGGAATCCCCTCCATGATGTTCCTGACAACCTTTGTCTGAAGCTCTTCAGTGATGGGAAATGCACTTCAACACGAGGAAATCCATTGCCTTTTTGGATACCTAATTGGTGGGAAATCCGTTCCCAGGGATGGTTAGAAAGTTATTCCTTAGACTGAGACCCCAGGGGGCTTTTTCCTCTATAATATAATTTCTCTATAATACATCAGCATTTGATGTACTTTCAGGGCCCACACAGACCATTCTAATCCCTATTTCATAGGAAAGCTCTTAAGAGACTTGGAAGGTTACAGTGTTTCAAGTCAACCTCCCTTACTTGTGCTAACTTAAATATTCTCAGTTCATTTAGCTGATCCTGGAATGACATGGTTTCTAGTTTCCTTACCTCACTCTAGAGATGTTCAGATTTGTCAGTGTCCTTCCCATAATGTGGTTCCGAGTCTTAACCCAGTACCCTCATTGTGGTCTGACCCAGCAGACTCCAAAAGCAGAATGCTCAGGATTGTAGCCTCCCTGGTCCAGAGTCCTAAGCCCCTCTCAGTGTGCGTGGTCTAAGATTACATTAACTTTTTTTGTCCATTTTCATATCTCATCTTGAGCAGAAGATCAGCTCAGATCCTTTTTTTGGAAGAGAAAAACAACAATGTGCTCTGTCCTATCCATATTTTCACAATTTATTTTTTGAACCTTTATATAGTACTTGACATTTGCTCATATTGAAACTCACCTTAACTGATTGTCCGGCTCTTGCTGGCTCTGGTACCATCATAATCCAGTGCTATTCATTATTCATAAGAACTCAGTTCCATTAATAGATTTGGTAGCGTTCAATCTCATTTACAGATTGACAGGCAAGTAGGTGGCATAGTGGATAGAGTGTAGGTCTTGAGGTCAGGAAGACCTGCTTTCAGATCCCAAATACAGATTTACAGACCAGGGAACTGAGGCTAGTCATGATGTGTTCCAGGTCACACAGTGTTTGTTAGTGTTATAATTAGAGCTTTGGACTCCTGATACTCAGGTCAATGGAAGACTGCTGAAGGCAGGTGCCCCCTGGGATTTCTTTTCATTGTGGATGGTTGGTGAGCATAAACATTCTGATACAAGAGAGAGGATCCAGTTGGCTGTTGGTGTTGATAAGCCAAAAAGCATATTCCGCTGAGCCCTGGAGGAATAGTTTATGCCTGAGTGAACACTGGGGTGAGACTATGGCAGATCAAATAAAGGCTTAATCTGTCATTGAGTGTTTAGAGAAGGCTTCCCTCCCTCCACCCAGCGGGTTTACTTAGCTCTGTTCTCTACTTGAGGTGGCTACCAGAGAGGCATGGTGAAAAGATTTATGAGGTGAGAGAGATCTGAATTTGAATTTTGCTTGTGACACCTACTAGCGTTGTGATCCTGGAATTTCTTTTCATTTTCTGAGCTGTTCTTTCCTTATCTGTAAAATAGAGACCATACTGTCTACAGGGACTTATTCGTGGTCATTGAGCCAATAAGAATTTATCAAGTCCTGAATATATGTTGGAAGAATCAGATGGGATGACAACATATGAGTCGTCCTTTCCAAATATTTTTCAAATACCTTTCCAGATGGCATGTAGAGCCTTTTCCAAATATTATTTTTGAGCGGCATCAAGGCATGATGGATGGGAAGTAGGTGTTGCACTAGAAATTGGGAAGACCTGGGTTCATATCCGGCCTCAGGATGAGATTTTTGGCAAGTTAATTAAATTCTCTCAGACTCAGTTTTTTTTTAAATCAGACAATTAGGGATAATAAGAGTCCCTATCTCATTGGGTTGTGTTGAGGATCAAATCAGATAAGGTCTGTGAAGTGCTTTGCAAACCTTAAAAATATTTCATAAATGCTATATTGTTGTTTTTAATTGTTGTCTGTCCAAGAAATGAGTGTGGATTATAGTTCTGTGTATGTGTGTGTGTGTATGTCTTTGGTTGTTCAAGAAAATGAACATATGAATTCGTCAGGAACACAGGAGCATTGCTTTGTCGTATCAAGAACCCAGGAGATACTTGGTCCC
Organism: Trichosurus vulpecula; assembly: GCF_011100635.1. NCBI lineage: Eukaryota > Metazoa > Chordata > Mammalia > Diprotodontia > Phalangeridae > Trichosurus > Trichosurus vulpecula. Next base: position 25,595,699 of record NC_050579.1, read on the forward strand.
TTGCTGCATGTACCACAGCCTAGGTCCCTGCCCCTCAGAATGGTACCTCTCCTGGAGACTGTGTTCTGGATATGTTGGAAGACTGGGGCTGCCTCGTTCATGCCATGCTTCTCTTTGGAGACTTCTGCCAACCTCCCAAGTGGGCAGAAGCCCAGCTTGAGCATGCTGTTGTCCTGCCCAGGCTTCCTGTCGGGCAGATGGGGCCTCGAGTCTCTCTGGGCCCCTTGTCAAGGATCTCCGCCAGGGCTGTCACTTGCTGAGCCAGGAATAATATAAGAATTAGTCTTTTCTTCTCTCAAGTAAGCGCCAATCAATCCGCACCTAACTGTGTGTCTGATTTCTGAACTGGATGCCGTGAATAACTGCCCCTGAATGGGTTTGCCAATAGAAGGATAAGTTTAAGGCTTTGAATCAATGCTTTCTGCGCTTGGCGTTTAAGGTCAAAATCTTGCTGGCAACGTATTTTGATGGGTGTAATCATTAGGTTAAGAGAAGGAGCAGGGGTTGAGATTCCTATACTTATGCGGTCTGGGGTGGATGAATCTACAAAGATGGTGGAAATGGCCAGTTTCACAAACATCCTATAGCTCTGCAATGAAGAATCAATAAGCACTTATTAAGTACCTGCTGTGTGCAGGTAACGTGTTAAGAACATGGTGGCAAATATATGACATAATCCTTCTTTTCTAAGAGTTAATAACCTCTCTCTGTCTCTTTGTCTCTGTGTGTTTTTCTGTCTTTGTCTCTTTCTCTCTCTGTCTCTGTCTGTCTGTGTCTCTCTCCCTCTCCCTCCCCCCGCCCTGCCCCAAAGTTTAGTGCAGTCCTCTGTTATTAAACAGACTTCTGGGATACTCCATATATACACACATAGACACTTGTGTTGCATATACATACGCAGCCTAAATGCCAAATATAAGGTAGTTAAGGAGAGAGGACCCTGGCAATTGCAGAAATCAGAAAAGCTGCATCTTGAAGGAAGAGAGGGATTCAGAGAGGTGGGAGGGTGTTCCAGGCCTGCTGAAAGGTCAGGATGCAGCATGCTATGTCTCAGCAGAGAGAAGGCCAGTTTGGCCAGACTGTAGAGTGATCCATAATGAGGCTGGACAGGTAGCTTGGGGCCAGGTTTTAAAGGGTTTTGAAGCCAATCAGAGCAGTTCATATTTTATCCTAGAGATAATATGAAGCCCCAGGAGTCTGTGGAGGAGGGGAGTGATGTGGTCAGCCTTGTGCTTAAGGAAACTCATTTGGTACCTGTGCAGGCGACGGATGGCAGTGGGGAGAGATTGGAGGCAAGGAGGTCCTGGTAGGAGTCTAGATGAGAGGAGGTGAGAGTTTGAACTTCAAGAAGGCTTTTTGCCTTTGCCAGTGGAAGCAAAGATGATCAACTCTTATCAATATCCAAAAATCAGTGATGGAGGAGGAGAAGATGAGTTCCTGGGAGCTAAAACTCCAGAGCTGGAGGGGGCCCCACAGGCCATCTACGTGAGGAAGCTGAGGCTCTGAGAGCTAAAAGTGGAAACCCAAGTCCTTTGCTCCAAATTCCATGTTCCTGTTCCTATACTTGTTTAAAAAGATATTTCAACAACTATATTTTAATACAATCAGTTTCCTTGGTTATCCTGTGTATTTAATTTTATGCATTTTAAAAGCACTGAGAAGGGCTTCCCCGGAGTGCCAAAGGAACCCATGACACAAACAAGGTGAAGAACAGCTACCTCCCCACCATGGTCTCTCCCAATCCCATGGTGGGTTGGATTGCTTATGTCAGCAAGCATTTATTAAGCACCCACTGTGTGCCATTAGTCTCAACCAGAAATATTTATTAAGCACCTACTAGGTCCCATTAGTCTCAATCGGAAGTGTTTATTAGGCATTTCCTATGTGCCATCAGATTTAATGAGAAATGTTTATTAAGCAGCTACTAGGTGCTAAGCCTGGTGGATACAGTTATAAAAATGAAAGAAATTCCACTCAGTGCATCTGCATTGTTATACCTAGACATCACCTTCTATTCTGCTCTATTTTAAAGTGACCTGTGGCAGCACTTGGCATAGTGCTTGGCACATAGTAGGCACTTAATAAATGCTTATAGATTGACCGACAATCTGTTCTTCACTTTGTCCAAGGAGATAAGCGTTCTGGCCAGAAATTATTTGAGGGAAATAGTTGGGAATTCAAGCAGGATCTTGGACCATGGAGATCAAGTCCAGGTTGTCTCCTCATAAGGCGTGTGGTTGACCATTAGTTAGTTAGAAGGTTGTCACTCTTCTCCTTTGAGTCTGATCATTCTCTGTCTCCAGCCAAGGAAGGCCGTGTTTTTCTTGTAACGTTCCTTCTACCTCTGTTTTTGCTGTCAGTTTTTTTGCTGGTTTTCAGGAAGACAATTATTAAGATAGAAGGAAAGCTGACTGGGAATTACCTGGCGACAAGCCCCTGCCTACTGTCCTGGGCTTTCCAGGTATCTCTGGTGGGCTGAATACAGGACGAGGAGGCTGCTAGGCCAAGTTTCTTGAATAGACCCAAACAGGAGTTTCTCTTGCTGTTTCTGTTGTTTCTAGAAGTAGGTTAGAGTATGCTCACAGTTGCCTGAATTTCTTCATCTCTGAAATGGGGACACAGTCATATTTGCAGGGTTCAACTTGACTGGGCTGTTGCAAGGTTCAAATGAGCCATAATTGATACGGAGTCCCTGGTGACCCTGAAGAAGCACCAGCTACAGTACAAGGAGCCGAGGCAAAGATAATCCAAGAACGTTGGAAACTTAAAAAAAACACCATATGGATTTTGAGTTAGTAGGGACCCTAGAGGCCATTGGCAGTCTGGGGCAGCCTTTCTCATAATCCCATTTTTATACTTGTTATAAATACAAAAAATAAAATGTATAGCGTTATACAGGAAACCAGTTCTATTGATACAGTTATCAACATATTTTTAAAAAAAAAAGTTCAGGGGCCCCAGGCTGAGAAGCCCTCCCCCAACACATGGGGGCCAGGTGTTATTCTTGGCCACGTTTCCTTGTGGGTGACACGAAGCTTTCAGCTGGAGTTTAAGCTTTCCCTGTGGATGGTCCACAGTGGAGGGAACACACGTGTGGGTGAGCAGAAACGAGCAATAAAGGCCAGTGGGTCCGAGGTACTATCTAAAAGAAGGTTGTGTCAAAGGAGAAGAAACCAAATTAAGTGAAGGTAGAAGAATCGGGCAGAAATAAAGGAAAAAGACCAAGACGAAATGAACCTTTCTTCCCCCGGCTCATTATTAATAAACAGTGTTTGTGGTCTTTGTGGTAAAGCCAACAGAGTGTTAACATTTGTATGGTGGCTTTGCCCTGATAAATGACCTCACGTATGATGAAGTAGTTATTAAATTATTAGAGGCGTGCTGTGTTACGGGATAGAGAGGCAGTATGGTGCAGTGCAGAGTTCCGATTCCAGAGTCAGACAAGGTGGACCCAGATCCTGCCTCTGACACTGGCTGCCTGAATCATTGGGGCCTCAGTTTCCTTATTTGCAAAACGAACAGCTATTTAAATCCCTTGTGGCTCTGAGACTTAATAGTATCTGGAGATGGGGGGGGAGGGGGATGGTAATTAGGTTTGGTCACTGTCAGCAATTTGTGTCCTAGCTCTCTACGAATTCATTATCCCCCTTGTCTGCCGTAGCTTTATTAGGGCAAAGCATGAGGTTGTGGAGAGAGGACTGATTTCAAGTCAGACATCTGTATTTAGATCCTAAATCTGCCACTAAAGGTTTATTTTGATTTTGACCAAGCCACGTATCTTCTCTGGTGTGTGTGTGTGTGCACAAAATGATGTCCTTTCCCAGCTTGACGTCTGTTAACCATGATGTTTTATATTTATTCTATATACTTATTTATGCATATCTTGTCTCCCATAATAAAAGGTAAACTCCTTGGTAATCCATCAATTGATCAACAAGCATTTATTAAGCACCTACTTTGTGCTAAATGTTAAGGACACATAGACAAAGAATTTTAAAAAAAATCTCTATGACTAGACATTTAATAGATGCTGGTTGATTGATTTGTAGTTCTAATTAGTTTGTCAGATTAGTCCTGGCTTAAAAAAAAACAGGTTCCTGAGGGAATGAATGGACACATGGCATTGAAGTGTTGGTGGGGGACAAAAGGGTCATAGAAAGGTCCCGAGCTTGGAGCATTGCCAGTAATGATCCTTTGAGTGAACGAAGGGCTTCCTGGGAGGGCAGGCCTGGATTGGACCCAGCGCAAGGCAGCTGGCCGCCTTGTGTAAGAATGCGAAGAGGGACGGGCAGGGGGTGAGGGAAGCCAGGGGAGATGAGAGCAGAGGGGAGCCTGAAAGACAGAATCCAGCTGGAGCGCAGGACTGCCTGGTTGGGTTAGCATCATTCGACTCAAGCTTGCAAATGGGGACCAGCCACAGCCGTCTCATTGACTTACTGCGACTTCTCTCCCCTCGTGGAGCAAAGAGAGACACGGCATCAGAATTCTTCCCGTCTTCCTCTTGGACATAGAGAACTTCCTTGATCTGGTTTGACAAGATATCACCTGGCGTCTCTGAAATAATAACCACCGCCACCACCACCATAATAGCCATAATAAGAATTGACATTTATACAGAGCTTAAGGTTTATAATGCATTCTACGTATGTTAGTTCACGTGTTTCTTAGCACACTTCTGTTAGGTAGGTGCTTATTGTCATCCTATTTTACAAACGAGGAAACTGAGGCAGGCAGCGTTTAAGTGACTTGTCCAAGGTCACACAGCTAGTATCTTAGGAAGAATTTGAACCTAGGTCTTCCTGACCTCAAGTCCTACTCTGTCTGCTGCCTCTAAAAACCTTGAGATGTATAATTTTCTTTATTTTTTTTCCTGAGGGGAGAAGGGAAGGCAATCGGGGTTAAGTGACTTGCCCAAGGTCACACAGCTAGTAAGTGTGTCAAGTGTCTAAGGCCAGGTTTGAACTCAGGTCCTCCTGAATCCAGGGCTCTACTCACTGCGCCACTTAGCTGCCCCGGATGTATAAGTTTCTTGAGAGTTTTTAACTCGTCTTTTTATTCCCAATGACTGGTATGTAGTAGGGGCTTAATGATTGCTCGTTGGTGGATTGACATGGGCATCTCTCTTAGTAAAACCACCTGAAGCCATCCCTAAGGCTCTGGCTGGGTTGGAGGTCAAGGAAAGAAGCGTTTCGCTCAGTTTCTGTTGGGAAGAAGGGACTTCATTTTTCAAAGATTTTGGAAAAAAAAAAAGAAAAAGGTCTGCAAAGAGAATGCAGAAACCTAGAATAAGAAGGCAAGTTTGTGTGTGTGTGTGTGTGTGTGTGTGTGTGTAGACACACGTGCTGAGAATGCTAAGCCCCTACCTCCCTTCTAGCAAGCTAAATATTGATAGTCTTCTGAGCTGTGGCAAGCATCTCGTGAGTCGATGGGAAAAGCCTAAAGATAGACCCTCCCCAGGAGGAAAGGTAGGGGTGGGAAAAATGACTGCGGCATTTCCCATCTCTGGGAAGGAAGGCGTCTGTGGTTTCTCCCCACATTGCCCATCCTAGCTCCGGCCAATAGAGATTGGAATCCAGGAAACCATGTATAGTTGGGAGTGTGTGCAGATGTCTTGGCCAGGTAGGGAGGGATTGTGTTGGATGACTTCGGGGGCCACAGTGCTGAGAGTCTGGAAGTATTCAGCACCTACTGTATACAACACTATTTGGAGAGGGAGGAAATGCAAACCTTAAATAGGACACCTGTGCCTGACCTCAGGGGGCCTACAGTCAGTGACTGGTGTACATCCTCCCGTGTTCCTGGTGGAGATGATAGTGCCGTGTGGGTAGGGTGGTCTGTGATTTTTCTGCCATTTTTATTTACATAATCATTTGCCTTTCTCTCTGGAATTTCATTTGACACATGCGATTCCATTTGGGCAGAGTTTTGTCAGTTATCATTTCTGTATCCTCCCCTGGAATTGAATTTGATTCTCTTGATTTATTTTGAGAGAGAAACGGGTTATGCACAATAGATTTCAGCTGAATATCAATTTCACTGAGAAGCTGACATGGGGAGCATCTGCCTTATTTTTATTCTGGGATGTTTTGTTTAACATTCCACTCATCAGGTTTTGGTGTTTTTTTTAAGTGCCTTGGGGAAAAGAGATTCAAGGAGAACCACATGAAGGCTGTTGGTTTTCTTTCACCCCGCCTTTCCATTTAGTTAAAAAACACACTCGTGTGCTTTGGCCCTGCCTAGAAGTGCATCATTCAGCGGTCTGAGTACATGAGGATGAGGACAACACTGACATTTGTTACCATAAAAGTAACGGTGATAAAACTTACTTTATCCTGCACTTTGCAGTTTGCAAAGCTCTTTAGTTGTTGCATTTTAACCTCATGGCACAATGGTGAGGTTGGTATAATTGGTATTATCATCCTGACTTTACAGATAGGTAAACTGAGGCTCAGAGAGACTGACTTGCTGAGCTTCACAGAGCTGACCAACGTTAGAGGCCATGGCCTGCCCTCTCCTTACTATGACAAGCTGTAGTACTAAGGAGTTTGTATTACGGGTAATTGCCAATGCGCCATGACCTTCATCTGCATCTACGTCGTCCTCATCCGCATCTGCATCGCATTAAATGAAGTCGCCGTTTTATCCACCTGTCGAACGGTCTGGCTGTAGAATTAGCGGACCTGGGTTCAAATTCTGTCTCAGAAACTTAATAGCTGTGCACCTCTGAGGAGGTCAATGAACTTGTCTGAGACTTCGTCCTTTATCTCTGAAATGAAGTTGTTGGATTATGGGCCTCCAGGGTCCCTTCTAGGTCTATGTCCGGGAGCCTGTAGAGTTCCGCAAACGTGTTAGGGACGGGCTTGGGGGCTGGCCCGGAGGCATCTGAGATGTTGTGAAAAGAGGAGGACACGGGGGCAGGTGGTGGTAGGGGAAGCGACTGTTGTAGTGACAGCGCTACTAGTAGTAGTGATAATAGTAGTAGTAATATTGGTGCTGGTGGTAGTATCTGAGGCTGGGTGTTTTCACCCATGATTTCATCTGATCCTGACAGTGACCCTGGGGTATAACTCGTCCAGGTATTAGGATCCTCATGTCACAGATGAAGAAAATGTGGTCTGAAGAGGGCGTCCGTGGTCCTAGTGGTGCACAGTGTTGGAGATGACATTCGAACCCGCGTCTTCAGACTCCAGTGGGTGCTTGCCCCAGCGCCCCACACACAACAGTCAATGAACGTGTCTTGGTTTGAACTGGAATATTATTACACAGTCAAGTTTGAGTCATGCTCAGATTGACACCAGAGACTCCTCTCTCCCACCAGACGGCTGCATGGCATCGTACGTCTTGGCTGGGTATTAATTGAGGAGCAAAGAGGCTTAATTAATGGGGCAGTCCTCGCTCACTTTGGTCCGAGGCCCGGCCTTCAGAGTTCCTTCCCTTGCCTCCTTCTTCAGCCTCTTTTGGAAGGCTCTTCTCAAGCTGGTGGTGCTTGTGTGTGGTTTGCGCTGTGGGGCCCCCCTCCCGCCCCCTCCTCACTGCTGGTCTCTGCCTTAATGACCTCCTTTTTCTGTGCTGCTGGGCCCTGAGTTTGAGCCAGTGAAGCGCTAGGGTACATTCCCTGCGTAGGGGTTGGGCACAGCTGGGCCCACCAGGTGTTGTCCTTCATTCCGAGGGTCGGACGTGATCCCTGGCTGAGGCACAAAAACCCTGGGATGCGGTGTTTCATAGGAGTGGGTTGCCTTTGAGAGTTCTCCGTGCCTTGGAGCCTGTATAACGGTCAGCCTGTTCTCCAGTGAGAATTGATTCTGTGGTTTCCTATTGAGGCAGTGGAATAATCCCTCCGGTGATGTGATCTGGAAAATTTCTTTAAGGAGTTAGAAATGTTGGTTGGCAGGTTCTTTGCTTGCGAAAAGCCAGAGCGGAGCATCCAGTGGCTTCTTCTTGCTCCTAAAAATAATTTTCGTGCCTTTTGATTTTGACAAGGTTGTGGTGTTTCTGCTTTCATTCTTTGCTCTGGTGTAAAAGGGGCCTGGGGCGAGACCAGAATGCCATCCTTGGACCGCTTGGTGCTCACATGTGATTTCTCATCTCCTCGTCTGGCAGGGTGCTGGCTGGTGACTCACCTCCCAATTTAGGCACTGTGTCAGCTGGGGCACCCAGAGCCAAACCAGAAAATGTCATTCCCTGCATCCTGACTGCCTAAGATGTTTGCGTGAAAACCCTCCTCTTTCTGTTTTCCCCTTCTTCCCACCTCCCCTCCCTTCGAGCTCTCTCTCTCTCTCTCTCTCTCTCTCTCTCTCTCTCTCTCTCTCTCTCCCTCTCTCCCTCTCTCTCGCCCCCTCCCTCCCTCCCCCTCTCTGTCTTTCTCTCTCTCCATCTCTCTTCTCCCTTTCTCCACCCCTCCCCCCTTTTCTCCCTCTCTGCTGGGTTCAAATCCAGCCTCAGACTTTGACCAGCTCTCTGGCCCTGGGTAAATCACTGAACCTCTGTCTGCCTCTCATCTGTAAAATGGATATAAGATTAACCCCTCCCTCCCAGGGCTACTGCGAAGACCAAATGAGATGACCTTTGTAGACACTCTCTAAATGCCAACTATTCCTGTTTTCTGTGTAGCCAGGGTCAGCTCTCTGGTGAAAGGAAGGAAGGAGAAGGCTATTGAGAAATGGGGGTGATGGGAAAGAAATATCGATAGAAACATTTTTAAAGATGGTATGGTGTTTGGTAATTTGGGCCCTAAGCATCAATGCTCTGTTTTCACTTAGATGCCATATAGAAGTTTGGCAGAAGTGCTGCTTGGATGGCCTGGGTTCAAATTCTTTCTGACAACTCATTAATTTCTCAGAATTTTTAAACATTTAACATAAGAATTTTTTAATTCTGAAAATTAGTTAACACTTGATATTTGTGTCACCCCGGAGAAGTCTCTCAACATTTTAGTGCCTTGCTTTCTTCATCTGTAAAATGAGGGTCTTGGACTAGACGCTAAGGTCCCTTCCTGCCGTAGAGAATATTACTTTTCAGTTGTGTCTGAGTCTTTGTGACTGCATCTGGGGTTTTCTTGGCAGAGATACTGGAGCGGTCTGCCATTTCCTTCTCCGCCTCATTTGACAGATGAGGAAACTGAGGCAAAGATGGTTAAGTGACTTGCCCAGGGTCACATAGCCAGCAAGTGTCTGAGGCTGGATTTGGGGGTCCCCACCCCAGAGAAGACATTTCATCTCTTCAGGTCTCCATTTCCTCATTTGCCAAATGAGAAGATTGAAATAGAAACCGTCTGAGGTCCCTCCCAGCTTTAGGGTGGTGCCCTTACCAAAGAGGAGACTGAGGGCCAGAGAATCCACAAGACTTTACCGGAGTAACACACAGACAGCGTGAGGGAGAAGCAGGATCTGAACCCAGCTCCTCTGATGTGACATCCAGCGGTTTTCATTGTCCCACCGCATCTTTGCTTCCCTTTATGATGACTCGTAGAGCAAAATGATTCTTTCTTTTTTTGAAATTGCCTCTATCCTGTAGTAGAAAATTGAAGTTGCCCTCTCCAGTGGCTTTGAGTGTTTGTTTCCGGATCATTAGCTATTTTATAAAAAGAGTGAATAGAAGACAGAGGAGTTAAAAGTTTAAATCATTGAATAGCTGGTGCCAACTGAATTATAATTAGAAATGATGATAATGCACCTCAGAAATGATAGTGTCAGCCGTGGCTAAAAAGAAGTTGATTTTTACAGATATTTCGTATTGGAGACCTTGGCTGGGGGGAGGAGGGTCGTGTTTGGCTATTGCCTCTTCTTACCTCTCATATCCGTAGTCAGTTAAGAAGTCCTGTTGAAGAATTCTGTAGCCCTGGCATCAAATCACCCTCTTTTGTTCCTGGAATTGATGGAAATATATTGGTTTTACATATTACACAGTGTTGGGTTGCAGGAGATGTCAATAGGTCATTGGGAACATTTATTAAGCTTCTGCTGTGTCTCCTGATCCTACCTCCCAGGGGTAGGATTTGAACCCAAGGTCAGTGCTTGCACCAGTAAGCTAGCAAATGTCTGGTACGTAGGGACAAGGACTTCTTTGGCTGTCTAACACTCGGGTGTGGAACTTAACTGTCACTTTACTATTTGGGACCTTGGGAAAGACATTTAACTTTTGAGGGCCTCGGTTTCCTCTTCTATATGCAATGAGAGAGTTGGGCTGGTTGACCATTAAAGTCCCTTGTGGCCATGACTGTGTCTAGGGAGTAGAGTTTTGAGGGTTTTTTTTTAAATGAGCATGTACATGATTCTGGGAGGAAATAGGCATTTAAGGGGGATGTTTACTTCCGTGGAGGGTTAATATACCATTCTTAACCATCAATTAACTCTGGAAAGCCCCTCCTTTGTTCTCATCTTGGGAACTTGGCTTGGTATGCCAAGGAAAGGAATTAGAGCCAGGAGCTGTTGGGTTAAAATTCCCTGGCCAAGACTAATCCTTACTTCCTTCCTTTCTTCCTCCTGCCCGCCCTCCCGTCTTTCCACCTCTTCCTCCCACATCCATCTCCCACTGTGTCTGTAAAACTCTGGGCATGGGGCTGCTGCTTCCATTGATGAACTCCAGAGGTGGGTTTTGGGTACAGAATGTGTTAGAGGTATGTTTGTGTTCCTAATAAAGTGAGATCCGTTTTTACTTAGCGCAGCAAGCCCTCCATGGGCTCATCCCCCTTTGGGTCAGGTATACTATTGATGGGCCCCCAACAGCCATCCTTCACCTTTTCCTTACTTCTGTTTTCCATACTGTCTGTGGTATTTGAAAATCCCCCCCTCCAGTTTTTTGGCTACTTTTCATGGCCCATCTCGAATTCCATCTTTCCTATGAAGTCTTCCGGAATTGAAATAGGAGGTGAAAAATGAGCTGTATATTGTTCATTCCCAGCCAACTAGCGAATACCACCCTTCTCCTGTCCCAACCGCTTTCAGATGCCTCCTTGGGTCCCACATACAGGTATAGTGCTAAGACGATTAGGAAAAAGAAGAGGGAAGAATCCCTTTCACCCCATGTTTCCTCAGATTGGAGGCCGGGACAGAGGGAAAGTCGATGAGATTGTCTGTTTTCAAAGTTCTTGCTTTATTGAATGCTTCGTGTAAGTGAGATAACACTGAGATGTGCTTTTTGACGGTCTGAAGGCCTGGGTGCAGATTCCCGGCTCTGTTATTTTCATTTGTTTTTGGGCATAAAATTTCCTACATCTTAGGGCCTCAGTTTCGTCATCTATACGATGACAGAGGTGGACCAGATGGTCTTTAAAGTTTAACCCATGTAGCTCTTAAATAATGACCCTCTGGGGAATGGGGATTAGGAGACCTGGGTCCTCTTTGAAGCTTTACTCATTTCTAATTGTGTGACCCTAAGTAAGTGACTTTGTCTTTCTGTTTCTACTTTTGTAAAATCAAGCATCATGGACAAGATACAGATAACTATGATATGAACTAGAATGTGTTATGAGCGTAAGGAAAGTCAAACAGATAGGGTGGAGATCCTGGGGAAGGATCTTGGGGAATCAAGGAAGACTTGTGTAGAAGGTGTCAGCTGAGCTGGATTTTAAAGGAAGTGAGTGGTGTCAGCAGCCGTATAGACAGATCCGTTCTGGGCTTGGATCGTTGGGGGAGGCAGCTTAGGTAAATGATGGGAAGTAAGAGAGAGCAGGATGAGATTGGGAAAAGATGGTTTGGTATGGCCGGGATGGAGGTAATTGCCCGCAGAGTGAATTAGGAGAATTCTCCCATCTTCTGAACTATTAACTTAGGGCTTTTACTCATTCAAGGCAGGGTAAAAACCCATTCACTTTGCATAATACTATTTTCCAAAAGATGATTATGATGATTTGTATTGTTAGTTTCTCATCTAGACCTGTGAAATCATGGTGTTTGGGACTCCTGGTGAGAAACCTTCTCTCTGTGGAATTAGATCAGCGTCCCAGTCTTTTAGAGAATTGCTTGGGGGGCCCCATTGGAAAGTGACAGGGTTGTCTGAGGCAGGCCTTGTACCTACATTTTCTTGGCTTTGAGAGATAAAGAGATTTACCAGGGGCATCCAGCCGTTATTATGTGTCAGATTCAGACAGGCCTTGGACCTAGACCTTCCTTCCAGGCTTGGAGACTCACTTTCTATCCATTTCAACACTTGACTCTCCCAAAGGATTATTAATGATAGGCATTTTCTTCCTTGAAAAACATCCACTGGAGAACATTTGTAGTCTATTCATTACCTGAAATAATATAGTCCGTTGGAGTAGCCATTTCTAGGGAGGCCTTGTCAGCATGATCTTTGACCTGAAATGGCAGTTTGTTCCCTTCAAAAACAATCATTAGCTGATCTCTGTGTACATGAAGAAAATAATCCTCTCTGATGTCATCCCGAGAGCCAGTGTGGTATAAAGAGACCCAATCTCCATGTCTAGAAGACCTGAGTTCAAGTCCCATCTGAGTATAAAATGGTTCCGTAACCCCGTGCAAGTCCCTAAGCCTCTTGAGGAAAAAGAAAAGAATGGGTTAACACTTCGGAAAACAGAACTGAATCTTTGTACTTCCTCACCTGCCCTCTTTCTCAAACTGAGAAACCTTGCCTCCTTGATGTGGGATCCTCGTCCAGATTGAGCTCTTTCTTCACTCTGTGAGGTGGACCAGTAACAGATGCTTTGCTTTGGACACGTGTGATCCTACCAAACCGGGCAGGCCTACTTTACCTTTCCATCATAAAGGCCAGAAACGGGAACCTGCTAGAGTTCCCAAAGGAAATCTGGGAGGCGTGAAGGAAAACACAGGTTTTCTTTTCACGCCTTTAAATGAATGACTATAGAGGAGAAACTTAAAAATAGTTGTCATGCCACCTTGCACTTACAAGACATCTCATAATAAGGCAATTTAAAAATATTTAGGGTGAAGCTTCCAAATATAGTTCAAGATCTGGTAGTGCCTAGTCCCCCTTTTATTCCTACTTTTCTCTCATTTTCCTTAAGATTTATCCTGTTTGTTCTGCCAAATGACTTTTTACAAATAAGTGAAATTATCTCTTTCATCTTTTATAATAGCTTCTATATATCTAATGTTTTGTGAAGAATTCTTTTCATGGCCATAATTAGGAAAGAATCTCATTTTGATCTTTCTCTGTCTCTGTTTCTGTTGCTCTCTTGGGTCCTTCCCCCTTCCATCTTTTTTATTCAGATCCCATGCTCCTTTGGTACTGATTGTGGCACGTGGTATAAGGTGCAGGTCTAAACCTATTTTCTGCCAAATGGTTTTATAATCCACTTTTTTTCCAGCTGTCTTTGTCAAATATAGAATTATTTTCCCAGCAGTTTCTGTTCTGGAGCCTGTTGAGCACCGGGGTATTTACTGTGTTTGATTACTTTGGGGATTCACTTCCTTTTCTTTCTTTCTTTCTTTCTTTCTTCCTTCCTTTCTTTCTTTCTTTCTTTCTTTCTTTCTTTCTTTCTTTCTTTCTTTCTTTCTTTCCTTCCTTCCTTCCTTCCTTCCTTCCTTCCTTCCTTGAAACCAGTTAACAGTGTTGAAGCTTCCTGCTTTATTGTGTGGATTTGCTAGTAAGGTCGTTCTTCAGTAATGTTCTTTTTCAGTAGCCACACCTAGGAGGTTGCTCCTGGTACCCTCAGACACTAAAAGAGATTGGTAGCAGGATGTCACAGTGTGTAATGGGATAAATAAAATTCATTCTTTTGCATATCCTTGTACACCCCCCACACTAAATGCTTATCACGTGGTAGAAATGGTATTGGTTAGAATGAGATGGCAGTGAGGCTATCTTTGGTGGAATGACTTAGCCCTCTGGTTAGGATGCTTTGTGAGGAAGCCCTCTTTTGGGGGACTCCTTATTAATAGCACTGGAATGGGGTATAGTGGGGAGGGTTTTAGCTTTGGGATGCTGGGGACCTGAGTTTCAATATTAGCCGACACTTATTAATGTGTGACCCTGGGTTAATTTCTTAGCCACTCTCGGCCTCAGTTTCTTCGTCTGTAAAATGAGGCTTAATAGCACCTACCTCCCAGGACTGTTGTGAGGATCCATGACGGTCATGTTTGTAAAGTGCTCGGTGAGGCTTAAGGCACTGTATAAAGGCCAGCTATTAATTTTAGTCCTCTTAATAAAAACAAGCCAGAAGGCCCGTGCCAAGGTGATTTCATACTTCTTCCATTGTTTAAAGCCAGTGATGGGGAAAAAGCGGTTAAGTGATTTTTGCCCATGGTCCAGCTAATCATTCATTCACCCAGCGAGCATTTATCAAGGGCCGAGGATGCAAATTCAAAGAATGCAGCAATCTGCTTCCTTCTCGAGGAGCAGAAGGCCGGATTCCTGCTCCCATGTGTTGCCAATTGGGGCCTCCCCCTGCACCCCCCCCTCCACTCCTGGCTTCGGCAAACAGGCGAAGAGGCAGCTGTGGAAGATGCCGAGAAGAACCCAGGCCAGGTCCGACGCTGGTCAATAATTTCCTGAAGTGGCCTGAAGTGTCAGGAAAGTGATTTGTGTAATGATGTAATGAGGGCCCCCACTCGCTGGGATGAGTGCCGTAGGCCCAGCTGGGATTCGGGGAAGCCGAGAGCTTTGCCAGAGGAGTGGCTTTGTTGAGAGAGGCATTTTTTAAAGGCTGGGGAGTCCCTATGGTGACAGCGATGGAGTGGGGGGAGGCGGCCTTCCTGGAATGGCTCTCTGAGCTGGTTGGGATTCCTAGGTTACTTTGGCTGGAAGCTGGGTGGCAGACACCTAGCTTGAAAGTTAATTATGAGTATAAAAAGTTAGTGGGGAGGGGGAAAGAGGACGGGAATAAAGAAAGGTGAAGTGTCATTCCAGGCTGGCTAGGAGATATTTCTTTCCTGAGTAATGCAGGACTAACTAGACTAATGCAAATTCCATCATGGCTCCATACTGTGAAAGAAAGTTACTTTTGTTATCAACTAGATTCAATCAATCAACATTTATTATGCACCTACTGTGTGCCCGCCTTCCGTTAGGTGCTGGGGATACAGGGACGTTAGATGAGACACTCACAGTTAAGAAAGGGTGACAACACGTATGTGTATGAGTATATATAGAATAAATATAAACAGGATAGAAATAGAGTAGTTAAATAAAGATAGTTTAAGATGGAGAACTTTAGCAGTGGGGAGGTTCAAGAAAGGTTTCCTATGGGAAATTATGCGTGAACTACATCTTGAAGGAAGAGGAGAATCCTATGAGGCTGAGATGAGGAAGGGGAGGAGTGCATTTCAGGTAGGGGAAGTTGTCCATAGCAAAGGCTCAGAAGTGGGAGAGGGAGCACCGTGTGTGCTAGACAGAGGGCAGGCAGGTCTGACAAACTGCAGAATGTGGGAGGAGGAGTCATATCCGACAAGGCCGTAAAGATGCTTTGGGGCGAGTCAGAGGAGCTTGTTTGTCCACCAGAGTTGGTCAACGAGGGGAGTCACTTGGTAAGTGTGAGATAGAAGGTTCTATAGAATTTGGATTCAGTCAAAAGGCTGCACTTAAGGATTTAGAAGGGCACAGGTGGCCTTAAGGCTGCAGGTTCCCCATCCTGTCCTAGGATAATGACATTTGGAGAATAGAACTGTAGCCACTGTGTGATCTAGGAGCCTGGTTGAATTCTTGATAAAATGACTAAGATTAAGTAGCACGTTCAGGACCAAACTTGTGCCGACTAGCGGTCTGACCTCTCCTCAAGGATGCTTTCTTATCAATCCTGTCCCACGCTAATCAGAGAGGAAGTGTGGTGTACTGAATTGGATATTAGACACGGAACAAGAAAGACCCGAGTTCAACTCCTATCTCTGATAGTGACACTGCATTCGTGGGCAGTCTTGAAACCTCCGTTTCCTCTTTTGTCGAGTGGGGTTGCTTTGAGGCTCAGATGAGATCAAGCCTTTGGAACATGTTGTTGCTTTTAACGGATGATACAAATACCAGTTTTTATTGCTGTCCTAAAAATGGGCCCCTCTACGTAGGGGGAGGGGTGATGGAGCTTGATAAAAACGGACCATGTGGCCCCTCAGGTCAGGGAATTGGACATTTAAAGATGTCAGGGACCCGGAGGCCTTCTGATCCAACCCCATCACATTGCGTTAGAAGGACGTGGCAAGTCAGTCAATGCAAAACATTGCCTGGGTCAAAGAAACTGAAGGCCAGAGAGGTGAAGCCACTAGACCAGGCCGCACAGCGCCCCGCCAAATCCATCACTCTTCAGTGCCAAAATTCCATGACGGAAACCCTCCTCCCCACACACGCTTTCTCCTTTCAGTTAAATATACCGAGCCTTATTCGTGTGTTGTCTCGATATGGAGCTGTCCTTAACTGTTCCCCTGGTTCCATTACAATGAATCCAGATCTTTACTTAGCAATTATTAAACTAATAGAACTGGGTAGAGAGAGGCATTTCGTAGGAATCATCTGGTGTAACCACTTCGTATTATAGATGAGGAAGTAGAAAGTCCAGAAGGGGAAAGGGTTTTTGACCAAGGTCACACAGCGCCCAAGACAGGGCCAGACCACCTGGCTCCATCTGTCTGCATTTTCTCCCCAGTTTGTCTTGGCTATCAAGAAGGTTTCGTGTAGAATAATAGATTTGGAGGTGTGTGATCCCACGGCCCCCAAACTCCCAAATGCAGCCTGAACCAGATTAAAAAGTAACTGGGAAGTATTTAACATGGTAGATAATATTAATACCTGGTTTTTAAAAATCAATACGAAGCCCACAAAAATCCTTTTGTACGACCCTGGACCAGATTAAAATGAAATTGAGAAATATTTAATAAAAATACAATGAAACATAATATTAGTAGGTGGGTTTTAAAAGTCATGGGCTGCCTGCAAGAATCCTTTTGTAGTGTCTAGGGGCCCCTGCTTCTCTTTGACTTTGATCCAATCCACCTGATTTTATAGTTGAGTGACTTGTGCGATGTTGGAATCCTCGTTAAGTGTCGGAGGCAGAATTTGAACCCGGGTCTTCTGAATCCTAGTCTAGATGGCTCTTAGAATAGGTAGAATTAGGAAGTGATGGGATCCCCTGATCTTCCCTTGTTTGGGACTGCCACTCAGGGGCCCTCTCCCCCATTGTCCCCTCAGACACTTCAGAAATGGGGTGACTCCTCTCCTCCCGTTGTTCTTTTTCCTCGCCAGAAAGCAGAACATGGCGGAGGAAATTAACAAACAACCCCATTCGATTGACACGGAGATCAAAACATATTGATGGTGTCTTGAAACTGGGATAATTTCATTGAGCAGCGTGAAGCTTAAAATGGATGCGTTCGCATAACCCCTGATTAACATTAAGTGCTGCTGTCATCCTGACATCGCTGGATAAACCAATATTGAATAATCTATTAAATATGTCAGACTCGAACAGGGAGCGCAAATCGTGTTATATTATTCCAGCTGTAATGAGGTGGGAGATAGCATCACAAATAGATGCCTTTGAGTGCATCTCTGCATCACCTGGATTTCTTCACTCACCCCTGGTGGCTGGATTCCAGGTATCGAGCGTCGCCTAGGAAGTGGGGGGCCGAGGGGGCGACTTATATCATGTGCACCCGGGCGGGTTTCATTTATAAATCCACTGAAATTAGCGGTGCTCTTCCTGGAGCTAATGACTGTGGAAGTGCTTGGGCCTGCATTTAGCTGGAAAGAGCATTTGGTGGGTTTTTACAGCTGGAAGTGGACCTAATTGTTCCTGGGGTTGCGATGGGTATGAATTTAGCTTTCCTTTGCCTCCTTTCCTTGGAGGCTCCATCTCTTATTACCAGAATTAATGGAGCAGACCAGTGGGGTAGGGAGGGGGATGCGTAGACTCTGTGTGTGGTTCTGCCCTCCCCCCCTTGCCCCCAATGGGGAGGAAACTTGATTACCCTGAAGAAATGAGGGACATAAACCAAGGCTGCAAAAAGATAGACATTATTAGGAGAGCCCAGGGAAATCTAGTTGTGGCTGTTGGAGAGAATCTGTGTTTTTGTGTGTGTAAGGGAGTATGTGTGAGCAGACTAGTGAAAAAGACAGCACATTGGTGGGGGCTCATGAGCTGCTGTTTTGAATGGATGTATTCCTACAGAGAGTGCTTCTCTCAGGGTAACTATTCTGGGGGTTTCCTGGAGGAGGGGGAAGGTGTGCCCAGTTTGTCTGAGTATCAGGAGCTCCTTCTTTGACATTCAAGAGATGTTTTCCCTTTCCAAACTAATTTTTTTTCTTTTTTTTCTTTTTCTTTCTTTCTTTTGTTTTTGTGTGCTGGGGTTGGGAAGGAGTCCAGACATGTGGTTTGGCTTGTGTCTGCAACTCTGATGTGGAAACACCCTCTACCAAGTCAGATTAGCAATTTTCTCTGTAACTTTTTGTCCTGAAGAGTTTCCTTCATAGGTAGTAATAATAGAGTGTTGAACTCAGTGAAGATGAGTTCCAGTGCTGACTCAAGTACTTGCTAGCTATATTATCCTGGGCAGTTCATCCAACCTCTGGAACTCAGAGACCTTGTCTCCCTATATAGAATGTTATCTCCTTGAGATCGTGTGTGTTTGCAAAGACAAAAGCCTTGTACATAGTAGGTGTTTAATAAATGCATGTGGATGGATTGACTGTTGAATGAGTTTAGGCAGCAGATCCAAGATGCCTCTCCAGCTACACTGATTGTAGATCTAATGCTCTTCCTGCTTCACCAACACCACCGTGTTGGATTCTGGCTTTGGAAGAGCATCTCCCCGCTGTTGGGTGCCGGCTTTCCCTTGATTTTCTCACCCAGAGGTCTATGGCTGTGGTTCTCTCTTCCCAGGGAGCAGGAGCTTCTCTGCTGATGGTCACCTTTCTTCTTCCATGACCCTAGTTCACCATATCATGTTTTCACAATAAGAAAGATGTTCGTGGATTAATCCTCCCCCAGCCCTTTTAGCAGCCACTTCAGCAAAGACCAGCAGCAAAAATCTGCCATTGCCTCCTACTCCTCCGGGCCAGGTTGACACCCCCTCACTTGTCTATGATAACTTGGCTCACTCTCTTTTTAGCCATGCACTTAGAAGGACTTGATGACATCATTCAAAGGTTCCACAGAGCGAATGCAAAAATGTGGTCTGTAGGTGAAAACCTCTGAGGTTCCTGGTTTTTCTCCCCCTTCCTTTTAATGATGTCTTGTAGGGAAGGGGCTGCTTGAGGAAAGCAATGGCACCTTCTTTTTGGAGCTCTTCACAGCAAGGAAACCTGGCTTGTCTTACCTGGTGGCCCCTCTAAGAAAGAAGGCTGGCTTTTGGGAGGTGAGGCTGTCCAGTGGAATGTGAATGAAGCCAAATGGTGCTCAAGCTGCATAATTGCTGGGAAAAGGGATAACAAACTCTGTCTCTGAACTGGAGCCAAGCTGTTGGAGGGACACAGTGAATGAGATGGTTGCCAGTGCTTTGTCTTGCCCCTTTGCTAGCTGGCCTGGAGGGAGGTGACCTCTAGGGGGAAAGGAAACGTCTCTGTTGGCTAGACCAACCATTGCTTTTTTTTTTTAAAGACATAATCAGCTCATTTACCCTTCCCAAAGTTACCAAGTACCTGCTACATGTACAGAAAGACAAAAATGAAATGACCGATGAACTTTCGTTCTCTGGGGGTTTGGGGGAAGAAGAAAGCAGATGCATAGATAAGTATATAGGGAATATTAGCAAATTTATAAAGCTGGCTGGGGCGGTGGAGGGTACTTGAAGTTGGGCTTGTTGTATAAGGTGATTCTTGAACTGAGTCTGAAAGGAAGTAAAGGGTCCCACACAGGCGCTGGTTCTCTGAAAGAGAAGTGGAGGAGGCCACAAGGTTCTAACATGTCGGCTAGGATCATTGTCAGATCAGTTAGTCGACCAACGAGCATTTATTCCATGTCCCAGGGGCTGTGGGGAGACAAGTACAAGGGATGATGCAGTCTCTTCTCTCAAGCAGCCTATATGCTAAATGGGGGAAGAGAGCCGTTACATGGAAGAAATATAGAGGGAATCAATACCAGTAAATGCAGACAGTGGGAGGAGGAAAGGTTCTAGCACTTGAGGAGATCAGGACACTGAATTGTGTTTTGAAGGAAGAGGCTCAGAGGAGAGGTTAAGTTGGGTTGTTGTGTTTGTCCTTCGTTCTCTGAGAGGACCATGGCATCAGGGAGATGATGACGTGACTTGCAGCTGACTTTGATCTGAGGGAGGGAGGGCTGGGCAAGGTCACCAGCCTCACTTTCTCCTCCAGAGCCATTTGGGTACAGTGGCCCGATATTCGCCAGGATGACTGGAGATGGCCCAGGAGGGGTTAAGTGGTGTGTCCATGGACGTTCAGTACTAAGACTTCAACCCAATCTTTGGGCTCCTGACTCATTATTCTTTTGTTGTCACACAATCTCAAATTTAGTTATTCTTCAAATATTTTGTTTGATTGAAAAAGGGGTTTTGGAAACTTACTTGGGCAAAGCCTACATGGGATGTAGTATGATGTGGTGAGGAGAATGCTGGATTTGTAGTCAGAAGACCCTTTCCTAAATCAACCCTCTCATGATTGCTAGTTACATGACCTTGGTCTTTTCTGCCTTATTTTTGTTCCTCCCAACAAACCCTACCTCAGACCATGGTTAATCATTTAAATCCTAGGAAGGGTTACACAACAGCTCTATGAGGCAGATGGTATTATTATCCACTTTTACTGATGGGAAACAGAGGCATTGACAGGTTCAGTGACTTTTCCAGGCTCACACGGCTTATAGGTTTCTGAGGTAGGATTTGAACCCCGGTTTTCTGGACTCCAAGCCGTATGCTGTATCCACTGGGCCACTTTTTTCCTGTAAACCTTAAAAACGCTGAAGAACTGTGAGCTGCTATTATTATTCTTGCCAGGCTGGGAATCTGTCTTACATTTTTCCTTCACTTTTAAATATGCAGAAGGTACAGTTCTGGGCCCCTGTCATGTATCTCTTCTGCATCTAGAGTAGAATCCTGCACCCAGGAGAGGGTTGCCAGAGACTTTCGGAATCCTTAACTGTTGGGTTTTTCCCTCTTTCTCTCCTGTGGTCCCAGGAGATGTTCTGTTGGCTCAGCCACAGTTAATTAGACCGAACTTGTCAGTTGTGTTTTCGGGGGAGAGCCTCTTTCGGGCTCCCCATCAGGGGATAGAGAGGCCAGGTGATGGGGATTTTTCTGCTTATGCCCTGGAATCTGGCCGTCTGTTTCTTGCCATGTCAGTGACACCACGCAGATGATACTTGCAAGGGTCTATCAAAGCTTGGACTGGCTATGCATTCTTTAGGATATACTGTTATAGGGAAGAATTATTGCTCAGAAATGCCATGGTCTGTTCCATGGAAAATATAAGCATTAGGGTGTCTTAGTTCATAGGACCAGAGCTGGAAAGGACTTTAGTCCAATCTGCTCATTGGGAAAGAAACTGAAGCTCAAGTGAAGTAAGTTGTCCAGGGACCCACAGTTAGCAACAAAATTGGGATTAGAACTCAGGTTTTCTGACTACAAATCCATCACTTTCCCCACTAAGTCAGGCTTTGTTAGAATTTCAGAATCCTGTTCAAAAACTTGAATGGGATAAGGATGAGGGTCCAAGGTAGAGGAGTGGTACTTTGACCTTCATCAAGATTTTGGATGATAATTAAAATGTATATACCCTGTGACCTAGCAATACCGCTTCTAGGGCTGTATCCCAAAGGGATCATAAAAACAGGAAAAGGACCCACATGTACAAAAATATTTACAGCAGCTCTCTATGTAACTGGAAATGGAGGGGATGCCCAACAATTGGGGAATGGCTGAACGAGTTGTGGTATATGGATGTAATGGAATACTATAAGAAATGATAAGCAGCAGACTCTAGAAAAACCTGAAAGACTTACGTGAACTGATGCTGAGTGAAGTGAGTAGGACCAGGAGAACATTGTACACAGTAACAGCCACAGTGTGCGATGACTGATTTTGATAGTGTAGCCCTTCTCCGCAGTGCAAGGACCTAAAATAATTCCAAAAGACTCATGATGGAAAATGCCATCCACATCCAGAGAAAAAACTATGGAGTCTGAATGCAGAGCAAAGCAGACTATTTTCTTTTTTTGTTTGTTTTTTTCTTTCTCATGGTTCCTCCCATTCGTTATAATTCTTCTATACAACATGACTAATGTGAAAGTATGTTTAATAGGAGTGTATATGTAGAGCCTATATCAGATTGCAGGCCATCTTGGGGAAGGAGGGGGAGAAAATTTAAAACTTACGGAAGTCAACGTTGAAAACTGAAAATAAATAAACTAATAAACTTAAGTACTATTAAAAAGATTTTGGAAGGTAGAAGAATGCCAGACAGGAAAAGGATAATTTTATATTTAAAACTTTTTTAAAAAATCATATTTTAGGCACTTGCAGAAAAGCAAGCAGGTCACTGTGTGCTTTGAGGAGGAAGATGAGTCTGCTCTTCTGCAGAAAAGATATCATAGAGTCCCAGAAGCTACCAGGTTAGGGATCATTCTGTGAAGATCACAAAGAGAAGGGAAGAATATTGGTGGTTGGAGCTTCCTCACTCAGAGATACAGTGATTGGTCAGTCAGATATCAGCCATAGTGAAGTCTCTTGTCTTTTCAGTTAACATGTGCCAAGGATATAGCAGATAACCTCCACAACCTTATCAAAACCAATGACCGCTAACTACTTCTTGTTCTTCATGTGGGCCCAAATGATACCACTGGATACAAACTAAAAATGGTGCCGAGGCTTATGAAGCCTGGCAAGAGACTGAAGACCATAGGTGTCTTTCTACTTCTTGTTGAAGGCAAAGGATATGGAAGAGAGAGACTGATTCTAGGAGTAAACAACTGTGAAGTTGCTGTCTGTGAATGGGATATTCTAAGTTACAGACTAGAAATGGGATTTTTAACCTGGGGTTCATTGGATGGGAAAAAATAATTCCATCTTTATTTCCATTAACTGTTAATTAAAATTTGGTATTTCCTTCAATTATGAATGTTAAAATAAACAAAAAACAAAACGCAGTCCATAGGATTCTCCAGACTGCTAAAGCGAGGAGGGATCCAATGGCATAAACTGGGTGACAGATCCTTGACCCAGAGGAGAGGCATGAAGGATTCCTAACCAGTTAGGGAATGCACCATTGACAGACAATACAACAATATTCCATTGTGGCCATGGTGCTCCGGTTACCTGTATCCCAATTGTTTGGTACCCACTTGGTTTCTAGGTTTTGCTTCTGGGGGTTGTTGTTGCTTAACTTCCCGGCAAGCAGGGGTTGAGAGGGCCCATTTCCATTTTTTTTAAATTTAGGGCTTCTTTAGGTCTAGCCTCTGCCAGGTCTGGTTCGAGGCTATGTACACCCTCTGGCGTAGTTCTTTACTCTGGGATCTGGGAAATGTTCTCACATGCTACATACAGGTCCTTACTGGATCATCCCTCCTTGTAAACATGAGCATGGGAGTAGGTGGTTACGGCGAGGGTGTGTAGTGTATACTATTCAGTGCTCTTTTATGGTCAGGTCAGTGACTATAAAGCACTGTGAGGCATAGTTCCATCCCTCAAGGAGCTTATAGTCTAGTTTCGGGGATGGGAAATAAGCACCTTAAATAGCAATTAAAGAGTTAAATAGCAGTTTGATACCATACTACAAGTGGTGTCGCAGGTTGTATGGGAGTAAACACCACGTGAGTGATGATAGAAGTGAAATGTAATATGAGCTCAGAGGAGGGAGAAATGGCTCTAAGCTGGTAGGATCTGCAGGTGCTTCATGGAAGGGCTTGGGCTGGGTCTCTAGAGGGGAGCAGGAGGGTGATTGGGATGGGACAGCCTCATGGTTGAGATTTTATTATAATCGGCCAAATGTTTCTTATGCCGTACCAGATGTGAAGGTGACCTTACCCAGCCCTGCAATTTTGCATTAGCAAGTTTGCCCAGAGCGAGAAGGCTAATATATCAGGCTACTGAATTTGCCATCATCCTCATTAATAACATTCCAGTGGAGTGACCCCAACCTTTATCTTTGATAACTCGTGCTTGTCCTGACCTCGATAGGAGATCTGGCAAAGGACCAAATAACTTTCTGTCTCTGACACACACACACACACACACACACACACACACACACACCTCTTACTCCAGACTTGGAGAATCTCAGTTTTACACAAAACACCATGGATAGTTACTGAATTCCCTTTTCAATAGCACAGGTTGTGAAGGCATTTACGTGGTGTAGGGGATAGATTGGAGGACATGGAGTTGGGAAACTTGGTTTGAATCCTGATTCAGAAACTTGCCTTCTGACCCTGGGTAAGTCCACTAACCTTAGGTGTGACTCAGTTTTCTTTTTTATAAATTGAGGACAGCATAACTCCCAGGGATCAATCGATCAATAAACATTTGCTAATCACCTACTATGTGCCAGGCATTGTACTAAGTATTGGGGATACAAAAAGATCCTGTTATAAGGATTCAGTGAATTAACATATGCAAAGCACTTTGCAAATCTTAAGTCTCTGTATAAATGCTAACTATTACGTGAAGAAGTGTAAATAAACTCTGCTTCTCCTCCCTCATGTTTTTGATAGTTATAGTATTAGATTTCTGGTTTTCCTATTTTGATAATGTTTTCTCATGTTGTTATTTCTTATAGAAAGTAAACTTCTACTGAAGACTATAAGCCCTTTGAGGGAAAAGACTACTTTCTTCTTTTTTTATCATAGGCTCATAGACTTAGAACTGGAAGAGACCATAGAGGTCATGTAGTCCTACCCCTTCATTTTACAGATAAGGAAACTGAGTCCCAGAAAGGTTCAGTCACTTGCCCAAGGCCATGCAAAAGGCATGTGGCAGAATTGGGATTTGAACTCAGTTCATTGCTCTCTCCGCTGGATCCAGCTTCTGCCTCTTTAATATCTGTCTTCACCTAGGAAGCAAATTGGTGTTTTGTGAATTCTGGTTGAATTCAATCTACCTGAGCTGTGCTCAGCTGGGAGAATAGTAGATAACTTTGAAGTTTAAGTCGGCTGACTCTGGATGGACCATTAACACATTTTTTTTGGCATCTTCAGTGCACTGTATCCGAAATTATCCTCCTTGGGCCAATCTTCCCCTCCCCTCCATTTGGTCAGAATGTGCATTATTTTGTAGGCATGCCATTAAACTATTGAATCCTCAATCCAGCACTTTAGAGTTAGAAGGGTCTTCACCGATGATCCGGCTAAACCTGGCATGCTCCCATTCTAGAGATGAGGAGGCTGTTAGCACCTTAGATCTAGAAATCTGTTCTAGAATGTAGAACTACTGACCCACTCATAATCACAGAGAAAGCTAGTGTTAAACTAGAATTTACTCCTTCTGGTTTCTAGTCCAGTGTTCATCCCCTAGGCCGAGGTTCACCATCTTGCAACCTGTATGATTGGAGACAAGTCATCCAGCTTTGTTGGGCCTGTACAATGAGTGACTTGGAATAGACTATCTCTAAGCTGGTCTCTTCCAGCACCAGATCTGGGATCCTATGAATGATCTTGGACCAGTCCCTTCTCCCCACTGAGGCTCAGTGCCCTCATCTCTAAAATGAAGAGGTTGGACCAGACGGCCCCTGAGTTCTCTTCCAGAACTAGCTCTAAGATCCCTTTCGTCAAACATAAATCAGCATGGAAGGAACGCACATAGATAGATGGAAGCCGGCAGGGGCAATTGGATATGAGTTTTCCGTCATTACGTGCAGCTGTCTTTTCTTTCTGGTTGGAATTGACTTTAATGCATATCAAATTTTAGCTGTTATTGCTAATTTTATTAACTGTAATTGATTGTAAATTAACTTGCAATACAATAATGAGCCCTATGTTTAATTCCTTGTAATTACTGGAGGCTTTGTTATAATAAATTTCATAGGGCAGAGAAGTTATAAAAAACGAGACCGGCGGTGCTTGTTAAAATCTTGACCTCTCTATTCTAGACCATCGGAATGATGGATTGTAAAACCGATGCCCGGCACTGGACAGGCAGGGGAGTGCTGCATTCTCTGCTCCTGGACTTACTTGGAGAAGGGGAATATAATTCCAGATTAAACTGAGCTGCTGGGGTCTTAGCCCCAGGCAGAAGAGGACAGGGTCTGGTTAGAAGCAATATAGTCCCTGAGCACTTGATACCTATTTCACAGGTGACTGGTCATGGCGGCATGGCTGTTATTTATAGAGCACTGGAAATGGAGAGGGCAGAATGTAAGCCAGAGAACAGATGCCCTGCCTATCCACGGTGTACAGTCTAGTGGGTACAAAGGGTTAGACGCTTAGATGAAGAGTCGTAGACATAAATAGAAGGCTGTAGACCGATAGATGGTACATGGGGAGCTTAAGTGACTTAGACCTTTAGATCTGGAGCTGGAGAGGGCCTCAGAGGACATCTAGTCTAACCCTCTCATGCTACAAATGAGGAAACTGAGGCCCAAGAAGGCTAAGAAACTTAGATCTAGGAATGGGAATGTCAAGGGGACCTAAAACCTCAGAGCTTCCTCCTCGGGACTAGCGAAGGTTTCATTTCTGTGTCTTTGGATCCTGGTATATAGTAGGCATTTAATAAATGCTTGCTGACTGATTGTAGGGATTTTTTCCACCCCAATGTTTCTTTTCTCTAGTGTGACTACAAGAGAGCTGGTTATAGACTGTGTAAAGGAGATAACATGCTAAAACCAGAAAGCAGTGGGTTATGAAGGCGTTCAGATGCCAATCAGAGGAATTTGTTGCCAGGAAGGAGTTAACTGACCTCGTTTGAGTGTTTTCTTGTCTCCTGGGCAGGAGTGAGGTTGAGTGAGCATGATTTGCTCAGTGATATCATTTGGTTTCTCTCCATGTATTTACTGCTATGACTTGCAGGTCCCTCCCTCCACAGGCTGGAGCAGCCGGTGTCTCCTGGTGGCTCCCCTGCCCTTCTGTATGTACAAGGTAATTCCCTGGATGGCCCTCTTGAGCGGGCCCTCCTCATTTTCCCCTCACCTCCACTTGACGTTGGCAATCGGGCCAGCAACTTGAGAAAGCTCTGAGACAAGTCTCTTGAACGCCTCATTGAGAATCTGCCTGAGAAATATGCCATCCTTGGGAGATTAGAGTCTTGGCTTTATAAGAAGGGATGATTTCTTGCTGAGCCTGTCAGAAGTCAGTTCAGGAGGAAAAAAAAGTAATCTTGTTTCCAGGAGGGATTTGGGCATGCTGTCTTTTATCCAGGCCTTGCTTGTTTGCATTGGCCTGGATGTTGGCCCTTTAAACAGATGCATACTTTGGCCAATTACAGAATGGTTCATCCATAGATGGATGGCTCTGTTACCAGAGGTTTGTGCACAGCTGGAAGGATGCAACCTTTTGCCTAGCACGGTACCTGGCACAGAGTGGGCACTTAATGAATGCCTGTGGATTGATTGATCCTCTTTCCAAACCCTGAGTCATTTCTACGCCAGCCAGATGACACAGCTGCCTGCCTTTACCTTCCTCTTGTTAAGTCTTAAAAAAAAATTTGGCTGTTTTTTTCCAGTAAAATGAAAGGAGGGCATAGGAAAGGAACATGCCCATGGCATGAAGATGCTCTTAGCGAGCTTGAGGCATATCAGAGAGATTGGTCCTGAGAGGTACATTTGCTGCCTTTCTGTTTTTGAAGGTTTTTTTCCCCCTCCATTCCATTTGCCTGTTTCTGAGGCCTGGGATTTATCCTGAGTTTAAGAACTGACTGTTTTTGATCATTTGAATCGGTATCGCTGTTCAGAGGGGAATACATGTGCAGGCGGAGATGTCTCTTAAAGCCAATTTGGAGTACTAGTCATTCAGAATGATTTCTTGAGACGCTAATGCATTTCTGCTCCAAATTCTCGGCCTGGGTTTCAGCATTCATCTCCTATTTTTACCAAATGGCTTTGCTTCCTTGATGCTGCTCATGCTGACCGCCCCCTCTCTCTCCCTCCCCCTTAACTGCTTACCCCTAGAGCATGTTCTCAGCACCAGACATGAGACGCGCAGCCTCAGAGCCAAGCCTGCCTTGTCAAGCGATGGCAGGGAGCCTCTGTCTGGGGAAGCCCAAACGAGGAGGTGGGAGAGATGCCAGGCTCAAGGCTTCACTATGGAATTGGGGGGCGACAAGAGAAGTCACAAGTGTAGAAAGGTGGTATCGATTTCCCCTTGCCTTGGGAATGCCAAGTTTGATGGGGGCTCCTCCAGTAAGACCTTCCCTCAACAACACCTAGTCATTACCTTTTAATTAAAGAAGCATTTTGAATTGTTTTAGGAAGATATGGTCCAGGGCTATGCGGGCTTAACAGCTGGCTCTCTGAATTAAAAAAAAAAAGCGTGTTTGCCTCATTTTAAAGTTTAATTTCTTAATATTTTCTCTACTCCTTTCTTGTCTGTGTCAGGGTAGGAACCTGTGGCCTCGAGGGCATGTGTGGCCCTCTAGGTCCTCAAGTGTGGCCGCACATGTTTGCCTCAAGGCCACAGGTTCCCCACCCCTGGGCTATGTAGTCAACAAAATGAGGAATCAAGCACTGCTTTGTGGTGTTTGTTGGTTTTCAAGGTATATATGCCCTCCCTGAAAACTGGATGGTTTGCTCTTGGGAGCCTCAATGAGCTGGTTTGAGGACACCCTTCTTGTCTTTGTAGTGGTGGGAGCTGTGGGTGTGGAGCACTGCATGTGTTCAGAGACTCAGTTGATTTGTTGGCTGGTTTTGCTGAACTGCTTTTTTGAGTCCTTTGTTATTGTTTGTTAGGAGAGTTGACTCTTTGGTGGGAATATATTGGGAAGTGAGTTGGAATATAGACAGAAGATGTCAATAATTTTTTTAATAGAAACATTAATCGCTGGAAGAACCTCAGAGGTCATCTGGTCTAACCCTTTCTTTATACAGAGGACAAATCCACAATGCAGAAAGGATAAATTACTTGTCTAAGATCACTCAGTAAGTACCTGAGGCAGTAATGGGAAGAGTTCTTCCTGACTCCTGATCTGGCCCTCTCGTTACTCAATCACAGTGCCACCCGTGGCAGGTATGATAATAAATGAGGCTGATGCCTAGAGTTTTGGGATTTTCTCCTTCTACATTTGCTTTTTTTCCTGTATTGTAGTAATAACCATAGGTTGCATTAATATACTTCATATACCTTATCTCTTTTCATCACGGTTGAGAGATGGTTGGATTTGTTGCCAGAGGACTTGGGTTTGAATTTTGACCTTGAAGTTATTAGCTTCTACCCTCTCACTTACATAAAAGAGGAGAATGAGACCCATTGACATTAAGTGACTTGCCTGTGCTCACCTGGTGAAGCATGTAACTGTCTGAGGTGAGAAAAGAACACAAGTCTTCCTGAATTCCTAAAGTTTAACACTGTTATTTTTTGTTTGGTTTTTGCTATATGATGAGGTGTCTAGTATTGCCTTCCCTCCTGGTGCTTCCTGTATTCTTCTGGCCATGGATCACTTCATTTCTTTCTGGAGGCTGGAGATCCCTACAAGCTGTGGTTTCCGTTGGATGTGTGTCTGGGTAATGGAGAGGTAGCGAGGGGAGAGAGAGAGAGAGAGAGAGAGAGAGAGAGAGAGAGAGAGAGAGAGAGAGTGTGTGTGTGTGTGTGTGTGTGTGTGTGTGTGTATTTCACTTACATCTTGTTAGAGAAATTAACATCTGCCGTACACAGAACACTACCCAAGAGACTTGGGGATTCTCTTAATTGTTGGATGATTCCTCCAACACTCCCTTTTTTAGAGGGTTGGAGCATTTGGAGGCAGCTTCCAGTCTCCCTACTTGACTCTCTCAAGGACTACTCTTGACAGCTGCACTTGGGTTAGAGATGGTCTAACCTGGCATCCAGGAAGTCACCTAGCAGCCTCTTCAGCCATAAGGGGATACAGGCCTTCACTAAGTTGGGGGCATTTTGAACAGTGAGGAAGTAGTGAATCCAGGAGAAGTTTTGATGATCAGACAGCAGGATGGGTGACTGATTGGAACCTAGAAGATGTCAGAGAGGTGAAGGATGACACCTTGGTTATTTCTAGACTACAGAGAGAGACCAAGCATAGAAATCCTCACGTATACTACTTTCCTCACATCAGAAACCCCTTCTTCTTCCTCTTTGTGGAGTCTTCCACGTCTAACCCTGCCTCTGTTTTTGGAGGTGGGGGACCCGAGTTCAAATGCCGCTTCTATCATTTACTCCCCATGTGGGGGAAAATGGTACTTCTGGCACCTCCCTTCCTAGACACGTCCTAGGA
Source organism: Trichosurus vulpecula (assembly GCF_011100635.1). Taxonomy (NCBI): domain Eukaryota; kingdom Metazoa; phylum Chordata; class Mammalia; order Diprotodontia; family Phalangeridae; genus Trichosurus; species Trichosurus vulpecula. The sequence continues at coordinate 25,625,914 of NC_050579.1, forward strand.
GATAATGTCTGGGAAGCTCTTTGTGAACTCTGACGTGGCAGACAGATGCCCCCTTTTATTACTGTTTTCTTCTGCATGTGAATGCACCATGCAGTCCACTGGAGAGCTTTTTGTCTTGTCTTTTTTGGATAAAACCCCGAATCTGGTCTTCTCAGCAAACTCCTTCAAAAGCAGCTATTTCATCGTACAAGTCAATGGCAAAGCCCTTAACCTTGTCAGGCTTTGAGCTTGGAGCTTGGTTTTCTCCCCATGACATTTCCTGGCCCTGAAATAGCACCGAGAGCTTTGTTCCTTGGAACGTCCCTGACTGTTTTTAGTTCATTCTTCTCCTGGGACTCTTCATCAGAGCAGAGGCAGCGAAATGCCTTCCTCGGAAGATTCTGCATTCAGATAGAGCCCCGATCAGCAGAGCGTCTGTGGCCAAGCCCTCAGATCATCCAAGGGGAGAGAAAGGGGGCCAGGAAGAGAGAGCTGATGGGGGGGCAGTGAGCGTGAAAATCACAGATCCTGGGCCAGGAGGGACCTCAGAGGCCCCCAGGCTCACCCACCTACCCCGTCTTTATGAGTCTCAGAGAGGTTCAGTAACTTACAGCACAATAGTGCTTATCTTAAAGGGACCTGAGAATGGGAGGGTCCAAACTTCTGTTTTACAGATGAGAAAACCAAGGCCCAGGAGGATGAAGCATCAGCCTCACACAGGGAGTAGGTGTTAAAAGAAGGGTTTGAACCTTGGTCCTGTGGCTTCAGCATCAGAGCTTTTCCCATCGTGTACTACTCTTCCTCTCTTTCTTTGTCACCTGTAATGAAAGATATTGTTGGCTTGCTCCTTGGACTGCTGAGTTTATTGGCAAGGGGGTGAGCCACCCACCACCCAGACCCTCTCTCCTTGGAGCATTATTACATATATTATATATATGTATATATTATATATATAATATATATATTATATATATATATAAAAATTATATATAGATGGATATATATACACATACATAAATATGTGTGTGTGTATATATATATATATATATATATGTATATATACAGAGAGAGAGAGAGAGAGAGAGAGAGAGAGAGAGAGAGAGAGAGAGATAGATATGAAGCAGGGGGAGACAGAATAATGACTAGTTAGTTTAGCAGTCCTCATGGATCAGGAAAATCTAGATACTTTGCCTGTGATTCTGAAAGAGTCCTTAAGTCTTATCAAAACACTAGTTCCTGGAGAGCTAGTCTCTGTATCTAGCTGTCTTGGAGAGGTGGTGTTGGCCGCTCTGGTGGAGAAAGAGGTCTTCCCTTATAATCTCCCCAGTGGGGACGGTCCTCCATAACATGAGGGTAGGTGGCAGCCTGCTCCTAGCCTTGAAGGACAAGCAGATTTTACAACTTCTTTTCACTGGGGCTTGTTCAAAGAAAAGGGTGCCTGTAGGTCACCCTCCATTGAATTCCTGATGATTGCAGTCAGAATTTTTTTCTCCTTCTCTCTGTGGCTGAGAAGAAATTTCTTTTGCTGAAGGTGCTGGAAAATTCTTAATGAAAACTGCACTGCTTATAATATAACTGTGTGTGAAATGAAAGAGTACCTATCCCCTCTCTTTTTTATTATGCTTCCTGTCCTGAGTCTCCCTCCTCCTCCTCCCCCTTCTTTTTTCTTCTATGTCACCTCCCCATCCTCCTCCATGTCCTGTCTTGTCTCATTCCATCATCCTCCCCAACCTCCTCCCCTTCCTCTCTCCACCTTCCTCTTCTCCATCCTATCTCCTCTCTTCTCCCTCCTCCCCCTCCCCATCCTATGCCCTCTCACCCACCCCCTTTCCTCCTCCTATGAAAAGACCTCTTGCCCATGGCCCTGTCTGTGTGTTCTGTGTACCAGTGCTGCCCCTGGCTTCCTCCCAAGTCTCTTAATGACTTCCTTCTCTGTCCCTAAATAATTGCCTTAAAAGACATCTGTGGAGAGATGCTGCCCCCAGTTTGCAGCCTCATTAATTACTGCCGATTGGGGGAAGGATGTGGAGTGGTTCTTGAAGTAGGTGCCAGTCATTCCGCCAGGAGCAGCAGTTTTTGGGTAAGGGTAGAGACAGTCTGGCAGGGAAAGAGGCGGAGCACCTCCCATCCTCTAAGGGGTGATTTTGGGATACACATGGCATGTTGGGGCCCGATGTTATAGAGAGCCCAGGGTACCAAACTCTAAGGCATCATGGAATGGTGAAAAGAATAATGGATTTACAGTAGGAGGACATAATTCCAGTATTGCTTCTGCCACTTACTCCCTGTGTGACCTCAGACGTCTAAACCTCTCTGTCCTTATCTGTGAAATGAGGGGGTTTGTCTAGATGTCCTCTTTCGCACCTCTAGATTTTGAAAAGAAATATTAGAGTCAGATCATTCAGTTTGCAGAACATGTCACCCAATTGGTTCCTCTAAATAGCCGGCTTCCCTCCTAGATATTGAAATGCCATCTATGTTAAAAATATTTTAATTCCACCCAGCTTTGAAGGACCACACACTCTATTATGTAAAGTGAGGCAGGCCTGTTTGCCTGGAAAAAATCAGGTGGCTTCATCCTTCTGGTGTCCTCTGGTGTCCATCACCCCTAGGCCCTGTGGAGCCTGGGCTTGTGCCTGTGGGTGGCCTTCTGGAGGCAGCTTCCCTCCAAGCTAGCTGAGAGCCCCTCACAGAGACATGCAGCATGCCTGTCACTTGGAATGCCTTCCTGTCCGACTTCATTAGGTTGTTATCTCCTTGGAATGATGCCAGCCGTTTCTGGAAGGATGGGAATACTGTTCTTCTGCAGTCCGTTTTTGGACAGGTTGGCCACGGTGCCGTAATGCTCCCTTAGCTACCTTCAGAAGTGCTTTGAATGCCAGGGGGCCAAAGGTGTGTTTCTAGAGAAGAAGCGGAATGTAATTTGTGTCTGAGACCTTTGCCACAGCGTTTGAGCTCATCAGAGATTCCCCAGGGTCTAAAAATACCAGGTTTGGGTGTTATTGCGTGGCTTGTCTCTCGGTCACTAATACGGGCTGTGTGGGTGCCATGATGGGATCTGGGTGGAGAATCAAAGGGGCATCGGTGGAGGTTCTTCCAACGGGATGTCATAGGCCATTCTGTCGACCTCCTTTCCATTGACGAGGACGCGGGTCTAGAAAGGAGAGCCGGCTTGTTTTTGTAGGACATCGATGATCGTATTAGCTAACATGTTTATAACATGAGTATTACAGATGTTATTTCATTTAATCCTCATAACAACCTTGGGAGTTAGGAGTTATGAGTGCTCCCATTTTACAGAGGAGGAAACTGAGGCAGAGATAGGTTAAGTGGCTTGCCGGGCTAGTGTCTGAGGCAGTAGTAGCACTCAGGCTTCCTTCCTGACTTGACAGTGTATGTGACCTCTTTTCACAGGTGGGGAATACATGGTTGGGGCCCACAGTTCCATGATTAGGTCCTAGTGTAGGCCCAGCCTACAGGCAGAAGTCTTTATTAATGTGCCTTTTGTTGACATGGAATGCAGCTGGGCTTCAGCCTCACTCAGGCAAGATTATTCATGCATCCTCTAGGCCTTCTTTTCCCTAGATTTCTAACCGGCGGCCTCTGTCAAGCCTCCATCCCGCCCCACTCTTCCCCATCTCTTTGGAGTGTTACAGGCCAGCCTTGGGCACGTGCCTCCCACCCAACATGGGCGGTGCTGTGGGTAACAGGAGATGGACTTCACGGTGGCTGATGCCACTGTCTTGTGCCTATAACCTGGTACCAGTCTTAGTTTAAAAGCAAACAAAAGACGGCGGCCCCTGGAGGGCTGCAGAATATTACATCTCTCTCTCTTTCTCTCTCTCTCTCTCTCTCTCTGTGTATACACACACACACACACACACACACACACACACACACACACACACGCACACGCACACGCACACGCATATATGTATGTGTATATATGTATATATACATACATATACATGCACCATCAGGCCTGTTGTATATTACATGGGTTTAGTTGAACTCCTATTTTTTCCCCTCTTTTTTTGCATTCTTTGTAACAGGAGAGAGCTCTCTGGAGAAGGAAGGAGAAGGGGTATATTTGGAAATGAAGGTGATATAAACACCAGAGATGCCAATAAAAATTTCTGCTGGCCCCAGGTGTTGCCATCTTGCCCCCCACTTTGACTCCTAAATCTTTTTTGCGTGACCTAGACAAGGTGAGATCACCCAGGGCGACGCAGCATCACCCTGCTCTGCAGGACCACCATTGTAAACATTGTTGTTCATTTGTAATAATGCCTATAAGAAGCGATGAGCCCCCTCGCCTCTGCCCTGTGATTTTTCTCACATCCAGAGGTTTGGCGGTTCATTTTGTCCTGAAAAAGAAAAATATGAGATTTGAACCTCTACGCATCACAGGGTAATTTCCTCTTAAGACATCTCTGACTGCCCCTTACGTGTTACTGATTATTGACAAGGTGGGCCCCCAGTGAGAGGAGTGTAGTTGTATCATTTCATGCTTCCTCAGAGTGGAAGGTGATGGATTTATGAGGAAATTGTGGGTTCTGCTTTTTCGCTGAGAAGGCCCCCAGGACTGAATGGATTGGATTTGGAGGAGTCTGTTTGCACCAGTAACCATAAAGCAGAGCAGGTGGGGGGTGGCGGCTAGGAACCGCTGCCAAGATCCAGAACCATTTGGGCGTTTTCGCCTTTTATATTCTAGAGGACTCTGGTTCCCTCCTCTCTGTTTATAATTGAGCTGCCTTAATCTCATTCAGGAAATTAATTCCCTTGACCCGCACTGCAATCTCCACTCGGCTGAACAATTGTTTGGGGCCAGGGGTGGGAAGGGACTGAGTGCTTGACCTCTTCAGATGTGTGCTAAACCAAGGTGTGATTGCATACTCATTCAGAACCTTTGACTCCTTCTGTCCCTGTCCCTGGGTATACGCACCTTGTGGATAAGAAGAAGGGTACCTTTGGTATCTGACGTGCCTGGAATTTAAACCCAAGCTCTGCCACTCAATGTGGTTCTCTTGGAAAAATAACTCCTGCCCACGGCCTTGGGTTCTGACTCTATTAAGTAAGATCCTTCAAGGCAAAAATGGTCTCGTTTTGGTTTCTGTAACCCCAGGCCCCTGGTACAGTACCTGGCACCAAAGGGCGTATCTGAAAGAGGAGAGTCTGGCCCTACCTTAATGGTGCCTGGTCAAGGCTAGAGGAGGGGAAACTTCTCCATTGGTAAGAGGGCCAATATGTTCACCTGCCTTTTCTGATAGTGTTCAAGGGCCAGAGAGGTGACCGTGACCTGTCTTCAGTCACCGTAGACCTGTTTTCATTTGAATTTGACCTCTCAGTTCTAGTTCTTCCCCCCTGTTATTTCCTGTTTCTCCTGTCTGTACCTTGTTTGTGTATATTTGTTTACATGTGGTCTTCCCTATTAGATCGTAAGCTTCTTGAGGGCAGGGACTGTCTTTTGCCTCTTTTTGTATCCCCAGCCCTTAGCACAGTGCCTGGCACATAGTAGGTGGTTTGTAAATGTTTATCGATTGATTGATTGATAGCGCATTCTTTAGACTGTGAGCTCCTTGAGGGCAGGGACTGTCTTTTGCCTGTTATTATGTCCTTAGCATTTAGCACAGCGCCTGGCACCCAGTAGGCCCTTAATAAATGTTTGTTGACCAACTGACTGATACAGGCATTAAATAGGAGAGCTGGAATTTGAACCTGGGTCCTCTGACTCCCTTTATACAACAAACTGCCTCTTCATGCACCAGTCCTGGCATGAGGCATCAGGGCAGTCCTACAGCTGGGCAGGCCCTTGAGTCTAGCCCCCTCCCTTATAACTGAGGATGCTGAGGCCTTAGTGACTTCCCACATGTAGGGAGGATTTTTGCTTTTTGTTCCCTCTGGTGTCAATTGGAGCAGTTATGGCTGAGGAATGATATCTCCTGGCCATTGAAGGTAGAAACTAGAATGGAACGTCTGCCTCTTTCTACCTGTGTGACCCTGGACAAGTGAGGGCTCCTCCCTGGGATTTGGTTCCCTACTCTGTAAAATGAGGGGATTGGATCTGAGAAGCCAGTCATAGACACCACATCTGTTCCCAGGATCCATCTCTGCTACTTCCTGTCAGTATGACCTTGGCCAAGTCAGTTTACTTCTCTGGGACGGAAGTTGGAGAAGATGGCCTTTAGGGTCCCTCCTAGCTCTTACTCTCTGAATCTGTGGTCATCTGTGTGAGACAGTGTAGCCTAGCAGATTGGGCGTCTGACTTGGAGTCATGGAGACCCAAGTTCAAGGCCTGTCTCAGAGACCTAGTTCCTCTCTGATCCAGGCCAGGGCTCTCGGTCTCTCAGGACCCAATGGCTTCTGAGCTTCTCTTCTGGCTCCAGGTCTCAGATGCTGTGCTCCCTTTTACCCTGCGCCTGGTGCCATCTTGATTTTATGTCCATCCTGGTGACACCCCAGCAGGGCAGCCATTGGTTTGGTGGTGACGTGGGAGCATTTCCAGGCCTTACATGAGGGAGGGAAGATCCTTTGAGGGTGGCTCTGGGAGGCTGCGCCAGCGTACCTGGGGTATACGTCGGCATGCCAAGTAGCTGGATTCCTGCATTTTTGGCAGCTGCCTCCATTTTGCGGCCTGTTCCACCAAGGACTGATCCTTTATGTGCTTCTGGCTGTTTCCAGGAAGTTAATTTGCAGGTGCTCCAAATATGCACGGTTCATATCCTCCATTTACTCCCTCTCCCTCGAAGCCTCTTGTCTTTATTAGGTTCTTCTGATCAGCCTGTTTGGCGCCTGTATTTTTTTATGGCGCTGTTTTGATAGCAACAGCCCGGCTAAAATGGCTAAATTATACAGTGCCCTTTCTGGGCGATGGGGTTCCTGACTGTAGCTTCAGAGGGATTCAGGCTTGGTGCTGTGGACTGAACACCACCACCATTTTCCAGGGAGTTCATTTCTGTCTCCCAGTGGGCTTGGAGAGCATCTGTCATCACACACACAACAGCTTAATGGTCTTTTTATCCTGGACATCGCCTTCCTCTGGGCTTCCCACTCTCAGGCCCGTGGTGAAAGATTTCAGCTTTGAGCTGGCCAGCCTGGCTGAAAGCAGAGCCTTGAATTCTTCAGCAGATTGGGGAGAGGACGGAGGGGATTGGAATTAGAAGTGCATCTGAAGGGCAGTCAGGTAGAACAGTGGAGTCAGGAGGACCTGAGTTCAAATGCAGCCCCAGATATGTACTAAACGTGTGACCCTGGAAAAGTCACTTAACTCTGCTTGTCTCCACCTCACCCCTTCCAAATGTGCATCTGGGCTCTTTTGGCTAACGAGGGGGCTCCATCTTGTTAGAAACATGGCACTCCTTGACTCTGACTTTACGGGTTTAGTCCATCTGGGACGCTGCATTTTTTATTCCTTTGTGGTAAGTTAAACACAGTTCCCGTGAGTGACTCCATGCCCTCTCATCTGCTGTCACTCCATAAGCATTTATTAATCCTTTGCTGAACACAGTACTAAGTGCTGGATACAGAGACAAGGCATATATAGGCCCTGCCCTCAGGGAGCTTACAGTCTGACAGAGAAAGGACTATGAGCCTGAATCAGTATAAGCAGATGCATCTGAGGTAACATCAGCCCGGAAGGCATTAGCAGCTGGCTCAAGGTGGTGCTTCAGCTGAGGCCTGAAGGAAGCCAAGGATTTCCAGAAGGAGGAGTGCATTTCCCTGAATTACGCCAATGTTCTGTGTTCATAGCTCTAATTCTCTCATTGTATTTAAAGAGAAAAAAGAGAGAACAATCCAAAGCACAGGAGGAAGGTTTGTGTTTCCTGGACCCGGCGCTCCATCCCCCTCCCACCCTTGGGTCTCTGCACAGGTGGCAGCCCAGGCCTGGAGGTAGAATCTGTCTGCGTCCGAGGCCATGGCTGCCATGCCCTTCCTTCAAGAGGCCGTTCCTTATCCCCTCATTCATTAGCACAGCTCCTGAGGTCAACTCACTGGGTATGTACTTGTACTTTCCCCGTTGAATGTAAGCACCAAGGTGTTGCCATCAAGACCTGAGTTCAAATCTAGGCTCTTATACGTTTTAGCTGTGTGACCCTGGACAAGTCATTTAACCTCTGCCTCCCTTTACTCAATTGTAAAAATTGGGGATCATAATAGTACCTGCCTCAAAAGTTTGTGACTATCGAATGAGATAATATTTGTAAATTATTTGTAAATGTGAAATGTTGCCGCTGCAGCTGCTTGGAAGGAGATTCTCCGTGTAGTTCAGGAGATGTTTGTTTGTTCTTTTATCTCCAGGGGCTCGCCTGTTGTCTCGAAGGAGGTTGGTGCTTAAGAAATGTTTATACAGGTGACCTTCAGGGTCGGGTGTGGAAGAGAACAGTCACAAAATGTCAGATACTTAGCAGAAAGGACGGTGGGCGCTGTCTAGCCTAAGAGGAACTTGGTCATTCGGGGTCACTTGACATCCATCCTCTCCCTCTTTTTTTTTCTCCCTCAGAACTGAGTTTCGCTGACCTGTGATTTTTTCAAAGAAAAGGTCCCCCTTCTGTGGCCCTTTCAGCTCTATAAACCTTAGGCCTCTCCCACGATCCTGCGGGGTGGGCTGTCTAAATATTACTGTTCTCATTTTGCGGAGGAGAACACGGAGGCTTAGAGCAGTGAGTGACCTACCCCAGAGATCCCCCAGATCCTAGTCATCCTCGGTTCTCACCCTTGTCTCCTGGTTTACTTTAGATGACAATTACAGCTTCATTACATTTCTTTCTTTTTTAAGGGTGGGGGGAGCGAGAAGGTGTAACTTTCAAGGTCCTGGGCTTCTGTGCAGTGGAAGGTGCCCAGGCTCTGGAGTTGGAGGAATTTTGGTGTTTAGATCTTGCTTTTGGTGCTTCCTACTTCAGTGACCTTTGGGAATTCATCTAGTTTTCCTGGGGCCTCAGGTTTGGACTACAGGCCTCAAGCCCCCTTCCAGTCCAAGAGCTATGATCCCAAGTCCCTTTCCTCCCGACTCGGTTTCCTCTTTAGTAAAATGAGGGCGTTGGACCCTGTGGCTTCTGAGGTCCCTTTTGGGGCTGTGATCCCTGTCGCCATGAGCAGTTAACAAATGCTTTTTGGATTCGATTGGGTGTGCAGGGGGAGAGCAGAATGGCAGTGATTCGGGACTAAGTGGGTTTCTGTTTAAGTACCTTATCTTTCTTCTCCATCCTCAGTGATGGGGAAAGCCAAGTGGGTAGAACGCCCTTAGCCTGTGATGGAAGCCTCAGGGCCCACAGCTGACTGTGCCCGCTCCAAAATTGGAGCCCCCAGAGTTCTTTTTTTCTTCCTTTTGGGGTTGGGTTTTCTTTTTAGACATCTCATTACAAATCGAGACCCAATTAATTCCAGGAGTGCGCCTGCCTGTTCTCTCCGCCACCTAATTACGGTGTAGCATTCCAGTTAATTTCATTGTGTTCATGCACAACGTTACCTTGATTAAAAATAAGTTTATGGAGCTGTAAATGTTCGACCTAGAGAGAGACTGTCAGGCTTTCACTTTCAAGGTTGCACTGTGTGGGTGGGAAGCAGCAGCTGGGGAGGTCTCCTGGAATGTGTGGACCGACATCTTTGGGCCTTAAGATGGCAAGGAGGTGGGCAATCCTGTAGTTTAATTGCCTTCCTTTACAGGGGAAGAAACCAGGAGGGGAAGAGAGAGGAGGGGAGGGGAGGAAAAGTGCCCAGGGTCATTCTGCTGGAGTACTTGGTAGAGTTGGGATCTGAACCCTTGTTCTCAGCCAGCCCTTAATGCATAGAGCCCTGAACTTGGAGTCAGGAAAACCTGAGTTCAGATCCTGTCTCAAATACTTACTCTATGACCATTCACAAGTCTTTTAAGCTCTGTGGGACTCAGTTTCTTCATCTGTAAAAGGAGGATAATGTTACCACCTCCCTCCCCAGATTATTATGAGTCTCAAATGAGACGACGTATGTGAAAGCACTAAATTCTAGCTATTATTAATAGTGTTGATGATGGGTGATGATGTCCTTTACCTCCAAATCCAATGATCTTATTAGTTTCAAGATGTTAGTTTGGGGTATTTTAGAGATCAGTTCTTGTTGAGTGATCACTTTTCATGTTGTCTTCGAGTCATTTCATTTGAGTCATGACTCTTTGTGACCCCTTTGGGGTTTTCTTGGAGGAGACACTGGAATGGTTTGCCATTTCCTTCTCCAGTTCATTTTGCAGTTGAGGAAACTGAGGCAAACAGGGTTAAGTGACTTGCCCAGGGTCACACAGCTAGTGAGTGTCTGAGGTTAGGTTTGAAGTCGGCTCCTCCTGACTGCAGGGCCAGAGCTCTGTGCACCACGGCGACATCAAGCTGTCCCAAGCTCGCTGGTTCTCAAGGTTGTTTTTGCTTTTGTATATTTTTATTTTGCTCATGGCATACAAGAGGCAGTCCGTAATTGCAGAGTCAGGCAGACGCATGCAGTTGCAAATGTTCACAAGCAAACCTGGTCCTGAGGGACAGCCCACTTGCCCCATGCATTTCTAGCTCTACGTCTGCGATCCCTACATTTGTCCCCCTCAAACAATGAGGACGCTTGGTTGGAGGGTCTTCAAAGCCCAACGTTGCCCTGACTCTCCCCCTTTTCCCATACGGTACTTTGTTATTCCCAAAGTGTTTTATGCCTTTTGGTACGATATGCCATGGAAAGGAAAATCCAGTGGGATGCCAAGATGGATTTAGCCAGCATAATTTGTCTGGAAAAAGTCTGGATGGTTCAGGAATGTCTCCCCAGAATAGTGCATTTTTGAGGTATCAGATGAAGGAGAAGTAGTCGAGTCTAGCCAAACCTCACCAATTTAGACAATTGTAGGGAAGGCCAGCCTGAATTAGGAAAAGGCCTGAATTACAGAGTAGTCCTAAAGAAACGGAGATTTATTACCTTTAAGCACATACTGAAATTTGAACTCTGTCAACAACCAAAGTGTTGCCCGATTGAGTTCCTTAGGGAACCTACTGGAATGAATAGATGAGAAGGGGTTCGTGTTTCAGGGAGTGATTGGGCTAGATTGGTTCTCAAGTTGCATCCAACTCAAAGATTATACGATCACAGAGTAGTTTAAAAATTCTCGTATTGTTTATTTGTATCCAAGTGGTACATTTCAAGGGACTGACCATGCTTTGTATGCTTGAGTAGACGCGGTGAGATATCCCTCTGGCAGCCCCGGGCTCCCCTTCTTCCAAATGATATGGAGGAAGCAAACGTCAGCCTAGGCTGAATGGAGAAGGTCCATCCACGATGGATTATTGGCATCTGGATTAGAGAGGTTTCATTTCCTCGAGTCTGGGCAGATGTGTGGGTGTGCCGAGGCCTGTGTTTTGGAAGCATTGTCAAGGAGTGGACAGGGAAGGGAGTTGGTCGGTGTGAGGGGCTGGGCTTGAAGTGGAAGAGGGGATATTGATTATTTTGGCAAATTAATATTTCTACAATATCCCCTCTTGGTTACCCTGAGGTCCCTCATCTTTGTGCCTTTGCATCATCTACTAGCCAGGCCCAGAATGCATTCCCTGTACCCACCCACCACCTTTTAGAATCCCTGGTGCCCTTCAGAGCTCATCCTCAGCACCATGCTCTCCATGAAGTGGTTCCTGATGGCCTCAGCTGTTGGCGCTGCCCCCCATCATTGATCCTCCTCTGACTCTTACCTTCCCTAGGTCACTGTTTCTTCTTTAAGATGAAGAGGCTGGAGCAAGCTGACTTAAGGGTTCACCCAGTTTTAGTTCTATCATCTTGTTGCCTCGTTCTTCCTCCCCCTTCCTCTTCCTCCCCTCATGCCCTTGTCTGCCAGGGGCACCCAGTACCAACCCCAGGCCTCGCTCAGCCCCTCTGTCACTGCCCACTTGTGCTGAGGCCTCTTTTTAGCATATGGTTGCTTTCCTGAAGTCCGGGCGTGCCCCTCTTTGGGAGGGTAATGTGAACTTGAATAAGTCTCTGTACTGCTTGGCTGCCTCTGTGAATGAAATCCTCTTGGCGGGCAGCTGAGCACATAAATAGGTCTGGGAAGAGAAATGTTCCCGCAGTGGTGGCCAGGCTGAGGATATCAGGGTCAATGGGATGACTGTAGGAGGTGACCAGGAGTTAGGGGATCATGGAAGCAGCATGATGGGAAGGAAAGAGGAAAGGAAGGAAGGAAGTGAGGGAGGGAAGAGAGAGGGAAGGAAGGGGGAAATGAAGGAAGAGAAGGAGAGAGGGAAGGGAGGAAGGAGGGAGAGAAAGAAGGAAGAAAGAAAGAAATGAACACTGGAATAGACTGGGTTTCTACCTTTGCCTCTGACATTAACCTAATATCTGTATTGTCTCTGGGCCTTTGCAGAGCCTGAGATATCCTCCCTATTCATCCCTATTTCTTAGCATCTCTAGTTTTCCATCAATCTCAGCTGTAATGCTGTTTCCTACATGAGATCTTTCTTTATTTGCTCTCCCGCAGATACTTGTTGGTGGGTCAGACAATACACATTTATTAAATACCTACTGTGTGCCAGGCACTGTGTTAAGTAAGCTCTGAGGATACAAAGAAAGGCAAAAGATAGTCCCTGCCTTTGAGCAGGGACAAGCTAATGGGGGAGACAGTACATACCTACATACACACATACAGACAAACATATATGTGCTTTGTAGCCCCCCCCCCAGTACTTTGCATTTTTGTGTATATTTATTTTATACATTTATATAAAATGTATAATGTAAACTTCTTGAGGACAGGAACTATCTCAGTCTCATCCTCAGTGCCTAGCAGAGTATCTGGTACAGCACCGGTATCTAGGGGTGCTCAGGAAATAAATGCATAAATAGAGCCTTTATTGTCTGTTCTGTAGAATGGGAGTGATTATACCTGTACCCTGTCATCTCTTTGGTTTGTTTTGAGGAAGATACTTTGCAAACCTCGGAGCGGCAGATGGATAGGGATAGTGCCTGGTCCTGCGAGTTTATTGGTATTGAGGACGACAATCCCTCTACCAATGTAGGTTGGCATGTGAAGTCTTCTTCATTTGGACGCTGGCTCTCTGTACATTCTGCCCCATGGCCGCCTAACCTGTAGAATACCGTGTAACTGTACAACAAATGGCCTCTTGAGATGATGGTGGAAACGCAGGGCTAGAGGCCTGGTGCATCTCGAGTGCTGGGGGAAAGGATCGGCTTTTACTCAATGGGCGATGGTAGGTCATTGGAGATTGTTTTTATTATCAAGTCCCAGCTCCCTCATTACGTGACTAATGATCTGTGGTCCGAGCCGGCGGCATCTGTGAATGGTGAGGTCATCTACTCCATCCCAATCATTTTAAAAAACAAATTAAAGTTTTATTAATGCCTTTGTTTTTATGTTACAGTTTTTTTTCCTGCATATATCATATCTCATTCTTTTCCCATGCCTCTTGTCCCCCTCCCAAGAGAGAACAACAGTGATGCAAAACCAGCCAACAGAGGGATTGTCTCTGCAAGTATATGCATCCTTCATCTTCCATGGCATCTCCACTCTACCCACTGGCTCCATTCCTTGGAAAGGAGGGGCCTCCATTTCCTTATTTATCTCTTCTCCTTTTAGCCTTCTAATTTTATTGCTGAGCAAGCTGTGACTTCTAGAGGGGAAGGGACTTTCCCAAGGTCACCAGATGGCACTAGCCATGGTGGGGAGCTTCCTGCTGACCTTCCCGTCCTCTACGGCTTGAGTGGTGACCAAATTCAGGCTTCAGAAAAATTCTTTCTCCTTCCACAAAGGATTTCACCCTGGCTAGTGGGAAGTTAGGGACAACTACGTGGTCTGTTAGATAGATTGTAGGATTTGGAGTTGGGAAGACCTGAGTGACCCTGGGCAAGTCACCAAAGCCCTCCCGACCTCTGTTTCCTTATCTGTAAAGTGGAGATAATAAACAGTAGCCCCTGCCTCACAAGCTGGTCATGAGGATGGAACGCGATGGCATGTGAAATGCCTTGCACAATCTTAAGGCACTCAATACATGCTAGCTATTATCATTGTTATTAGGTGGCAGACTCTCATTAGAAAGTGGCTTTTTGTAACCTCAGGCCTGAGGTCACCTCCCCTCATACAGGACAGGTAGATGTGCCAGCCGTCGTTTCGGTCTTGTCTACATGTAGGTCACTAACCCTTTCCAGGGCTGCCTGACCGCTCGCCAGCCCCAGTGCCCACGTAGCATTTATTCATGATCTGGGAAGAAAGCAGTTTGAATTATTCAGAGACAAGGGTCATACCTCCCTAAAAACTGACGTGAGAGAGTCTTTTTTTGGATTGGCCACAAAGAAAGAAGGCAGCCTGACCTTGCTGGGCTGGGCAGAGCCATGGAGAGATGAAGGGGAATGGGGGTTCTTGGAAGGCAGCTCAGGATCTGTGAGATTCTCAGGGGCCCCCAGCCCCTGCCTGGGCCATCGGAAGCCACTCAGATGATCCCAGCATGCTAAGCATGAGGCATCTTTTTGAAACAGGGTTCAAATGATATTTTCTGGAATTAGGAGGTTATGTCTTTGTGAGCTACTCGGATTTTTTTTTCCAATATTTAGAATCCTTTATTTAGAATAACCAGCCTTAGAAATATGGTTCAACAATAATTTAAATAAAAATATTATTGTTACAATGGTCTGTTTTAGATACCATTGATAAAAAATCATATTCCCCCTAAGAAATTCATATGAATATCATAGAAATGCTTTTCTTATCGAACTTTATAAATAATGACTAATACTGTCTGAGGACAATAGAGAATTTTCTCTGTCTCCTCTGGGTGCCAGGCAGGCTACAGGCCTTTAGGTTTCATTTATGACAAAGTATTACTTTACTACTAAAACTGATAGTTTTTTTTATTAATTAATATTTTTTTTGGTGTACAACACTCTGTTCCAAAGGTTTCGAGTTCCAAATTTTCTCCCCCTCCCTCTCCTTCCCCCTTCCTCCCAAGACGGGATGCAATCTGATATAGGTTCTACATATACATTCACATTGAACTTATTTTCCAATAATCAAAGAGGAATTATTGCAAAGAGGAATTATAACCAATGAACCATGGCTACTCAGATTTTAAAAGAAGAAAGCTGGAAGGAAAATCAAAACCTCCAGTCCTATTCCACACCTCCCCCCCCCAAAAAGGTTACAAACATCATTTTTGAGAATGTGAGTTCACCTTGTTTTTAATCTTCAGGAACTGGATTTTCTCTGTGTGTGGTCTCTCAGAAACCAAACCAAACAAAAAAAAAATCCCCAAACAAACAAAACAAATACCCCCCTAACAAAACAAAACACCATACTTTCATTTTAGAAAGGAAAACAGATGGTCCCATGGAGAAGGACTCCAGCTTGAATTGCCACCTTTTATATGTTATAGGTTCCTGGAGAAATTATTTGAAGTCTCTGAACCTCTTTATTCTTCTCGGTAATGAATAAAAAAAAGTATTTATTTGACTACTATCCAACAAGCTCAGTGCGAGGGGCTGGGGATCGAAACAGAGGTTGTCCCTGGCCTCAAAGAGCTTACATTCTTAAGGATTGTTGGCTAGAGAAGGGCGTATTGGTCTGGAGAGTCAAAAGGGTGGTGAATGGAGCCCATGGAGAGTTGACCATCATGCCACTCAGAACCCAGGGTCCTGGGTTCAAATTCCACCTCTAACTCTTACTACCTGTAAGATCTTGGGCAAATCACAGTCTTTCTGGGTCTCGCTTTCCTCCCCTATAAAATGAGGCAGTTGGATGATACGGCCTCTGAGTTCCCTTTGAAATCCAGGGCTGAGATACTGGATTTCCTCTGAGCCTCTTTATCATCATGCTTGGTCGATATGCTCATTGATGGCCCCACCTCCCAGCCCCTCTCTTCTCATCCCTGCAGGACCCTTCTAGGATGCTCACACACTCTTCTCCTTCACCGGTTAGTGAGGCCTACTCAGTGGTCATTTCCTGTGAATATGTCAAGTCTCTTGATTACATATCAAGGCCCCTTGAAACCACATTAAACATACATTTAAACTCTGGGAGCTCCCAGCAGAGAAGGTGATGCGATTTCTAACTGTGCAAACATTTCCCCTTGTACCAGTTATATATTTTTTCTTTGCTCTTTGAATTTTCAAGATTAGCTGAATCTCTGCTGTGTTATGCAAAGCATCTCCCTGTAAACAGGAATTTACCAAAACGATTTTAAAAGAGTAATTTTTAACTATTTATCCTATCAAGGGAATTTAGAAAATTGCTAGAGCGTTCCCGTTACTGAGCATGAATGCTCTGAGATGCTCCAATAAAATCTATTTTGAAGTCAGATAAATAGATTACATGAAATTTGTTCACAGCCGTGCACCTTAGGGTAGTGTCAGCTGCTGTATTTTTGTGTTCGGTATGCCAGGTACCAGGACTCAGAGAGGCAGCCTGGCATGGTGAGTAGGGCACTGGACTTGGAGTCTGGAAGACTATAGACATAGACTACCTGATGTGCCAGGGACTGATCTCTATTTCTCCATCTCTTCAAATAGAAGGGGTTGGATTGGATGATCCCAAAGATTTATTCCAATTCTAAACCTATGACTATCATCTTATGATTAAAAAGAAAGAGCCAGAGGGCCTCAGTTTATTGACCTCTAAGTCCTTCTAGTTGTATATCTTTAATCTTGTGAAAAACCTCAGTGCACGTCTAGGTCCCTCTCATAAAGATGTTCTAGAGGTACAGGCACGTAGCTCAGTATGTCTTCGATGTCACCCTTTCTTGGGCTGCTTGGTAATAATGTCTGTAAGAAACAGTATGGTTTAATGAGGTAGCTGGCCAGTGCAGTGTAGATAGTGTTGGACCCAGGGAGTCAGGAAGAACTGAGCTGGATTCCTGACTCAGACACTTGCTAACTTAATGACCTTGGGCTTATTCAACCTCCTCATCTCCAAGAGGGGGATGATCATAATAGCATCTACTTCTTACAGGATTGCTGTGATGATCAGATGAGATCACGTATGCAAAATGCACTGGTCTTCAACATTACTTTGAGAAGCGACCTCTAAATCAGGACAGCATGGGTTCAGTCCCTGCCCCTGACCCATACTGGCCCTGTGAGTTTCCACCCTCCTCTGCGCCCTAGACAGCTGTTTCACTATCGTTTGCAGAATGGTCGCTGGTCTATGTTGATGGTGGTGATTTTCTCACTCGGAATTCCCTATTCTAATGGAATTACCAGAGTGGTGCATATAATAAACCCAAAGTGTCTTATATCTTGGAGAGGCAGAGAGAATAGCAAATAATAGCTTTAATCTTTATGAAACTCTAAAAATATTTTACCATCACTTTCCCTGGCAACATTTCTGGGAGGTTGACAGTGGGATCATTTTACAAATGGAGAAAGTAAGGTTCAGAGACTCCTAAATGGTAGCCCAGATGGTCAGCGTCCAAGCTGGGATTTGAAACAAAGTCTCCCTTGATTCTGAGCCCTCACCTCCAGTGTTTAAGATGGTGCCATGGTTGTGGGTAGGAGTTGGTGGAATCCTTGAGGCAAACAGATGGAAGCAGTCTTTAATTGGAAATCATTATTTTGTTTTGAGTACTTTGTGGTGGAAGAGGAGAGAGAGAGAGAGAGAGAGAGAGAGAGAGAGAGAGAGAGAGAGAGAGAGAGAGAGAGAGAGAGAGGAAGAAGAGAGGGAGAGGGACAGTGTGTGTGTATGTGTGTGTGTGAGAGAGAGAGAGACAGAGAGAGAGAGAATGCAGATTGAGCAAAAATGAAATGGCAGCATAACGCTGATTCCCAGGCTCCTCCATATACCAGAAGGAGGTGTGAAGAGGGCACGTCCTCAAGAATGCCTGGGTCTCTCCCAAATTCTTGCTTCTCTTGGCCAGTCTTTGAGAAAGGCATGACCACACAGTGTTACCAACAAACATTTACCATGACTCCACTCTACTGGGGTTATGAGGTTTGATAGTCATGCCTGTGTTTGAATACTGCTTGGCACGTAGTAGGTGCTTAACAAGTGCTTCTTGATGAACTGACTTTTGCATGGGGTAGACGCTAAGAGGAAGAGAATGACTAGAGGATAGAGTAGGACCTACATTTTCCAGAAGCCCTCTACTCAAAACAAAGTGAAGTAAATCGACCCTCTTGACTATGAGAACTTAAAACCAGTAATATCTGTGGACGACTGTCAAGTGGAAAAGGGATTAGCTTTGTTTGGGTTGGCTTCTGAGATTCTGGTGCAGGAGCCACCAGTGGAAGCTGCTGAGATGCAGAACCTAGCTCCGCAGATGGGAAACCTTAAACATTAGTGTAACTGAACACCACTGGAGGCAGTAGGTTCCCCCTCCCTGGAAGGATCCATTTTAAAGCTGGTCATTCTCTTTTGGAGTATGCCAGAAAATGGACTTTTGATCCAGTCCGGCTTGGGTTAGGTGACCTTTGAAGCTGCTTCCAACTCTTGAGATTCTGTGATTCCTGCCTTCTAGTAGTTTACAATCTAAGATACATCTCACTGATGTTAATCAGTCTATAAAAGGACATATGACTCGTAGTCCTTAGCACTGGATGGTCAGTTTTCATTTAGGCTCATGCTGTGTTAACCTCTTCATGGAGGCCATGGTGGGAAGTGTCCTGGTTCTGGAATGAAAGGACTTGGGTTCAAATCCTGTCTTTGACACTTACCTGTGTAGCCCTGGGTCAGCTCCTCTACTTCCCTGGGTCTGAGGCCCTCATCTATAAATGGCCTAGTTTGGGGTCCCAGATCTATATGTGATGGTCACTTTAATCATGCCCCATCCATGTCCCAACAGTGAAGCATATTTCACATATTCAGACGGTGGGAGCTGAATAGAGACCACAGGTCTCACCATAAGCTTGACCGCTAGCGGTCCAGTGGCCTTTTGTGGTCCACATTCGAGGCCTTTCAGTGAGCAGATGAGGCTCCCCTTCCCGCACACATCCCAGTGAACGATGTGGCCAGACCCCAGCCTTGCTCCCTTTTGTGCTCTAGCATGCTTGTGGATCGTCCCGTGAGACTTCCCCTCCCCGAGTGTTCACAATTAGGCACAATCATTAAAGAGCTAGAGAAGACAGTGAGGGAACTTCCGATCAGACCCCGAATCCCCCAGCTCCGTCCTCGCCTAGCACCAGCTGTAGCCTAATTACACTCAACAGTTCCCAGGTGCTCGTGGCGATGGCTCTCACCCGAGTGCACACTCTTGTCTATGGGGCTCGTTAACATTTTTCAGAGCTCTTTAAATTCCATACTCCGGCAATACGGGGCGAGAGGAGGAAATCACAGGGAAGGTGGGGGTGGCAACACTCCCGTGGTGGGGTATGGGGGGGAGTGATAAGCACAACCCAACAATTCACAGTTAGCACCAGCTGGAATTCTGCTCAACTGTCTGCAGGTGTCCTGGCCAAGGACTGGATTTTCCAGCCCTGTGCTCTTTAGGGTGATGGGCTGGGCTGGGCTGGGGAGGGGTCTCACTATTTTAAACTTAATGCACAGGGTATTGGGCCTATATTTAAATCCCACTTCAGCCATTTAGTATCTGAGTAACCCTAGACAAGTCAATTAACTATTCCATGCCTCCATGCCTTTCTCATCTGTAAAACAGAGTTTATTCTAAAAGTCCCTTTTATTATAAATCGTGATCCTGTGTTTCTGTCCTGAAAGTTCATAGCTTATGTTTCAAGGTTCCGGGGAAATAATATGTTCTAAAGGATAGGCAAGAATTAGCCCATAATAATAAGAATAATGCCCCTTTTTAGGGCAACCATAGAGTTTATATTATATTTTGTAGATATTTCTGTTCCTATTAAATTTTTTTAAAAAATGATGCCTTTTGTTTTTCATCAGATGTATTTTTAATTATGACGCCCCACCCACCCCATGAACCTCTTTTTAATGAAAATTAATAAAGAAAAATAAAAACTTCAGTAAAACCAACCAGCACATGCATTTTTGTTTTTAAAAAGCACAAGAGGTGTTTGTCTTTATATCTCTAAAATCTAGCATAGTGCCTGGCACCTGGTAGATGGTGCTTAATAAGCGTTTCCTGATGAATTGATTTTATATGAATGAATATACACTACTATTCTACACCCGTTGACTCCTACCTTATTTTTCTGGAGGGGAGAAGTGTGGGTTTTGTCATTTTTTCACTTGGACCAAACTTAGTCATCACAAACCCATGGATTATAATCTTTTTTTGTTCATATTATTGTCATGAGGCAGGGACTGTCTTCTGCTTTTTTTTGTATCCCTGGCACTTGGCACAGTACCTGGCATATAGTGGGCACTTAATGAATATTTTTTAATTTGAATTGAATATTGCTTTCCCGATTTTACTTACTTTCCTCTTCATCAGGAAGTTTCCTCTTATTTCTCTAAATTCTTCACATTCGTTATTTCTCATGGTACATGCCATCCTATTCCGTTCCATTTATGTTATTTTGGAATGAAGGGTGTGTGTGTGTGTGTGTGTGGACTACATGCCCTTGAAGGACCCTTTTATTCCTAAATCTGGGATCCTCGGTTTCCCTTTGATTTGGACTCGGTGGGAGGTTAATCCCAGAGAGGATGACCTCACTGTCCCAATTCCTTTCCCCTGCTGTCGCTGTCTGGAAGCAGAGATTGTCAAGGTGCGTGGATCACCATCCTTATGTTCTTAGAACTAGGCTCTGTCTATTTCACTAATTCATCTGAACAGTAAAAAATGCTTGTTGGATTATATTGAATTGGATAATTGATAGACTCCTGCTCAGAGATGTGAACTCAACAACTATGTAGTATTTGAAAAGTGCTTGTTTGTGCGCTGTTAAAAAAAATCTTCCCCTCAGCCTTTCCCTTGTGACTCTACTGAATGGGGTCTAGTTTCAATGACCATTTTTACCTTAGACGCATTGCCAGTTGGGGTAAAACGTGGCATGTGAAAAGGCTGCCTTTCATGGTCCTTGTTATGCATAGAAGGGGGAAAATCATAGCAAAAGAGGCATCATGGTTGAAGTAAAGAAAATTAGCCAGTTTGGGCTTGTTCTGGAATAGAGAGAGCGCAGCTGTAGGGAAACACAAAGCAATTTATGAGGAAGGAAAATAGTATGTGAAGCGAAAATGGACAGGCTTGAAGAAGAAAGAAGAAAAGACATTTGTCTGGAAAAAAAATAAAAAATCCAGGCCAGTCTTGTTCCAAATTCAGTCTGTAAAAAAGAGCCAGACTCCCAGGTCAGCCAAAGACGAGCCTTGGGATGCTGTTGGTTCATATTTTTAAATGGCACCCTCCATCTTCTCCATGACTGATGTTTCAGATTCACCAGCAGGGAGCAGTAGAGAGCACTTACTGGGTCCCTTGAGTTCTTCTGAGCAGGAAATTCATCTCAATTAACGCGAATTTGTTAATTAAGCTCCCCTTATGGATCAGTCACTGTCCTAGGCACAAGAAGATAGAAATAACAAAGAAAGGAACCACCTCTGCTCGTGTAATGAGGAAGACAAGAAATGCATGCATTTCTTGCATTGTATGCAAGAAATGCATACAAGACAAGAAATGCGTGCATACAGAATACACATAAAGAGAATAATTATACAAGGTTGGGGCAATTGGAGGATCAGGCAAAGATTCATATAGGACCGGGGTTCTTAACTTTGAATCATGGACCCCATTGGCAGTCTGGCAAAGCATAGGAACCTCTTCTCAGAGCAAAGCTTTTAATTGCATAAAATAAAATGCTTAGGATTAGTTACAAAGGAGACTAAAGTTTTAAATATATAAAATAAAATGCATGGGATTACAAAGGAAACCAATGGTACTGAAATACAGTTTTCAAAATATTTTAAAAAACCAAGACTGCAGATTGAGAGCCCCTGATGTAGATGGTGGTATGGCACTTTGTCTTGGAGGTAGAGGGACATTCCAGGAGAAGAAGATGAAGATGGAATTTATTCCAGGCATGGGGGATAGTTCAGTGTTTTCACATGGAGAGTAAGGACGAAGCAGTTTTCTCCTAGATGATTCCCATAGGAGATTCCTCTGTCATCAGCACCAGGGTCACTGTAGTTAGGTGTGTAGTGAACCCGAAAGAGGGGAAAAGATAAAGCAGTCTGCTGGATGGGCGCATTGTTTAAAAATTTCATGTGAAAGAAAACTGTGACTGGTGTCAGTGAAATTGGCAATTTATCTGCAGATTTGAACAATTCCTTCTCTCCCTGCTTTGCATGATCCCGGATAATCTCAAGTTGGCTAGATCTTATTTTGGGCCTCATTCAGTCGGTAGGCAGCCAGCTAGCTTTTATTAAGTGTTTGCCATGTGCCAGGCACTGTGCATTTAAATGTGTTAACCATTTGGTATAAGGACAAGGTAGTGTTGTTTATAGCTACACTTTCTCTGTACAACAGATCCTTCTAACTGACCTTTCTAGGTCTCTCAAAGATTATAAAGAGGTTTAGAGCTGGAAGGAACTTTAGAAACCAAAGTCCAATACTCCCCTTTTACAGGCAAATAAACCGATTCATAGAGAGATTAGGCGACTTGTCCAGGGTCATGTAGCTAGTCAGTGGGATCTGAATTTAGGCTTTCCCAATTCTGATTATCATTCTGTTATCAGCTACAACTCTATCCACTCTTCCGCTAAATCCAACATGATTCAATTTAACGGAGTTAAATACCCTAACCCCAACACCATGCTGCTGCCTCTGAACTTTTACTAAGTTTCCTAAAAATCACCGAATTATCTGTTATATGCTTAAAATCAAACTAGCAATCATAAATGAGTGCTCCCCCCATTTCGAATGTAGATAAAATGAAAGAATTTAGAATGCTATCCATATTTTTTTTTCTTTCAGTTGGAGATTCCCTGCCTTTTCTTTTGGTCCTATGGGATTAAGTGAGATTGTATGTTCAGGGGTATCTAGACAGTGTTTTTCGAGTCTTAAGAAAAGGTTGGCAAGATGATCATACCGCAAGGTGGCTTTCTGTCTTGTTTCAATGCAAATGTTCCGTACTCAGAGAATCTGAGCATTCTTTTTTCTTTTGGAAATAAGCTTTTTATTGGAGTCCAGGCAATATTGTGTTCAATCATTAAGTAAATCTGGAAGCAAACACATCTGTACAAATGGCACTACCCCTCGCCCATAGAAATAAAAGGCCAATCATCTTTTTTTTTTAAACCTGCATTTGTTCTTCTAAATATTTATAAGGTTTGTGTCTCGGCACTAAATCAAATGCTAACTAGGCAGGCTAATAAATTATTTTACGAGAACTCAAGTTAAACAGACAGGACCTTGGTTCTTTCTCCTCTCATCTGCTAGCCAAAGAGGACACCAGCTTGCCTTTGGCATGGTGAACCCAGTCTAGGCAAGGACAGTATTCTCAGTGTGAACAATCAACTCGTGAATTACTTACGGTTGGAAATGAGGGGCAAGGGAGAAAGGGGTCCACTTCTGGCAAGCTCATGTTTGGGGATGTTTTGGGGATGAGATTTGTCTCCGTTTGCAGAGTGGCCAATCTTGGCTCCCCGTACCTATCAAGGCAGGTTTTCCCCTCTAGCCATGGATGGAGAGAAACTTGGCCAGAACAATGTTCTCCTCCATTCAGGTTGTGCATAGCATCTAGCCCCACCCTCCTGGCAATGGTGGTACGTTGGCCTTTCTAAACACGAACATTGTCACCCCCCTCAAACGTTCTGATGTGGTCCTAACCATCTAGCAGGATTCCCCCTTGGTGTCAGCAAGTCCTTGGCACCTCCTGGAATTATTCTAACTCTTCATCTTTGTTCCAACCCCCTCCCCTCCTTCCTCACTGTGAGATGTCATCCTACCGGTTCAGCAAGGTAGCCATACCTTAGACCGCACAGCCGTTGAAACTACTCTAATATTTTAAAACTTAAATTTCGCCTCTGTGACCCCAATCTCTTTTTTCTTTTTAATCATTCCTACTGCCTCTTTGTCTTTGAACCTGACCATTCTTCTCCCTTCTGATCTCCAGTCTTGTACTTGTTCAGGTTATGTTCTTAGTCCTCCAAAGAACCTTCTCCTGCTCTCCAGCCCATATCAATACATTTGCTTATGTTCCTGGTCTTCCAAAGAACTTTCTCCCACCCTCTCAGCTCATATTTTTCCCTTTCTGGTCATGGAGGAGGATGAAGAATCTGTATACAGTTGAAGCTCAGTAAATGCTGTTGATTAATCAGGATTCCAGCACTACCTCTACCACTCATTCCGCTTGTGACCTTGAATTAATAACTTCACTCCTCTCTTGGCCACATGAGGTTATCTCTCGGGGAACTTCCTGTTCTGAACCTATGGTCTGACTTCTCAGAGCCTCAGTTTCCTGAAATGTTCAATAAATGATAGACTTCTCTTGCATTGAGTCCCCCGTGCCTGAAATGAGCTCTTTTTTAGCCTGTTTGAGAGTCCCTCTCTTCCTTTAAGATGTGGCTCAAGCATCGTCTTCTCCAGGAAGTTTCTTCTGATCCTCCCATTGCCAGGGACCTTCCTCCCAAACAACGTTGAACTGAACGTCTTCTTTTGTAGATGGTTGTATTTTTTCACTTTGTATTTATGCTGCATATATTTTTAGACATACTTAATATCTTCCCATTTGTATGAGTGGTTTCATTCTCTGTGCTTGTAATCCCCAGTGTCTCAATGGCGTTTGGTGCATAGTTGGTGCTTAATGTCTTTCACAGCAGCATCAGGTTCCTAGATGCCTAGATCTGGAAGGAATCTCATAGACCCCCTTAATCTTATGAGCCTCTGTTTCAGAGACATAGCTACCTTGTAGTGAAAAGATCATTGTATTTAGTCAGGATGCTTACGTTCAAACCCTGCCTCAAAGGCTTATTGCTTCTTGTGTGTTACTTGGAGCTCTTCTGGACTTCAGTTTCCTCATTTGTAAAATGAGGAGGTGGGAATAGATGGCCTCCCAGGCCCATTTCAGGTCTAAATCTGTGATCCAGTGATTTTTTTTTCCTTTCTACCAATGCTTTTCCTTCATGCCTCTAAACAGGCGTGGGCCTTGTTTTCCTGAAATGAAACATCCTCGATCCTCCTCCCTTTTCAATTTAACTTCCTTTGTACTTCCATCATGGTCAGCATCCTCAAAGGTGGTCTATACTGATGCTTTCGCTCTTTTACCTTCTTTTCCTGAGCTCCCAGCAATCTGGTTTCTGTCTCCACCACGGGTAAAGCTGCTGTCGCCAAGGTTACCAATAACCTCCTCCTAATTGCCAAGTCCAAGGCCTTTTCTTAGTCCCTTATCCTTTCTTTTCTTAGAATTTGACCCCATCCATGACCCTGTTCTCTTTCACTACTGTCTCCTTTTTTGGCTTTTGTGACTCTCCTTTCTCCCTTCTCCCCCCTCCTCCTGTCTTTCTGACCCCTTTTGTGTCCTTCCTGCTCCTCAATTGGTTTTTTTTCCCCAACCTCCCAAACATCGACACCCCCAGGGCTCTCTCTGTCCTTGGTTCTCTTCCCTTGTCCCATTTCCTGTCTCCAGTCCTGACTTCTCTTTGAAATTATCTTCATTCAAGGTTCCCTCGAGTCTTGGATTCCAAAGTGCCTACTGGACATCAACTAGACTTCTTACTGCCAGTTCTTAAAATTGAGCACCCCATATTCTTGCCTTTCCAAAACTAACTTCCCTATTTCCATTAATTTATGTCTGTAGTCTCCTTCGTTCTTCCTGGCATGTCTTCATGCCTTTGGAATTTAATCTCCTTGATAGCAGGCACTGTGTCACCATTAATCTTTGTGTTCTTAATGCCTGGCACAGGGTCCTAAGCATAGTTAGTCCTTAAGTTATTTCTGCTGTTAAAATTGGAAATTATTACTAGATCATAAGCCCTATGTTCTGTTTCCCTTTTTATATCCTTGGTACCTTAACCCCTGCTGGTTGATATGAACTAAGTCTAAACCTAACTTCTATGTTAAAAATCCCTTTTGCGGCATCTCTGCCAGGTGGATATCTGGCAGTTATGTGAACACTTCCCCATGATTTAAGTGCTCAATAAAGGCCTATTGATTGCTTCCTTCATTGATTACAAGTCCATCCCCCGCCCCTCCCCCCCGGCCAGCCTTTCAGAAATGGCTGGTCATTTCAGCTTCTGTCCCTGTGATGCCAGCCCAAGCAGGCAAGGCGAGTCCCCTGCCCATGATTGATTGCAGGGTAGGAGGGGACTCAGCCGGTGTTGACTGACTGACTAAATGAATGAGCGTTTCTTTCAGAGACCTGACTGCTTTGTAAGGCACTATAATGCCTACCAGGTGAATGCAGCATCATAATTTAGTGAGTTTGATGCTGCATAAGAAGGGAGTTTTCCAGAAAGAAATGGTAGCTTTGAAATAGAAATTGCCTTTAATCTTTGGGGAAAATACACACCAGCCCTCTGCATAATAGTCTCAATTACATGAGAGCATCGTGTTACTGTAAAAACACAAATAAATAAACCCACGACAATATTGTGCTTGGAAGAGAAAACCACATAAAAGCTATCTCTCCCAAACTTTCCAATACGGTAATTAGGGTATTTCTGGAAGGGGAGGGAAAGACACCAGCAAAGTACAAGTGATATTATGTTTAAAGACGCTGCTTAGATTTGGCTGGGGAAGCAGGTTTCATTTCCCGGACAATCACATGGCCCCTGCTGTACCTGGAGCTGGGTTCCATGATGGGCAACTCAGTCATGTTGTAGAATACACCTGCCCAAGAGGCTGGCCTGGTGAGACTGTTGGATTTGCAAGATTTTATTTATATGTTAAACACCCCCCAGGGTGAGGTACGTATGGAGCAAAGTTTCAATTGTGGATGGGTAACAACTTGCCAGCCTCTATTTTGACTAAAGTATATTTCTTCTCAAGTTTTTTTTTAATTAGATGTTCTAACAGAGACAGTCTTTTTCTGTCCCTTTTAGCAGTTGCACTGTTCCCATAAAAATGGCATGGCAACTTCTATTATGTTTAAATTTGATACCCAGAGTTGGCTCAGGATGCGGCTTATTTCCCACTTGGACACACAGAGATATCACAAGTCCCCTGCTGTACCTGAAGCTGTGGCCCAATGGTATTGCGTAATGCCTACCATGAGGCCCATCTAGGGGTGCTGTGTAGGATGGCTCCGTTACCTTGCAATACCTCCCTCCCTCCCTCCCTCCCTCCTCGCCCCTCTTTTTCTGTCTGTCTTTCTTCACATAGTAGTTTTAGACCCGGAGAGAAGAAAGTTGTCAGGTTACCGTTCCCTGTTTCTCTGTGGGGGCCGGACATCCTTGGAGGCCTGGGATCTGGGTTTCAGCAGTTTCTCTTTGACAGACTTTGCACACAGAGAGTAAGTGTCTTCGTTAGAATATAAGCTCCTCGAGGGCATAAACAGTGGTACTTGGGGTTTTGTATCCCTAGCACCTAGTACAATGCCTAGAACTTAGTGAGTATTTAATAATTTTTAATGATTTTTACCTGGGGAACATTGATGTTCCTGCTGACGATGGAGGTTGTCATAGAGGATAGTGGTTTCTGAAGATGCGCTCGTGCACACACACACACACACACACACACACACACACACACGTCGGGCAGCTAGGTGGTGAAGTGGATAGAGCACTGGGTTTGGAATAAGGAAGACACATATTCCTGAGTTCAAATGTGGCTTCAGACACTCCCTAGCTGTGTGACCCTGGGTAAGTCACTTCCAGCCGTGTGCCTCAGTTTCCTTATCTGTAAAATAAGCTTGAGAAGGAAATGGCAAACCACTCCAGTGTCATTGCCAAAAAAATCCCAAACCTCTAAACGGGGTCATGAAATGACCAAACAACAAATATATAGACACACTTCATGTTGATGTGTGTGTGTGTGTGTGTGTGTGTGTGAAGTAAAAATGATACTTTCTAAGGCTATAAGAAGGAACTAGAGCACAAATCAGATAATACCTAAGGAAGGAATGTGAAGTAGTTTAGAGGAAAGACATGTCAAGAAGGCAGGATCATAGAGTCAGAGCCAGAAGGGAATTTGGAGGTGACCCTCTCAACCCCTTCGTTTTCTCGATAAGGAAACTGAGTCTCAGAGAGATTAAGTCGATGCCTCATGACCAAACAGGAAATCAATGACAGGGCCAGCATGTGAACCTGGTTCCTTTAATTCTCTATCCAGCGATCTTTGTACTGCCCCTGAATATGACCAAATGTGTATGTGTTAATAAAATGTTTATTATTAATAATAATGTGTTAATAAAATGTGTATTAATAATAACGCGTTAAAATGTTTATTAACAATATGCTAATAAAGTGTTTGTTAATGTGTTAATAAAATGTGTATTATAATAATATGTTAATAAAATGTTTATTAGTAATAATAACATGTTAATAAAATGTTTATTGATAACTAGTGATTGATAAGTCAAAGAATTTGGGAGAAGCCAAAGAGGGAGCATATAATGGGTGATTTCAAAACCACAGCAGACTTAGACAAAGGCACATAGCATCTCAAGGAATGAGCAGGCCAGTCGGTCAATAAATATTTATTAAGCACCTCCTATATGCCTGGCCCTGTACTAAGTCCTGGGAATGCAAAGAAAGGCAGGTCCTAGAAATTGTCTGAAATAACCTGTCTTTTATTTCATAGGGCCATTGTTTTTGAGCTTGAAAGGATCATACTGGTCCAACCACTTCAGTTTACAGATGAAGAAACTGAGGACCAGAAAAGTTAGAACACTTCTCCAAGGCAGTCTCAATGTATCAGAGCCAGGATTTGGCTTCAAGGCCAGCTTTTATTCCTAAAGGGGGACACATGCCTCAGTTTACCTATTCTTGCCAAGTCAGAAATGTTGTTCCCTCAGTGTAGGTTTGAGACACTTTGGAGAGTCGAGGCCCCTGTGGTTCCAAATGATGCCAGCAGCCTGGAGGGTGGAAGTCAGTACCAAAGATAGGCTCCATCCACTCATCAGTGTGGCTGGCCTTGTGTCTTAGCCTGTGAGCGGGCCTATGATGCTGCTGCATCAGTGAAGAGAGAGAGCGCGTAAGTGGGATTTTCCCACTTCTCCGTGAGGTGTGGGTACGTGTGATCCCGTCAGGATCCCCCCTCCCCCCATGTGTTTCCTGGCTAGGAACAGCCAGTGGCTAATGCTTCCGGTCTTAGTTCTATCTCATCCCTCATCGATTGGTTTTAACCTCTTCTTTTAGATAGCATTAATGGGACGTACTTCGCAAGCAGGATGACTCTTAATTATTTCTATTTTACTATTTCTTCCTCTTTTTTGTTTCCTGACAAGGGCAGTTAAGGTTACTGCCTTGTGCTGCGGGTCCCCCACCCCAATTCCCTTCCTTATATTTCCATTCATTTTGTGTTCTGAGCATTTGGAAGGATGGAAGGAGTCATGGGGCGGGGGGCACCGAAGGAGTGCCTGTAGTGTTCCTGAACCAAATGAGGATTAAAAAGCCTTTAGACTGGGCTGGTGGGCTGACCACATATTCCTTCTCTTAATAGAAGCCCAAAGAATAGGAGTCCCCTTTGCCGTTGTCACCCACGGCCTTGCTTTCACCAGGCACAGTGTGTGTGCCCTGGGGCGGGGGTTGGATTGTCCCCTGAAAATGTCAGTGGGAACATTGTAGGCACAGCATCTGGTCCACCCAGGTGCCGCCTGGTACAGAGGTTGCACTCCAAGCTGTCAATGCTGAGATTGCACCTTCTATCTCCTATTACTCCCGAGTGCATATGAATTTGTTAGGAATCCCCCCCACCACCACCATTTTGTTGTCAACAGGGAAAGCATTCATGGGTTCTTAGTGAAAGACAGGAGTTCCTTTCTCAAGAAGAATAGACACATTCCTCTTTATTTTCTACCCCCCTTCCCCCGGCTGGGCTCCATTGGAAGAGAGAAAGAGAATTGCTTTTCTGTTAATACACACACACACACACACACACACACACACACACACACACACACACACTTTATTTTTGTTTTTTTTTTTTAAATAATCTTGCCTTCCAACCTTATTTGAAGATTGTCCAGGGTTTGCAAGAAATAAAATTAAGTTAGTCACTAGTCAAATTGGTTTTTATAGGGCTGGGACTGTGGACCTGTGATTTGATGAATGTGAGAAACCCTCACCTGTAACATAAATTGACAACTCTCTGGCAGGTTATCTTAGAGGGTTGTCAGGGTCTCCAAAAGGTTAAGTAACTTGCTGGGGGGTTGTAGAAATGAAATGTGTAAAACTGGGTCTTTTTGACCCCCATATTGGCCTTCATGGGGTTCAGCAGGCCTTCCTCAATCATTGAGAAATAGCTTTTAAATAGAGTTGTTTTTGGAAAGGAAGAAGCCCTTATTTTTTCTTCATCTTTCTCCTTTTCCTTGTCCCCACCTGATGACATACATTTTAAATAATTAAAGACCTAACAGCATTCTAGATAGAGAGTTGACTTGGAAGTCATGAAGACCCAGGGTCTGGTACTGCCTCTGATCCTGCCTGTGGGTCCCTGGGCCTTAACTTGCCTGTTTCCTTTCCAGGCTGCTCTGAGTCAGAGATAATGTTTGATTCTTCTATCTATCGGTGGTGCAGGGTGTTTTCATAGTAAGGGTTTCTGATGACATCACAGGTCCAGACCCCTCTTATTCCCCCCACCCAAAAAAGACCAAAGACGTTATCCTCAATTTTTACAAATCCTTTATGGCAGACCCTCCTTTCTCAGTAATTCAGAAATTGATTTGCAATTTATTTATAGAAAGACATAGGAACTTACCTATTTGACTAAGAAATCAAATACCTCCCCCCCCTTAAAAATACTCTTTAGATCTTACTGTGACACTTCCTTAAGGTAGAATTGATAAGCAGGGGAGGGGCCATGTAATTTAAAGGACCCAAGTGAAGGTGGGGAAGGGACCACTGGGAGAAGGTGCCATTCCCTGAGAAAGTGGCAGCAACAGTTTTGAAGTCAATTCTCTGATATTTGGACGCTATCAGAAGGAAAATGTTTGTATATTGGTGAGCCTCTCTTCCGGGCTTTCTCCAGTGTTGTGTAGCTGATTCCCCCTCCTTCCTCCCCTTCCTCTCTTTCCCCCTTCAGTGAAACCTGGATAATGGCACATCCATTATGGCCCTGTGCATGTTCTTCATGTAAATGCACAATCGACCACAGCGACATCACTGACTATTATTCAGACTATTTATTTTGCGCGGCCCCCTATCAGTAAATGACTTTGAGTTGGAAGCCATAATTTCTGTTTGGACTTCAGTGACTATCAGTCAATTGGAATCCAAGAATGCACAAGGCCAGCAGGTGAGCTGGGCTGTGCTGGAATGTTTTTTTTTTTTCCTGGAAGACAGATAAGGTAGCCCTTACATCTGGCCTGTGAAATGAAGGTGACATGTGTTGAGTGTCAAGTGGGGATCTTTGGCCAGGCTGGGCAGCCCCGGCATTTCTAAGTAAAATTGGTTTGCTTTGCCTAAGACATTCCTTTCCCTCAGAAAGTCTAGCAACTTTTTCAAAGAATGATAAAGAGCTTAGGAAGTCAAGCCAGGCGGTCAGGCTTTCGGGGTTGGGTATTGGGGCGGGGTGCTTGTTGCCCTTTCTGCCTCATCTCAGGGTACAAGATAAGAAATGTTATCTTATTGGTGGTAGCGTGAGAAAGTAGCCCAGCATTTGGAGTCAGGACCCAGGTTCACACCCTAGCTAGATGACCTTGGATAATCATCCGTCATCAAGCATTTGAGTACCTACTATGTGCCAGTTGGGAGGGATATACAGTTTTTTAAAAAATGCAAAAAAAACCCCAACAACTAATCAGTCCCTGCCCTCCAGGAGTGTGGAGACATGTTTGTAGATAAATTTATACAACGTAAATACTAAAGAATTTGGGTGTGGGGGTGATCAGGACGATTAAGAAAGATTTGGGGTAGAAAGCACTGCTTTAAAGGAAACTTGGGGTTCTGAGTCCAAGTTAGAAAGCAGAACTTTCTAGGTATGGGGAAGACTGGATGGAGTCCTATGTATGAGGAATACGGGGAAGCCTGGTTTGAAGGGATTGTGGGGTATACAATATGGTGAGGAGGGGAAGGGAGGAATGGGGTCGTACATCAGGAAAGAAATGCTGGAGCCAATTTAGAACCAGACAGAGGAGTTTCTATTTCATCAGAGTTAAAAAAGGAGTCATTTCCCTCATCTGGGCCTCAGTTTCATTATCCATAAAGTGAGATGGTTTTGAAAAAGAACCAATTGGTTCTGGAGTCTGAGCTTCTTCACCTCTGATAATTGACAACCTGTGTAAACTTGGACGAACTGCTTCTCCTCTTCAGGCCTCAGTTTCCTCATCTGTAAAACTATGCTATGGAACTAGATGGCTTCTGAGGTCCCTCCTGGGTCTAGCTCTCAGGTCTAGGAATAGTTGACCTATAAAATCCATTTTAACTTCTCTGTTATGTTCTTAGTGGCACGGCCCATCAGATGCTTCTGCTATTCCCTGGTGGAGAAGTGTGAAAAAGTCTGCAAAGTTCACACACTGGCTGGAGCATATCCAGATACTGTCCGGGGCAGCCTCCGTTTAATCATTTTAAAGGATGGGTCCTGGTTAGTTTTGCTATCTAGCTTTGTTTGATTAGGGAACTTAGAAGCACTTGGCTTAGATACCTCAAGGATGTATTACAATGGCTAGGCTGGGCCTGAAGAGGGCTGGTGGTGTGGGGGATGATAAATCAACCTTATGTCCAGGGTGCTAAGTGTGATATCTTGACAGCTGTTGACAGCTGTTCCCAGCTGCTACTCTCCCCCTTAGTCCTTGGAAATCTTGTGGCTGTTCTGCCCAGTCTTTGCCCTGGTATGCATTCTCTATTCTTAAACCAGGCCTTACTCCCTCCCCTCTCTCTACCCCACGAAATGACTTTGTTTATCCTGATTTAGAAAGTGCTTTAATAAATGTTTGTTGAGTGAATTAATGAGCAAGTGAAGTGTGTCCAGAGTGCTGATGTAGTGTCTAGTGTGGTTTTCTTTGACATTCACTGATTAAAAAAGCATTGATTAGAGGTGAGGTGAGGGAGTGCGTGCTGGCTTGACAGAGTCTGGGCACACAGGAAAAGTTGAAGCTGTTGACCGTAGAGGACTTGAATATCCAATGGGGGCGTCAGACTGACCCAGAGCAATTTAGACAGAATAAAACATGGGATGCACCACTTTGCGATACTTACTCAAGTGCCATGGGAGGTTAGTGGTGGGAGAGAAGGGTTAAAGAGGGAAAGGAAAGATCCGAGAGTGGGGGTAGAGTGGGTATGAATGTGTTTATGGGGTAGATGAGGATGGCTAAAGGAAGAAGAGGAGGCTTCATGAAAGGCAGAGGACGTGAAGGTGACCTTGAAGACCAGGATCAGAATTGATGCATAGGAGGAACGAAGGGATTTCAGGGAGGGACAATAGGATATACAGACATATGGTGGAAAGATTTGTCATGGTTCACATGTGATGATTGGAGGGTCCACACTGGGGAACAATGGAAGATAAGGTTGGATGGGTAGAGAGGGGCTCCATCTTCATTTGGGGAACAATGGAGGATAAGGTTGGATGGGTAGAGAGGGGCTCCATCTTAATTTGGGGAGCAGTGGTTGATAAGTGGGACTCTGTCTTCCTGAAGATCAAGGACTGTGTTGATGTAGTTTGTCATGAAATTAAAGTTATTTGCAAGATGTCTTAGAGAGCATCTGATCTGAGCATCTTCCCATCTTCCCATCATGGACATCATGGGCATAGGAACATTGATTTGTAGCTGGATGAAACCTTGGAATTTATCAAGTCTCATTCCTTAATTTTACAGAGAGGGAAACTGAGTCACAAAGAGGTTATGTGAACTGACCAAAGTCACATACATGGTAAGCGTTAGAGATGGGATTTGAAATCACACCTTCCCAATTCCAAATCCAGCACTCTCCCCACTAACCCACCTACCTATAGCTTCTATAGCACCATATCTTCTGCTGTGCCTAGTGTGCTTCCTCCCGTTTCCTGATAACAATAATCCAACCATATTGGGACAGCTAGGTGGTGCAGTGGATAGAGTATGGGCCTGGAGTCAGGAAGACCAGAGTTCTAATCTGGCCTGAGACACTTCCTAGTTGTATGACCCTGGCAAAGTCACTTTACCCAGCTTGCCTCAGTTTCCTGATTTGTAAAATGAGCTGGAGGAGGAAATAGCAAACCACTCCAGTATCTCTGCCAAGAAAACCCCAAATGGGGCCACAAATAGTTGGGCATGACTGAAACGACCGAACAACACTATCGATATTTTCAGGAAAAGCATAAACATCTACCTCTGTGTGGCTCAGTCCCTAAGCCCTGTGTGTTGAAACCAAAACAACGTTCTTTGGTTGCTCTTTTCCTGAGGGTGTTTTATACCCTCATTACAACATGAGCTCCCCAAAGGCAGGGACTCTCCCACTTTCTGTATTTGTCTCCCTAATGCCTGGAACAGTCAGTAAATAATTAATGCTTGTTTGAGTCTATAGAAGAACAAACAGGTGTGTGTGTGGGTGTGTGTGGGTGTGTGTGGGTGTGTGTGTGTGTGTGTGTGTGTGTGAAGGGGGCAGTGATTTAGACAGGACTACATGACCTGACCTTACAGGCAAGTCTCCCCTCCATTATACCATACTTTCCTCGATGGACAGCTCCTTAATAGGCCTTTGGACTCAGTGCCTTTTTGGTGGCGATCATCATGGTGAAAGACTTCAACACTGAGACACCGAAGGCAAAAATATCCCGACCTGTGGTTAGGTTCCCTCCATGCTCTTTGTTTAGCTCCCATTTAAATATTATTTACATAAGGACCTGTCAGCACCTGGGTCTGTTCAGTGATCATTCCTACATGGATGGAGAAACCTGGCTAATGAGGATTGGAGAAAAGTTCATTCTCCATTCATGACAGCTGTCTGTCTGATCTGGTGGTGGTTCTGTCTGAGATGAAGATGGTCGGAGAGTGAGTGGGGGTGGGCCGGTTGGGGAGGGGTGTCTTCGCTTGGGAATTGGGTGTAATTGATGGAAAAACCTGTCACTCGTTACGCTGATGCCCTGCAGATTTCAGCAGGCTTGCCAGCTCAGGGAATTTTCGGAAGATACCTGATTGGCTGAGGGCTCTGGCAAAAGTGTTAATAAAAAAAAATGAGTAAGTAAGAGAGAGAGAGAGAGAGAGCCAGGGAGGGTAGGTTTTGATTGACCCAAGATTGTATATTATTAGATAGAGGCAGCTTGTATATGTCAGTTTATAAAGAACCAGCCCCACAATCCATACTCGATGCCATGGCAGGTGAGGTTTATTAAGTAGGCTTTCTATCATTCTGAATACCGAGACGCATCTGTAATCTGTGTCTTTCGAGGGATGAGCGGATAGCTTGTGCTCCTCTTCGTCTGGGAGACAATCAGGGCTATTGTTTGGTTATGAGCATTTCAGAACTCATCACAGCCTTGGCATTTTTTTAAATTAAAATTTTGTTTGGGCCCGGGCTGGATGAGTTTGCCTGTTCTCGTGGGTTTCTTTTATAGTCTCATCTGCTCTTCATTTACTTCCATTAATTTGGCGAACCCTGTTGGGATTGGTCTTTACAAAGAAAGTAGGGGGAGGAGGCAGAGGTCCACACCAGAGCAGATTAGACTGTGATTTGTCCATCATTCCTTCTCATAAACCCCCGGCTGGTCTGTGACCTTTGTGTAGATTCGATATTTATTGCCTCATGGGCTCTCCACTTCCCAGATTTCATTGGCATGCCTTGTAAAATTTAATTGTGTTTAGTAAATACATAAAGGCATTCTGCATTCTTGTTAAGGTGGGGAGGAGGGGAAGCATTGGAAGGTGGGGGAGTGCCTTCTCTTGATTTGCTCTTTCCTTAGGGGGGACAGGAATTCACAGTGAGAAGATATTTTTGAGCAAGGCTCTTTGAATCAGGTTGGGTTTATCCTCTGAGCTGTGGTTTGTACTCACTGCCACCTCAACTCAAATTCACCTTGCTAGCAAAGACACCATCTCTCCACGATCTCAGGTCCTCTGAATCAGAGCTAATGCATTTTCTGGGGCACCACAAGGTATAGAACATCTGGTTGGTGAGATGATACTTCTCAGAAATCCACAGTTTGTGAGACAAGAAACAATAGAAGAGAATTGGTCATACGCAAGTTGACTTTCCTGGTGCCATCAGGATAAGACGTGAGGATCACAGATTTAGATTTGGAAGGAAGCTCAGTTAATCCAACTGGTTCATTTCCTTGAGGCAGAGAATAGTTCAGGGACTTTGACAAGGTCACACAGGTTCTAGATGTCAGAGATGGTGTTTGGACCTAGGTCCTCTGACTCTGGAGCATGTTCTTTTCACTGTATCCCTTTGTTTCTCTCAGGGTAGTGAGCTTTGGAGTCATCAGGCTGGGTTTCAGAGAGGAAGGAGATCTTGAGTTTTGATAAATGAATGGTTCATGGATTCTTGGAGAAAGGAGGCAGGTCATTTCAGGGCAGGGGATTAAGTAGCATGAGCATGGTCCCCAGGAAGAGACTGTTCCTTCTAGGAGCTTACCTTGTGTACAGAAGGAACAAGGCCTCAGGCCAAGACTAATAAGCAAAGCTATGCCATAAATCTTAGTGAGCTCCATGGAGGGCAGCTGTGATCGCTTTGTCTGAGACTCGTTCACCTTGTGAGATGAGGGAGGATAGCTTTGCCCCTCTTGGAGATAAAGCTTGGTGATCTCATCTTTTTAACACCTAGGAAGACAGAAGAGCATCTTGCTTGCTGGAGGACCATTGTAGGACCCCATTTCTAGAGCCAGAAGGGATCTCAGAAGTGTTCTAGTCCAACTCTCCCATTGTACAGATGATAAAATGAGGCCTGGTGAGCTTCAGTGACTTGCCTGAGATAATAAGGGGCAGAGGGTGGATTGGCTGCCTTGTGCCCTTGCATTCCATATCCACTATGTTTTTACTCAACCATGCCTACCATGGGGGAGGGTAGGCAGCGGTATTGAGGTGAGGCTCTTCAAGACAGGAATAAATATGTTACCCCATCCTAGAACATCAGAGCTCTAAGGAACCTTGATGATCATCTGTTCCAATCTCCTGCCTTTATTGACAAGAAGATTGATGACCTGAGAAGAAAGATGTCTTGCCCGAGGTCATAAAAGTCGACCTTGGATTTGAACTCAGTTCCAGTGACTCCTAATTCAGCATCCTTACTATTTTAGGTTCTCCAAGCAGTTTATTACCTTTGACCTAAATCCACTCTTTTGTTTTGTATAGAACAGTGATTCTTAAACTTCTGTCATTTAATATTTTGCAAAATTATCGAAGTCCCTTTCTTCCTTAAAGAGCTTTTGTTTATATGGGTTATATCTCTTGAGTAAATATCCATCAATATTTACCATATTAGAAACCATATAGGAATTATATAAAACTATAAAATAGTTTTGACCTTGGTGAAAAGTTCCTTAAGAATCCCCAGACCACGCTTTGAGGCCTGGCGTGGGATAACAGATTGAGAACTGCGAAAGGATTCTTAGTGGTTATTCAGTTCCTACTCAGCCATTTTACAGGACAGAGAACTGAGGCCAGAGACAAGAAAACACTTATACAAAGCCCCAGAGGCAGGATTTGCCTTCTGTTGTTGGAAAGTCCAAGAGAACCATTGGTTACTGTAGCTGGAAAATTGGCCTTGGAGAAAGGAAGACTTGGATTCAAATCCTGACCCTTGACAAGCTACTTAACCTCTCGGTGGTTTAGACAACTCTGATATATAAAGCAGGTTGCAAAGAAGTCACAAGCCTGCATGGGAAGAGGGAGAGCCCTCATCCGAGAGTTCTCTCTTGCCAGTGAACTCCCAGGTCCTGTTTCTCTTCTTGGGAATACTAACTCATTCTGTCGATTTTCTTCTGCACCGAACTCTCCTAGGTTTCAGCTTTAGGGAACGCTGTGGCCTTTTGGCTAAATAGGCTCTTCCTCTTCTTTTCCTTTTGCACTTATAGCATGATATTGTGTTTTTCCACCTCTCATCTGAGCATAGGCTGGATGGTGCATCGTAGAAGACTCCGGGATAGATGTCATATCTATCTTTAAGTAATAACTAACGTTTGTATAGTACTTTAAGGTTTATAAAACACCATCATGCAGTA
Organism: Trichosurus vulpecula; assembly: GCF_011100635.1. NCBI lineage: Eukaryota > Metazoa > Chordata > Mammalia > Diprotodontia > Phalangeridae > Trichosurus > Trichosurus vulpecula. The sequence continues at coordinate 25,663,965 of NC_050579.1, forward strand.
ACCCTCTTTAGTGTCTGGGTTGGGGAAAACACCCACCTGCCTTCTAGAAAAATGGCGGCTTGCCCAAGGTCACATGGGCATTAATTGACACAGGCAAGATTTGAACCCAAGTCCTCCGGATCTAAATCCAGAGCTTTCTCCATAAAATCAGATGTACCTTATCTCATTTCTACAACTCTTTGAGGTTGGTGCTATTAACAGACTCATTTTATAAATAAAGAAACTGGGGCTGAGTTAATTGAATAACTTGTTCCGGGTCATCTAATTTACGTGACTAGGTTTTGAATCCTGACTCCAAGTCTGGTCCTCTGTGGTACCACCTTTCTAGAAGTGATGGACTCTGAAATGCGGGTCCATGTGGGAAAGTATCCCAGATGACAGAGAGACTGTATCTTTAGCAGGCAGCCCCAGCCTCTTGGGGACCAAGGTTGTGTATTGGTAGCTATGGCTTTACAAACATGTGGAGTGTTTTGCATTTGCACCTGCCTCTCACAGGTCTTGTAGTTCCATCTGTGGAAGGCTTGCCGACCAACCCCATTCTTTCCTTTTTATAAGTCAAGGAAACTGAGACCCAGAGAGGAGAGGTTACTCAAAGCTCCTTTGAATACACTCCTTTCCCTTTGTGGAGAGGCCTCCATGGAAGGATTACCCTTCTTTTGGGAATAAATCCTCTTCCATGGTCCCTTTGATAGCAACAAAAACTAACAGCCCCAAACAGGACCCTCCTCCTTAAGCTGGGCTGGCCAAATAGGAGAATATGTTTCATTCTGAGCTTAGCCCTGTCCCCCTTGAAGGATGACTCTGGCCTGCCCAGCTCTTCCTCTCTGTCCTCCCCCAGCCACTCCAGCACTGTGAAGATCCGTGCTTATGGAGGCCCTGGCCCAGCGGTGAAATTGAGCTGTCATCTTTGTCTCGGGTCCTGATTGCCTGTCAGCCAGACCCGTGGCCAGGCTCACTCACTGCTCCTTGGGGCCCCCTCCTCGAGCCTAGGGGGTTATTCGTATTTCATAACCTTCTGCTCCCATGTTCTCCTGACCCAGAGGTCAGTTATATTGCCTGCTACATCAGTTAGAGTGCAGTGTCCAATTAGATCTGGAATTAGTGTAGTCACAGGGCACCTCAGCAGGCCACCTGAAGCTTATGTTCTATACCAAAAGACAGAGATAGAGGAGAAGGGAGATAGTCAGGCAGAGGGAAGAGGGTGGGGAGAGAGAGACATAGAGAGAAGAAGAAAGGAGGAGGAGGAGGAGAGTGAGAGAAGAAGGAGTGGAGAGAGAGACAGAGATAGAGAGAGCGAAGGAGGAGGGAAGAGAGAGACAGAGACAGACAGAGAGATTCCATGTATGAAAAATAAGGCCAGTGAATGACATAACATTTGAAAATCATTTGCAGCTCAACGGCTATGATCCTGTGAAAACCTTTCCCCCTCTGGGCCGCCATGGTTTCTACTCCCTGGGCCTTAGCTTCTTCATCTGTAGAATGGAGGCGATTTCAGTTCTTAATCTAGGATCCTGTGAAAAATCCTTTTCTCTAAGCATCCACCCCTCTACCCCTCTGACCCTCAATCAACGAACAGTAAGCACTTATTAAGCTCCTGCTGTGTGACACACCCTGTTCTAAGTTCTGGCAGTACAAAGAGAGGCAAAGGACAGTCCCTGCCGACTAGGGCTCCCCACCTAATGTGCCTCAGTTTCCCCTTCCATAACATAGGGGCTGGAGTAGAACGCCTCTCAAGGGCCTACCAGCGCTAGCCTTGTGGGTACTCCGACCCTTGGGAAAAAGAGGGGCTCGGGCTGCTGATCTCTAAGTGGCTTGGTCCTGTAATCAGGTGACCCCTTTTCCTCTCAATAATCGGCACTTTTCCTGGATGAGCTCAAGGTGGACACATCTGTTCTCAGTTTGACATTGCTTCTCTGGACTGTTGGCTGCTGTTTGTTAGGTCCTTAGCACATCGAATTCTGGCCCACCAGCACTAATTGACTCCTTGGGTGGGGCACAGAGGAGGCTGTGGGCATCCACAGGCCCAGCCTGGAGGGTCTGTGCTGACAAGGCTCTTGCCTCCTGTGGCCGAGGCTCTTCGGGGAGAGAAAAGTATTTACGAGGAGAAAAGTCCTAAGGGTTTCTGGAGTCAGGCAACAGCTCCCAGGGGTGGGCTGTCCTCTGGGAACAGGTGAGCCATGAAAGAGCCTAGGAATTCTGAGAGGTGCAGGTGAAGCGGGCCTGGGCAACCTGAGCAGGGACATGGAGGAATGGACCAGGAGCCTAAGAAGCTTAAAAAAAAAATAACACTGGAACTGGTACATTTTCAGGGCTAAATAAGACCAATGTTTTAGCAGGGACCAATGTCACCAATCTATGCAGTGAAGTGTGTGAACCACCTTCTTATTGGAGACTCTTAGGAGAGTAGCCTGCCGTATTGAGAGGCTGGATGGTGTTCTTATCAAGGTGGGGATTTGAACTCAGGCCGTCCCAAATGAGGGCTAGCTCTCCAGCCCTTCTGCCATGTTTCCTCAAGGCCAGCAGACTTTTCAGGAAACAAACCATTAGCTTAAGGGAAAAATGCCAATACACAGGTTAAATGTCACAAATTCCTTGTTTTTCCAAGGTTTGATACCAAGAAAGGCCTTTGGAAAGCTTAAAGCTTTGTGGCTATGGTTCCAAGTGCTGCATTGACAGAAGGTGTAAACCGGTTTGGTCTAATCTTTCTCCTTCCCTTCCCACCCCACCCGCTTCAGAATGGACCTGGTGTGAAGGGACTCCTCTAGCTCAGCCAGGTTTTGAAATCCTGTGGTTCTCTCACTAGAAAACTTGTCCCCATTTGCTTCTTCATCATTCTTCCCACAGCCAGATGTGGATTGATTCCAGGCACCTCTGGAGGCTTCTCTCCTACTCTGCAAATCCATAAGTTGGTTCTCCTTAGGGGAGACGTGTTCATGATGTTAATGTTGGAGAACTGATTATAACTGGTTGCCAAATCCCTCCAAGACCACCAGCCCCCCAATATGGGACAGGCCATAGTTCATAGTTCTGTAGCCTAGTACTAAGGTTTGACAAAGCGCTTTGCTCACCCTGTGAGGCAAGGGTAAACACCGTGTCCCCTTTACACAGCTGAGAAAGCTGAGGGGTCTCCTTCATCCCACATGGGGGGAGTGAGTGTGTGTGTGTGTGTGTGTGTGTGTGTGTGTGTGTGTGTGTGTGAGAGAGAGAGAGAGACAGAGAGACAGAGAGAAAGAGAGAGAGAGAGAGACAGAGACAGAGAGAGAGAAACAGAGAGAGAGAGACAGAGAGAGAGAGACAGAGAGAGATTAATTTAAGGTGCATCTTATGTCCATGGTTGGGAAAAACCACATATGTAGGTACTCTCTTCTCTGCCAACCACATTCCGTGCAGTTAATAAATGTCAATGAATCCATTAACCTTAGACCTATTATCAGTTTGGTGGCCATACCTTTAAAAAAGAACCATTCTTATCAGGCCAACTGAAGCTTTTATCTCTTGTCTGAGTTGTGGAGCTGTCATGGACTTAACCTCTGGAACCAGGAGCGAGTTGACTTAGGTCAGCCACCAGCTGGCTCAAGGACCTTTCCTTGTATTTATTCTGTGTTGGATTGTGTGTGCGCATTCCCGTCTTGTTCCCTCTGATAGAATCTAACCTCCTTGAGGGTAGGGACAGTTTCATTTTTTTCCCTTTAATATTCTCAGTTCTTCATGGACTGCTTGGTGGATCGCCAATACATGCTTGTCAATGGATTGGATTGGTTAAAGTTTGAGAGGCCATTGCTTATGGTCAGTTTTCTGAGTCTCCTTGCTGCAGAAGTATTGGTGCGTAGTAGGGCTGCCCTTCGTCCTTGGGTGAGAATGGTGCCCTGCTGCCTGAGGCAGTGCTTCTCTGGGCTTCTGCTTTTTTTCATTTGTCCCAGCTGGAGGCCCGAGGCTTTGAGTCCATTTCTTCATTCGTGACATTAATGCTGAATCTGTAGGATTGTCCGTCAAGAAGCAATCACAACTTGTGCCCTCCAGAAAGGCAATTATAAAATAATGAAAAGTTAGAATGATAGAGAGAGAGAGAGAGAGAGAGAGAGAGAGAGAGAGAGAGAGAGAAGTGTGCTATTAATATCTCTCCTTTCTGAGAAAACTGAGGCCCCAAGAAGTTAAGATTCTGAGAGGATTTGAACTTGGGTCTTCCAGACTCCAGGTCCAGAGCCCTACCCATTATACCACCCGACCTCCATTTTTACAGATGACAGATGATAAGAGAGGAAAACCTAGTGCACAGTAGGCAGAGCGGTTAGAGGTCAGATGCCCCACCTGGGCTCAAGGCCTGTCTCTTAATCTCTCAATGCCCCGTACTACTTTTATGGCCTACGATCCTGATCACAGTGGTCATCACCCCATCACAATAGCAGCTAGCGTTCTGTGCTGCCTTTAGGGGCTTCAGACCTCCTTAGATAGGTGACCTCCTTAGATAGGTGACCTCCTTTGATCCTGGGCACCAGTTCTGTGAGGTAGGGGCTATTATCCTTCCCATTTTACAGATGGGGAAACTGAGACCAACAGAGTTTAAATGATGGGTCACACAGGCAGTGAGTGGCTAAGTCAAGTTTCGTGTTCTGGTCTTCTCAACTCCCAGGTCCAAGGCCCTCTCTTCTGTAGCACCTAGCTACTTACGGGACATGGAGAAGTTTGTTGTTGCTCAGTCATCTCTGTAGTGTCCGACTCTGCATGACCCCATTTGGGGCTTTCTTGGCAGAGACACTGGAGTGGTTTGTCATTTCCCTCTCCAGCTCATTTTACAGGTGGGGAAACTGAGGCAGACAGGTTAAAGTGACTTGCCCTGGATCACACAGTCAGTAAGTGTCGGAGGCTGGGTTTGAACTGGGGTCTTCCTGACTCCAAGTCCGGTGCTCTATCCTCCGTACCACCTAGCTGCCTTGAGGAGTTGCAATCTGCATTGATGGAGTGATTTTCTACCCTGGAAGATGTAACTCTGGAGTTCCTAACCTGATGAAGTGGTGGCTGGTTCCCCTGTCCCTTAGAAAAATAAAACAAAATTAAAGAGAAAAAAGCACATATACCCAGAAGATGAAGAAGAAAGTAAGGCACTGAAAAAGCAAGCAATTTCATGGTCTTAAAATTCTCATCATTGGCACAATTTGTATGTATAAGCCACCAGTAGGTCCTTGAGCTCACACTCTTCGTGTGTGTGTGTGTGTGTGTGTGTGTGTGGTCCTGGCTCTGTAGGTGGCCACTGGCCGTCTGCTGATACTCCTTGCCTCGGACTGTAGGGCACGAGTTTCATTTTTTGTGAATGGTTTTCATTATTTTATCATTTTCCCAAGTAGGCAGCAAAATGGAATCCAGAAATCCATTGAGAGAGAAGGCAGCCTTTGTCCCAGCCCGTGTCCTTTGTCCCAGCCCGTCCTTCTGGGCAGAGGCTGTGTTCTGCCCTTCCTCGTCGCCACTCCCTCCAGCCTCTTTGCCCCTCCCCCCCCAACTCCGCTCCCTCTATGTTGGTCTGTGTTAGCGTTGGCCCATGAGCCTGCCGGCCCAGGGTCAGATCACCAGGAGGGGGACTTCCCATGTAGGGCAGTTGAGGATGTATCCAAAGAAAGAGGGAGGGCTACGGCTGCTTGCATCCTCGTATTGGGTCTTCCTCTCTCTCGGTTATTATCCTTCATCTGTAAAACTGAAGAAGTTAGCTGTGGGTGTAGCATGGTAGTGGGTGTGTGTAGTGCATAAAGGTCTGAACTTGGAGTTCCAACGACCTGAGTTCAAATCCTCCCTGAGACCCTTTTCCTCTTGGGGCCTCAGTTTCCCCATCTGTTAAATGGAGGTAATAAGGGTCTCTCTCTGAGTTGCTGTTAGAATTAAATGAAATGTTAAGTGTTAAGGACTTTGTGGATTTTAAAGTTCTGTAGAAATGCTGATCATTACCCTCATCGTCCCACCATTCCTGTCTGTTATCTTTATTGTTAAACAGGAAGACAAACCCACCCTCCCCAAAGCGAGACTCTTAGTGTGACTGCCGCAGCCCAGTCTGTTCAGGGAGAGCCTGTCTTGGAAGAGACAGAGAGATGCCCTTCCAAATAGGATGCCCATCACCTCCCTGCCCTCCTCCAGCAGAGTCCTACAACAAACAAGCGTCCGTTTCCCAATTGTCCAGTTTCTTGTCTCCTCCATCCTTCTGCTGGTCCCCGGAGGACAGGTCAGTGATCCTGGAGCGCTGACCCTTCCAGAAAAGATCTTCCAAGCCCCACAGTATCCTCTGCTGATAAAGTGGGCAAATGCATTAGAACTTAGGGGATTGTCAATTTGGAGACAGAATGGACCTTGCAGACCATGAAGTCCAAGGCCCCCCAATTATGAATGAGAATACTGAGGCCTGGGCAGGCTAAGCGACTTGTCCAGAGGTCCTCTAAGGTCGTCTGCTGCTTCTTTCTCCCTCTCTGCCCTTTGGACCTAGAAGAACCTCATAGACAGATTCTGAGTCCAACTCCTCTTTACAGAGGGAGAAACTGAGTCTTTGAGAGATTCAGTGACTTGCTGGCGGTTGCCCAATAGCTTAGTGTGATGGCATCCTAAGATCTCAGATCCAGAGCCTGCCAGGCCATTTTATAGATTAAGAAGCAGGCCCCCAAGGTTCAGTTCCTGCCCATGGCTATGGAGGTGTAGCTAATAGCAGAGTGCACGGGTGAGCCCACTCCTGTGGTCCCCGAGCTCATGCCCCACAGATCCCTGAGAGGGCCTTCCCAAGAAGCAGACTGGCAGGGGAGAAGTCAAGTGCTTTCTTGAAAACTCGGGAACGAATGGGCTTTCTTCCCTGCCCTGCTCTCAGAGGTCTCCCAGATAGAATGTGTCACGCTCAGAACTTGAATCCAGCTCTTTCTGACTCCTCACCACTGGCTGAACCTGCCTTTGATTTCACTTCTCTCCCATGGAATGGAAGTTCCTTGAGAGCAGAGATTCTTCATTTTTTTTTTTGAGGGGAACGGGTGGAGACGTGTATCCCTACTGCTTAGAGCACACCTGCTGGCATATAGTAGGCACTTAATGAATGCTTACTGATCGATTGATTGGATAACTGGAGACCTAACCAGCCGTTGGGTTAGTTCTCCAAAATGAGTCTTCATTGAACTCTGTGGTATCCATTTCTTTGTCACTGATTCAGGAACAAGTTAGCTGGTGGGTTTGTTGTTGAGAATTGAGATGTCCCTGACATTTGTCATAAATGGTAGGCATGGAGGGAGAATAGAAGGAAGGAAGGAAAGGAGGAGAGGAAGGAAGGAAAAAAGGGAGGAAGAGAGGAAGAAACAGGGTGGAAGAGGGAGGAAGAAAGTAATGAAAGAGGGATGAAATAAAGGAAAGAAAGAAGGAATAGAGGGAAGGAAGGAAGCAGGGAGGGAGGAAGAGAGGAAGAAACAGGAAGGGAGAGGGGAAAAAAGGAAGGGAAGAAAGGCATGGAGGGGGAGATAGGGAGAAAGGGGAAGGAAGAAAGAAAATAATGGAGGAGACCCATTCATGCTAATTCTTCTATATGATATGGCTAATGTGAAGATGTGTTTAATAAGAAGCTATATGTAGAGCCTATATTGGATTGCACACTGTCTTGGGGAGGGGAGGGAGGCAGAGAAAATTTAAAACTTTTGGAAGTGAATGTTGAAAACTAAAAATTAATTAATTTATAAACAAAATAAAATAAAGGAGTCAAAAAAGAAAATAAAAGAAGAGAAGGAAGTAAGGAAAGTGAGAAAAAAGGAGGAAGAAAAGAAAGGGAGGAAAGAAGGAAGGAGAGGAGGGGTAGAAGGAAGGCTGAAGGGAGGGAGTTTGGATGGAAACATGCCAGAACAGAGGGAGCAAATAGAAACTCCCGGGATGCAGCCACAGAGACCTTAGCCACAGAGTCACTTAGCTGACTCCAGGACTCGGCACCAAAAGGATCATTGGAAAAGTCCTTTGGGAAGCGAATAAACTTTGTGGAATCCCTTGATCCTGACTCTGTGAAATAATACACAGGAAGAATTTCTGCTTTATGATTCTAATCTGAGAGACTCTGTGGGCACTGGCTCAATGTGGCCCTGCCAGGGTAATCCTGGGTAAACATGCAGTGCCAGACTAAGCAGAGTCCTGTGTTCTGGCTTTGAGTGAGGAGGGCTCCTACAACACACTCATTCTCTCGCTGTCTCTCTCTCTCTCTCTCTCTCTCTCTCTCTCTCTCTCTCTCTCTCTCTGTGTCTCTCTCTGTCTCTCTCTCTCTGTCTCTCTGTCTCTCTCTCTGTCTCTCTCTCTCTGTCTCTCTGTCTCTGTCTCTCTGTCTCTGTCTCTCTGTCTCTGTCTCTCTCTCTCTCTCTCTCTCTGTCTCTTTCTCTCCCCCCTCTTTCCCTCCCCGTTCCTTTTTCCAATTCTTCTTTTCCTCTTTTGTTTTCCCCATCTCTAGCTCTTCTACCATATGATCACAGCTGCAAAGTTGTATTGGAACTCCGAGGTCAGCTAGTCCAATCTCTTCATTTTATTGATGAGGAAACCGAGTCTCTTCAGGGAGGGGTGACTTGTTGCTGAAGCTCACTCAGGCAGCCCCTTGTTGTCTCCACCTCGCTGCTTTGGAGGGCTTGGAAACCAGCCCAGCCCCCGGGGGGCTTCTCTGAAGGGAACTTTGAATAGATTCTTGGCTGTTTGTTTCGTCTTCCGCTGACTTTGGTTGAGAACAGCGATGACCCCGGTGCTTGCGATAGAGGGTCAGGAGAAAGGAAGGAAGGAAGATTTCGCTTCTTTTTGGTGGTGCCACTGCTTCTTTGCCAATATGGGGCCCAGAAGGTGTTAATAGCTTCCTGCCAAAAGGGAATCTGTTGGGATGGAAAAGGAGATCATTAAAAACATCCCATTTTGAGATGATGCATTTATCTTGCTGTTGATCCAGGATTTAGAGAAATATCCCCAGAGCTTTGGAAGGGTCCTTGGCTGCATCCTGTAGCTTGGCCATTAACCCCGGCTTACGATGGGAACACGAAGCCTAGGGATTGGAACACATAGCAAAGATAATTTGGGCGACAAGGAAAGCCGGGGGACTGCAAGTCTTGCCTCTCTGAAAAGCCTTAATGTGGAGTGGGGAGAGTGCACCTTGGGATGGATTTGGAAGTAGGATATTTGGGCCCAAATCCTGGCTCTTCCACTTCCTACCAGTGACCCCTGGCAAGGCCTTCTCACTCGGTGGGCCTCAGTTTCCTCATCTGTAAAAGGATGATCTCAATGGCACCTTCCAGCTCTCAGGTCTGTCAGTTTATGTCAATGTCCTATGCTTGGAAACCTGGATTCAAATCCAAATGCCAAAGTGACCTTCAGCGTCTTCATTAACCTTTGTGGGCCTGAGTTTCTTTGCCTCTAAAATGAGGGTGTTGGGTTTTAATGACTTCTCATGTCCCTATAACCTTATAATTCCTTCTCCTCCACTTAAAATTCTTATTTCCCTTCAGGGTCCAGTGACACCTTTTGTATTAAGCGTTTCTTTCCCCCCTCGCCCAAAGGATGGCATTTATATTATGTACAGTGCATCAAATAGACCGTGGGAAAGCCTGTCCTCCCGGCCATTAGGGAAAGGGCTGAGTGTAGTTCAGGCACCTTGGAGATGCTGAAGAGACGCAGCAGTGTCAGATTATAGGCATCCTCGAGGAGAAATGTGGTCCTTCAGTATCTCATTCTCCTCTCACAAATCACAGTCTTGCCAAGAGGCGTTGAATTGCCAGACAGAGAGGGGGATGAGGAGCAACTCTGAATTCATTTCCTTAGTTTCGCCGTCTGAGGACTTGTGATCATCGTCTTTAAAATAAGGGTCCGAGTGATAGACTTGGATTCAAAGGAAGCTGCCCCCCTCCCATGTGGATCCTTGGTGACACCCCCATCCTTGTAGGCTCAAACATTTCTTTCTTAAAAGAGGTTTTCCCTGCTGGGGTATTATTCTGTTTTAAAGAATGGGCATCTGCTTCTTTCCTTTGTGAGGGAACGAGGATTGCCCTGTAGTTTTCTTCGATTTGGCAGACACTCTGGAGTGAATAGGTGTGTGTGTGTGCATGTGTGTGCCTGTGTTTGACGTGAGGGGCTATGCATATGTCTGTGTGTATGTCCATCATGCAGTAGGGCAGGGGGATGAGTATAAATAGGGAGGTCATGGTACATGCTTCCAGATCTTATCGGATGCCAGTTGGCCCGGGTGCTTTGGTGGACTGGATGCTGGTTTGGGGTTCGGAAGCATGATTTTTCTGAAAGAGAAATTTTGCCAGAGTTAATAGGTGATAGCTTCCAGGAGACAGGGTTGCATGGGAGATAGAGAGTAAACTTCACCAACAAGGAAAATCTGGGTTCAAGTGTTCACCCTTTTTTCGTGACCTTGGGAATGTCATGTAGCTTCTCTATACCTCAGGAACACTCTAAGACGTTAAGTCCTAGAAGCTATCTGCATTGACGGGGTGAGTTTTCCATGTTGGAAGTTACCTATATTAATGAAATAGAGGATCCGCTGTGTTCCAAAAACAAACAAAAAAAAACGAACAAAAAAAAAAAAACCCCAAACCTTCTGAACATTCAGCACTGAATCTTTTGCTTTCGCATCATAGATGAGATTCTGAAAACAGTTTTGGAGTTGTAAAATGTCTGTAAGTGGACACATTTTAACTATTGGAGGAGATCTAATTTAATATTCATTTTGTACCTCCATTGCACAGATCAGAAAACCAAGAATCCCCATCTATCTCTGGTATAGCGTCCTACATTTTGAGTTGGAAAAGGCCTTTGAGGTCTTTGAATTCACCTTCCCCATTTTATGGTTGATGAAACGGAGGTCTAGAGGCAGTGTCTTGCCCCGGTTACACAGTAAGTGTCTCAGATTTCAGCCCGGGTCGTGAGAGCATAGATTTGGACCTTCAAAGGAGCCGAGAGGCCATCGGGCCCAGTGCCCATATGTTATTGTGGTCTCACATGCCCCGGAGAACCCCCCAAAGCTCTCTGCTCTTACCTGTGTGAACGTTTGTCTCTCTTCTCTTTGTGCCCCCCTTAGAGCAGTCGATGCGTCCCCTGTATTTGTCAGACTTTGTAATTCCCAATCAGCGTGGGGCGTGCATCGTAGGCTTATTTTACAGAAACGCCGTCTCGATAGCGGCCTCCCACAGTCGCTTTCTGATTAGACCAGTGGCTGATTTCCACATGGCCTGTGCTTTCATTACTCTCCATTACCACAAGGCAGGTTCGAGTCTTTCCTACTTGGAAATATTCTGGTCATTTTACAGATGCGGAAGCTGAGAAGTTCGCACTAGCCCAGAGGTGCCCAGGTAGTCAGAGCAAGAGCTGGGATTGAAACCTTGCTGTCTCCTGGGAGTAGCACCACCCCCGCTGCTTCCTAAGGAGGGAGGACTTCCGGGAACTCCTTGGAATTCTGGAGGAGGAAAATGAATGCCTGTAGAGACTGTCACTTTTCCAAGGCCGTACAATTGGTTATTTGTAGAGTTGAGGCAGGGGTCTGAATCATGGAGACTGAAAAGAACCTTGGAGGTCACGTCGTCTAAGCCCCTTATCGTGCAGATTTGTAAACTGAGGCTGAAAGATCCGCTTATTTCCCCAAGGTCATACAGTTAGTAAATGCTTAGTCATGCAGCTAGTAAAATGCTTGAGGATTTGAACTCAGGCCTTACTGTCTCCAAACCTAGTTTCCTATTGACTATACCGGGGGCCGCCTGCATCTTGTAACACTCCCAAGCCCAGACCTGAACCAGATTGAAATGTAATTGGGAAATATTTAATCAAATAAATAAAAATACAGCAGAAGATGGGGCCTGTAGTCAGGAAGACCCGAGTTCAAATCTAGCCTCAGACCTTTACTGGCTGTGTGATCTTGGGCAAGTCATTCTATCTCTTTGCCTCAGTTTCCTCGTTTGTAAAATCAGGATGATAATAATAGCACTTACCTCCTAGGATTTTTATGAGGGCCAAATGAGATAATAATTGTAAAGTGTTCAGTACAGTGCCTGGTACATAGTAAGCGTTATATACATGTTAGCTATTACAATGTTAATTTGTGGTTTTTAAAAATCTTATTCATTTTCATCTTAATTTAATTAATCTTAAATTTTAAATAGAGAAGCTTTAGAGCGACCTTGGTTTCTATTTGAGCTTGATACCACTTGATACCACATGATCCTGTGGCTGGTTTGCAACTGAGGAACCCGACAGCTCTCCCAAATTGGTGATTCAAGGGAGCTGGCTGTGTGACCTTTCTCTGACTTCCATGTCCTCCTTAGAGAAGGGATGGTAACAATACTTGTGCTGCCTTCTAGGATTGTGGTGGGGAAAGTACCCTGAAAACTTTAAAATGCCTTGTTGGTCTATTTAGTATATTTGGATGCACATGTTATTGGGCAATAGGATGTGAATGAAGAGAGAGCATCCTGGAGGTGCCTGAATTATAGAGATTGTTATTGATAGGGATTAATTAAAAAGTGGGTCACACCCATGGCCAGATTTAAGTCCTTTCTTCTCTTTCTCCTCTTCTCCTTCTTCCTCCTTTTCCTCCCTCTTCGTTTTCCTCCCTCTCCTTTCTCTTCCTCTTCCTCCACTTCTTCCTCCCTCTTCCTTGTCTTCTTCCTCCCTCTTCTTCCTTTTCCTCTTCCTTTTCTTCCTTCTTCTTCCTCCTCCTCTTCCTCCTTCTTCCTCCCTCTTCTTCCTTTTGTTCTACTTCCTCCTCCTCTTCTTCCTACTTCTCCTCCTTTGACCTTTCCATCACCACACATGGACCAGGCCCTTTCTTCCTCTGCCATGAACGTGAAAGAGTTGAGGAGGATTTGCATTGCCAGATAGGCCCCCATTTTGAGGGGCAGCATGTAATTATCCCATGCAGTAGCTCATTGGGAGGAGGTCGCTGCGGCACCTGTTTCCATAAAAGCTTGGGTACTGGTCCCCCCCTTCCCCCCTTCTCCATATCGTAACATGACTAATCACTGCCAAAGCGTTTGTCTCATAAGGGGTAATGGGAGACTCGTTTGTTGCATGTAACAATTTCTTCATGTTCTTGCTTATTTTCTGGGAACACCAGCAGAGACCCGTTCATCAATTGGCCTCCTGTTTGTTAGGGGACTACATGGTGTATTTTTAAAGCCCTTGGATCTCTGGCATTATCGATTGTGCTTTAGCATAAGAAATAATGCATCCCTGAGCTTTTTACTTAATACACATGTTTTCCATTTAGCTTTGGCTGGTCAAATGTGGCATAAAATCTGAAGTCTTAACCAGCCACCCTGGGATGTCTGGGTAGCATCTCTCAAGAGGCTTATGTTGGAATCTTCCTGAACAGGTGGCTGAAATATCACCCCACCATTCTTACAGCACCAGGGGCCTGGGGCTGTAAATATCTGCCCTCTCCCCTTCTTTTTCTCTCCTTGGGCCACGGTTTCCCAACTTTCTTTGTTACCTGCAGCTCCTAGTTATTGGTGAATATTGAAACAGGAGCCAGTGTCTGACGCCTGGGGTGGAGAGGATGGATGTGCTGGCTCGGTTTTTGTCCACTTGCCAAAACTGTGTGGTCAGCGTCTGGGCTCTTTATTAATTCTGAGTGTGAAGATGAAAGATGGCGGACCGCATGGTTCCAGGAATGGGAAGTAGAGGAGGGGAAGGAGTGTGCATATGGATGGAAAATTTGTGGAAAAGAGAATGGGCTGGTGTGGACGGGCTGCAAAGGAATCACTGGAGGGAATGCCCTCCAAAATCCCTACATTGACGTCTCTGTTGGGCTTTATATAGACGCTAATGTACACTGCCTGCCCTGTCCTTTCGTGTTGGCCATTCTTCCCCTTCCCACACTCTATGGTCTAGCCAGTCTGTCCCCCTGGTCCTCACACGTATCACTGTTCGTGCCTCCCATGCCTGCAGGGCTATCCCTCACCTCGGACAATCCACCTGTGCCTTTAAGATAGGAGTCAAGCAGGACCTTGGACAGGAAGCCTTCCTCCTTCCTCCTCCTCCTCCTCCTCCTCCTCCTCCTCCTCCTCCTCCCCTGGAATTCAGACTCTCCTTGATGAGCTCTCATCATTCCATCTTAGCCAGCACCAGGCACTGAATCATCTCCTGGCCATTTCTAAATCATGCTGCAGCATGGCCCCCCCTCCCCAACCCCCCATCTTCAACCCTCCTTTATGTGTTATCTCTACTCTTTAGGGTGGAATCATCTTGAGGGGAGGGACTTCTTGCTCACTCATACCCAGTACTTAGAACAGCTCTCGGCACATAATAAGTGCATAATACAGGCTTTTTAATTCAATACTTCTTTCTTCATCCCTCCCAAGATATGCCATGATATCCTTCCATAGCGTGTTGCTGTCCAGTTGTGTCTGACTCTTCGTGATCCTGTGGACCAACTGTCCGTGGGTTCTTTTTGGTGGTGGTGGTTGGTAAAAATACTTGTATTAATTTTGAATCTAGTCTGCATATATTTATCCCATATGTACTAATGCATATATATTGCTTCCCTTGATGGAATGTAAACTTCTTCTGAATAGGGAAACTTTCATTTCTTGTATCACTATGCCCAGGGTTTAGCATAGTACAGGGCACATAGTAAGCAATTAATAAATGCCTTTTCATTCATTCATTCATTGCTCTCGATTTCTGATGATGTCTTCCATTAACTGCCTGTTTATTCTATATTTATCATTTATTTATTTATCCTACATATACACATACAATTTTCTCATCTGTCAAATGAGCTGGAGAAGGAAATGGCAAACCTCTCCAGTATCTTTGCCAAGAAAACCCCAAATGGGGTTGGTCATGAAGAATCAACATGATTGAAAAACGTCTCGACGACAACACGTACATATCTAGTACGTGCTGTCTGCCTTGATAGAATGTAAGCTTCTTCTGAGTGGGGAATGATTTCATTTGAAAAGAAATAGTCTTCCCCCAGAGTCTAGCACGGGGCCTGATGCATTGTTGTGCTGACTCTTTGGGACCCCATTTGGGTTTTTCTTTTTGGCAAAGATAGTAGGGGTGGTTTGTCATTTCTTTCTCCAGCTCATTTTACAGATGAGGAAACTGAGGCAAACAGGGTTAAGTGACTCACCCAGGGTCACACAGCTAGCAAGATTCTGAGGCCAGATTTAAACTCAGGATGATGAGAATCTTTCAGACTCCAGGCACTCAGCCGCCTAATGGCCTCCTGACTCACGGTAGTTGCTTAATAAAAGGTTACCAATTGATTGAATGTAGATAGAAGCGCACATGTATGCGTAAGTGTATATATAAATCGTATTTACTTATCCAACTTTGTATTTAATTTCTAGATTCATTCATATTCAATCTCCCGATTCCTTGAGCCGGCACGCTTGCCCCCATTCCTTGTTTTTAATTGATCCGTATCATATACTTTTAATCAGCCAATGTCAGAGAGGTCTGCCCTGCTAATAGAAAAATCTCCTTGTATTCCAGAAGTATTTCTCAGAGTTAAATGCCTCGCTTTATTAGCTTCCTATTGCCTTTTCCCCCCGATTAAGCTCTGAAACAAAACTACGATTCTCGCCGAGCCCTGAGCTTATTAATAGTAGTTTAATTTCTTTAGCGCTGATGTAAAATGTCCGATATCTCTAAAGCAAATGCTTCGTAAATAAGACACGATGGGTAAGTGTTCCTTTAGGAAAAGCTTCATAAGGCCCGAAAGAAATCAGTGTTAAACAGATGCTGTTAGTCTCCCGGAGCAGTGTTGGGAGGGCACAGTGAGAGTGACGTTTCACCTCGCACTAGTACTGTGACAGATGGGGTTCAGTAATCGTGATATTAACAATACTGATAATAGCAACGATGCAACTACCAATTAAAAAAAACAACCACCTCCCTCTTCAGTCTTATTACCTATTATGCCTTTTCACAAACTCTCTCATAGTCTACTACCAAGTGACCGACCGCATGTGGGATATTCTATGTATGACCTCTGTGCAGTGGTGCGGTAGTAAATATTTAACAACCAGCTCTTCAAAAAGAAAAAAAATTATGGAATATACATTTAACTTTAATCACCGGCGTAATGTTTTTTCTATCTCTTATGTCTAGGCAGTCAACAAAACAATAAATCAATGCAGCGGCACAATTTGTCAATTTCCACAGTATGAGAGCTCACGCTAACATTTTAGCGATCAGTTTCTCAGGGGCAGGTTCTAGCTGGCATGCCCTGCGGGCCTGGCATATTCTCCTGACGGCCTCAAGCTTCTCAGGATTCCTGTTGCTCAGTTGTGTTTGATTCTCCGTGACCCCACTTGGAGTTTTCCCAGCAAAGACACCGGCATGGTTTGCCATTTCCTTCTTCCACTCATCTTACAGATGAGGAAACTGAGGCAAACAGGGTGTCAAGTGACTTGTCCAGGGTCACACAACTAGTAAGTGTCTGAGGCTGGATTTGAACTCAGATCTTCCTGACTCCAGGGCTGATGTTCTATGCACAGCACCACCTAGGTGACCCATGTTCTTAGCTGCCTTCAGTGAACTACCTTAGGGACCTCTCTCCCCAACCAGAACATTATTTTTCTCTGACTTGCTGTTTATTTATCTCAGAATAGCACAGGCTTTTGTTTGCTCAGTAGAATGAAGATTCCTTGAGGGCAGAGGCTGTTTCTGCCGTGCTTGTTTCTGTGGTGTCCAACTCAGGGATTAGAACACCGGGCAGCTGGTCAGGGCTTTTGGAATTGTTGATGCGAATGACTAACCCCACATTTTCGTAGAAGCGTTTTTACATGCATATCGCCCAGTGAAATCCTTTCCGAAATCCTTGCGAGGTTGGAAACGTAACGATGTTATTTTCATTTGACATATGAGCACACTGAGTCAGAGGATCATTTAAGTGGCAGCTTTAGAATCATATCAAGAAGGTGAGGGGGCCCAGTCTGGAGGCAATCACTCTAGCAACAAGCATGTATTAAGTACCTACTGTATCCCAAATACATAAACACACACACACACACACTATTTTTGCCTCAGGCCCCTTAGAATCCCTTGTTTCCTTCAAAGCTTAATTAAAACGGGGATTATGGGACATTTTTTCCTGATCCCTTTATTCCTTTTTGTTATCTTTCTCCCTCCCCCTCAAATTATCTTGAGTAGATTTATTTGTGGATTTATAGTAGAGTAAGGCCATAGGGTGTGGTAGTTAGGGTGGTTTTTAAGCCAAGAAGATGTGTATTCAAATCCCACTTCTGACAGTCTATCAATGTTCCAGGAAACTGTAAGACCAGTGGTTCTCAATGTGTGTTCCAAGGACCCCTTTGTGTCCCCAAGATCCTTTCAGAGGGTCCTAGATGTAAAAACTTTTCATAATAATACTAAGATGTTGTGACTTCAAATATTGTAACTCTCCATTGACAGAACCTGTGTAAATAAAAAGCTTTTTGGCAAATTCTCAATAATTTATATGAACGTAAAGGGGTCTTGATACCAAAATATTTGACCACTGGGCTAAGACAATAAGTTTCAGAGAAAATATTGACCTGCCTTGATAGAGGAGTTTTCTCCCCTTGAAGTTCCATATACCAATGACATCAAACATGGGTACAGCCCCTATCCTAATAGAATAGAAAACTTGTGACAGGTAGTGCCTGGCTTCCATTTTCTGATTGTATTTAGCACAGGGTTGTTTTTTTTTGAATACACTAAGTATTTAATAAATGCCTTTTGGATTAGAACCCATTAATTTTGGATTACTTTCTTAGAGATTTGTCTTCAGTGGCTTGGCTCATTTCATTCCCTATTTTACGTTTGTGTAGCAGGTCTGATGTCTGGGTGTCTTCTGGCATATCTACCTTGGCTATGGCTGACCACTCAAATCAGAAGTCCCCAAAGGGCTGAACTTAAGGCTGTCATTTACTTTGGATCAAATCAAATCAAACCCTTACATGCTCATTGAGGGATTTCCAGTGGTCATATATCAAGTATAGCAATGCTTCTCCTTGGATTTGATGATCAGCTATGCGGACCTCCATGTTTTGCCCTTGGTTCTGGCCTGTAGGGTCTAGAGGAAATAGAACTTTGTGTAAGTTGTGGTGACTTTGATGTAGTTGGAACCATTGGTATCTAAAGGAACACAACTCACAGTGAATCTTTTTGCAGAGGCATCAGTTCTTTGGTAGTGTGGATAATCATTCCCAAATTTATCTGTTTTGATTTAAAATCTTTTTTTCCTCTATGGGTGAGTTACAGCAGTGCTATAAAGTTCCAGTCTTTGTGAGGAAAGGCAAGATGGCAGACTCTGTCCCTTGGTCCTCCATTCAGTGATCTTAGCCACTCAGAGACAGATATTTTTTCTAACCCTAAACAGCCATTGAAGAAACCAGGGGAAAATAAATGCTGAGATTAGTGTTTATGAAAATTTGAACAGCTTTCGGTGTTTGCTGATGGTGCGTCTTTTGTTTGAGGCCCTGGAGAATTTGGCTCTCTTTTTTGAATGAAAGATATTAAACATGGAAAAAAAGGTTTAAAAAATCTGTGTTTTTTATGATGTGTGTTCCCTGTCTGAACTTTGAATTCTGAGAGGTAGGTAACAGGGTGCTTGGGTGGATTTTCCTCCAGGAGGGCACTGTGGGTCTGAAAGGGGAGCTTGGACCATATAGGAGACAGTTTTCCCAGAAAGCATTCTTCCATTCCGAGCGTTTTGTCCAACAATCCTAATCCAACAATCAGTGCTGGCTTTTTTCTCTCCACTCATTGTATTCTCCCTTCATCTCTTCCTATCCTATGTACTTTGCCAGTCTGATATAGTGATAGAAGAATTGTAATTACCATCAGGAAGGAAGTCTGAGCCAGTGGAAAGAACACCAGCTCTGGAGTCAGAGGACCTGGGTTCAAATCCCAGTTCTACCATTTGATACCTGTACGACCTTGGGCAAGTCCCTTCTCCAAATCTGGGCCTCAGTCTCCTTATCTGTAAGATAAGGCAGCCAGTTGGTCTCTGCTGTGTCTTCTAGCTCAGCTTCTGTGACTCTGTTTGCGTGACTTTGGGTAAATCTCTTCATCTCAATTTCTTCATCTGTAAAATGAAAGGAAATGGGTAGGTGACCCCTGAGCCTTTTACATATAATGGTGATTTGAGAGTAGACAAGTCCCTCAGTGTCTGTCTCAAGGCCTTCGGTGACTAAACAGTAAGAAAGGCCTAATGCCACCAATTTGCCAAACTTCCTGGGTGGAGTTTGACCCACCAATGAAATCATTGGTCTGACGGCAAGTGCTGAGCATTTCTCCACTGCTTATATTCACCCACAGGTCCCTGGGCTGTCGTAGCAATAAACATCCTTAGCCTAGATGTGAAGTCTTGCCCCACCCTGCATCAGTGAACATTTCTACTGTCGTCTTCGCAAGTGTGAGCAAATCCATTTCATTGCTACCCAGGACTTCTTCACTAATGAAATGACAGCTCCCGTGTCTATCCCTCTCCTACAAATGACTTTCTCCTTTTTTCTTCTACCCACAGATCCTCCTTCCTAATGGTGTTTGGCAATGGCTAATATTTAAACTACTTTGCATTGCCTGAGTACACACCGGCTAAAAGATGGAGAGGTGGCCTAGATTACACTGGGTGGCGTGGGGAAGCCTACCTGGGATTCACATTTTCATGTGGATAGTGTGTGTAAAGATCAGTGACCAGTATTTCTTAAGTCCCATTTCATTGCCTCAGGAGATGACTGTGAATCAAAGCAGAGAAATGGTATTAAAGTTACAGCAGGAGGAATCACCTAAATATAAAGGTTAAAAATGGATTGGAGACCAAAGTAGATGTGCAAATTCTTGCCTTGGGAATGAGAGCTAGGATACATAGATCAGGCAGCATTTATTTTGAATTTGCTTTACCCGTGACCTGCAGGGCTGAAAAGATGCCCAGGTCCTACCCCTTGGAACTTGGGCAGTCAGCAGATACTCATGGAAAGATAAACAACCAGCCAAGGACGGACTTAAGAAGCTGCAGAAGGGATGTGTTCACTGTCGCTGCTTTCTGAGTTCAGAGGCATGGGGGAGTTCAACAAGACTCCTTATCTGTATAGGAGAGGACCTGACTGATAAGTAGAGATGAAGGGTGATAGAGGTTCTAGGTGTGGAGTTGGCAGTGGACAGGCTGGGTCTGGTGACTAAATTGCATGACTAGTTACGAAGGAATAAAAAAAGTAAGATTGGAGTGATACATGGAGACCCTGTAGACCATGGCCTGGCTAGGCGGTTTGGACTTCATTCTCTAGGCCAGGGGCAACCTTTGACCACATTTATAGAATGGAGTGGCATGATCAAGATGGCATTTTATGGAGATTAGTCTGGTTTTTGGATATATGGAGCGGGGAGCCCCAGGCCTATCTTGTCAGGAAAAAACAAAACAAAATACAGCAAAGATTTTTTTTGATGAAGTAAAGTCAAATATAAATTATAGGATACTCTTCATGAGGAGATGGAATCATGCAATTTATGTAATGTCATTGTGATACCTTAAGGGGTGTGTATGTATGTTTATGATGGATTAATTTGGAGGCTAATTATATGTACGTATAGGTGATGCACTGGATAGAGTGCCAGGCTTGGAGTCAGGAAGACTCATCCTCATGAGATCAAATCTAGCCTCAGATATTTACTAGCTGGGTGACCCTGGGCAAATCACTTCATCCTGTTTGCCTCACTTTCTTCATCTGTTAAATGAGCCGTAGAAGGAAATGGCAAACCACCCCAGGATCTTGGCCCAGAAAACCCCAAATGGGGTCACAAAGAGTTGGGCATGACTGAAATAACTGGACATTTTCATTTCTTTTTTATTATCATTGGAGAGAAACATTCTGACTTCTTTACTGGGTTGGTTCCTAAGTCACTATCCACCCCCGACTCCATGGAGTCACCCGCAGTCATGCGGCAGGGACAAGTCATCATTCTTCATACCCCGAAGACAATCCTGGAGAGCATTTAGGAGACTGTCATAGTAAGAGGGAACGAGAAGGGATGCAATAAATTCGAAAAGCAAGGATAATTCTGTGAGATATCATGGCCCTTTGAATGTGATGATTCCGAGAGGTACTCAAGATGATTCGAAGTTTTTGAATTGTGGGTGACTGAGATAATGGTCATGCTGGAGTCAGAAATGGAGATGTTTGGAAGGAGAACTTGCCCGAGTGATAAGACAGTGGGTTTGATTTCAGATACTTCTGATTGAGTCTGAGATCAATAGCAGGACTTGAGATACTGGACACTCCTTATTGCCAAGGTGGAAATGAAGCTTGGGAGAGAGAGCAGAGTTTGAGATGTAGAAATAACTCTTTTCTACATCTGCCCCCACCAAAAAAAATTAAGATGTGAATGCATTAAGACTTGGAAGTAGTGGAATCAGCTAGTTGGCTTCAGAAGACACCTTCCTGTTCTAGTATTCTGCATCTTCTCCAAATGGCTTCTCTTCAGTCATTCAAGTGGATGCCTTTGAGCTGTGGGTTACCAAGGCCCAGAATCCGGTCATTTCATTTTTCCATTCCAGTGACAACAAGCCATTGGCCACCCCATAACTTCTGCTGTGAATTCTTTTTTGTATAGGACCATTTTCTGAGAGTCTGTTCCTCAAGTAACTTACCTCCTCATAATTATAATTTGTTCTTAATGCAGAAAGTGAAAAAAGATAAATAAAAAATCCATGATTTGGTTGGTCCCCGACTTCATTCCCTACCTCAAACCCTGGCCATTTGGGTTGAAATAAATAATGAGGAAGATGATGATGCCAGAAAAGTAGACCCATTTGTGATATTTTTTCTTCCCTTGTCTACATAATAGGCTGCCATTATTAGGAAGGGTGTCCTAGTTAATCTTCATCCCAGGTCCTTTTTGGGAATGGAGACATTTCAGATGAAATCAGCCTCTCCTGTGCTTTCTATTGCTGGAGACAGTTTTCATTTTGTCTATTCATTGCCCTGAAACAGTGGTAGACTGAAAGAGCTATCTCATTAACTATATAAAATGAGGAAAAACAAATGAACCCCCAACTCAGGAGAAAAGAGAGACTCCAGCTGTTTCTGTCTGTCTCTCCTCTTTCTCTTTTACTTTCCCTTCGTTTTTCTCTGTCCCTCCCCTTTTACCCTTTCCTTCTCTCTCTCTCTCTCCCTCCCTCCCTACCTCTCTCTCTCTCTCTCCCTTCCTCCCTCCCTCTGTCCCTCTCTGTCTCCCCCTCTTTCTCCCTCTCCCCTCACCCCTTTTTCATTTTTGGTAGAGGTGGCCTCTCCAGATAGAGCTGCTGTGGTTTTTCAGAAGTTAAACCAAGACAGCGGAGAAAAAAACATGACAGACACTGAAAAAGAGACCCTCTCTCTCAGATGATGAGCAATATATATTTTATACTCTTATTAATATTTCATTGGCAAGAAGGTCAAAATCTACATTTAAATGGAAATATTTAAAAAAGCAGAAGCATAATATTTGACTAACTGGAGTGCTCAGGGTTTTTCAAGAACACAAGCTGAGTGCATGGGTCCAAGGGAATCCAAGCCTTCTGTTTGTGGCTAGGATGGAATTCAGAGGGAAATGGGGATATGGGCAGAGGGAGTTGTAGGATTTCACGGAGTGCTTCTTCTATTTCATCAGAGCTTGTGGCCGTCTCTACTTGGCCTGGGCTCATGGCTGTATGGTTGGTCCCTTTACACCCTAGAATAGACATGACTTAGACTTTCAGGACTTGTTTTTCTCATTCTGCAAAACGGAGATGGATCCAAGTCTCTAGCACTGTTGAGAGTTGTGGAAAGGAAGCTGGATGCCAAGCATCCCACTTCTGCTCTCCCTTAGGTATATTTTCCTTCTTCATCGGAAGGCAGTTTATGATGTCAACTTAGGGAAAGTTCTTACTTATTTTCAGTTTTTGTTGTTTTGCTCTCTCTTATTCCAGGGTCCCACTTGCCTTACTGAAATCAGCTTTGTAGTCTCTTGGACTGGGCAAGCATTTGCTGGTGGAAGCATTTTGTCCTTGCTTTAGCCCTTCTCCTGCCTCTCTGAGGTCATGTCATAGTGGGAATGCTAGGATTGGAATCAGACAGACTCATGGGACCCATCCCCGGTTGTCCTGATCTCTGTCTGGCTACTGGACCCACATGGCTCCGGAGGAGAAGGTGAGGCTGGTGACTTTGTACAGACCTGCCTCATTTAGATCCAGTTCACTTGCATGTCATGGCATCATCTTCCTGATGTCATGGTCTTCTTCAAGAATGAAGGACAAACAGCAACAGCACCAACAACAGAAAAATTCACAAGCTGTGTGACGCTGGTGCAAGTCACTTAACCTATTTCTGTCTCCTTTTTGCCATTTATAAAATGGGGTTGAAGATAGCAGCGCTGGCCTGTGTGGTTGTTTTGAGGATCATAGGAGAATCAATCGATAATAAGTAAATATTAAAAAAGTGCCTGTTATATGCAAGTGGCTGTGCTAAGCACTGGGGATACAAAAGGAGGTTAAAAAAAAAACACCAAACAGTACCTGCCCTCAGGGAGCTTATATTCTAATGACATAATATGTTAAAAATGCTTTGCCAACCTTAAATTGCTATCTAAATGTTACCTATTATTTTAATCCTTCTGGGATACATTGTGACCCATTAATTGAGTTGTGTCTGTATTCCACCATCACTTCTGAGCCCTTGCCTTAGATACTTTTCCCTAATGTCACCTCTTCTCCAGTTGCTCCCTCAGAACTTCCACACCTAGTTGGATCTCTCTTTTACTCTACAAAAACATACCAACTTATACATTTCTCTGATTTTATTGAGAAGGAACTGAGGCACACAGTTGGTGATATCTCTCACCAGTATGGCAGAACTGAATCCAGGTTTTCTGACTCCCTCTCCAATAGCCCATGCAAGCTCCTTGTGAGTAGGGACATATGTTCCCAGTGTCTAGCAGGGACTCTTAATATGCTTTCTTTGTATCACTGTTTTCACATACTCAGTTAATGCGAGCCATAATTATTGTGTTGATTTCGTAAATTAATAAGAATCAGCAAGCATTTACTAAGTACGTTCTATGTTCCACACACTTTAGACACATGGACAAAATGACAAATGATTTCTACTCTCAAAGAGTTTGCATCTTACTCTTTGTATCTCTGAGGTCTTTTCTGGCCTCATTCTTTGGATGGATTTCTCATTCCCTGTTTGTAGGGAGACAATTTCCTACCTAGAATGGCAGACCTTGATGGCTTCTTCCAACAGGAGGGGAAACCAATTCCAGTCTCCACTGTGTCGCCCCTTCCAGTAACCCTATTAAGGAGTTGTAAATAGTAATATAAATGATGTCTCAGTCATTTGTTTTGATGTATCCGAGCTGCTAATAAATCAACCACGGCTTGCTTAATAGGAATGTGAGCATGGTCTACGTTACTGCCAGCAGCTGCCAGTAAATTATAAAGCATTCATCTGTTTTACAAGGGAATTAAATGTTTGTTCTCTTTTAAGGGCTTCACAACTAAACAAGGGGTGTGTGTGTGTGTGTGTGTGTGTGTGTGTGTGTGTGTGTGCATGCCCATCTTTGGCTGGTGCTTGGGCCCTTGTTGGTATTGCATTCAGTAGGCACCTGGGAGGGGGAGGGTTCTATAAGCAGATCTAGGTGAGTAGAACACTCCAGAGTAACCCACTACCATTACAAATCCTTGTGCTGTGTATATCTCTAAAGCAGTATTTATTGGATTCTCTTTTCCTTTTACCACATGCTCTGTTTTGCTTACAATGCCCACCTCTCTTCCCCACCCCTAATTTTTCAAAGACTGTCTAGGGAGGGTATATTAGATAAGCCATCAATCCAGCATCACTGACATTGTCTGTCAACTCGAATTAGGCTCTTCATTTTGATTATATGTTTACAGTTGATGGGAATTTGTTTGCCTGACCCACTCCGGCCTCCTTGACTTTATAAGATCATGGACTTTATTTTTAAAACACTGCTTAAAAGAGAATAAAAATAGATGTGACTTGCAGCAATAACCTTATTCTGGAGTAAGAGAAGTATTTTCCACGATGGTCTATTTTTTAAAAATGATGTTTTATTTTCACATTTTTATAATGGCCAATAGGGCTCTCGCATTTTCCCTAGCCTATCTACAAATGCTTTCTATGTGTCTACTATGTGCCAGGAATATTTGCAGCGGTGAAGATGAAAAGGACAGAGTGAAACAGGCCCTGCCTTCAAGGAGCTTACGTTCTTGTGAGAGAGTCGATGTATATGTGGAAAGTGCACAGGGAATATATACAAGCCAACACAGAGATCTAGAGTGCTTGAGGAATATTTACCAAATGGGCACAAGGGAGGACATGTTGATCAGGATGGCGCGTCTTTCAGGTCCGAGAGGCAGACTGAGAACCATCCCCTTTGACAAAAAATAAAACAATCCGTTAGTGTTCATTTGGTCAGTGAGCAAGCTGAGGCCTGGAATGGTAAGGGAATTGTCCAAAGTCACGTAGCGAACTTTTAGCAGAGTTGAAATTCCATCTCAGGTTTCCAACTCTGAATCCAGTGTGTGCAAGGCTCGATTCTTACAAGTCACTTGAATGTTTGTAGAACTGAATTCTTTAACAGCATGTCAATCCCCCTCCCACCACCCCGAGCATCAGGAAGTCAACAAACATGTATTAAAAAGCTTGCTCTACACCAGACACTGTGTAAGCCCTGGGGAGAAAACCCTCTTCTTTCCCTCCTCACCAAAACCACGAAATCTCTGCTGCCCTGACGGAACTTATATTCTATTGCTTTCTAGACTTAGAGTCACAGACCAGTTGAGTTGAAAGCTGACCTTGGTGTTCTTCTGGTCCAATGCTCTCATGTTGTAGAAGAAGAACCTTCCCCTCCGATTTGGAATGTGACTTGCCCAACCTTTCAGGGTCTTTCATTCTTCTTAGAAAGAAAACAGTGGCATAAGAAAGCACATTTTGTGGGAGTGTTCATCTAAGTAAAGTTCACCATCTCTTGGTCTGTGCCTGATGAGAAGGCCTTGTTCTTGCTTTTCTTTCTCCCCATCCTAACGAATGGATAGACTGATCAGAACATCTGAGGCAGACTTTACAAATATTGCCCTTGTCTAAACCAAAGTTTCCCTCTCCTCATTATTTATGGGTTTGTTACAAATTTTCATCAATCCCTAATTAAATCAGGGCTAAAATGGACTTAAGACTGATGTATCCAGAGTCTTCCTTTTTATTTGCATCTTTACATTCGAAATCATCTCCGTTTTTCAGTGTATCTTCCCTCTCCCATGCCAACTTTTATTTTTTTAACCAAAAAATAAACGAGGGAGGAAAATAGTTCTACAAAATTAGCTAATACAGTGAAAAAGTATGAAATTACGTACAGTGAACGACCCTGTATTCCCTTACTTCTGGGAAGAAGACAATGATGTTTTCTCATTTCTTTGTGGTAAAGCATGGTAATTTACATTTCAGCATTCCCTTTGGTCTGTTTGATTGTATTTGTTCTTTCCCTTTATATTATTGTAGTTGTCTTTGCTGCTTTCCACGTTCTGCGCTGATTACTTCACTTTGCATCAGTTCATATAAGTCTTCACATGCTTATCTGTATTTATCATTTAATAGAGAACAGTAATGTGCCATTTCATCATGCTTCCTAATTTGTTTATCCATTCCCTAGTTGAATAGCATTTATTTTATTTTCAATTCTTTCCTATCGTAAAAGAACTACTATGTAAATATTTTGGTGTATATGGAGCCTGCCTTTTTTTCTTTGACCTACTTGGGATCTTTGTCTAGCAGTGAAATGTATGGGTCAAAGTATGTGGGCCTTTTAGTCACTTTCTTTGCATAATTTTAGGGTATTTTTCCAGAATTATTAGACCAAATCAGTGCTCCGCCAAGAGTTCATTCTTTTATGTGATGACTGTTAATAGTTTGCAATTCTCCTTTGAGTACTGTTCATGTCCTTTGATCATTTATTTAAAGAATAGATTTTAGGTTTATATATTAATGTAAATTGCCTATATTCCTTTGATATCTTATTCTTCTGAGACATATTTGATATAAAATTTTTCCTGGTTGACTACTTCTGTTCTTATCCTACTTAATTTGATTGGTGCAAAAGCTTTTTGATTTCATATAATCTTAATTATATCTTGTAATTACCTCTCTGTATTGTTTGGTTAAGAATTTTTGCCCATGGCTCTGAAAGAGACTTGGTCTGATTTCTCTTCTGATTTTCCTTTAATATTCAGGCCACATATCCATTTTAGTTTGTTGTGGTATGTGGTGTAAGATATTGATCAAAATCCGATTTCTGCCATACTGCTTTCTGATTTTCTCAGCGGGTCTTGTCAAACAGGGAGCATTTTCCTAGGCTATTTATGTTTTCTGGGTTATTGAGTTAAGTTGTTTCTCGTGCTTTTTTTTCCTGGTCTTTTCCATTGATCTACTTCTTCTGTTTCTATAATGTATACCAAATAGTTTTGATGATTAGTTTTATGATGTGGTTGGAGGTCTTGGAGTGTTTTCCTTCAATTCTTCTTTTTCTTCATTGTTTTCCTTCCTATTCTGAGTATCCCCTTGAAGTTTGATTGGTCTGGCATTAAATCTGTAAATGAGTTTAGGTACTGTGGTGATTTTTATTACATTGGCATGACCCAGACATGAGCACTTAATCTGTCTCTAGTTGTTTAATTTAAAAAAGAAACTTTCTTTAAGGAAAATTTTGTAATTGTATCTATGCAGGTCTTAAGGATACTTCAACCTCATCATTCTGAAGATTTTTGTAATTTGCTTACAAAGGAAATAGCACTCAGATAAAATCTAGGATGTGATCACCTGCTGTGTTTCCTAGTTGGCTTGCTCTTAGGGTACCTTTGATTTCGTTTCTGACAGATGATCAAGCTTTTTGTGTTTTGTGTTGGTTTATGTTTCTCCCTGCCCTGGGGAGGGAACACAGCAATATTGAGATTCTTTAATCTTCCAAGTGCTTTGCTGCTCAGCAAATGGCTTCTTTGGGTAGGTAATCAGTGTAATTTCAGTAATTAAGTTTCAGATCCAAAGATGCCATTCTCTAGTCTTTGAGACCAGGTCTTCCAAAATGGAATGTGTTTAAGTCAAAAGAACTGAGTGCTGGGTTAACCCCTGTCCATCTTGCGTAGTGCTTAAGAAAACAGTAGAGTGTCTGGAAGTGGCCCCTGATGCCAATTAGGAATGACAGCTTCAGGTCAAATAGGGAGGATCTGTGAGTGAAGGCTCCATTTCTCTTATATGCAATCATATTTGGAAGTAGAAACTTTTTGACTCCTCTTATCTAAAGGCAACAGAGATATCATCGCTTCCCTCCTCTGCCCTTCCAGAAAGCGAGATGTTAAGAAGGAAAAGGAATGGACAGCCTTTAAGAGTGATGCAAACATTAGCTGTTATCGTTTGGTATTTTCGTGTGTGTGTGTCTCTCTCTGTGTGTGTATGTACATACATACATGTATATATACATACCTATATATATGTACATGTAATATGAAGCTTCAAAATTTTAACCTTAAAAAATTTAAATGTATATATGTAATGTAAAATTTCTAAATTAAAACTTAAAAAATTTTGTGTGTATGTGTGTGATACACATAAATATATGTATATAGTGAAATTTCACAATTTTAACCTCAAAAAATATATATGTATATATGTAATGTGAAATTTCAAAATTTAATCTTAAAAAGTATGTGTGTATGTGTATGAGAGAGATACATACATATGTGTATAGTGAAGTTTCAAAATTTTAACCTTAAATAAATCCAAGAGTTCAATGAACTCTCAAAAGCTATCCTGGAGAGAAGACAAGTCTCTCTCTCTCTCTCTCTCTCTCTCTCTCTCTCTCTCTCTCTCTCTCTCTCTCTGTCTCTCTCTCTCTCTCTCTCCCCCCCCCCCCCTCTCCCTCTCTCTTTCCCCCCTCTCCCCCTCTCCCCCCCCCTCTCTCTCTATATGTGTGTGTGTGTATACATACATACACATATATGCATTTATATAGTGTATATATGCATTTATATATATTATATACATATATATGCATTTTTTCATCAAGGAGTTGAAAGACTCTCATGGAGGAAAGATAAGGAAGCTAGTTCTTTTAGCCTGTAGAGGGCAAAACAAGTGAGTGAGTGAAAAATCATTTAATAAGTGCCAGTCAGGAAAGACCATTCTCGGCCTCAAAGAACTTACATTTGCATAGAGGAAGACAACACATGTAAAGGAGCGGTGGCCAAGAAGAAGGGTTTTGGATTCAGAACTCATCGGGAGTTGTGGTTGTATTCTTAGAGCAGTTGAATGACTAAAGATGGGTGTTGAAGACAATTGGATTCAGGTCTGCTGGAAAAAAAAAAAACAAAACATTTTCAACCATAAGAGCCATCCAAAGGAGGAAGAGGGTGCTTCCAGAAGTAGGAGGTTCCCCCTCCCTGGGAATCTTGAAGCAAAGGGCTCCATGACTATTTGTCATGAGCAATGTTTTCCCCCAAGTATGGGTTGGACTAGTTTCCTCTGAGGTCCTTCCAACTATGAAGCCTCGTTATTCTGTGATTCCCTTTCTCTGCCTCAAATAGAAAATATCCGTGGCTGGTGGACCCCATCAGAAGTCTCCTTTTTTATACATTCCCCCCGGTTTGTCAGTTCTTATTCATCCAGCTCCAGTGGGTTACTTTGTCAGCTCTTTATTTGTTTCAAGAATGGACTTTGTGTTTGTCCCTCCTCATACATCTCCCAGGGCTGTGTGTCAAGAGGAAGAATTCTCTTCGCTCAGGGAGGGCACATTTTAATTGGCTTTCTTCGCTATTGTGAAGTGGGGGAGGGCAGCTAGAGGACCCTGTACATGCTCAGACAATGTCTTTGTTTCTATCTGAAAGACAGGAAATAATCTCAAATGAATTAATGATACCTACAGTTACCTGGAAGACTCGGAGAAGGGAAGACAAGTGTAGGTGACGTAGATTGGGTGGTTGGTAGGCGTGGGTGAATCACTCAACCTGGATTGTGCTGTGCTGATAAATTGGTTGTCTGCCTCCTTGGCTGTCTGAACTAGCCTCACATCTTTGATTTAATTGGATATTTCTCAAAAGTGATAAAGAATCAGCTTAAACAAGGAAGTAACTTCAGCGTGATGTGTTGGGAAGTGCTCAACGCTTGGAACTTACTGAGATCTGGGCTTTGCTTGTCACTGGTTCCATACATATGGTCACTTGGTGAGAGGAGGAGGAATATATTTATACCATCACTGTTTGTAAAAATATTAAGCATTGCCGGCTGTGGTGGTACCCACTGCATAACCCCTGTTACTGGGAAGGCTGGAGGATCACCGGAGCTCAGGAGTCCTGAGCTGCAATGGGCTAAGCTGATCTGATGTCTCCATTAAGTTGGGCATTGTCATGTTGAATACTTGGAAGCAGGGGTGCCACTAGGTTTGATTTAGGAGCCGTGAACTGATCCAGATTGGAAACAGAGCAGATCAAAATTCCAGTGCCAATCATAGTAAAACTGGACCTGTGAGTAGCTCCTACAGCTCCTACCTGGGTGAGATGAGCACATCCAATCTCTTTTTTTTTCCTTTTAATAAAAGCCCTACACCCTAAAGAAAAAGTGGATTTAAATTTTCAGAGAGTGTGGTCTGATCTGTCGAAAGCCAGAACTACTACATGTGGCATCCTGTGGAGATAAGGTTAAGAAATATGATCTTAATCTACTCAATATTAATGTACTCAAGAGGGATTGTAGGCAAATCTGCATTTATTTCTCTCTTAACTGTATTTTCTCATCATTTACAAAGATTTGATTGTTATGTGTGTCATTAAAATGACTAGGGCTTGCTCACCAACCTCTGCCATGAGGGTTTAAAACTCACAACAAAGCTACCATCCAGCCACCCTTATTAATGAAGTTAACCCAGGAACGTCATTGGGCCTCTGGAAATATCAGCGCTCTTTCTGTCAATGAAAGCGTTGGACTGGGTGATCTCTTGGGCGTCACCAGGTCAGGAGATCATAGATTTAGGGCTAAAAAGTGTCTTAGAACCCAGCTAGTCCAACCTGCCTCATTTTCCAGTTGAAGAAACTGAGGCCCAGAGCAATGACCTAATCTGTTCCCCGTCACAGAAGTAGTAAGTGGAAAACATAGCATACTTTCAAGCCCAGATCCTATGACCTCCAACTTTACTACTCCCGAGTTCATTGTGATTTCCATCGTACTGGGTTCCTCCTGCTTTGAAATACGGCATTCAGCCTCACACAGTGAGCCGGGTTGGACATTGACCCAGGCCAACATCCAAGCCCAGGCAGGTGGCATGTTTGTTCTTCGGGGTCTCTGAGTATGTCTTCAGTGTGACTCTTAAGTTTTGACTTGTGGGACAAGAGGGTAACAGCTTTACCTCTCCCCTCCTTTTCTGGTCCAGATATGGAAAATGTCCATCTCCTATTCAGAGGTATGGGAAAGTGCTTTTTAGTTACTGCCTCAATGACGAGTTTGGAAAACATAAAAGTACCTTTTATTTTTCAAAAAAATTAAAATAATTAAAGTGCTGTCAGTCACAACTGACTTGGTTCAGGTTTGGGTTGTTTTTGGTTCTATTCCTTAACTAAATAAA
Organism: Trichosurus vulpecula; assembly: GCF_011100635.1. Taxonomy (NCBI): domain Eukaryota; kingdom Metazoa; phylum Chordata; class Mammalia; order Diprotodontia; family Phalangeridae; genus Trichosurus; species Trichosurus vulpecula. The sequence continues at coordinate 25,695,558 of NC_050579.1, forward strand.
GGCCAGCTTGGTGATGCACTTTTTGTGTACGGTCCAAGATTTTTTCTTTATTAGATATACGGGATGCATCTTATACACACTTCCAAGTCAAGTTATGAGATTTGCTATGTTCTTCTGTCCTGTTGTCATCAACAAACGTCCCTGATGAGGACAGCATTAGAAGTGGCACCACAATTCTTTCCTTTGACCTACTGTGCGTTATCACAGAGAAGGTGCTTAATAAATGCTTATTGAATGATTTAGAGGCAGCATGATGTAGGGACGAGGCACTTGCAGCCTCATGTAGCCTCCTATGTCCTTGGGTGCGGCCCTTTGACGGAGTCCGAGTTTGACAGAACAAATCCTTTTATTAAGGGGATTTGTTCTGTGAAGTTTGGATTCAGTCAAAGAGCCGCACTTGAGGACCTAGAGGGCTACATGTGACATGTTCTGCACTCCTGGTATAGTAGAAAGAAATACCAGCTCTGGAACTAGAAATCCTGGGTTCAGATCTTACTTATGATGTTGGCAAGTCAGTTAACTTTTTTATGCCTCAGTTTCTCATCTATTAAAAGACACCCCTAAAGTCCCCTCCTAGGACTAGGAGCCTGTGATTCAAAATGACTTAACTCCCCTAGAGCTGTTTCCTGTTGAATGTTGTTGGACTCACTAGGTGGTTCTTGATGGTCCTTTCCAGTTCTATATCTCTTTGTCATCCTGTGATGTTCTCCCAGCTTTGGGGGACTGCCTCAGGAAAAAAGAGGGTATCTTTTATGCATGCGTGGAGCAGGAAGGGAGTTGAAGAACCCATCTTCGTGGGAAGTCTGAATGTTGTTTCTTTGGTCATGACGATGCCTAGAATCAGAAATGTGTTTTCTGAGGTGATTATTACATAGGTCTGTCTCATTAGGCAGGGATTTGGGAAACTGACAGAAAATCATGGTTTGGCCAAACCACCTTGACCTCTGCTTCCAGCGTCGAGGCCCTAGATGACCACTTACTTTTTTTCTGGTGCCCTTGATTGAAAATACACTTCTTAGTCATTAGCTCCATCTGAATCAGATTGAATTGGTAGTTGGGATGCCCAGTGTTTAGGACTCAGGCAAGTGACCTCTATGGGTTTAATATCTTTATTTTGAAAACCAGGGGCACGGGTTAGAGAACTCCGAGGTTCCTCCAAGCTTGGAATATGTTCCTACGGTCCTATGTCTGTGAAATCTGCCTTAGTCACTTATCCTAATCGTGGCACTGCCTTAAATACTACTGACGCTGCACATCAAGTCCGCTTATCTATATCATAGGGCTACAAGTACTGAGAAGCTGGACATCCTTTACTTGATATTTTTGCAAGGTTTAATGAAAAAAATAAAGAAGTCCCCTCCCCCCAAATCACCAGGTAGTTATAGTCTCCTGCATTTTAAACACTTCTAAATATTGTTCATTAATATTAGTTGTGAGGATTTAAAACTCAGGGTAAAGCTGACCTTCAACCATCCTTCTGGGGGGGGGGTGGTGGTAAGGATAATCCCTGGGCTTCTCTGAACATCAGTTTCCTCCTCTACAAAAGGAAAACATTTGGCTAGATAGTCTTTAAGATTCCCTTTAAATTAAAATACTTTCTGAAATCCAGTGATAATCCAGGTATAGCCAGTAGTTTGCATTTCTGTCCACACTTGATTTTTTTAAAGCATGGGAGAGTGATAAAAAAGGAGTAAAATGAATTAATTTGGAAACTCTTCCCTTTTGTCATTGTCCCCTGATCTCCAATCCCGTGTTTCCAGACGCCTCTTGGGACTTCAATGTGTTTACAGAATTGAATAAATCCTCCTTGTTGGATTGATTCGGCCACCTCCAACAAGTTGGGGGATTGGAGTTGCCTGGATTGTCCAAGAAGTGCTTTCTATTGTTGGAATTGGCCTGAAGGGAGCCGAGCTGCACAATGGAAATGCTACATAAAGACTGCTCAGTGTTTGGTGGGGCCTTATCTCAAGGTGGCAGAGAATTTTGTCAAGCCAGCCTCTGTCAGCTGCTGAGAGTTGGAACCAAAGACTGTGAGAGCTAGCTTTAGTGTCTGCGATATTGTGTTCTCAATAGAAGAGATGTGGGTCTAAAAGTCTTCTATTTAATGTGCTTTAGAGGTACGAGTGTCTTCCTTGGTGCTGGTGGAAGGCCAGTTTACTAAGAAAAACAGGGAAAAAGAAGGTAAATTGACTGGGAACAGTCACCACCGTGAACTGAAAACCTTCCAGTTTGGTGACATTAATGTTCATCATTTTGATTTCACTGTGATCGCTGGCGTTTGGTCCCACATTGGAGATGATGGCCTGATGAGTTTACTAATGCTGCTTGGTAGGAGAAATTATAATTATAAGTATTTTATCATAGCCTTTGTAACTTGCATAATACCTTTTTTTAAAAAAATAAACATATTTACATCAATCTTTTAACAATTAAATCTATAACCCAAAGGAGTTAAAGAAGGGATTGCTTTTCAAACATTATTTCGATTATCAGATTAATGTTAGGAGTTATCTCTATACAACTTGCATAGTGAGTAAAATACTATTCGGGAAAGAGAAGAAAAGTCGATTTTGATTGATGCAAGGTTTTTTTTTTTTCCTTAGTCTCAGTTATCCCTCTGTGGCCTTTCTCTCGTCCCCATCATCTTGAGCCAGATGTCCAGTCCTCAGCTGTGCACAAAGCCTGTGGACTTGCTGTTAAACATAGCAGGCCGACCATCCAGGGGATGTCAGCCAAATAGCTATTGAGCTGTGCTTTTGACTTTCAGGGACAAGAGCTTGAGGCATAGAAGGTCAAGGTTGTGGGACTGATGATCTGGCTGGGAGGGACCCTAAGCCATCAGCTGGTGCAACTCTCACACTTTTTTTTTTCAGGAGAGGGAACTGGAACTTGGGGATGTGAAATCATTTTCCCAAGGTCACCTGTGAAAGTGTCACAGGTGAGATTTGAACCCAGGTATTCTCACTTTCCACTTTACCACACAAAAAAGGAGAAATGTTCTATTCATATATGAGTGAACTCTTCTTTTCTGCCTAAACGTAAACACTGAGGGAGAATTGAAACTTAGAAGAGCAGAATATGGTCCAGAAGAACTCTTATGCCTTTTCACTAAAAGGATGAAATGTCCAAAATAGAAATCCTACCACGGGGTCAGAACCTGAATTCAGACCCCTGTCTCTTGTTGTGACCTTGGCCAAGTCTCTTGACCCATCTGGGCCTCAGTTTCTTTCTGTAAAATGAAAGGATGGAGCAGTCTAGGTGACTAAATCGATGATCCCCTAATGCTAGGATTTTGTTGATAATTTAATTCAGTTTTCTTTTTTTAAACAGGTGATTTAACTCAGGCATTCAGTGACTTGCCCAAGGTCAACAGAACCAGGTATAGCATTGTATAAGAGTGCCTTCATTAGATTCCCAGACTTCCCTCTTGCTCCCTGTGTGGCCTTGAATACATTACTCACCCTCAGAGGGAATGAGTGGTTTCACCAGTGAAATAAGGGGCTTGGATTGGATGACCTGGGATGTTCCTTCAACTCAAAATCTCTGATCCTGTGAATGGCACTGGTAGTACTGAGCTGGGAACAGAGCTCAGTCAATCAGTAAACATTTATTAAGGGCCTACTATACTCCAGGCACCATACCTGGAAGTCCTCAAGGCTTTTCATTCTACACTTGCAACTTTTATCTGCTAAGAAGGGGGCAGGGAGGAGAGTCCTACATATCTAGACCTCATGAATAAAATAATCTTTTTAAAGCTTTCACAAAGGGAGGTTTACTGAGAATATATAGCAAGAACGGAAGTTACAAAGCATTTCCCCCAGCACTTGGGGGCATAATTAGACAAGATAATCTTGAAGGCAGGTGATCTCATGGCCCTCTTGATTTAGTCCTATGCAACGCACACTTTGGAAGCTCCTCTGATGTCCCCTGTAGACAGTAGAGAAACAGTCCCTGCCTTCCAGGAATTCTCACTCAGTGAATGATAGAACCAGTACCCTGGTGATGGGCACCTCCGAAGAGCTCAATAAAAGCTTTTTCTACGCATTTATTCAAGGCAGATAAAGGGTGGTTTGTGGATGGGGAAAGCACCAGCTCAAACTTGGAGCGGGGACAAGATCATGGAGGAGGTGGTCCTTATGCACGGCCCTGATGCGGGGCATCTATCTTTTTTAAAATCGGTGGATGGTGTGCCCATTTATTTAATGCTCAGTTATGTGTGAGCTTCCAGAAATTTGCCATCCTCTGGGATTTGCCTAAAGCCAATGTTAAGGTTAAGTCGCAAACCGAGGTGGAGGTAAACTGTTGATTGAGGAGTCCTTTGCGGGGAGGGAGGGGAGAATGGGCCTGGAATTGCTACAGGCGCCTCGTTCCCATGGCATTGTCCAATGCTTTGTAAAAACAGGTGGTTATTATTATTATTATTATTATTATTATTATTGGTTTCATTTAGCCCCAACATTAAGTATTCAGAGAGCATCTTTCCTCCAAGGAGCTCAAAGGATTTTATATTTAATTATTTCATTACATCAAAGCCCTATATTTCATTGTTATGGGCCTGACACTTACAGCCTTGTGATTGACTCACTGAAAATATAACTAACGCAAAATCAAAACAAAAAGGCAGCCCGTCGGCGATGCGGCTTCATAAATAACGAGCTGCTTCCCAGACGGAGCCGTTTGCTAGGCTTTTATGCAGAATTTTAAGTCTCCCCCCCCCCACCAAAGAGGATATTCTGTGCCCTTGCCTTTAATTTGCAACGGAGAGGGGAACAGCGGGGTTGGTATCTCCCCCCCACCCCTCCCCAGAGCCTGTGGGTATTCCAGAAGCAATCTTGAAAGACTTGTCAGTGGATTTCTAGCGGTCTCCCAATGTAAAGATTAACATATAAAATTGTAAGGATGGGCTGTGTGGTTGGTGGGTAACACCAGGGTGACTTTCCCCCTTCTCGGGGTCCTCAGATGGAGATGCTGCTTTCTCTCCCAACGCCACTCCCTAGAAAGGACCCAGTGACTTTCAGAGATGTACTTGCCAGAGTCTGTCTTATGGTGGTGAAGGTTAAGTAAGCATTTTGAGCTATTCCTCCCTATTTCTAGCACTCCCCTTATAATGTCAGCTGATAAAGGATTATTGAAAAAGGCTTGGGAGGAGATAAAAAGCTTGCAGGTTGAGGGTGAACAATTGAAATTTTCTGTTCCCAGTGTAGTAAATTACCAATGGCAGATTTAGCGTTTGTTAATTATCAGAGCAAAGGACTAAAGATTGTTTTCTTTTGCCTAATTAATTACCTCATCTGGAGTGGAATGTTAATTCAGATAAATGATTATTTCTTAATACTGCCAAAGCTTTCCTGGGAGTCTCTTCCTGGAAAAGCCTGCCCTTAAGGTGGGACTGCCTGGGCCTTTTCAACATCCAAATCAGGCAGTCAGTCAACAAGAATTTAAGTGTTTGCCATGTGCCAGGCATTGTACTAAGGGCTGGGGGTAGAAGGAAAAGTAGAAGTGGGAGTTGGCATTCCAGTGGGAGACTCAGCACATGACTGTGTACAGACAAGATATTGACAAGATGTCCGTAGGGAGGACGAAAGGGTAATGATGCCAGCCAACCCAGCGCCCATTTCCAAATCTCTGGGTTCATACCAATGGCCTTCCATCTTGAAGGCATCTCAGTAACAACTTGAAAGTTGGTCTTTCCCCCTACTTAGAATTCTCTCTGGAACATCACCCTCATTCACTTCTAGCTTCCCTTTGGGATGTTCTGCAAGCATCATGCTAACAAAGCATAGACCATGGAACAGATTCCATTAAAAATTCATCTAAAGAACCAAGAGGGGGATTCATGTCCAGGCCCTGGGTACCAAGGGAGAAATGATAACCTACTCTCTAGTGACTACCATTCCTTCCCCTCCATGTTTAGTCACAATAGTACAAGGTAAAATCACACCATTGCTAACTATCAATGAGTGGGTTTGAAAATCTTGATAACCATCGTCATCAGTGTCTTGCCTCCTCCCTCCTCCCTCTCTCCCCTTTCTCTCTCCCCCTTCCTCTTTTTCTCCTTCCCCCTCCCTCCCTTCCTCCCTTCCTCCCCTCCCTCCCTTCCTTCCTCCCTTCTTTCCTTTCTTCCTTCCTCCCTCCCTCCCTCTCTTCCTTCCTCTTCTCTTGCTATTTGAAGCCTCCTAGGGTTGGGCTGTGGGTGGCCTCCCTTTTCTCAGCTTGTCCTGAGTTTGATACCTTGGTGTATGTTCCCTACATGAATGAACAGAGCAGGAGAAGTCAGCATATATTTTATGACATAATTTGTTCTCTCTGAACTTTTCTCAGACACTTTAGATTCTTCTCACATAGTACTGAATTTACCTTGGGCATTATGCTTAATGAACAGCCCCTCAAAACCAATGATCTTGTCTCTTGAAAAGGACATTAATTACCTGATGGATTCAAAGCTTTTGTTGCCTAAGCTGACTTAGTGGTTAGAACACTGGTCTTAGAGTCAGGAAGACCTGAGTTCAAATCCAGCCTCAGATGCTTACTAGCTGTGTGCTCACTTCATCTCAGTCTGCCTCAGTTTCTTTAACTGTAAATGGGGATATAACAGTCTGTACCTGGAACAGTTGTTATGAGGATCAAATGAGATGATATCTGTAAAATGCTTAGCACAGTGGTTGGCTCATAATAGCCACTTAATGAATGCTTTTTTTTTTTTAAAGAGGGGAAAAAAACATACCACACTTCCATATGGATATCTTGGGATCATTAGGTCATAGATTCAAAGCCAAGTGAGACCTTTTACATCTTCGAACCCAACTCCCTTGTTTTATTTATCACAAATCAAGTTCCAGAAACATGAACTGATTCACCCAAGGTGCCTTGGGTACTAAGTGACCAAGGTGGGATTTAAATGGAGGTCCTCTGACACCAAAACCAGGAATCTTTGCATTTCTCTGAGGCCTCAGCTTGGCACCCCTGTGATTGATTCTGGTCTCTCAAACTCCACCTCTGCAAGGGGAAAGTTTTGGGAAGTTTGACTGAGCTGGACATGCTGCCTTTTGGGGCAGAGTTATACAGAGTTTGTCTGTTGTCCAAGGATGTGCCTTGCTAAATTTAAGGAGCCTCACCGCCAAGCTAGATACGTCCTTTTCTTCATTTCTAGAGAGGTTGTGATGTGCCTGGGAGGAAATCCTGTGGAATCTATAAACAGGCTGCTCTTAAATAGTCTTGTGGATGCCAGGCACCGTGCTAGGTGTGGGGAGACACAAAAACAGAGAACGAAACAATCTCATGCCAGTGGAACGTGGATTCTGGAAGCACTGACTATTGTGTATTAATTGAATAGTTTTTACAAGTTTGTGTTTCTTGTTCCCACGCACTAGATGTCCTGTATTGACGTATGATGGTTGTTTTTGTCATTCTTTGATCATTTTTCAGTAATATCTGATTCTCCATGACCTCATTTGGAGTTTTCCACGCAGAGATATTGGACTGGTTTGCCGTTTCCTTCTCCAGCTCATTTGACAGATGAGGAAACTGAGGCAAAAAGGGTTAAATGACTTGCTTAGGGTCGCACAGCCAGCATGTGTCTGAGGTCAGATTTGAACTCAGATGAGTCTTCCTGACTTTAGGCTTGGCACTCTATCCACTGCACCCCCTAGCTGCCCATATGATGGCAGGGACCCAGGGGAATTTTTATGTCTTAATTTGTACTTGCATATAGTATATATGTAATAAATGAATGCTTGAATGAATATACCAGTGTTCATCAGTAGACGTGGCAAGTTTCAAGTCTTGACCTTTTCCTTCTTTTTGAGGCATGGAGAAGGAGCCTCCTTGTGATCTTTAGAGGCTTTGAACCTGAGAATTTTATTGCTAAAAGAGATCTAATAGTCATCCATAGGCTTCATTTTGAAAACAAAAAGACTGAGAGATAGAGATTTGTCTGCAAAATCATGTAACTAGTTTGTTATTTATGTTAATAGTTAATTTTTCATTTTTCATGGATGCTTAACAAATGCTTATTGATTTCTTTTGTCACATATTTGGAATTAAATTGTTACTTCAGATCTTTATTCAATTATTATTCATCTCTTGATCATAGAAACATAGCTATGATTCTCCATGTGGTTAATTTCTAAAATTGGCCTCAGTAATGAGCAGTTATGTAGGTTTTTTTCAAGCTTTTGGTTCTCAAGACTATGATGCTGTGACAGAAGAGCTAAGATGATGGATATTAGGAACATAGACTTAGAACAGGGATGGAGCTCAGAGGCCGTCTAATCCAAGCCTCTCCTCATTTTACGGACGAGGAAACTGAGGTCCAGAAAAATGAAGCGACTTGCCCAAAGTCACACACCAAGTCATTCTCAGACATAGGATTTGAATTCAGCTTCTCTCTCTGTCAATTCATTGTTCTTTCACGGATTGCTTTATTTTTAAAATGTGTGTGCATGTATATGTAAAATTATTGCCTAGTCATATTACAGTAGATGTGGAAGGATGCCCCTGAACTAACCCAGGTTATTTAAAATTTAAAAAAAGGCTATCAGGCACCAATAAATCAATGACTGTCTTGCTTTTCCTCGGTGACGGAATGAAGGTAGATTTTCTCTCTTCCTTTCTTTTCTCCCCCAGAAACCTAATCCAGCTCTGGTCACCCTTGAGATTTTTGCTGGGATCTTGGCTAGTGAAATATCCCTGTCTTTAAGGTGGATTAGACAGCCATTATGAATCATGATTTTTCTTCCTCCAAATGAGTTAGAAGCGTTCACTGGTGGATAAGGGACAGGCTGCTTCCTAATGACCCAGCCAGAGATGACAGGGACTCATCCAGCAGTGACATTGACCCTGAGCCCCATCCTGGCATCATTCTGTCTTTTATAAGTCCCTCCTTTTGGGGGCGCTCAATTCACAGGGAAATTAAAAGGCAGAGGGATTTCATCTGGGATTAGCTGAGGGGTAAAGGCTGCGGACAGGCGTGAAGCCAGTAGGACCACACTGATCTTTGTCTGTAAGAGTTAGGCCAGTTGACTCTCTTGGATGACTGAGCTTGGGAGGAGCAGTGTGGAGCACGATGTTGTTCACTGGGTAAGAATGTTGGTTATGGAATCAGAGAGATCTGAGTTCAAATCCTACTTCTGATGCCCTGTAGCCGTGTGACCCTCGTGACCCTTGGCTTTTCATTTCATCTTGAAGATGGCTATTGTGTCCCAGCCATGTTGCCTCCCCCAGGTTAGGCCTTCCTAGTTTATTGTGCTACATTATTTAGTGGCATGGCAGTGTCCAGCTCTGAGCTGTGTGTGCATGCATGTGTGTTGGCAGGCACGTCATGGCAAGGACCCTTTGCTGCCAGAATGAGCTCAAACAGAAATAAGAAGCAATAGAATGACATTAAGCCTTGAATCTTAAGGCCAGCTAGGTGTGCTGTGAATAGAGCACTAGACTTGGCATCAGGAAGACTAGTCTTTGTGAGTTCAAATCCAGCTTCAGACACTTACTAGCTGTGTGACCTTGGGAAAGTCACTTAGACCTCTTTGCCTGTCAAATGAGCTGGAGAAAGAAATGGCAAACTGCTTCAGTATCTCTGCCAAGAAAATGCCAAAGTGGGGTCTTGAAGAGTTGGACATGACTGAAATGACTGAACAGAAGACTTGAATCTTAGGAGGTAGGAGTCCAACCACGGCTCCTTGTCTTGTCTCACTTTCCTCAGCGACCCCTCCAGTACTTTGTATCTGCTGTGCATATGAGGGAAGAATTGAACTCAGGCCTTCTTGGTGCCAAGCTGAATGTCCTTAGCATTATACCATCCCATCTCCCAGTGATCTCTGGGAGATCTTGCCAGAGCCAGAAGAGCTTTTGAGACCTTGGGGTCATATTTATACTCTGATGAGGCATTGAAGGAATATTTTTATTCCGAGGCTTAGAAAAATGAACTCTTGAGTTTAGGAGATGACAATATCAGCCCAACGTGCCTTTCCCTTTTTATGAGTTGTCTCGTGGGGATAGATAAATTCATGGGATTAGTTTTTTCTTGGGGGTACACGGCAGGCAGGATGGTTCTCCTTTCTGTGTCATGGAGGCTTGCGATGCTGTTTTTCCTCCTTCTCTGCTTGCTTCAGCTCTGCGCCTGGGTGTGGTTCATTTCTCCTTAATTTGTCATCTGAAAGCAATTTTGTTCAATTAAAGATTGGAATTAAATTTCAGTTGTAGTGCTTCTGTTCAGAGGAAATGATGTATTAACGAACACACAGATGTCATCTTGCACCCATGCTGTTTGCAGAAGAAGGATTTCTCTTCCCCCCACCCCGCCACTTCTTTTTTCTCCAGAATACAAATTATAAAAATTGGCGACGTCAGCAAGAGCACCGTTTGCTCTTTAGTATACTAAGCAGAGACCCTCCCATGCCTTTGCAAAGCATCGGTCACTCTGTATTGGGGATGGGGGAAGAATCTCTGCCCTGTCTAAATAGACACCAGACAGCTCCTTGGTCCCATTTCAGAGGTGGCAGAACCTTGTACTGTTCAGTACACCCCATAATGTTATTTAGCTGGCACACTCTGCATGATTTGTGTTGCAAATCGGCTCTCAGTGCAGGCGGGTATTGGTCGACACAGAGCCGGGTGAATTAAGATTGTATTTGAGAGGGTTGGGAGAGGGAGGTGATACCGAGACTGGCATCCCACTCTTTGGAGAGACTCTGGCTTGTCTGTACATGCAGCGTGGGCCGCTTGGACTCTTCAGTATCTCGGAGGTCCCTGACAATGCAGAAGAAGCCCGTTGATTTACTCTCAGCTGGGTTTTTCCCCTTCTGAGGGGCAGAGAGAGTAGGACAGGAGTGAACCGAAGGTGTATGGGATATGCGGTGGATGATAGAAGGTGATGGGGACCTGGAGAGGCAGAGAATTGCATGGGAAGAATATGGGGTTTTAGGTATTTAGAAAAGCACCAGGGCATAGTATAGAGAAAGGTAGTGTCAGAACCAGGGAGATCTGAGTTCAAATGTTACATGCTTGTTACCCTAACACCTCAGTTTTGTTGTTCTTTGTTCATTTTTCAGTCATGTCTGACTCTCAGGGCCCCCATTTGGGGTTTTTTGGCAAAGAAATTGGAATGGGTTGCCGTGTCCTTTTCCAGCTCATTTTGCACGTGAGGAAACTGAGGCAAACAGTGTCAAGTGACTTGCCTAGGATCTCACAGCTAGAAAGTATCTGAGGACAGATTTGAACTCGGGCCCTCCTGATTCTAGGTCTGGTATTCTGTCTGCTGTCCCACACCAATATCTCTCATTTAGGGAGTCATAGTGTCTAAAAGACTGAACTTGGAGTCAGGAGGACCTGGGTTCAAGTTCTGCCACGTATTAGCTGTGTCACTAATAACCAATCCCTTAACCTTGCTCGGTTTCCCTTAAGACTCTAAGTTATAGAGACCTGCCTGTTTGCATCAGGGAAAGGTGATTCCACACTGGGAGTTACTGACCAGTTGGAAACATGGACCTGGACTGTCCCCTCTTTAATGACATCCTTCTCTTCCTGAGATTGAGCTTTTATAGTGAGGATGTCAATATGATAGGATAGGATTCACGTCTTGTGGTAGAAAGATTACACACCGCCTCGTCCAGGAAGCCTCTCTTGGTCTCTCCCCTGATCTTTGCCTTAGAAGCCACATAACCTTGCGGGCCTTTCAGAACAAGTTCTCTAAGGTTTCCTTTTATAGATATCAGGGTCATTTTCAGGCTCCTCCTTCAGACTAGCAGGAACCTGGGGCCGTGACACCTGGACCAGTGACCCGAACACTTCAGGAACTTATCCAGAATTTAAGAAACTGTGTTCATGATACTAGGGCACTTCTTTCCCTTTCTCCTTTAAAAAAATCATCTTACTTCCCTTTCCTTTCTCCCTGTTAAAATGAAGTGTCTCTGTTTTTTTGGTTAAAAGTTGTGTGCTCTTAGTAATGAATTTCCTTGTGGAACTGATGGTCGGGCCCAGCGTTGGCCCATTTTAGGATTATACAATGCCTTCCAAGCTGGGTCCCTGATGTAAGGAGCTTGGACAGGTGTCAGAGAGAGTCCACTTATTATTCTGAGGTCAGGGGATGTTGAATGTTGCTATTGGCCTATGTCTGCAGGCAGAATGGATGGTGGGCCACACCTGCTGATTCCAGACCTCCAGCTCTGCTTTCTCTCACTCACTCTTTCCTTCTCTCATCTTCTGTCCTTTTGTGCCTTTTCCCATCCCTCTCTCTTCCTCCCTCTCTCTCCCCCTCCTTCCTTCCTCTTTTCTCTCTTTCTTCCCTCTTCCCCCCTCTCTCCTTCCCTCTTTTCTTCCTCCCTCTCTCTCTCTCCTATTCCCTCCCCCCCACTCCTTTCTTCCCTCCCATCCTCCCTTGAGAGAGGCTTGGTGTCTGAGAATAAACCAGTTGGTCCTAGCCATCGAGTGGTCCAACAGGACCCTCTCTCGTCCCTGGTAGCTGGGAGACACGTTGACGGCCGGCTCAATGCGCCCATTCATCCCTTGATGAAATGAACAGAATGGACGCTGTTAGGAAATTGAAGCTGTTTTTCCCCAGAGCCAAAGACACTTAGAAACTCCTGGTGCTTGGAAGACTTCCAGCATTTGCTGAGTCTGTAGGCCTTTCTCTTCCTTTCATGAGGGCTGCGGCTTTGGCCTGGGGAAGATAGGCGTGTCCTGGTACTTCTAAATAAGAAATAATAACAAAGATGCCCGGAGCCAGGCTCGGATACTGGGGAGAGCGATGGATTTGGAGACAGAAAGGCTTGGGTTCGAGTTACGTCTCCCACATTACTGGGGGCTGTTGCTGTGTGCCTCAGTTCTTTAACCTGTAAGATCGCCAACATAGTACCTGTAATGCTCACCTTTCAGGGTGAATGAAATAATGTCCCTCAGCCCCTTTGCAAACCTTATTATTTTCATGATAATCTATCATTTCTCTCATATTATTTAAATGGGAGGACAAGTGTTTATTCTATCATTTATTCTGTTTTTTATAGTTGGGTAAACGGAGGCTCTAAGGTCGTCTTCGGGGGTCCCTCTCCCAGCTTCCATGGCATAACTCTGGTGGACTAGAGCTACCAATCTCCTTCCCGTATGAATTGGACTTCTGCTCAATTTCTCTGGTTGGAAAGCTTTTCATTCCTTGTAGTTTGGACATTATGAGTCCTTATGTGACGGCTTTTAATAAACCATTTATGGATAAATCTTGGTATCGGTCTTATTCTCACTGGTTTTTTTCCTCATTCATTTCATGACGTTTTTATAGGAACACTCCAACAATTCAACTATCCCTGATGTATTGATATATCTGTATCCTTGTTATAGATCTTATGTTTGATGCTCACTAAATTTTGTACCAGTTTAGATAAAACGGTTACTTTTTGGGGGGATAGGTAATGGACTATCATGACATTTCCTACCCAAAGAACTCTGGAGACCTGTTGGTAACAAGATTTAACAAATTAAACAGAGAACTGGGCTTAGGGGGTCTGGAAGACCTGGGTTCAGATCCCGCATCAGATGCTTTTGAGCTGTAACCTTGGTCAGATCCACTTGACCCCTTTCGGCCTTCGTTTCCTCATCTGTAAAATGAGGGGGTGACCTCTGAAGTCCCTCCAGCTCTGAATCTATGGTCCTGCGATCCCACAAATTCTTTCCTGTTGGAATTGAAGCAACTGTTTGATGGGAGGATTAAATAAATGCATGCGAGTCTCTTTCTCTTCACATAGAGGAAAGCTTTTTTTTTCATTTTCCCTTTAACACAAAAAAGGAAAAGTGTCAGGTTGTTAGCTCCCAAACTCAGAAAGAATAGTCGGAGTGGAGATGTGTCTGAGGAGAGAATCTCGTTCCGTCACCCTGTGCTACTCAGTGAATAGAATCTCTGATTCAGTGGCCGTGGGAAGCATTGAAATGGAAGGTCTGAGTCAGAGAATGCAGAATATGAACCCACATAGTTGCCTTAGAAATTACACCGTGAAAATAAATGTTGTCCACCCCTGTTAATTCAAGTTGAAAATTCCCAGAATTTCAGAATTGGAAGGAACTTTGGAGGTCGTTCAGACCTTCCTGGCTTCCTTTATGTCTCAACGAAAACCCCACCTTCTGTAGGAAGCCTTCTCCATCCCTTCTTAATTGCAGTGCTTCCCCTCTGTTAATTATTTCCTATTTATTCTATGAGGCAGTTAGGTGCATAGAGTACCTGACCAGGAGTCGGGGGATCTGAGTGTGAATCCAGCTTTAGCCACGCAACTAGCTGTATGACCCTGGGCAAGTCACTTAGCCGTATTTGCCTCAGTTTCCTCACTTGTCAAGTGAGGTGGAGAAGAAAATGGCAAACCACTCTAGTGTCATTACCAAGAAAACACCAAATGGGGTCATGAAGAGTCAGATACAACTGAAACAACTGAACAGATTTTTCTTGCATATAGCTTGGTTTGTATAGATTTAGTTGCCTAGTGTCTTTCCCACTAGACTGGCCTAAAAGGGCCAGGGTCTTCCATTGCATCCTGGGGTCATCTCCAGTCCATCTCCATATCTGGTCACTGGACCCAGATGGCTCTGGAGGACAAAGTGAGGCTGGTGACTTTGTACAGCCCTCCCTCACTCAAATCAAAGTCAACTGCAAGTCATGTCATAACCTCCCCGATGTCAGGGTCCTCTTCGAAAATGAAGGACAAACAAAAAATCTGTAAACTCCTGGAGGGCAGGGACTGTCTTTTGCCTTTTGTTGTATCCCCATAGTTTAATGTGCCTGGTACATTGTAGGTGCTTAATACATGTTTATTGATTGACTTGTGCGTGACCAAGACTCCCTCCTTACAACATCCCTGTCAGGTGGTCAGAGAACCACTTACATCCACTTGACACCAAGACAGTTTATCTTTGCTTTTGTTGCTATGTTGCTTTCATCTCCACATATTTCCTTCCCCCTCCGTTAACCAGAGAGTGTTCCTTGTAACAAAAAATTAAAAAAAAAATAAAGAGAAAAAAGCAGCCCAACAGAAATCATAGGCACATCCATAGAGTCTGACGGTCTGTGCAGTCCCCCACTTATTTAAGGAAGAGCCCGGGGTGCTCGCTGCCTTACGTTTTTGCTTTGGACAATCTTATTCATGGTGCTTGTGCAGTTTTCGGTTTGTCTTGTTTTCCTTGGTAGTTCCATTTCCATTTTTGTAACTGTGGCGTTTTGTTTTCTTGGTTCTACTTCATAGGATCCCTTCCCTGCTTCTATGAATTCTTCATTTCTTTCATCTTTTATGGCATAATAGTAATTCAGTCCCACTACATGCCACAGTTGGCCTCTTTTCTCTCTCTAATCCTGAGAGGCAGGCTAGTGAGATTCCCTTCATTTCACAAATAAGGACCCGTCAGAAGGACGGTGGCTTTAGGGTTCCATGGTCTGTGACTTAGTCACTGTACATCTCTTTCATTTTTTAATAGCTACAGATCCAGTTCAGGGTTAGGACCAAAGAGGGTCCTTCTGCTGAGTAACTGAAATCACCCTTTTCAGTGTCAGGCATGAGGTTTGCCTTGAAAAGGGTTTTGTTGCTCAGTTTCCTAGATTCAGTGCTTCTCTTTTCTGTTCTTTTTCTAAAGAGAAAGGTCCTTTGCCCTCGGTCGGTGTGGAAAAGATCTGCTGATCATTCCACGGCCCACGTGTGGTTAGGTGAGAGCTTGGAAGCAATGCCTTTCCTTGAAATAACGCCACTAAAGTGGATGTCACTGGCTATACTTTAAACATGGGATGTTATGTGGTACATGACAGTAGAGGGCTGGGGGAAGGAAATCCAGGTACAAAAGACTGATAAGCCATTGACTGAATCATAGGACCTCATTGAGGAAGAATCCCTGGCCATATCTTAGGATCTCTCCAGTGGCACGCACATCACCTTGGAAACAGCTGTTGACAGCTTTTTTTCCAATCAGAGGAGGCAGTACAATATACATCCCGTGAGGACAGGGTCACTTGTTCATTTTATCTTATCCTTATCAGTTATCACAGTCATAAATTCTCATTGGTTTGGATTGGAGGGCTGAGATTTCCACTCTCCATCTTTGGTCATATCTTGGGAGGGGAATGAAGAGTCCTGGGATTCAAACCCTGGAGTTTCTGGGAAATACGTAATGTACCCACATCCATCCGACCTTCTGGAAATGCGGTCCAAAGTTGACAGTTTTGGGTTGGTAATATTATCTGGGCATATTAAGGACAAGAAATTGTTATTATTTCTGGTGGAATAGAAAGGAGGGCTTGCATCCATGTTCATTTTCCTCCCATTCCTTTCCCTAAGCTTTGTTTCTTGGTATGTAGCTATAGAGCTGCTAGAACCAGAAAAAGGTGATGGAGATTACCATAAGGCAAATTTTAGCTCCTGTAGATGTCATGAAAAAAATTCCTTCAATATTAGAGATTATAAACTTTGATGTATATATTATCGCAGGGGGACGGCAGGACAATTGGCGTTAAGTGACTTGCCCAAGGTAAGTTTGTCAAGTGTCTGAGGCTGAATTTGAACTCAGGTTCTCCTGACTCCAGGGCCGGTGTTCTACTCACTGTGCCACCTAGCTGCCCCTTCTGTATATATTTTTTAAAGTTTAATTATTGCTCTTTCTTTAAATGTCACCATCCTTCCCTTCCCTTTGCTCAAACACAGAGCCCTTCCTTGTAATCAATAGATTTTGTCAAGTCAAACATATACACAGATTGGAAGTGCATGCATGTGAGAATGATGATTTGAGGGTGTTGGTAGCTATCACGAAAACAAACCAATGAAAAAAATTCAGAACAAAAACCAAGAACCCCAGAGTTCCAAAAGGAAAGTCCTCCATCTGAATTGTGATCATGTCTCCAGTCTTCTTTGTTTGTTGCATCAATGAATTCCTCTCCTAAAGGAGGCATCAACCATGCTAAGATACTGGAACATAGGAAGTCAACTGTGGAACCATTTAAAATTTTGCTTATCTCTATTGCAGAATACTATTATAGGGAACTCCCCGGGTAAGCAAACTCCCTCTCTCAATGAAAGCGTGGGTGGTAGTCCAACTGCGGGTGGAAAATTTGTGGCCATCTAGGTCCTCAAGTGATATCCAAACTTCACAGAACAAATCCCCTTAATGAAAGGATTTGTTCTGTAAAACTTGGACTCAGTCAAAAAGCTGCACCAAGTTGAACTCCAACCCCTTTGTTTTATAGATGAATAAATTAAGCACTCTGGAGTTTACATGGAGGCAGGATTTGAATCTAGTTCCCCTGACTCCAGAGATAAGAGAAAATGTCTTTATTGTTACTGTGATGATATGATTGGTTAGCATCTCTATGCATTTGCTTCGCTGAATTTGATTTGGGGTCCATGGGTAATCTTAAAAAAAAAGCAGCAGAAACCATAATACTCATTAGCATTTATGTTTTTTAATTTTCATAATACTTTGCATATATGCACTAATTTGATCTGATATCAGTAGTAATAGAGAGGTTGCGTGATGTGCTCATACCTATGTGGGAAGTTACCAAGATGGGATTCCAACTCGGTGTCTTCCTGACTCTTTGGTCCCAGGCTCTCACCAGAACGCTGCCTGGCTGCCTTGACCTTTCCAGGAATGACTTCTCTGTCTTCCGTTTTTGCAGGCGGTTTTTTGAACTCAGACAAAGGACTTGTTAAGTCAGATTCACCACCTCAATACAAAAAGCTGTTCCATCCAAGGCCTGTCTTTTAGCATACGTGCAGATGTTTCTCTGCTTTTTGCCACCTGTCCCTTTGATAAGCTTTCCTTCAATGGCCGTATCTAAGTTCTTGACCAAAAACAACGTCTGACAGAACAAGGCTAGGGACAGAAGTCTACCATATTCCTTGGAAGGACCTCCTCTAGGTACATCTGACAACCTACCACCTAGGGATAGGGAAATTGGGAATGAACTCTGAACACAATTCAGATAAGGCATTCACTGTAGCTTCATCATGGCGATTTCCTGTTTCTTATGTATACCGTGTGGGCTCTGGAGTAACTTCAACTCCTGAAGTCTATTAATTCGGCTATATCCTGACTCCTTGCCAGCTTTGGGATCTCTATTGACACTCTACCATTGATTTTCTTGTTTCTTTGATCCTTCCCAATATTGGCTATAAGTCAAAAGCTTAGATTGGCATCCTCCCCGCACCCCCCCCCCCGCTTTTGGGAGACTGGAGTCTCCCAGATTCTTGGGGATTTATTGGAGGAAAAGATATAAGAAACCAGCTTGTGATAGCAGTGACTTATGCAGGTAGTTTAGCTGGGGAGAATCTGTGTGTGGGTGATTCATGGATTAATTTATATGTGATTTACATGGAGATTACAAGGAATTAATTTATCCTGGCTCCATGGAGAGGCGCTTTCGTATTCATGGGGGAAAAGTTGTCTCTTTTGGGTGGCATCTTCATTTCTTCTCGATTATGTTTTGGTAAGTACTGATGTTTCTTGCCTTGGAGGCTAACAGTCAGGTTTCTGGTTATCTAAGAACAATCATGTGACTGCTTAAAAGTTTTTTTTGAGGGGGAGATTTATTATCCTGGACTGTTGGTTCCATTTTTGTGGACAGGTTGTCTAATGATGACGGCACATACCTCTCAGCACGATGTAAACAACTTGATGGATGGCCTCTGCTTTATGTGGAGAAAATATTGGGAACTTTCTCTTTATTTGTGAATCATCCGAGGCGACTCTGAACAGGTGGCCTGGTTCAGTCATGTAGGTATATCATCATTACCTTACGTCGGGGATGCAGACTTTCAGCCAGTATGGCTATCCAGAGATGCATCTTTTGTTAAAGGATGAAGATGGAGATCTCTCTGCTCCAGGCTGTTGCTCTTCCTTTTTCTCTCCTTACCAGTCTGTGGTCTACTCACTTGCCCATTTCAAGCCACCTGCCCAAAACGTCTTTCCTAGACAGATACTACATCTTTGTTCGGAAAGTCTCCCAGCCTTCTAGCTTCCACCCAGAAGTCCACATTCCTGCACTTGGCATCGGATCAGTCAACAGTTGTCTGCCAACCTAGTCAGGATGGCAGGCACAATGCATATGGTGGTAGACTTGGAACTAGGGGAGTTAGATTCAAATCCCAACTCCATCACTTACTGTATGACCTTGGCCCAACACATGACCCTTCCTCCATGACCTTGACCTCTTCATGGTTTAAAAGCCAAGTCATATGCTACCTCATTTCCTTATCGCTAACATTCTTCTTCAGACTTATTCTTCCTCCTTCCCACTCCCTTACAAGTATTTATTTAAAGCCTACTACGGCATGTACCAGGCTCTGGGCATACAAAAACCAAACCAGAAACCTCCGGGTGCCTCCAGATTGAGATGATGCTGTGGGACTGCCTGTCTAGATGGTGGTGTCTATTTGAGACTTATCATCCCTCTCTGGACCCCAGTTCCCTCATCCATACTGTGTTGGGGGATGAGGGGTGGGCTGGACAGCTCCTTCCACCTCTACAGTTCTGATGCCCCCTCTCACCTGAACAGTGAGGTTGAATGAGGGCCGTGGTCTGTTTTTCTCTGAGCGTGTGAGTCCTATTGCAGCCTCCCTGGCCTGCCCACTTTTTGGTTCAGCCTTCCCTTCAAATCCCAGGTGTTTTATTAAAAGAAGTCTGCGGGTGAGATCACACAGTACTCAGAGTGTTTGGATGGCTGCTAATTAGCCTGGGACTTGTTACCAAGAGGTCCAACACCACTCTGAAGCCTGCATCGTGTTGTTAATGCCAATAGCCGATCCCATGACACTTACTTTAAATGAGGTCTGTTCCTCATGGCTTAACCATTTATGTATTTACCAAACACTCGGGTTTGGTTTGTCTGAATACTTTCTGCTCTTTTTTTCTCAAGTTTGTAACAAATTGTTTCTTGGCAATTGGGTAAGTATTCAGTGAGCTAGTTAATCGAGGAAATATTTCTTGAACAAAAGGCCTCAGTGTAGGCCATGTGGGCATTAGAAACAATGGGGTGTATGATATAGCCCCTGCATTTAAATAATTCCACTGTATTTGGTGAAACCAAGCAGTATATGTGAAAAAGCAAGTAGAAAAACAAGGCAGTATTTTTCATGTGAAGCAGCCTTACTTACCTAGAAATCTGGGCTCTTTATCTAAAGGCAGGAAGGCCTGGGTTCAAGGCTATCTGATACATTCTGGCTGTGTGACCCTGGGAAATTAACTTCACTTCTTATTATCTCAGGCAGTCCTTAGAGATTCTTAAATTTTAGACCAGGCGGGCCTCGGTCCTTGCAGAAGGGGTTTCCTCACTGATGAATGGTGCAGCAGGTCCCGTGCACAAATGTGTCACCATAGTTGAAAGAGGGTCAGACGTGGAGTTGGGAGACACCTGGACCCATGTCCCACCTCCAGCATCTTCCAGTGTCATTTTCATGAGCAAGCCAATCAATTCCTGTGAGATTCCATTGATTTAACTTTTAAATGGGAATACTATGCTTTCTTTTGAC
This sequence comes from Trichosurus vulpecula, assembly GCF_011100635.1. Classification (NCBI taxonomy): domain Eukaryota; kingdom Metazoa; phylum Chordata; class Mammalia; order Diprotodontia; family Phalangeridae; genus Trichosurus; species Trichosurus vulpecula. Next base: position 25,716,035 of record NC_050579.1, read on the forward strand.
TTTGGAGGTGCAGCGTGTTCTCCTGGTTGCTTAAACTTGTTTTGCCTCTCCTACACTGCCTCCTCCTCCTGTTCTGACTCCTTAAAAGTGAACACCCCACGGGTCCATCTCTTCCTCTCTGCCGTGGATGCTCCCTGCTTAATGCTTTGCTTCCTTATGTGGCTTCACACTCACCGCTTCAGAGATGAATCAAAAGTCAACAGGCATCATTCCTGACCTTCGTCATCATCTCTTGGCCTGCACCCCCAGTTTGGTGCAGGACCGCTGGAGGCAGTCTGGTCCACTGGCAGGTCCCTACCTTTGGAGTCAGAGGATGTGAGTTCGAATTCTCACTCTGCCACTTGCTACCTGGGTGATCCGGGGCAACTCACTTTACCACTTTACCCTTAGATTCTTCATCTGTAAAATGAGTGGGTTGGATTGGATCAGCTCCAAATTCCCTTGAAGTTCTAAATCTATTATCCCCGTACCCCATGTCAAAAAGCAAGCACATTTTCTTCTCCTCCGGATCTGTCCATAATTTCTGTCTGGTCTCTCTTTCTTCATTACTTCTGAGATATCTTTGATTCTGCCCTCTCCTTTGTTTCTCACATCTGATCATTGACCAGGTCCTCTTCTCACATCTTTTCAGTGTCGATTGACCCCGTTCGTCTTTCTAGTGTCATCTTCTCTACCCAAGAATAGACCCTCATTGCCCTTCGCCTGGATTATTTTAATCGGCTTTTCTTAAAAGGCTTTCGATCTTTACTTTCTCACCCCTCCAATCCATCTTACACAAAGCAGCTTCAGTTCTCTTTCTTCTATGGAGATATGGCCTCCTAAGAATCCTTGGTGCTTCACCCTGGTTCACCTCAAGTTCAAATTCCTTTGCCTGACTTCTGAGGCTCTTCAAAACATGGCACCATTCAGCCTTTTCATCCTTAGTTCCTGTTACTGTGCTAAACACAGTCTCTTTTTGTCCACTCGTTTCAGTTGTGTCTGACTCTCTGTGACCCCATTTGGAGTCTTCTTGGCAAAGATACTGGAGTGGTTTGCCAGCTCCTTTAACAGATGAGGAAACTGAGGCAAACAGAGTGAAGTGACGTGCCTCATGTCACACAGCTCGTAAGAGTATGAGGACAGATGTGAACTCAGCAAGATGAGTCTTCCTGATGCCAGGGCTAGAGCTCTATCCACTGTACCACCTAGCTGCCCCAAACACAGTCTGCTGTCCAGTAAAACTGGATAGCGCTTCTCCGCCCAAAGGCACTGTTTTGTTTTGCCTTTGGCTTTTATGATTCCTTATACCCGAAAAATCCCAACTTCTTTTCATATTCTGTCGAATTATTTTCTGTAATTTCAAGGCCAACTCAGAGATCACCTTCTGCCTGCCCTGAAAAAGCTCGTATTCTAATGGGGAAGACAACAACTGTGTAGACACAAGATCCACGTGGAGCATTTTGGATGGTAGTCACAGAAGGAAGGCACTAACAGTTGTGGGGTCAGAGGGAGAACCCCTAAAGGCCTCCTGCAGAAGGGGGAGTATGCACTGAGTCTGGGAACAGGCAGGGAAGGGAGATTCAACATGGTGGCACCAACGTCACCCATTGTCAGCTCCTTGAGAGATTGTTTTCCCTTCTGAATTTTTTCCTTTCTGAACTTTGGATCTTGCACCAACACAATACTCTGTTCCCAGAGTACAGCTAAGAGGGACCATGGATAGTGTTGGAACCAGAGTCAAGAAGACTCTGCTTCAAATTCTGCCTTGGGTGCTTACTAGCTGTGTGACCTAAGGCAATTCATTTTGCCCATCTGCCTCAGTTTCCCCATCTGTAAAATTAACATAATAACAATTGTGAGGATAAAATGAGATATTTATAGAGTACTTTTTGAACCTTAAAGCGCTAAAAATGCTTATTGTTATCATCATCATCATCATCATCATGGTCTCATCATCACCATTATCACAGCAATGTTTTTATTGGGAAAAACACAAAACAATGTGAAGAAAAAACTAAATTAAATTCTACACTTTTTCTGCTCTGAGGTAACTACAATCCATATAGAATCATCACTGTGTTTCACGTGGTCATGAAAGATTGCTGATGGCGGTGTGCAGGGAGGGAGACTGGCGAGCTGTTTGCTTTTAAGTTAATCAAAGGCAACAGTGCCCTTTCTAATTGCTCATTGTACATTCCCAAGTACTCCATTGGCACCCAGTGAGTTGGATCAGCCCAGACAATATACAATCTAGAGACTTCGATTGACGTTCTGTTCAGTGGTTTTCTGTTAACTCTCTGGGTCAGCTCCTGGATGTTCTCATTCCATTCTCTCTCTGTCTGTCTTTCTGTATCTTTCTAACAAGGTAAATTTTCAAAAACAGATCAGAGCCTTCGGTGTATGTGACTTTAATCCACAAGGCGAGCACTTTCTGAGTTAGTTGGCCAAGCTGTGGCCGAGGAAAGCTGATGGGGGCTCATGGGCCCTTGTACCAGTCTTCCCTGCAGGCAGCTCTCAGACCAAATTTAGTATTTATTCTGATTACAGCAGCCCACAAGCCCTTCTCATGAAGTGGGCAACAAGATGTTCGTTCCCTCAGACAGGATGGAGCTTTTAATTGAATTCAAATCACATCTCTCATCCTGTGAACTCTGCAAAGTGGTACATTTTTAACTAGGAAAAGCATCCATTATTTATTAGCCGTGCTACTAATTTATCCTGGCCGTACGGCTGAGAGCTCAGCTCTCCTGCCTGTGCCGCTCGGTGATCTCATGCCATTGTGTTCCAGCGCGAGGCCAATTGCTTTTAGAGCTTTTCATTCTGTTTTCAGGGAGCTACTTCCTCCTGCTCTCTTCCTAATATGTATTAAAATATTTACTCATATCCGCTGTACTGGGCTGCTAATGAGAGAGGGGCTAGGAAGACGGGAAGCTTATCATGGGAGCCCTTGTACCCCTGTGCCCTTTAGCTCAAACAGGGGTTGGTAGCTGAAGGCAGTGATAGAGCGGGTGCCTTAGCAACCTTTCCAGTCTGGAAAATGAAACAGGCAGCTGTTAATGCTGTATTTTGGGGATGATAATTCCCAGTAATTATACGGCGCTCTCCAGTTTACATAACAATTTTCCACCTCCAGGTGGGAGGCAGATAAAGCAAGCCTGGTTTCCCCCATTTCTCAGAGAAAGATGACTGAGACGTAGCATCTGATCTGCCCGCAGTTATCCCTTACCTTCTTTGGCTGTTGATTGGCACTTTATTATAGTTGTCGTTTGTCTTTCGCTCTCGAAGAGGACCAATGGCGTCATGAGGGTGATGTCTTGGTTTGTGCGTGAAGCGGATTTAAGTGGATTCAAGTCGAACAGTCATAGAAGGTGAAAGTTGAAAGAGATCTCAGTAGCCATCTGTAGTTCAATCCATATGCAGGTCAAGTTAATATGCATTTATTAAGTGCCTACTGTGTGCAGGCACTGTGCTAAGGAATTCCCAAATGGTCATGTATCCTTTGACTGAAGATCTCCAAGAAGGGAGGAAGCCACCACTTCTTGCATCAAAGTTGGAGATTTATTTTGAAGTCCTTTAGTGAATTATGTCAAGGGTACAGGATATAGGAGGAATCGTTCCTTGCTACCCATAATTCCTTTCTGCCCACTCTCATCTACCTGCATTCTATCCACTCTTCCAATGCCAGCCTTAAATTTCACCTCTTCTGTTTTCATGCTCCAAATCATTATGCTTTGCTGTGTTCTATTCCCATGATGAATTTGTTTCTCACTTATCTGGCACATAACCATGAATTCCTTCTTGACACCGTCCAGGTCTTTGCCCCTTTATTTTGCATTTCATGTGCTACTTGGCCCCCAAACCATCAGCTTGAACGAAAAAGTATTTATTGCGGGCTTATTCCATGGCAAGCTGTGTATTAAGCCTCAGGGATATAAATAGAAAAGGCTGGACAGCCCCTGCTTTCAGGGAGATCATGTTGTAATCGGGAGAAATACTGTTAACAAAGGGGTCATTTGCAGGGCAGTTGGCAGCCCTAAGAGTCGGCCAGTGGGACCCAGGGCAAGACCCAAAGGTACCCGGCTTCTAGAGGACAAGGGCTTAGAGATGGAAGTTTTCTTAGGATCTAGTTTGACTCCATCTTCTGCAGAAAAGGAAGCTGAGACCCCAAATGGGGAAGTGGCTTGCCCAGTGTTCTGTCAGCAGTCAGTAGAAGTGTTTCGATTTGAACCTAGGTCCTTTGCCTGCAGATTCAGCTCTTTTTCTGTCTCATACCCAGCAGCCCATCTGGCAGCCCAGTAGAGGGTATGGTAGCGCTTTGTGTGTGCTAGGAGTGTGATTAACGCTTCTTTCAGGGCTTGTGTGTTTGGGGGGAACACTGAAGCCCTTCAGGATGAACAAGAAGTGTTCTGTCCAGAGAGACCCAGGGATAATTGGAGAGATGAATTAGGTGGGGTTTAGTTTGGGCCCAGACTCAAGCCTTGGTAAAGCTGAGACTTTTCTTTTAAAAACATTTTCTTTTTCCATTTTAAAGTTTTGAGAGGTGCCGTTATGTCCCAGCAGCCTTCAGGCTTGTGTGTGTTTGTCTGCATGGACTGTTCTCATAGGGAGAGTAAGAGACAGAGATGGATTGAGACATAGAGAGGGAGACGGAGAGATTAAGAGAGAGAGAGAGAGAGAGAGAGAGAGAGAGAGAGAGAGAGAGAGAGAGAGAGAGGCAGAGAGTGAAACAGATAGGGAGAGAAGGAGAATGAGATAGATATGGAGAGAAAGACAGAATGTGAAAGGGGAGGAAGGGGGACAGAGACAGACACTGAGACAGAGAGGTCCCTACCCTGTATATACACAGATGAGGGGGGAGAGGGAAGGATAGAGAGGAAGATAAATAGGTGGAGAGAGAGAGAAGGAGAGAGAGAGGGGAGCACAGGCCACACACACACACACACACACACACACACACACACACACACACGACTGTGGATCTAGAATTACTTCTATCATTCAGCAACCATTCCCCTCCTCAGACATCCCAGCAGCAGCAGCAGCATCGCGGAGGCCCCAACATTTGTACTGGCTGTACAGCTGAGAACCACTTAGGGTGTTCTTGTACCCGTGCATTAGATTATGGCTAAGCAGCTTATGGACATAAAAACACATTAGAACTTTACAGCACTCTATAAATTATAGTTTTTGCCGTGCTCGCCGCCACAATGTGAGGTAATTACATTCATTAATCTACTACTAAGAACACATAAAGTTGCCTCCCAAACGGTCTTGTAGATGCCAGCACTCAGCTGGGAAAGGAGAGAGATATTCTTCCCTCCCCTTCTCCCCTTCCCTGCCTGTGTCTTGACTGGGATTTTTTGATGCCATACCAAGCAAGATGTTTGAGAATCCAGATTAGAAAACCATTTCTCTCAAAGCATTAGGCTTTGCCCTGGAAATCTCTTGGTTGGCGTTTATGTTTTCACAGATGAGTGCTTATAAAATCCACAGACTACATTTAAAAATTTTCTTAAATGGATAGGAGTCTATTTTGAACAAATGTCTAGGTTACTGGGGGCAAAACCCCCGCAAACCCAGGAGCAAAAGCTATTGAATATTTGTATTCCTCCAGCACCATTTTGAATGGAGTTGTGATATTGTTGATTTTGGACATTGGAAAGGCAGTGAAATCATTATTCCATTTATTTCCATAGATTTCAGAGCTGGAAGTGACTTTAGGGGAAGATAATTTCTTCCAGTCTTAGATGAAGTGATGTGTTCCAAGTCCCACGTAGTGTATATGGCTCAGCTGAGATCCATAGCTGCAGCTTCTGAATTCAGATCTAGTGACTTTTTTTGACAGTATCCATTCTCTCTAAGAAACTCATTTCTTGAGCTTGAGTTTGAACTTGACCACATACTTTTCTGAGCTGAAACAGTGACTTAGCCGATTGGCTGCTTCCCCTTTCCGCTATAGCCAGTCAGCTCCAAACTCAGCTAACTGAATAGAACCACGAGACAAAGGCAGAGACTGGGTCTGGGTTTCTGAAGTCCAAATGCAATATTCCCATGTCTTGTAGTTAGGAAATCCTAGGGTTCTTGGCACAGCCCTCCCCCCACACCCTCATTTCCATCACTTCCTTATTAATAAGATTTTACCTTTGGGTGGAACTGGGGGCATGGAGCTATTTTGTTACAAGAACAGGCATGGAGTCGAGGGTTTTGCATTTACCTCTTAAGTTCCTATGATGCATCTACTCTGTGCTGAATTGCTCCCCATGTGAGATAGTTGCTGCCGGCCCAGAATAAGGAAAACCCAGTCCAAGAGCCAAGTACTAGCCGTTCTATGTTAAATAAGGCAGACTGACAGCTGCTTAATCATCCCCAGCTTTGGTTAAAGGCATCCATCTCTTTGCTAAATGTAGTTTCAGTGACATTTGGAGCACGGTGGTTTCCAGGGAATTTCATGGTCTTCCCTGACAAATCTATTATACTGGCCATTAGATTAATAGGACGAAGAGCCCCCAGAACCATGTTTTGACAGAGTTGAGGCACGGTATTCTCCATTTCCCCCATTCCACTCTGTAGTAGCAAACACCTCTGTACTCTCATTGGCAGCTCTCTTATTTAGTCAGGGACTCTTGGAATAAAGGGTATTCAGTGTCCTGGCACCATAGGCCCCATTTCACACAAGAGGGACATTGTTAAAAAAAAAACTCCCGCATTTTTGTATGGAGAATGTAGCAGAGAGACACTGTGATATTTCTTTACCACCCCAGTTGTGCGGCGTAAAGAACATTTGTCCTTGGGTCAGACAACTTGGTCGTCTTCAGTCCTATCTCTGACACTGCTGGTATGATTTTTGACATCACATTTAGACTCTCTGGGCCTCAATTTTCTCATCTCAAAAATAAAGAGGTTGGAGTAGCTGCCCTCTGTCTCAGAATCTTTGATCTTAGCTGCACTGATCTGTTCCCCATCTTTCTGCTGATGGAAGCAGGGGTGTGTGTTACTTTCATTAATAAATACAAACTGGCCCCACACACTTAAATCATTGATAGGCATTTAGAGGTGACTGGAGTTAAACCAGTGTTCTGAAAATAAGATCACTGGACCAGCCTGGAGTTGTCTGTCTGAGCATCCAGTTTTAGACTTAGTCCTTTGCCCTTTTGACAAAACAGCTGTCATCTTGGATTGATGTCAGAGCCAGGGAGTGTGAGGGATGGTTTGTGTCAGGGTAGTGCCAAAACCATCTGTCGGATGAAGATGTGCTGTTCATAGTAGACCAGAGGATAAAGTCTTTCCTCCCTTTTTCTCTCTGGAACCAGAGCACAGTCCAGGTCATTCAGCTTCTCCATCCATCCTAGGGGTCAAGGCTTCTTCCCTCCCGGATAGAAATCCAGACTATGCATGTAGATGCATGTACCACCTCCATCCTGGCTCAGCAGGCCTGGGCTTCCCCGGGATTTTCCTCTCATGTTAGTCATTCAGGAGGAGTTCTTCTCGCTCACAGTGGTATTGATGTCAATTTTAACAGCCGTCATGTATATCGACTCCTCCGCCACCGCTTGCTGGTGTACACACTGTTGCCAGTTCGTTTAGCGACTTGTTCCCTTTTATTGGCCGCGGTACGGATTTTTCCTTTATGGATGCAATTTGTCGGGATCACTGTAATGTCGATAAATCTGTGGGGAAGGGTCAGGATGAGGAGGGGCTGGCTTCCCTGCAGCTGGCTGGGATCCTCCAACCTCTCCTTCCACCAGGTCAGATGCCAGTGTCTCAGCATGTGTTCTGGTGTGAGAGGAAAATGAACAAGCCGGTTATCTTGAATATGTTATTCTGAAATGAATTTCCCAAGCTAGAGTCTCCCTCTCCTGCCATATTTGTAGTCTTTTGGGACCATGATTCACCGATTCCTTTTGTTCTTAGTCATTTCCGGCCACAACTTTTAACTTTTCCTCTACACCTTTGCCAAAATTAAACCTTCTCTTCTAACGCGGTGGTGGGGTAGGGGGAACAGTTGAGCAAAATCAACGGATACTGTAACCACTTCTGGAAATGACACAGTAAGTAACCATTAAGTGTTTACTATGAACCAATCTCTATGTTAATTATCAGGCTTCTAAAAACAAAGAAACAAACAAAACAAACATTGAAAAATCCCAAAACTAGAAAACGCCATTCGCTGCTCTCAGGGAGTTCATACTCTAGTTGGATAGACAACATGTAAATGATTCTTTCTACATATATCATACATATAATTGATGGATAGATAGATGGAGAAATGGATAGACACACACACACACACATACATACATACATAGATGGATGGGTGAAAGATAGATGGAAAGATGGGTAGATAAATTGATAGATAGATGGAAAGATGATCTATACCAAGAAAATGGACAGGAATCTCAGAGGGAAGGCACATTGCACCTTGGTTGTCTACAACTGTGCAAATGTAAGTCATGTCCTGTCTGGCTAAGCCCCTCCTCCTCCTTCTAGGCTTTCTCATAAAGGCCAAGCATTGATTGGCACGAAGCCCACTTAATTTGCAAAGCAAGCTTCCCTAAGTCTGACAGCAGCCTGTCTTGCTGACCTCTGGTAATCCCAGTCCCCAGAGGAGGAGGAGTGGGCAACCTTTTCTCTTCTGGAATCTCATGCATCTTTCCTAATAGAAGGAGTTTTGAATTTGAATATTTGCCTTGAGATGAATATTGATTATTAAAAATGCTCGGAGCTTGTTTTCCATTCAAATGTGGCGTCGAGGACACTTCCTAATAGAAGGAGTTTTGAATTTGAATATTTGCTTTGAGATGAATATTGATTATTAAAAATGCTCGGAGCTTGTTTTCCATTCAAATGTGGCATCGAGGACACTTGGGGTGAGATCCCATCTCGGATAGTTACTAGGTTTGTGACCCCAGATGAGTAATTTAACCTTTTTGGCCTCAGTTCCTTATCTGAGAATTTGGAGGTTGGATTGGACTGCCCCTGAGGTCCTTTGTAGCTCCGATTTTCTTGTTATCATGGTTCTTTTTATCCTTGTTCTTTTGCTGTGTTGTTTCAGTTTAGATAAATCCAAGTTTCTTCCGGAATGAAGCCAGCCTTCCCAGGGTTGTAATCAGAGCTCAGATGGGGTGTGGATGTTCCATTTTGCCGGGCCGCTGGAGGCTCGGCACGGGCACGCATCAGCCTCGTGCCCTGGCCCATAACTGCAGCCGACTCTGACTGTAGGAATTCCGGGAGCTCGGAGCCACTACCTGTCCCAGGAGGCTCTTGGCTCTTTCTTTCTGCAAAGCCCCTGTCTTTACATTATCATCATCTTCTCGCATCAGACCTCCCGGTCGCCTGTTAAATAAATACAGAAAGCATAGATTCCGAGTTAAGGGCGTCTATCGACAGCATTTCAAGTGCTATCAGGGAACATCTAATTCAGTTTAATTTTGCGATAAATCTCGTGTTTAATCCCCTGGTTGCTTTGCAATCATGCCTCTATTGATCTCTTCTGAATGCCTGCATGCTGCCTAATAAACTTTGCCATTAACCCACAGCTTCTAAAGGGAGAGATTGATTCTAGCCTCCAATCTGATAGGACCAATGAGGGAATGAACCATCAGTACTTCTGTTCCATTGGGAGCCAAAAAGCTGAGGTAGCAAAGCCAGGGGGTCACGGCTTGTTGAGCAACCCGGGGAAAGTGCATCAATGATTGAATGACGGTGTTTCCTGCCAAGGAATGGCCTGGATTCTGAGGTCACTGATACAGACAGACCCCTCCCTTCATTCTTCATTTCTCCAGTGCGCCCCACCCCCACCGTTGTGGCTGATGGCTCAGTCTATCTCCTTCCTTCCCTTAGCCCTAATTGTAGGGTCTAATTCATTCTCTCTGCCATGGATCTGAAGGGGTTTATTTAGACCAGTTTTCTGAGGTCAACAGGTGGCATTTCAAATGTCTTTATGAAATTCTGGACAAACCCGCATGGACTTAAGTTTATTTTTATCCTTTTGATCCTGATAGGAAGAAAACCCAAACAGTATAAAATCTGAAATGGAAGCCGTGTGTGTGTGTGTGTGTGTGTGTGTGTGTGTGTGTGTGTGTACATATACTTATTTCTAAGAGGAAGAAGAGTATTTGTGTGGAAGTCTCAATATATGCATCAAACCAGATCATCTGTCTTACACATTGATTAAACCTTCCATGAAAACCAAATTCCTTTCTCGTCAGGTGTTGGGGTATGTGTCTCATAAATGAAACTTGGGTTTTGATATTTCTAATTGTGGGTATTTGTAGCTACAGTCATGGCATCATGCCCAAAGAATTCTCCCCCAATGGCCAGGTTGCTTGTGGGCCAACCTCCAAGATGGTCCTTGGATATCGGATTCAGTCTGTAAACATACATGTACCCACATGCGTGCATGCGTTTACATATACATGCATGAGAAAGCAAACACCCTTTGCTCTATTCACACATACACACGCACATATATGTATGTATACAGGTGAATATGTATGTGCATATATGTTCCATAATTCTCTGGTTTTGATGGGTGGAGTCCTCAATTTTATAATCTCTGAGCTTGAGTAACTGGTCCTCTGTACCCCATTATTTGTATGCGATCCCAGGGTATGCTTGGGGGCAAAATTGCTTCTGTTATTAAAGTGGGTAGGCAGTAAAATGACCAAAATTAGACATTCTCAGGAGGCCTCAACCCCTCCAAAGTGGGTCTTTTCCAAGCATCGATTTTTGCAGATCTGAGTGTTCTTCACAGGTGTTTGTGGACTAAGGAGATGCTCTGGCCAAAGCAGGAATAATAACATGGCACCTTAAGGTTTTCAAAGTCCTTATGTAAGTTAATTCATTTGACTCTCAAAACAGCAACCCTGTGAGAAGGATGCTGTTATTTATCACCATTTTAGAGATGAGGAAACTGAGGTACATAGCACTTAAAAGCCTTGCCCTGGGCCACTCGCCTAAGTATTGTCTTAGGCAGGATTTAGGTGAAAGTGGTGAAGTCTTTGAAAACAGACCCTCTTTGGTTTGTCCTTGGAAGTTACTTTTGTATTGAGCATTACCTGTTAGAATCAGGAAGACCTGAGCCAAATGTGGTCTCAGATGCTAGTTGTGTGACCCTGGGCAAGTCCCTTAAGCCCGTTTGCCTCAGTTTCCTCGTCTGTCCAAAGAGCTAAAGAAGGATATGGCAAACCGCTCCAGTATCTTTGCCAAGAAAACCCCAAATGGGGGCACAACTGAACAAGAGTTCCTTAAGCTTTGGAATTTATTTCGTGGCCTCAGAGTTGGGTGGGGGGAATTTCCTTTGAGTTCCTCCTTCTGCATTGGGAAGGAGGGTGGGGCTCAGGTTCTTGTAAGCTGCCTCAAATCATGACTTTTAGGACTCCTGGTACCCTAAGGATTATCCAGCTCAGCTCAGGTGTTTGATGGAGTTGCCAATTGAGGCCCAGAGAGATTGTGACTTGGGCAGCACCACACAGGATGGTAAGCAGGAAAGCTTATCTGCTTACTCCTAACACTCCTTGATGCCTGCCTTTCGTGTAGTCGAGGAATTAGAACGAAAATAATAATCACTGTTCGGATAGCTTCCTCTCGGCTCTCCCCAGAATCCCTCCACAAGCTTTTGATGTAAGAACGCCTCATGTCTTCTCCAAAGAACGCCGTGAGAAGAGTTTTACGGTTCCCACCTCCATTTTACAGATGAGAAAACTGAGGCGTTCAGAGGCTAAGGGACTTACTGTTTTCTCACTGTTAGCTGTTAGGTTAAATTAAATTTGAGAATTTGTCCAAAGCCACTGAGCATGAGGTTATGTGTTAGGTGCTGGGGATCCCAAGACAAAAAACAGAACTAGCGCCTGCCCTCGAGGAGCTTATATTCAACTCCCATTTAGAAGAGAAAATTCTGGCATGCTAACCCAGGTTTCCTTCTTAATTGAAGTTGTGGGACTCTCCCATTGCTCTGTGCAGCACCATTCATGCTAGTGAACAATCCCATGGCTTGTTTTCCCACTACGGAGGGTCCTTGGGTATTTAATTGCATTTCATAATAACACTTTTTTTTTAACCCACTGGAGTAGTCAGAATGACCACGTGTTTGCTTGGGTCCCTTTCTCAGCTGGTGATTCTCAGTGCACTGTCTCCTCCTCTCCCCTGCAGCTGTCACAGATGGATGGCTGTTTTATCCGCTCTAATGCCAGGGAAAATATTTGGGTCCAAAGTTTCCTTATTACTCTTCTTCCTCCCCTCCCTCCTCGTCTGTTGGATTCAGGTTTCACGCTGTAAATGCCAGATGTAGGACTGGTTGTTCCATCTCTCCCCAGCTCCCCTCCCACCCCTTCCCTCGCATCCCTTCCCAAATTGTTCTTGGCTATTGATCCTTTCAAGGTAGGTTAAGGCAAAGGTTGGGGGTCAGAAGCTGGGTTACCCTGGCAGAGATGAAGGGCAGAGACTAATCGGCTCCCCACTGTGTCCATTTCTCTCTTTCATGTGCTCCAAATTAGTTGACACAAATGTAAAATAAACTAAGAAAACGCCTCTTTTCTGAGGGGAATTCTAAGTCTGTCCCAAGGCTGGGCTCCGGTTAGTTTAGTTTGGACTCAGCTATCTCCCTAATGATGCAACATTCTCCCTTCTCCATGCCCCCTATGAAGGCATGTTTGTATCTTTTTATGTAGTTGGCCAGAGTGGAAATCTCAAGAAGGTTTTAATTCCCTGATGGAAAGTGGAATATTTTTATATCTAACTCTGGGCTCTGGCCCTGTTTTAGCTAATCAATATGTTTCTATTTTTAAAAAAAAGACAGAAAAAAGGAAGAATAAATGAAAGAAAAGCAACTTTTTTAAAAATTGTATTTTTCTGGGGCCCTTGTTTTAGTTAAAGCAGTAGGTAGCACATGTTTTCAAGAAGAGAAGTCTCCTGGGGAGCAGGAGAGCCTAGATGGGAAGTTGTCCAAGAAGAAAAACCAAAGTGGGTGTTTTTTCGTCACATCTGGATCAGATTTCTGGATTTCAGAAAGAGCAGTCTTTGAGTGTGTTGGGATTTACCCAGCTGGGGAACTCGGCCACAGGGGGAAAGCAGTGTTTTTTTGAGTGAATAATTCACATAATGGCTTCAGCCCCTCACTTTTCTTTGGCCAGTGAGGTGTCAAATTCCAGCACAAGGAGTTGGATCCTGGTTTCAACCTACCATTAGGTTTTGATAATTCAGCATTAGGCATTCCTCGGTTCCTCCTGGTTTATTTTCCTTGGGTTACCTCCTGTAGCCAGCCCTGGAGCAAAACTATATAATCTTACCCTGCCTTTCACAGCTCTCTAGGATCTGGTTTCAATCTAACTTTCTAGGCCCTTGGTAGCCCCACCAAACTGGACTCACTATCCCCTGATGGGGTCTTGTGCTTTCTCACCTCTGGACATTTGTTTAAACTGTGCCCTATACCCGAAGTTCCATCCTTCAGTGTTAAGCCCTAGAAATGGATTATATTTTAGGTGGAAATGAGTCAGAAATGTTTCATACTTTGCTCCTCCTTCAGGTATCTGGTTTTGAATACAGCTGAGAATTCCGTGTGTTTCAGTTTCTCTTCCTTGTTCCTAGTGTGATTTTTTTGGGGGGGGGTTCTTTTCCCCTTTTGGTCTTCCTGTGTGTGTTCTTCATGTCTTCAAGCTGTGCCGATAGCATTTTCTGCTCTGTTCATGCTTCTGGATAGTCTCCAAAGGTTCACCATATGGAAGGAGGCAAGGGGAAGGAAAGGAAGGGAATGGAAGGGGAAAAAAGATTCTTTTTCATTACATCATATTCCTCATGTTATCTGAGCCTGCAGTCTCATTAGAGGATGCTAACGGGGCTGTTGAGGAAATTGAAAAAAATTTGGCCAGAGGACATGGATTCAAATCCTCAAACAAGTCATTTTATCACTGGTCCTCTGTTTCTTAATATGTAAAATAAATGTTTTGGATTAGGTCTCTTTTAACCTTCCTTCTCTCTGCAAATCAGTGATTCAATGAGCCTGAGAATATTTTAAGCCTTGGAGTTTATTCCCCGAAGGCTATGGATTGTGGGGATCGAGCCTACCAAAATGTAGTCCCCACTTAAACATAAAGTTCTTAAGGGTTGGGCTGACTGGACTCATGTATTTGTTTTTTCCTAGTCTCTGGCACAGTGGTTGGCACAAAGTGGCTTCTTTTTTGTATGACACTTGGAGGCATGTAAATCACTTTATATACATCATCTCATTCGAAGCTCACAGTAACTCCGGGAAGTAGGTGCCGTCATCTTTATTTTTCAGTTTATGAAGCCGAGGCAGACGGAGATTGAAGCTCTGTGCCCAGGCACACACAGCTAGTAAATATTTGAGGCAACATTTGAATTTGATTCTTCCTGACTTCACCTCCAACACCCTATCCATGGATCCGTGGATTACCAGCCAACTCTCCTTTACCTGTGGGACGTGTGAAAATGCCACGCTCCTCGGGTCTTTACTTCAGACAGTAGTTTGTGCATCACCCAGCAGCCGCCCTGTGTTCTGGAGGTGCTCACTGATTTCTAGTGGCCTCCCTTTTCTATTCTTGGCTACCTATCCTTTATCCATGGGGATTGTAGATATACTAACGAAAGTTAGGAAGACTGAAAGGCAAGAGTCAGAGATGCATCACATCATGAATTGGGAACTGGAAAGGATATTATGCCATCTCGTTAACGTGAGGATCATTAAAATGAAGGGTCTTGGGATATCAGTCCCTGAATAATTACAGCATTTATCAATGGAGGTCATGGATTGGGCTTAAAGTCAAGAAGACAACGGTTAAATGGCTGGCCAAGTCATTTTTACCTTTCCAGTCTCAGTTTCCTGGTCTGTAAAATGAGGGATGTGGACTCAATGGTCTTTGGAGACCATTCCCGCTTTAAATACATGATCCTTTGATCTAATAAAGATTGGCTTTGGATTTAGTTTAATTCCTACCCTTGACTTTAGTTGTGACCTTGGGTAAAATCAGTCCCAGTTTTACAGATGAAGAAATTGAGGCAGACATGGTTAAATGACTTGCCCAGGGTCACATAGCTACTAAATGTTTGAAGCCAGATTTGAACTCAACAAGATGAGTCTTCCTGACTCCAAGCCGGGCATGCTATTCATTGCACCACCTAGCTGCCCCAGGGCTAGGTCTAGGATGCTGCAAAGAGTCCAGATTTTATAGAGGTGCCATCATGAGATTCCCTGGTAATCTTGGTTCGAGAAGTTAGAGCCCTAGCTCAGATAGGGAACATGAAATGCATCACTCTTGAACACAGGCTAGTTTGTTGGCCTTGATTACAATTGTCTTTGCCCACTTCCGTCTATAATCTTAACTGGAAACCTGGAAACCATAGTTTTTCATCAGCAATGTCTTGGTCTGTCCCATTTTGCAAAACTCTGCACTATTTGATTTTAAAATTCAAGTGTGGCCTGTGATTGATGGCCTCTGGAGAAGGATCGTAATTTGGGGAAGGGGTGGGGACAGAGGCAAGAGTAAGATCAGCTGTACTGGAGAGGGGTTCGCTGCTGAAGGAAATTACCTCCGTATTTGGTCTCTGCACAGACCTTATCAGTGAATCTGCAGCCGCTGTGACCCTGCCCTCTATCTCCGATGACCTAAAAATCATGTAATTTCAACCATTTTAACAGCCTATTCCTGTCTGTTGGGCCTTGCTAGAGAATTTACCCCCTTTCTGTTGCCTAGCAAATGTTTCTAAATCTCTATGCCTCACTGAATGCTATCCATCGGTGCTTGGGCTCATGTTATTCTATTTTATTCAGTCTCCCTCGCTCTGCTCAGCATCAGGTGGATCAGTTTTAGACTGCCTGGCTCTAATTTCCCGCGGTTCTTCCAATATCCTCATCCCCTTCTCCCAACACCCTCATAAACGTTTGTCATTCTAACATACTTGTCCAGTTGTATACATCTGAAAATGGCAGTGAGCCCTTAATTCTTTTCCGTCTTTGGACTGAAAACCTTTTTTTTTTAATTTCAAGTTAATCTGACGTGTGTCTTGAAATGGGAACTCTGGAAGAAGGTGCTCTATCATCTTAGGTTGCCGATTGATTGATTAAAATAAATCAATAAATCATTCCTGTGGGATTTCTCAATGAAGGCACCACAGAGCCTGTCTATAGGATGTTCTTCACCACTTTGAGAATTTTTTGCTCACAATTAAAAGCTTTTTGCTTTAAAAATATATTTTCTTTCCTGGAATGATGAGCATTGAATGACGAATTTGCTGATAGAATTCCCTGGCTTGTTGGAAATTTGTCATCAAGGCAGGTCAGGGTGGAGAGATTTTTGGAATCAGAAGATCTGGGTTTAAATCCTCTTTGGGAAGCTTCTTGGCCTCTTTGGCCTCAGTTTCTCCAGCTGTAAGATAAGAGTAATGGATTAGGTGATCCTTGCAGTACCTTCCAAAGCTTAATGAATGACCCTTTGAGTTTATCTCTAGGGCTGTCACTTCCAGCTTTTGATCAATTATAATTTAATTCCAATATGGTGGAGATATGGACTGGATCTGTTTTTTCTTTAGCATAGGAAACTCCATTTACCAACACATATGGGCACCTTCGCTGAAAGTCAGAGTCTTAGAATGCTGAGAGCTTTTCCCCAGGGTCAGTGTGTCAGACAGCGTATGTCAGAAGCAGGGCTTGACCCCAGTACACAAATCCAAGCACTCTGTAGAGGGGCCTTTTCTTTTAGAAGAAACATGGAGGAGGTGGTAGATAAAACTCTGGTAGGCCTCAATGGTAAGGATGACCTGAGTCCGAGTCTGGCTTTGGGCACAGATCCTTAATGTGACCCAGGCAAGTCATTGACCAAGTACTGATTAAGGTGCGTACTCTCTACCAGTTATTGTGCAGAGGCTGTTAATGTAAAGAAAAGCAAAAAAAATAGAAGCTGTCCTCAATGGGTTCATATTTCAATGGGGGAGACAGAATGCAAAAAAAAATTGTACCCCCAAGAGATAGGGAGTGTAATTAGCAGATGACATCAGAGGGAAGTGGGTACTCAGAAAAAGCTTCCTGCAGGAAGGAAATATAAATTGTAGATCACTTGTCTGTTTGTTTTGGTAGAAGGAGTTTTAGGTGAAGGAACTCCCTTTACTGATGGAATCACATGTTTGGATTCACCCCACCTCAAAAAAAGTTTAAAAATGTACCAGAATTGTTGAGAACATCAAATGAGAACATGTATTTAAAATACCTTGTTACCATGATAAGCCTAAATATATTTAAGACATTATAATACTTAACGTGTTATATAAATGTTAGCTCTGACAAAATAAGGGTAATTTTTTTGGACCATTGTAAAAAATATAAACTGCCCGTTGTATCTGAGACATCTTCTCATTGACCTTACGAATGAATGGATGGATAATGAATGGGGAAACCTTTATCAAGCATTTCCTCTGTACAAAGCATGGTGTTAGCATGGCTTAGGCCCTGGAGATACAGATAGGGAATGAAGACAATACCTGCTTTCCCAGAGCTCCCTCTCCTTTCCCCCCTCCCTTTCAGCACTCCAAAGTTTGAAATCTTCATATTAATTGGCCCTACGATGATTGCACGGCTCCCGATCAAGCTTCTCCGGGTCTGCCACCAGCTAATGTCGCAGCATGGGGTCCATTTGCTCGTTGTAGTTCTTCTGTGGTGCAGCCAGATTGGCCTGATTACTATGCCACGTGGAAATAAAATGGATTTTTGGGGAAAAATTATACCATGCATTCATAAATATTAATTCCTCTTTGTATGGAATGGTACATAATTTTTCTGTATACATTAGTGGCACCTTGGGGGAGGAGACGGCTTCAATCTGCAAAGAGAAAGCTGTAATTTTTTTTAAAACTACAGTTAATGCATTATTGAATATTATTTGGTTATTAATTCAGTACCCTGCATGAGTACAATGTGGTGCAGTAGGTGGAATGATCGACAAAGGGGAGAGATCCCGTGGGCTGTTAGATATTAGCGTCACAAGTGGCCCAATTCACTGATAATATGTAGAAGTGGTCGGCAATGGGCTTCTCAGGGATACTGTTCTTTTCTGGGAGCCATCATTATTCACTCCTAAGAGGTTTTGCATAAAAGCAGGTTATCTATTTTGGTTCCCCATCAGGGCAAGGAGAGGAGAAGTTGGTTCTTGTGTTTCATCACGAGGGGAGTTGGTGGAGGCCGTGGGCACCGCAGGCAGGGTTTGGGGATAAATGGCTGGGCAAAGGCTGGGATTGCTCGGCTGGAGGCAGAAGGCTGCTTAAAGCTCAGAATTCTGTCTGAAGCTCCTCTCCATTGCCCCACTGCTCATGGAGTCCTGACCCTCCTGGGGCATGGAGGAGCAGTAGCCGCAGAAGGGGCAGCCGGTAGGGGTGGCTGCGTTGGAACATTTGGCTGAATGCAAAGGATGGTGTTACGGCTTTGGGGGCAGAGAACATTATATAGCTTCCTATATGCCCTGCTTGCTTTTCCAGTCACTCTCCCCCCTCCCGCCCCCACCATAGAACTTACGAATTGTTGTTGTTGGTCCTTTGTTTTCAAAGAGGACCGATGACATCACGAGGTGACGTCTTGACTCCCCTGGAGTTCAGTGAAGGAACCTTGCAGCCCTCTCCTCTACCTTATTGCAGACAGAGAGCCTCCTGCTCGAGGTAGCTGCCATCTGGTATTTTCTGAAAGGTCCTCAAATGCCTTTGTTGTGTGAAGTCACGCCTTCCAACTTGGCACAGCTCTCACTGGCATCGAGTCTGTCCTTACTTCAGAGGGCTGAAGTGTCCCCCCCGTGGCTCATAGCGCTGCCCGGCTGGACCAAGAGGAGACAGTGTTGTCCTCCTTCCTGTCAGTCAAGCAGACAGCTGCTCTCTGCAGTTTTATTAAATACCTTCCATCGTCCAGGGGCTGAGAGAAAAATGGAAAAAACGACAGAGTTCTGGTCCTCAAGGAGCTTACAGCGTAGGGGGAGAGCCTGTGTCTGTATCTGTGCGCCCACGTGTACGTGCATGTTCACAATGCACACATATCCATGCACAGACACAATATGCATTCATGCATACACATAGACACACGTGGCACAAATATACACATACATATTCATCCATACACATATGCATATAATTCATACATCGACTATATGTACACACATATAACGTCATGCCTGTATGTGCATATATGTATACATGTACATTCACACAGAGACTATATACACAGTCACATATGCACGCACATATGAAGTCCTGCCTGTACATATATGTACGTGCATATGTATACATGTACATTCACACAGAGACTATATACACAGTCACATATGCACGCACATATAGCCATGCCTGTACATATATGTACACGCACGTGTATACATGTGCATTCATATATACCTATACACACATAAACGCACACATTCATAGATATACATAGATGCATATAGATAGGTGTGCAGATATGTAAAAATATATTTAGAATATGTCCAGAGTCATTTGAGGGAGGAAAAGGAGGCAAGAGCCTTTGGGGAGGGGGCAGTCCACACCACACATACTGTTCTGATGCTGATTTTTTTTGCCTTCTCTAGGTTGGATACTGCCCCCTCTGCCTTTACCCTAAGCCTTCTCTTCATGGCTTCATTTCTTCCCTACTTACTCTTTCTGCCTTCTAAGATCGAATGATAAGGCATTTTTAAGGTGGTTATTAAGTATCAGACATCGTGCCAAGTGCTGGAGGTACAAGATAGTTTCTGCCCCGAAAGAACTTGCATTCCGATGGTGGTGGTTGTCCATTTGTTCTCAGTCATGTCCGTCTCTTTTTGTCCCTATTTGAGGTTTTCTTGGCAAAGATACTGGAGTGGTTTGCCGTTTCCTTCTCCAGTTCATTTGACAGATGAGGAAACTGAGGCAAACAGGTTGAAGTGACTTGCCCAGGCTCCCATGGCTAGTGTCAGGCTGGATTTGAACTTCTCAAGTCCAGGCCCAGCACTCTATCCCCTGTGCCACCTACCTGCCCATTTTAATGGTAGAAGACAACATACAAAGAGGAGTAAGATGTGTGCAGGACAGAATGATTTGGATCTCTCCAGGAAGTGATGTGGCAATGTGACTCCAGACAAGGTGAAGGACCGAGAGCCGGGAAAGCCAGGGTGGAGCCCCAGATTCCTGTGGGAGGGAGGAGGAGGAAGAAGGCTGAAGGGCAGGTGGCCTGATTTGGAAATGCCAGGAATTGACAGTGAAAGGTCTTTAGAGTTCCTTAGACAAAGTTGGATTTATTTTTTTTAACTTTTGATATAAGATTTTATTTTTTCCCCAATTACATGTGGTTGGATTTATTTCAGAGGTGTCTGGACTGACTAGCATATAATGGTCTTGAAGGCAGAGACCTTTTCCCTTTCGGTGATTTGCTACGGTGGCTTCCGCCTGAAGATGCTTTCAGGGATGTTTGGGGCTGTTAACTTTGAGGTCTTTGTCACCTGTTCCCTGATTTGCTCAGTAACCAAAGACCCGGTTTGTTGAATCGAATTGATTGTGTTGGAACTGGGCCCACCATGAGGGACATCTCTTCCAACCTTCTGCTGTTGTGGCTGATGAAACAGCACTGGGGCGTGGCCTGCTGAGGTCACATAGGTGGTAAGCAACAGAGATGGGATTTGAACCCATTAGCCTGTGAGCTCCCTGAGGGCAAGGACCATCTTTTAACTCTCTTTGTATCCCTGGCACTTAGATGCTTAGTAGGTGCTTAAGAAATGGCGATCCACTGTTGCTTCATACTGTAGCCTAGTAAAATAGATGGTGGAGATGGCTTTACTCCCAATGCAGAGATCAGACTGAGACCTAATGAGACCAGGAAGTCTGTCCAATTTCACTTCTCTCCGGCATTGTAACCCAGGGTTTCCAAGATAGTCAATCCATCAGCATGCAACTATTGAGTGCCCACTGAGTGCCAAGCACCAGCGATTGTGTCCAGATCGTTTTCCTCCTTATGTGTGTCATTTTAATGCCTTGGGTACCTGTGGCGCTCCCAGCTCTTGTCACTTCTGTGGGATCCATCGTCTCCCTACCTTCTCTCTCACTGCCTTCTTCCAGCCTGGCCAAACTAGCCCCTCATGAATATGAATGAAACGTTACAGTTCATCATGACGATAATGTCATTGTTAGAGTTTGTGGAGGAGATTAGATGGAGATTGGAAATTAGGGATGCTCAGAGAAGCCTGTGTTTAAAAAAAAAAAGGTAGTTCATTTAGGAAACCTTCCAATTGTGGGTCAACAAGTTTTTCTTCCTGGCTATTAGAGTCATTTGGCCGGCTCACTTTGGCCATCCTGGAACATTTGCTGAGCTGAGTAGATGCCCTTACACGTTGTTTGAGGGAACTTGCGTTATAGACCGGCTTCATAGGGCAGTGAACTGAGTGTGCTCAGGGGACCAGGCACAGGGCTGGGCAAAGGACAGAATCTGGCTGTCGTGTGCCGTCTCGGGGTAGATGAAGAATGAATGAATGAACGAACGAGAGAACAGAACCTTTATGAAGTGGTTTAGTGTCTGAGGCATTTTGCTAAAGCTTGAAAGGGCATCGTGATGACCAATCACCATTCCAGTGGACTCATGATGATGCTTCCTTAGAGGGGCGATGGACTTTGTGTGTGTATGTGCGTGCACATACAAATATGTACATATATGTAAATTTGTGTATATACATGTATGTATTTGTGTGTACGTACACATAGGTGTATACACAGGTACATAAAAGTATATGTGTATGTGCACATGAATATGTATGTATGTTTATAGGCATTTTGTGTATCTATACACATTCACAAATATGTGTCTATGCATGTGTATGTATGTATTTGTGTGTATACACACGTGTGTACATATATGGATATATATGTATCCATATGTGTATATGCCATCATGAACCAGCCAAATGACTCTATTATACACATATATGTGTTATATATGCATGTGGGGTGTGTGTGTGTGTGTGTGTGTAGAGTATGGCCAGTGTGGGAATTTTCTTTACTTGACTAACCCATGTTTGTAAAAAGGATTCTGTTTTGCTTGCTTTCACAAGGAGGGGGAAGAAAAAGCTTGGTAGGGAGAGAAGGTGGATCTTCACTTGAAAGGAAAGCAAAATTTAATTAACAAAAACAATTATTTGTAAAAAGAAAGGACATTGAGAACAGTCCCTCTTCCTCAGCATAGAGAGGAATGATGTGTGACCCTCTGACAAGTCAGGTGAAAAGTGAGAACGCTGCTGCCTGGCTGTGCTCCCGCTTTCTTTGTTTTTTCCTCATCTTCTCTGAGCACCTTCGTTTAGCTGATGCTATAGGTCTGGTCCCACATTCCTGTCTAACCACAAATCCTCTCTCCTCCTCTTCTCTGTCTTGCAGAAGGATGTCGCACTTAAGCCTCAGGAACGAGTGGAAAGACGCCAAAACCCCCTAGCCAAGAAGAAACGAGAAGCCCTCACCAATGGGCTGTCCTACCACTCCAAGAAGAATCGACTGAATCATCACCACCACTACAGCTCAGACCGAGAAAACGACCGGAACCTCTGCCAGCGTCTTGGGAAACGGAGAAAACTCCCCAAAGGACTGCGACAGGTGAGTACCCCTCGGCTCCTCCTTGTTTGCCTTTCCTGTCCACCCTTTGGGGCAAGGTGGCTCCATAACCGCTTTGGGGAGCTCAGAAGAGGGAGTGGCAACGTGGTTGGAAATCCCTGCCTGAGTATCCGCCATGCTGCCCTTGGCTGTTGGGTGAAACCTTGGCCTTGGTTGACTGTTGGAGTGGTTTGGTCTGGGGAGCCGGCGCCCTCACCCCAGTGTGATATGTGAAGGCCTGACTGAGTCTCTCCTGATCCAAGTCCAACAGGAATCTCTGATTGGGATTAGGAATTTTCGGGGCTTTGTTCCCTCCCTGGGAGTCACACTGCTGTGGCTACTCCTGTTTTCTGATCATGCAGAACTGGGCAAAGGAATGGTGGCTTATTTTGGAGGGGGCCTGCCTAATCAAGACAGATGGATCTGGAAGACTAATTGCTGTACCCAGAGCTCATTTGTAGTGTGTTCTTTCCAAGGTGCTGTCGTGTGCTCTCCTGGGTTACTAATGGCCGTTCCCTGGAGCGAGCTCTCACTGGCTTGCGTGAGATTAGAATTCTTAAGAAATCATTGTTGTGCCCTCCAGGTGAGCAGGGAGAGAGTGATGTGCAGAGAGGAGGCTAGCCTGGCCTCATCTTTCAAGTCCCTCTTTGTGAGGTTGGGCTGATGTGGGGGCCAAGACTTGGTTTAATAATTAGGCTTAGCCAAAGTCGCAGGCGAGTCCATTCCCTCAGCTTTCTCTCAGATGTTTTCCTCCTATGGAAATCCCCAGGGAAGAAGGATTAATACACGGAAGGGAGGGGGATTCTCAGATTCCTCTGGGATAAATCTAGGCAGTTGGAGGTGTCCCTGGAGCAGCGGTGGGTGGTATCTCCTTGGCTCCTAGAGGTGCCATCCAACGATGGTTTATGGTGATTTTCAGGCAGCTGAGGATTGGCTATTGGTTTATAGAGCAGGTGGTTTTAATTACAAGCTTCACAGGTAACTGGGAGAGTGCCACTGTTTCTGTAGGGTTGTGGTCCTCCAAGAGTGATCCAAGGATGGCTGCGGATACCTGGGTCACTTTCAGGGGGCTCTGGAGATCAAAACAATCTTCCATAATAGCACTAATACATTTTAATTTAATATCAAAAGATATAATCTGCAGAAATGAAAATATTCAATCAATTTTAAGAGTGAGACTAAAACATGGGTATTCTAGGGATATAAAGAGATTCTATCCACATCATGTACTAGGCTTGTGTGTGTGGGTGGTTTTTGGTGTGTGTGTGTGTGTGTGTGTGTGTGTGTTTTAAGCTTAAGAAACTACGAGAGGCTAAAGGCTAATAAGATTTAGAGTTTAAACACGCCTTTAGAGTCATTTATTCCAGCCCTATCTTGCTGAGTTCAAATCCAGCCTCAGATAGTTAGCTGTGTGACTGACCCTGGACAAGTCACTAAACCTTCTTTGCCTCAGATTCCTCATCTGTAAAAGGAACTGAAGAGGAAATGGCAAAGCACTCCAGCGTCTTTGCCAGGAAAACCCCAAATGGGGTTATGGAGAGGCAGACAAGACTGAAAACGACAGAACAGTGACAAAAGTATTTTACAGGTAGGATGGGAGAGGCAACACGTGGAATCATGAAGTCCCAGGTTTGAATAACAGATCAGAAACATGTTAGCAGTTGGTGCTAAAAGCACAACCACTTCCCATGATGAGTGTCAGCTCAGGATCTTCCAAGTCAGTGTCTATTTATGCTTAAAAATACATTCACAGGTCCTTTTCAGCTCTAAGTCAATGATCCTGTAAGTGACTTCTTTTAGGAACTATAGGATAGCTGTTTTCAAGCCAAGCCCTCCTGGTGAAGCCCGCAGTTCTAAATTAAGAGGGCCCGGATTCAAATCCCATCTCTGATCATCACTTCCTGCATGACCTCGAGTAAATCAGTTTAACTCCCTGACCTCGGTTTCTGCATGTGGCAGTGATATGGAGTCGGAGTAGATGACCTCTGAGGTCCCTGTCCACTCTGGATCTAGGACCCTAGGATCTTCATCGATGCCACATCTAGCATTCCTTCCATGACAACACATTGGGTCCATAAAGAGGTCCAATTGCAACGACCCGTGTTTTAAATGGAGGCCACTCAGGTCTGTGTGTATGGATAAATGAGCCAGTTATAGAAGGGAATTATCCTAAATGTAAATTCAACAGGAATATTGGGCCACTAGCAAAGTGGAGATCACTCATTAGTCCATGAGCACTAATTAATTATTATGTGCCCAACGCTCTGCTCAGCGCTGGGGATGGATGCAAAGAGAGAGTTAGAATAGTTCTTGCCCTCTCACAATGGAGTGATGTGAATACTGGCTGACTATGCCATTGGGAGGGTGGCGGCGGGGCAGGACAACAATTCGTGTTGTTTTTTTTTTGTTATTTTGTTGTTTCTCAGTTGTGTCCGACTCTGTGTGACCCCATTTGGGGTTTTCTTGGCAAAGGTATTGGAGCTCATTTTACAGATGAGGAAACTGAGGCAAACAGGGTTAAATGACTTGCCCAGGGTCATACAGATAATACACTTCTATCTTGTAGTATTAGAAATGAGTTTATTCTATGGAGCTGAGCAGGGAGCAGAAGGAGAGAATGATCTTGAGGTGACTGTAGGAAAGAAACACGGTGCCGACGCGTGTAGAAATAGTGTCTGCTTGGGAGGAGGAGAGGTCTAGAGAGCAGGAGAAGGCTTCTCCTATAAAGGAAGGACCATGTTTCAATTTGGAAGGCCATGTATGACTGGAGACCATTTTGGCTTGAATTCCCAGTGAGTCATAAGGATATTAGGAGAGAGGATAAGGAAGCAGACGCTTTTCTAATTTCCGTCGTGTCTAAACATACACAAATGCAAACAACTGGAAGCTTTGTTCCTGGCCCAGAGCTGGTCCTTGATAATTGTTTATTGATTTATTAGATTAATCTTCTGTAGAACTCTGATGGACAGACTTGAGAAATGGTCTCTCCTCAGCCTAGTTAGGTGCTAAATGATTGAATTACTGTCAAAAGGACATCTCAAGTCAATCACCCCTCTTATTTATAAGGACAGGGGTGCTACAGTAAGTAAACAAGTCACCCTGGCCTCAGTTTCCCAGTCTGTAATATTCAAGGGCTGGACTAGATGGCTGAATCCTTAATACAGTATTTGAAATTCCTTCTTCACATGAGTTTTATGTTTTACTCTCCCTTCTCCCCTACCCTGTCCTCTTCCCACATCTGTAAGGTTGCGGTTGATGATCCTCTGAGATTTCAGCCAGTGAACCCTTGTTGGGAGAGGAATGGCAAGATGAGAGCATGCCTGGAGGAGAGTTCTGAAGTGAGTGGATCTGAAGTCCTGGATTTGAGTGAGCTCTCAGCAGAACTGTAGATGAAAGAACGTAGGAGGCAAGGGCGTAGACTGGAGCCTTTGTTTCTCTGTGGGTGATGGAGAGCGGATTAAGGCTTCATCTGATCTGGAAATGGGAGAAGAACTTAATGCCAGGCCTTCCCTTAGCCAGCAGGAAGATGCTTGCCTACTTCTTAGTGGAGAGGAAACAATAGGATTTCTTGAGGATTCATTGAAGCTAACTAGAAGTATACAATTACTGGCATTTTTTTTAAAGTTTAAAGGGACAGGACCGCCTCAAAAAAACCAAACCACATTTTTCACCCTTAACTTGACTGATTATAAGCCTTAGTTCCTGTGACTTATCAGGCTGTAAAATGAAAGCTCTTAGCTGGCACTTAACCCACCCTGATGGAGTTTATTTGTGCGAATGTATTTTTAAGCATAAATAGACACTGACTTGGAAGATCCTGAGCTGACACTCATCATGGGAAGTGGTTGTGCTTTTAGCTGGTTAAAAACTCAACTGTCTTTGAGCGGCCCAGAGAAGAGATCGGGGGTGGAGAAGCCAGACTGGATATCTCCCATGCTGCAAAATTGCATTGCTATCTGATTTCCATAAATCATAAAACAAAGATGTTCTTCAGAACAAAATGTTTGTTGCAGATATCTCTCTCCCCCCCCCCCCCCTCTCTCTCTCTCTCTCTCTCTCTCTCTCTCTCTCTCTCTCTCTCTCTCTCTCTTTCTCCATCCTTCGGTCCATCTGTCTGTCTATCTATGGTTGGAAATGCCTTCAGAGGACATCTAAGATCCCCGATCGAGGGCATGAAGGGCCTCATTTTAGAGTTCTACAGACACTCAGTGACTTGCCCAAATAGCACACAGTCAGTGTCTTACATAGGATTTGAAATCAGTCCTCGGGCTCTAGCCTTAAGGGCAAATATTATTTAAAAGGTTTCCTGGCTGCTCTGATTAAGTCTCTGTACAGCATTTGTTTTGAGAGATGCTCTGTGAGTGAATGAATGAAAGCCTTTGCTTGGGGCGGGGGGCGGGGAGGGGGGTCCTGTTTCTAGGCATTCACAACGAAGGTGTAATTTAGTGAGCCTCTTGTGTCTGGAGGATGATCATGGCATGGATTGGCGTGGTGCTGGGGAAAAATCATAGCTGGTGATTTGTTGAAAATGTGCCTTAGGAAATGAGGGAGACAGAGACTGACATATTTGAGCAACGAGAATGATGTTGCTCACATAGGCTAGGGGGTGATTTCAGTTCAGCCAGGCAGCAAGCATTTCTTAAGTACCTACCATGTGTCAGCCACTGTGCTAGGGAATACAGAGAAATACATGCCCTCAAAGAGCTTACATTCTGCATGGGAAGATAGTCAATGAAAAAGCATTTATTAAACACCTACCAGGCAGTATACTAGAGGCTGATGATACGACACCAACAAAATCAAATGGTTTATATGGATAGATAGTGAATCAAAAAGCATTTATTAGGCAACTGTCATATACACAGGCAGTGTACTGAAGACTGATGATTCAGTGCCAACAAAATCAAATAGTCTTGGCCTTCAGGGAACTTATTACATCCTAGAGATAGTCAATCAGTGAACATTTATTAAGCACCTGATGTGTTCCACACCTCCCCCTTTAGGAACAGAGGCTAGAAAGGCAAATGTCCAACAGTTGTGTGGCTTCCTCCCTCAGCCACACCGTTGACTCGTTTCAGGAACTCGCAAATCATCTACACCGCGGCCCCTTTCGCATCTCCTCTCTCTCTGCAATAATCCTGCATGTGCATCCCTGATGGGAGACTTGCTTTTCCTGGAGATAATGTTCATCGTTTCCCTGGTGTTGAGCCTTCCTTTCTGATATGCTCACCACGAAATTTATCTGCTCAAATTAACTTATCCTGGCAATACTGAGCATCTGAACCTTTCCTCTAGCAGGCTCAGCGGAAGTCAGGTATCAGAAAACTCGCTAATTAGTTTTTGGTGGAAATCCATCCAGTATTCACCCAGGTATTTATTCAGCGAGGCTGTAATGTCTGCAGGCATCTGGAAATCCAAACATTGGAGGCAGTAACATCGTTCGAGTTTGTGTTTTACTGGCAAAAAGGTATTTGAACTTTCGCTCTGTGGGCTTTTTCAGTTTTCACTTGTTATGCTTGTTAATGGAGACATGAACTAGGATTTTATTTTGAAAATGTGATTTGAAGTGAAAACATTTTTACTAAACACTGAAGAATTCAAAAGCTTAATTTTGGGGGAGAGGGTCTTCAGAGGGCTCAGATTTCAGATTTTCTCGTCAGACAATTGGTAGAATTATGCATGATGGTTACATAAAGCAATGGACCACCATTTGAATTTCTGTTTTCCCTCGGACTGAACCTTTGGCCAGACCAGCAGAGATAATAATAAAACAGCAGAGAAAATGGAAGCTGATTTGTAGAAGTGATCCAGAGGGCCTCTTTCCATCTCATTAAGTGGCTAAATGTGCCCGTATCCTGTAAGGGTAAGACGGGGCCTTCTTTTGCCTTTTGATAAAGATGTTTTCGCCCCTCATTCATATGGCTGTCCTTTTACTATGATTCCACTCTCTCCTGTAATGAAACCCTCTTTTGCAACAAAGATGCAGAGTTAAGACAGCCTCTTTGCTTTGTGTGACAACGTATGCCTCATTCTGCGTGGCGGTCCACCGCCTCTGTGTGCAACAAGGCATGTTTCTCTTTGAAGTCAGGACTGCTTCTGCCTGTCCTCTGTATCTCCAGTGATTAGCACATAGTAAGCACTGCGTGATCTCTGCATTGATCAGATAGATCCTGGTATGTTTTGACAATGTCTTACTTATGTTACATTACGTTGCTTGTTGTATTGACTCTTTTTTTGGTGTGCTTAGCTTTGGTCTGAATCAGCTTCTTTCTTAAAAAAAAAAGCTCTTACATTCATTTTTTGTAGGCCTTCTCAAGTATGTTTTATGATTGCTAAGCTCTGAATTCTCCATATTTGCTTCATATTTTTATATATTTTTTATTTTTGTTTTCATATTTTCCATATTTGGCTCAGTAATATTGGTAGGTCAGCTAGGTGGCACAGTGGATAGAGTGCCAGACCTGGAGTCAGGAAGACATGGATTAAAATCCTGCCTCAGATACTAACTGGCTGTTTGACCTTGGGCAAGTCACTTACCCCTGTTTGCCTCAGTTTCCTCATCTGTAAGATGAGCTGGAGAGGGACATGGCAAACCCATCAGTATCTTTGCCAAGAAAACCCCAGAAGGGGTCACAGAGAGTTCCTGGCCACGACTGAAAAATGACTCTTCTATATTTTATGAATATAAACAGTTTGTTCATGCAGTCCCCTTTTGACTAGGGCCCTCT
The DNA here is from genome assembly GCF_011100635.1 of Trichosurus vulpecula. Lineage (NCBI taxonomy): Eukaryota > Metazoa > Chordata > Mammalia > Diprotodontia > Phalangeridae > Trichosurus > Trichosurus vulpecula. The sequence goes on from NC_050579.1 coordinate 25,745,326, forward strand.
TTGGTGACATAAATAGGCCTATAGTTTTTGTATATGTTGGACTCTTCTTTCTGACTTTGACCACCTAGGGGTTCATGACTAGGAATGGTATTCCTGGGTCGTAGGAGATACACAATCTAGGGATTTTCTAATATAACTCCAAACTGTTTTCTAGAATGGCTCAGCCAATTTTCAGCTCTCCCAACAATGTATTAGTGTGCCTTTCTTATAACAATATTTCCTCGTTTTCTTGCACTTCTCTTCCGTGTTCTTGTGTCTCATTTATTTTTCCCCATATGCAGAAATTCTGGGACATCTAGTTTGAGGATCCCCCCAGATGACCCGTGCCCAATCATAGAAAAAATAGCTTTAGAGGAAGAAGGAATCTCCCAAGCCATTGACCTTGAAACCCTTCTTTTACACATGGGGAAACTGAGGCCCAGGGAGGGGAAATTTAAATCTCTAGAGCTGGAAGAAACCTCAGATACCATCTAACCCAATGCCTTTTTTTTTAACATATGAGGAGATTGAAGCTTAAGAAAATAAATAGTAATAAAATAATAAAGATAAATAGTAATCCTGCTCTCATGTGCTACATTTTCTACTCTCACAGCCTCAGTGGTGGATGAAACAAAGGGAAGAGGTTTTTCCTTATCAAGACAGCGTTGGTGGAATGCCAACCCAATGGGTTCTCTCTCCATCCTCCAGGAGGCCAGAAGAACATTCGTTTCCTTGTCTAGGCCATCCTAGAAACGTCCTGATCTCACCTCTGTGGTTTCCCTCCCCTCCCTGCCAGCTCTCAGCTTCAAGGGATAAACCTGACCCGTGTCCTGGGTTCTAATCCCTCCTCCTCTGCGCTCTTCGGGGGGCCTGACGCCTCTTCCTCCTGCAGGTGATGCGAGGGAGCCGGCCAGGAGCTGGAGCCGGGTGGAGAGGCTGCTGGCTTCCAGGGGCATCGGTGGGGGAAGCGGAGCAGATGGGTTTGATCGTCGCTCGCTGGGTGATTCCGGGGAGGGTTGACGGTGCTGGTGACAAGCGATTTACAACGTGCTATTTACAGTTGGGGTTTGCAGTCTTTAGCAGCTGCCTTCGTTATTCCTTTCCATGAGCCGCTAATTGAAAAGGAGATGGTGGGTGGGCTTGGAGAAGGAGCCGACGCTCCCGCCTGGAGGTGTCCGATGGAACAGTGGAGCTCTGGTCTCTCCACTCCCGGTGTGTGGGTTCTCTTTGGCCACGAGCTGCGGGGGGCCGTGGCTATCCGTCTGTTGGGCCGGAGTGCTTCTATCTGGTACTTTATTATCAGTTAGTGCCAGAAGGGACCTCTGAGGCCGCTCAGTCCAGCCCCTCCATTTTAAAGATGAAGAAACTGAGGCAAGCAAGGTTAAGCGACTTGCCCAGGGTGACCCAGCTAGTAAGCATCTGAGCCCGGATTTGAACTCGGGAAGATGAGTCTTCCTGTCTCTAGGCCCAGCATTCTATACACTATGGTGCCACCTACCTGTCCCAGAAATGTCTGCCATTTATTGTTTCACTCATACAGAATACTTCTTGCGTGGTGTGACTTGGATATTTGAGGGCATTCTGCAAGGAGATTAGGGAAATCTCTGGGGTCGGGGATCTAGGGAGTCTCTGAGAGTGCGGATGGCAGCCCAGGTTGGCTGGACTCTAGTTCTAACGCTCTAGCTAATCTCAAGAGCTGGACTTTCACCAGACTTGTAAGTAGAAACTTGGCGTTTTATTGATTTATTTATCTTGGCTCTCCTTTGCTGGCCCTGGCAGCAGCGATGATGTGTTCGTCAAGCTCCCAGCCATCACCCCTGGTACCTGGGAGTGGGCGCGCGTGTGTGGGTTTCTTTGATTGTTTATTCTCATAATGGCCTTGCAACGTTAGATATTGTGCCTAACAACTAATGCTCTCTCCTTTAGAAGGGCTGTTATCTCCCTCTTTTTAATTAAAAATGAAAAAGGGCACAATATTGCTGCATCTCCTCTCTGACTTTCCCTCGGATGTTTTGGGGAATGGAAATGGCTCCAAACAGAACTGTTTGATATGCATGGGGTGACTTGAGCTTCTGTTTGCTTCTAGGTAGGACTTAGGACACACACACACACACACACACACACACACACACACACACACACACGCAGCCTTTCACTGCACTTAACCTCTGTCCGCAAGCCCAAGGCCCACTTTGCTTAAGGAGCCCAGCCATTTGAATGCATCCCAGGCACTACTGGGCTCTAATGAGGCTTAATGTGCTTACTGGACAGAACGAGGATCTGGGTGTCCTGGACCCAGGGCAGAAGCACAATGTGCATGGTTTCCTTGCACAGGAGACCTTCCATTCCATTCCTGGGGTGATGGTTCACCCCTTCCCTCTTATTTCCCCGGCCCCCATGGGGGATTGGAATCATTGGGAATTCCCTGGAGGCAGGGCCTTTTGGGAGCTATGGTGAACAAGGCCGTGTTGCACGTGCCTATGTTCACTGATCCCAGCCTCGCAGAGGCTGCCACTCTGCCTCTGTATGGCTGCCTGCAGCCAGTCAGCCTCTGGTCCTTCTTGGCCCTTCCTCCCACCCCCACCCCCTGCACCTGCTCCTTGTTTGGTGAGAGCCTCCATCATCTGTCTTGAAATAAGATAATGCGGACGGAGCTGGACAGGCCCTAATGGCCAGCGATGGTTCCGAGGGACTTTCATTCGGCCATAATTAGGTTTGGAAGCAATCAGCTGCCCTCATTGGGATTGGAACAAACATCGCAGAGGATATAGGCCACAGTAATCTAGTCATTTCATAGTATACGAAGAGAGGGAGGGAAACGGCATTTCATTAGCAGAAGCCGTGACAAATTCTAACACCTTGACAACATATCTTGTGTGAAATTCATCTGCTTCAGCATCCTGCCTTATGGACCTCATAGCATTCCATACGTGTGCTGGGCTTGTCCCTCTTCTTCGAGGGTCTCTGGTTCTTAGACAAGTTGGGTTGACCTTGAATATTGGTCCTGAACAATTCTATGCATTTGGATGTTAAATCAAAAATGTGTCACACATTGCAGATTTCTCCTCTTTGTACAATGACCTGAATGTTGAGTTAGAGCTGAGAGAGCTCGTAGGAGCCAGATGGACACCATTTCATCCTAGTGAGGTCATAAGATCATAGAGGACTGAAAGGGACCCCAAAGGCCATCTTTTCTAACTCCCTCATTGTATAGGAACCTTATGGGTCAACTAGTCCAAACCCTTCTCCCCACCTTTTTTTTCACACAGGAGGAAACAGGTTAGGAGAGGCCACAGCAACATGGATCTGCAGCTGGAAAGGACCTTAGGGACCATCTATCTAATGCCCTCTGTTTACAAGGGTTTGGGAATTATCTAAACCATTTCCCTTATTTTAAAGACAAGGAAACTGAGGCCCAGGCCAGTCATAGGGTCATAGATCGAGAGCTGGAAGGAACTTCATAGGCCATCGAGTCCACCTTCCTCTCTAGGCTCAGGTTAACCTAGCTAGTGCACCTTACAGTCAGGATTCGAACTAAGATCTTCTGACTCTACATTCTTCCCACCATACCATCCTGCAGAGCTGAGATTCAAGCCAAAATCCTCAGACTTCAGATCTCTCTTTCATTGTTTAGATGAGAAGCGTGAGGCCCACCTTGGAAGAACCCACACACTGGGAGAAGTCACTGATTTTTCCTTTGCTTCCAGATTCAGCCCCCTTGGCTCATTAGCACCCTATCTCCTGTATTAAAAGCCATGTATTTTCCTCTCTTCTTTACTCCATGCCATCTTCCCCATTACCCTCCTCTTCCTCTTGGTGCCTGTACAGACTCGTGTTTGGACCCTTGGAGTTTTTCTTCATAGGTCTGTTTCTGTGTTTTAATAATTGCTAAACAGCTGTGTGTTTTGGGAGAAAAATAAAAATGAATTGACTTCTTCAGATTTGAGTGATCCAGGCCAGGGCGGTACCCCACCCCTTGCCCCTCTTTAGAGGTCTTTATTTTAATGTTTGTTTAAAATGAGTTAAATTTGATTAAATAATGGTTTGAGGTGGATGATAGATAGAACTATAATAGAGAGACCTGGGTTAGAATTACAGTTCAGATGCTTACTGGCTGTGTGACCTTATATGAGTCACTTGAGCTCTCTGACTCCCAGTCTCTGTCTCCAAAATGGCAGGGTTAGACTCGACTCAGAAGACTCTCCTTTGAGCTTGAAATATAGGTTCCTGTGAATTTCTGGCTTTTGTTTAATGAGAATTAGAAAAAGGGTGTTTGATGAAAGAGACCTCTTTCCTTTGTAAAACCAAGTAGGACCAAATACCGACAAAAAGGGAGGTGGGCTGAAGAATCAGGCATTGGTAACTTGCTGAGTTTTGACCCAGGCATCGTGGAATCTTGGTACACGTGGCTGTGGGCTTTAGAAATGGCTTTTGTTTCCCCCGAGGCTTGCAACAAAATGATCTACAGAATACTTGCTAATAAAATGACCCACCCCACCTTATGAATGAGACTTTTAATAACCATTGGAGTGGAGCAGATGGCTACCTGTTCATTGCCTTGGGTGGTCATGGAAAGGGAGACAAAACAGGGTCCAAGACCCTGCTTCTCTGATGGCAGAACATAAAGACATTCAGGGACTGTGTTTGCAGCTGGTTAAACAGAGATGCTAAGGGGAAAGAGATTGTCCCAATCGATGGAGACCTCAAGCTTATTCAAAGGCTGATTTTTTTTCTCCCAACAATGGGTTTTCCTGGCTTCTCATTCTATTCTGCTGTTTTGAATTAAAAATCTACCAAAAGGTAAAGGCAGCATAGAATAATTGCTGCATCCTCCTGCGGCCCCTGCTTTTTCTAGACGTGCAACATGCAATCCTCCTGAGTTTTCTGAGGAAGGCCCCTTGTCAACAGAAGCACATCACATAGGCTACTTTTCACACAAGCTCTTACCTGACACCCCCAAAGCCATCACACAGTACCCTCTCTCTCCAAAGGCAAATGACTTTGTCCGTGTGTGTGTGTGTGTGTGTGTGTGTGTGTGTGTGTGTGTGTGTGTACATACACACGCACGTTGATGTCTATGTGTACATATTGTAGCTTCCCGGTATGGTGTAACCTTCTTGAGCAAGGATCAGTTTTTGATTTTGGGGTTTTTTTTGACTTTGTGTCTCTAGCCCTGGCATGGTGCCTTGCAAATGGTGGATACTTTATTTATTTACATTAAACTGAATTCAAGAAATTGTACTTTTAGGATGGCTTTGCAAAAGAATATCATTTTGTCAGACCACATTCCCTAAAGTGTGAGTTCAGAAAATTTCCAGTGTGACCTTGGGTAGATCACTTTTAAACTCCGGACTTCAGTTTCCTTATCTGAAAAGAAAAAAAAATTGGAAGGGGGTCACTCAAATGCTACTGAAGTAAGATGGATTTTTGTGACCTCTTTTGGTCCCGGTGAGCAGATGATACACTTTCCTCCACTTGGTGGAGAGGCGGGGGGCTGTGGATGTGCAGTGTTGAATATACTGTATGATTGAGATTTTTGATCTCACAGTTAGACTTAATTCTTTCCCTTTGTTGGGGGGGGAGGGAGGGAGGGAGAGAGAGAGACACATAGAGACACACAGAGAGGGGGGGGGAGGAAGAGTGAAACATTAATCAAAGGAACTAGAAAAGCTTAAAAAACCCAAGGGGGTTGAACTTTGATGCTCCTTTTTGTTGTGACTCAGGATTTACACACGGAGTGATCAGTCCATATTCCCCAGGTCACAAATTACAGCCCTGAATGGGAACAATCCAGCTTTGACCTTTTTTATTGAGAAAAGATATAAATCCAGACTCATTGAAGGTGACCACGGTACTTTGTAATCCTCACAGTGTTTCACGGATGTGAAATATTCTTATGGTTATTGTATGTGTGGCCCAGTGGGTTGAGCACTGGGCCTGGAGTCAGGTAGACCCGAATTCAGATCCAGCCCTGGACACTTACTAGCTGTGTGACCCTGGACAAGTCACTTCACCCTGTTTGCCTCAGTTTCCTCATCCGCAAAATGAACTAGAGAAGGAAATGGCAAATCACTCTAGTATCTTTGCCAAGAAAACCCCAAATGGGGTCATGGAAAGTCAGACATGACTAGAACGATGGAACAGCATCAAAATCATATGGTTGGCTGTGAGAGCTAGCGCTTTTACTGGCCTTTAAGGCTTGCAAATTGCCCTCCAGATGGTGTCTAATTCGATCCTCTCAAAAGCCATGTTTTATAGGTACTATTATTATCATGTCCATTTTACAGAGGAAGAAACTGAGGCAGAAAGCCAAGACTTGACTAATGTGTTATATGTGTATTGTTTCATTTGCTCCTTATGAGAACCCCAGGAGGTTGGAACTATTTTGAGATCTAGGAAGGGCCGGCTCAGAGAGGTTGTGTCACTTGGCAAGGGTCACACATCTAGCAAGTGTCCACAGGCCAGATTGGAAAGCAGGGCTTCCAGATGCGAAGGGGAGGTTTAGAGCAGTGTGTAGAGTGTTCTCAGTCCATCAACCATCAACTGTTTAAGTACCTATTGTAAATAAGTGCTTTGGGGGCCTCCCCAGAGTTTCACTTGTATCTAGGATGCATCATTCCTTCTCAGACCAGGCTGGTGACTTAAGGCTCATTATTAGGAGGCAGGGGATGAAGAGAACATTGGCTTGGAAGCCTCGAGACTTGGCTTAAGACAGTCCTTCTGCAGGACTCAGGGTGATCATCTGGCTTCTCTAGTTCTCGATTTTTTCATCTGGGAGCCAAAAGATGATCAATTTGGAGCTGAAAGGGACCATCGAGACCATCCAGGCCAACACTCTCGTTTGCAGATGGTCCCTTGAGGAGACAAGTGACTTGTCCAAAGCCATACGGGTAGTGTCTCGGTTGAAATTTGAACCCAAGTCCAGAATTTTGTCCACTGTGCTGGGATAGAGAGGTTGGAATAGATGATCTAGCTAGATGAAGTGATAGAATACAGAGTAGATGAATAGGTTGCCAGTCTGTGAGCCTGAGACCCCTGGAAGGAATTGTGAGGAATCTCTGCTTCTGTCTGTTAAATTCCTAGTAATTGCTTGTCATTGTGTTTAAAAAGAACCAGATATTAAAAAGGGTCTTTGGAAAAGGCTGGGGACCACTGGGCGAGGTCTTGTCTGAATGATGTTTGCCTTTTTGGTTTTAATCAGTCCTGTTCTCCTTTTCTTCACATTCACATGGAACCTTCTTCAGTTTAGAATTCATCATTCCCCGGTGTCTGTTTGCAGTGGTAATTAGCCAGTGGCTGTTCCCACCTACTGAAGATAGAGTTTCTCCGGTTTTGCCTTCATACATTTGCCAAGTCCATCTGTGCTTGGAATGGACCTCTTCACCTTTTCTTTTTAGAATCGTTTAAAAGACAGCTCAGGTACCCTGTCCTACAGGAAGCCTTCCAGGATTCTCCTAGCCATTAGGGAACCCTCCAAGGCCCCAGCTTACGTTGTTTTTACTACGATTGGATATTTGCATACTGCTTTTCTCTAAGTAGAATGTGAGCAGGGGCTGTTTTTTTTTAATTCTATTATTTGGTAATTTAAGAACTTAGTACCTCTTGTATTTATGGGTCCCCTCCCTTCCCCTTGTAGGGCCTGACAGCTTGTAAAGGATAACTCAGAAATGCTTGTTCACGGATTACCTAGATAGGAGGTGCTGCTGATTAATAGATTGTCAAACAGGACTTGTCTTTGCAGTGCCTTGGGCCTGGGATGGTGCTGGGCACATAGTAGGTCTTGAATAAAAAGTTTGAGGATCAGTTGCTTAGCACATTGTGTCTTTTTCTTCTCAGCACTCCGAACAGCTCCCGGATATTCAGGTTTGGAAAATGTTTCTTGAATTGACTCGAAGTGTATTGAATTGAGATCTGTGCTCTCCTGGTCTTTCTTGTGTGACCTATGAAGTCATTTTTCAAAGAGCAAGCCTTAAGGAAGCACAAATCAGATCAGAAGCCGTGCTGCATCTGGAATTGGTCTAACGTGATCAATGCCCGCAAAAAAAATGAGTCTTTTAAAATGCAGATTTATTTTGATTGAGTTTGGGTTTGTTCTCCTTTGATGCGGGGTGAGGGGGCATCTCTGTGGTTCGCTTCTGCTTTGGTCTGCTGTTCACCCCGTTGAAATATGGGGCTTGGCCTACGAGTGGAGATGTCTCCTGGGGACTGTGGACTTGCTTCTTTGGCTTTGGAAAATGAACTTCTTCAGGGCAGGGATCTCAGAGGGATGGTGGACCTTCTGATAAGTGATCTGACCTCTTCGATTATCTAATCCAAGCCTTTGGGGTCTTTGTTGTTGTGATTATTCATTGTGTTTCACTCTTTGTAACCCCGTTTGGGGTTTTCTTGGCTGAATGATTCGTTATTTCCTTCTCTAGCTCATTTTACAGTTGAGGAAACTGAGGCAAACAGGGTGAAGTGACTTCTCCAGGACCACACAGCTAGTGTCTGGGGCTAGATTTGAACTCGGGTCTTCCTGACTCTAGGGCCAGTGAGCTGCCTCCATCCTTTGGATTACAGAAGAGGAAACGTGAGGCAGAGATTTGTCTAAAGCATTCAGTTGAAGGAGAGAATCACAGACCTAGCGCTAGAAGGGACCTCAGGAGGGATATTAGTCTTACCGTCTCATTTTACAGATGTGGTAACTGAGACCCGGATACATGAAGCAGCCTATCTGTGATCACACAGGTAGGAGCTCAGGTCTTCTGACCGCAACTTCAGGAACCTTTTTGCTCTCTCATCCCACCTCCCACTGACAGTAGATTAAAAAACCAAACCAAACCACAGCATGTTTTTATGGGTTGTTTGGGAGTGGGAAAGCCTTTTGTCATATAGTTATAAATGCGATCCTATTCCCTGGTCAGTTTATAAAAAGTCTGTTTAACCTATAATTGAGTGTAGCAATTGAACCAGTTATAGTTGGAGTTTAAAAAAAATTCAGACCCATATTTTTTTGTGAAAGGAGGAAGGAAGGAAAGGGAAACGCTCCTCCCCCACCAGTCCCCCCACCCCCCAAAGGAAGGCTAGGCCTGAGGAAGCATTTTCAGATTGATGGTCTGCCTCTGATACCTTCCACTTCTTATACCTCTGTGAGAGACCAGAATGAACTTTCTTTGAGAAATGAGTTTAAGATCTTAATGAATTTTAACCCCGTGAGAGGTTGCTGTGTGTAGTGGGTAGAGGGCCTCTTTTGGGGTCAGGTGGACATTAGTATAAAGCCCAGACTCTGGCCCATGAGGACCGTGTGGTTCAGGGTAGGTCATTTTACTTTTTGGTGCCTCCGGCAATCTAAGACTAGGGCGATGGCTGATCTGGACCAACAAAGGAATTTCCACGCTGAGAGTTTCCCTACCCCTTTGAGAGTTCAGGTCCAGACCAAAAAACCGAGAGTCAGCCTTAATGAGATGACTTAGCCCAGCACCAGCCCATCAAAAAGGAAGCAAGAAATGGGTAGTTCCTGGGCCTTGTTCTCATACTAAAATTCTCATTAGAGTTAATAATGAAATAATAAATTCTGATTTTGACATAAAGTTCTTACCAACTTATATAAGCGATCTGTTAAGTGGCCACGAAAGGACTACAAGGTTTATTTAAAGAAAATGGACGGGCGTATTTGCACTGACTTTTTGCTCCATCTAACCTACTTGAGTCTCTGCCCACTCCCGACTGTCCTCTACTTATCTGTCAACTTGGTTTTTCTAAAGTGCAGGTCTGACTGTGTCACCTACCTATCCAGTGAACCCAAATAGCTCCCTAATGCCCCCAAGATCAACTATGAAACCTTCTGTTTCGCTCCTAAAGTGCTCCATAACCTGGCCCTTTTCTACCTTTCTGGTCTTCTTAACACTTTATCTTCTTCTTCTCCCTGGTGTTCACTTGTTTCAGTCGTGTCTGACTCTCTGTGTCCCAATTTGGGGTTTTCTTCGAAGAGATACTGGAGTGGTTTGCCATTTCCTTCTCCAGCTCATTTGAGACTTGAGGAAACTGAGGCAGAGAGGGTTAAGTGAGTTGCCCAGGATCACATAGCTAGTGTCTGAGGTCAGATTTGAACTCATGAAGTTGAGTCTTCCAGGTTCCAAGCTCTGTGCACTATGGTGCCACCTGGCTCCCCACCTTGCCTTACACCTTATCATGTTCCATGTTGATGGCACTGGCCCTCCTGGCTGCTACTCAGACGAGATTGTGCCTGTTCACTGGCCACCCCCCTGTCCTGGAATTGTCTCCCTTGTATAAGAAGCCTTTCCCTATCCCCCTTACTGGTACTGGAAGTAGATAACGAGTGGATAATCCCCTGGGATTATCTCCAGTTCATCCTGGTTTATCATACCTTTGTATATGGTTGTCATGGCTGCTCCTCCCTTAGACTGGGAGTTTCTGGAGTGGAGGATCATTTTTTGGTAGTGGTGATAGGTGGGGTTCTTCGTATACACAGTGCTTAGGACAGTGGCTGGTGCATAATCAAAGCTTAATCAATGCTTGTGGATTGAAAAGGCTTCCTCTGATTACCCAGGCCCAGTTACTACACATTCTGTCTTGGTTAATAAACAGTCAAACTGAGAAGCAATGGGCTTGTACATTGAGAACAAGAAGGGACCTTTGAGGCCTAGCATGCAGTGAACACTCAGTACACGATGGTTGGTTGATTTACAGAGGATGAAATAGCCCTTAAATGTCTGGTGTCTTGCCCAAACAAGGCCATACAAGGCATAAATGAGACACTTGGAATTTGAACACAGGTCTTCTCATTCCAGGAACATTGGTCACAACCAAGCCAGACTTTGATCTCCAGCTTGCAGAGGGCCCAAGATGTAACTTGCTGCCCGAGGGGCCTCTAAAAGGAACTCTGGGCTCACCTGGATCTCGTTAACTCCCATATCCCAAGCAAATTCACATTCTGCCTTTGGTTCTGACCCCACCAGCAGGAAAATTTCTAAAACTCAGCTTGGATTTACTGTCTCCACATGTGAGTGACTATTCCCAAATTGAAAGGCAGCTAGGTGGTTGAGTGAATAGAGTACTGGACCTGGAGTCCAGAAGACCTGAGTTCAAATCCAACTTCAGACTCCAGCTGTTTGACCCTAGGTAAGGCGTTCAACTTCTGTCCACCTTAGTTTCCTCATCTTTAAGGTGGAAATAATAAAAAACCTGCTTCCCAGGGTAGTTGTGAGGACAAAACAAAATACTATTTGTAAGACACTTAGCAAACCTTCAAAGTACTTTATTAATGCTTTTTGTCCTTATTATCATTATTAAATGCTGTCTAGATGTTAGTGTACTGTCTGGTTTCTGCTCTAGGGACACTAGCTGTGGAAAATGTTCTTTTATCTGAAGTGTCTGAAGTCATCCTTTTAAGAAAAATACAACGCACTAGTTCAAATAATTTTAGAGGATGCTATTTAGTTGGCTCAGTGGACTGGGCCTGAAGTCAGGAAGATCTCAGTTAAAATCTGGCCTCAGATACGTATTAGCTGTATGACCCTGGCCAAGTCACTTGACCTCTGTTTGCCTTAATCCACTGGAGATGGAAATGGTCGACCCCTCCAATATCTTTGCCAAGAAGACCCTATCGACAGTTACGGTCTATGGGGGTCACAAAGAATTGGACACGACAGAATGATTGAAGAGCAATGATAATTTATGACTCAGGTGGCCTTTGTCAGAATAAAAATAGTGGTTATTCGGGGATTTTTAAATGAAATATTCTAACCTCCTGGTGTATCTCTCCATTTCTCCTGCCAGGCTGTCTGGAGAGAAGGGGGAAAAGATTTGTGAATGAAAGACTGAGCTAATGAATCCGTTTACCCTCTTACTGCTGTTACTGGTTCATTAAGCTATTCTGAGATACACAGACAGCGATCTGACCCTCTGTTCCTACAAGAAGAAAGAAATAAAGAATTCATTGGGCCAAGCATGGTTCACCCTATTTCTTCATGCCTAGTGAAGGGAACCCTTACTGTATGTTCTGAGCTTCTGAGACCCATCAGACTGAAGAATCAGCCTCGTGACTGTCTTATCCACTTCCACTTATTTGACAGAAGACACTGAGGTCTAGAGAGAAGTGAATGTGCCTAAGGTTACATTGATGTCGCAAATGGGGGAGCCCGCATTTGAACCCAGGCCCTTGGACTCTAAATCTACTACTTCTTTTGAAAGTATGGTGGTTTGTTTTGGGCAACACATTTTAGGGAGGACTTTGACAGTGTCTAAAAGGGATACTTATATGTAATTATAGCAACCAAGCATGGGCCCAAAGGAGATATATGGAAATGCTCCTCCCTCCCTTCTTTGCAGAGTTGGGGGACAGAGTGTGGGCAGGGGTCGCGCCTCCTATGATGTTGAACTTGGCCGATGTGTTGGTTAGTTTAGCTGAGCTGCTGCTTTCTCCTCTATCTCTTTGTTATAAGGGATGACTTTTTAGGGAGGAAAGGATTTTTTTTTAAATGACAATGATTTTAAAACCAAAGATATCAGCAAAAAATGTGACAAAATGACCAGCATAGAGTGGCAGCTGAGACATGAGGCACCAAGGTGGCCCGGCGGACAGAGTGTGAGCTTGAGTCAGGATCCTGGGTTTCAATTCTGCCTCAGAATCTAACTAGCTGTGTGTTCCTCTGCAAGGTAGTTAATCTCATTCTGCCTCAGTTTCCTTATCTGGACATTGGGAATCCTAGTAGCACTCATTTCATAGGGTGGTTGTGAGGCTTCAGTGAACCGACAATATATGAACGGTGCTTTGCAAACCTTAAAGGGATGCACGACATCACCATTGCTATTATTACTTGAAGGAACTGGGGATGTTTCTCTTGGAGAAGATATTATTTCTTCAAGTCCTTGGCAGGCTGTCGTGTGGGTGAGGGAATAGGTTTTTTCTGTTTGGCCCCAGGATTCATGGGTAGAGGTTGCAAAGGAACAAATTTAGGCTTAATGTCAGCCCCTGTTTCCCAACAATTAGAGCTCACTCGTAGTGAGCCTTGAGTAGAGAGGGTGTGCGACCACAGATTGTGAAGGCTGGTAAGGAGACGGCTTTCCTGGGCGGGGGTTTGACTAGGAATACAACATGGCGCCTTGGAGAGAGCCCTGGCCTGTGTGTCAGAGGATCTGGGGCTCAGCTCCGGTCCTGACCTTTCTTCACTACTGGTGCTGATCTTGGGCAAGACTTTCGTCTTCCCTGGGCCTCAGTTTCCCTCACTGAAAAATTCATTGACCTCTGAGAGCCTTTTGGGCTCTCCATCTCAGATCAACCTCAGAGATTTCTGTGACCTTTGAGTTTATTATAGAGAGTATTAGACATCTGTGTGTGGGGGTGGTGTGGGGTATGTGTGTGTGTGTGTGTGTGTGAGAGAGAGAGAGAGAGAGAGAGAGAGAGAGAGAGAGAGAGTCTGAATTTATTAAGCACCTACTATGTGCCAGGCATTGTGCTAAACATGGGGAATGCAAGAAAAGGCAAAAGACAGTCTCTGCTCTCAAGGAGCTCACAGTCAAATGGAGGAGACAACATGTATTCTCCGTCTTTAGACCCCAGCCCTTCACTCCTGACCCCCTTCTTCATAATGAGGTAGCCTTGTGTTTGATAATCTCTATGTTCCCAGCTTTCTCTGAGGCCAAGTCGATTTTACCTCTCCAGGCCTCAGTTTCTCCCATTTCCCCACTCATTTTAGAGATAAGGAACCAGAAACCCAGAGAACCTAATGCTTAGGGTCATAAGCATCAGGGATGGGATTTGAACCCAGGTCCTCTTCCTTCAGACCTAGTTTTAGGTACTTTTGATGTTTCTTTTTCCTAATAGTAGTGAGAACACGTATTGCCGTTTTGGCTTCTGCAATATTCTAGATAAACTTCTGTAATAAATTGTAAGGCCGTCCTCTGGGAAGTCTGCTTTGTTGGAAGGACCTGCTCTGGTATCATTATACCATTCATGTGGTTATTGATTGGGCTACTGTAGATAGGAGTGGGTGCATTGTTTTGAAAAACATTCCCATACAGTAGGCTCCCCCTTGTTATTTTCAGCCAGTGATGAAAGCCGTTTGCTGATAAAAGAATGCAGGTCCATGAGACCCGTTTGTTAGACATGAGCTATACTGGTCCACAGCAATTTGTGGCTTGTCCTTTTTAGAGCTTTCCAACTGAAATCGTAAAAATCTATTTCCTTTGACTAATTCATGGAGAAGAGACTTAATGGAATCATGTCCAGGGTACAGATCTTCAACCACTAACTTTTCTGGACCGGGCTGGACCCCTCTGCCATAGTCAGGGGCTTGGAATGTATATGTATTTTAAAATTTCTAAAAGTAAGCTTTGGGTCTTGATAATTATTTTTATAATACTCTTTTTAGAAGCTGGCTCCCATACCTATTCAGTCCATTGTGATTAAGGCCATCCTTTCCTCCGTGGTCCTCTTATAACCAGAGGTAGTCTTGGCATGGTGGGTCCAGAGCTGGTGTGTGAGTTAAGAAGACTAGGGTTCAGTGACTCACTGTGACTGTGTGATCTTGGGCAAGTCACTTAACCTTGAAGAGCCCCAGGCAACTCTCTGAGAGCAAATTGTCAAGCATGTGTGTGTATCGATATTGGGAGAAGTGATTCCTTCACTAGGAGTTGGGGGGCTCTTTATACCAATGAAATTATAGGCCTAGTCTCTCCCCCCTCAAAAAAAATTAGGATCTTTTGATAAGAATCCTTGGTTCCAGGTACCTCTGTCTGTCTGACTCTTTTCCTGAATCCTCTTTTTGCCAGTTGTTTTCAGAGGTTGCTGGTAAATGTTCAACAACCAGTTTTCTGGGAGAAAAATAAATATGTACAACATCCTTTTAAGTTTAATATGTATTATTAACATTCTCTCTATCACTTGCTGAAGTCTAGACAGTCAACAAAATAATAAATCTAGCCTCGATGGATATACCTTTTCGTATTTCCAAGGTGTAAAAGCTCACCTTGGACATTCAACAACCAACTCTATGGTTCTCCAAATGTCTCCAGCGCGTGACTTGTAAGTTACTTTGTCTAGTTCCATCTCTACTTTGTATCTCCTTGTCAGCGTGTGCATGTGGAGACTGGGACATTGTCTCTCGAAGCTTGACCTTTCATGTGCAGGGTTCTAAAAATACGTTATGTGTTAGGTGGAATTCCATCCGATTCGCTTCAGTTCAGTCCTACGGATCCCATGCTCTCTTCTCAATCCCCTTTCTTCATTTAGTACCTTAGTCACTGTTGAGTATCTATTTGCATGCGTAGGGACAGTCTGGTCACTGGAAATGGTAGGATGTGGGGGTGGGAGTCTCCACCTGTGAGATGCTTCCTTAGTCTTTTCCTGGTTTTTATTTCGGCTTTCCTTAATTCCTTTTATTTCTTCAGTCTCTCTTTTTAAATTGATACCCTTAAAAACAAACAAAGCAAAGCAGCACACTCATTTCTGCATAGCACCCCCTCCCTTCCTCCACACCTAGTGATCCTGGCAGAAGGGAATTAAAGACAACTGCCGTGCCTGTTAGATTGTGCTGTGCTCCGCCCCAGTGGTCCCCCACCTCAGCAGCGAAGGGAGGGAGTTGCATTCGCTGACCTCTCCCCAGAGCTAAGCTTGGTCATTATAATGACGCAGCCTTCACTGGGTTTTGTTTCATGCCCAATTACTTTTCATAGGACTCCACTCTTACGGGAGACTTTTTTTGCTTCTGTGCTTAGAAAGCCTGTCATTGGATTAGAAATGCTGATCCAGCAGAACTTTAGAACAAAAAGGAAACAAACAGTTCTTTGAAGGCCCCCTTAAAACAAAAAATCCTTGAACGGTAGATATGTTTTGAGTTTATCCCCCATCCTCCCTGTTGGCTTGGATGATGACACTTATTTTTTTAAAGGGTTTTGTCCCAGCTGTGTGTGTGATCCAATGTTTAGGATTCATTAACCCCCGCCACCAAGGCCTTCCATGGACTCCCACCTCCCAGGGACGTTCTCTGGGCTTTGTTATTCTGGGTTGTTCCTAGGCAGCTTTCTTAGGAGGACTCATCTTGGTGTGGCTTATTTTTACTTAACTTTTGGGTTTCCTTGGATCTGGTTTCTTTCTTTTTTTTTAAAGCAAAAATATGTAAAGTGTGAATATTTCTTCTGGGCGCAGAGGGCACGATTCTGAAGGTAGGATGTGGAATGAGCGCCTGCAGATGTGGATATCCAGTTGTTTTGCCAGCCAGAGCTGATCTTTGGATGGAGCACAGGTAGCTCTTTATAATTAGAAAGAATGGAAAAAAAATCCACAAGCACAACACATGTATTTAGGGGGAAGGGAGCCTGGAGATGCTGGAAATGCAGGCAGCGGACGTTGCTCCAGTGGATGTGGGTCTACGTTCCTGGGCATTTTGATCCTCAGTCCTCTTTTTGAACCCAATTTAAGGACTTGCTGACTAGGTTAATCAGTCACCAAGTGTTTATTAAGCCTCTCCTATGTGCCAGGCCATGTGCCAGCCACTAGTGATACATATACAGTGAATGAAATAGTCCCTTCTGGAAAGGAGCCCGTGTCTTTATTGAAACTATTGATAGTTTAATTCTGGCTACCTATAAATCAGCGGTCCAGCGGTAGTAGCTGCAGGCCCTGGGGGGAAGTCTGTATGTGTATGTATGTATATGTGGGTTTGTATGTGTATGTGTGATGTGTGCGTTTTTGTTCAGTTGTTCGGTCGTGTCTGACTCTCTGTGACCCCATGGACCCTACTGCCCATATGTTTCTCCATTTCCTTCTCCGGTGTGTGTTTAAATATATTCATATGTGTGTGTTTGTGTGTGTATATAAAAATAAGTATATATACACATATTATATATATATATATATATATATATATCTGTATATACACATGCATATATATATTCGTGTATAATGTGTATGTGCATAAACCTGCATCTATATATCCACAGTTTATATATGCAATGAATGAAATAGTTATTAGTCGTAAGGAGCCTGTATCTTTACTGAAATTATTCATGTTTTAATTTTGGGCACCTATTAATTAATCAGTGGTCCAAGGGTCTCCAAGGTTACTTCCAGTAACTGCAGGCACCAGGGATATATGTGCAATGAATGAAATAGTCCTTTCTGGAAAGGAGCCTATTAGTGAAACAATTCATAGCCTAATCCTTGCCACCTCTCACAGCCCAGTGTTCTTCTCTAAGACCCCTTGCCTGATCCTCCCCCTGCATCTGAAGCTCAGCTTGCCTTTCCTCTTGCCCTGTGGGATGGAGGACCACCATGCCTACCATCCACCCCACCTCTGTGCCCCGCAGAATCACCTGACCCAGTGACAGAACCCAGATCCCCCTGGGCCTTGCCGCCACACTCACCAGTAAAGCACCTTAGGACGCTTAGGCCTTTCCATCTGCCCAGAAGCCAAGCTTTCTTCTGTGCATTGTTTCTCGCATTTAGAGTCAGAGCTGTTTGTATTTCAGGTGCTTAGGACAGTGCTTGGCACATGGTAAGCCCTTGAGAAATGCTTCTTTTCTTTAAGTCATTCTCACACTCGTTATTTCAATTTATCCACAAACGTTTTCATATCACAGATTAGGGACTGGGCACTTTTCTGATCACTGTGCTACAAAACCCAAATGGAAATATCCCCCGCACCTCCTTTACTCACTCATCTCACCGTGTTGCTGTTTGACTCCAGACTCTGGTTTCTCCTCTTCTTTGTTGTGGAAAACCATGATTTCTCAGCCTGGAATTTAAGGCCCTTAAGGACCAGTCACTGCCTCTTCTTTCCAGTTTAATCTCCTACTCCACCTTTCCACAGAGGCCGCATTCACTACTGACTGTCCTGCCTTCATCCCTTTGCCCCTCTTCTTTCAGGATTTCTCCTACCCCTACCCCCACCCAAGTCATCTCCTTCAGAAATTCTCATTTTTCAGGGCCGCAGTCAAATGCCACCTCCTTCATGCAGCCTTCCTTGATTTCTCTCTTCTTCACTCTACCCACCCCCAATAATCAATTTTCCTTCTTAGACCTCATTTTGGACTCTTTATTTTCTCCTCTACATTATCACTTTTGCCTCCATAGGCTTATGGCCCCTTCTTCCTGCTAGACTGTAAACCCCATGTGGGCAGGGCCCACTGTTGTTTTGTTTTCTGTTTTCTTAACACCTAGGACGTAGATGTAGACCTGTAAGGAACTTTATAGCACATTGAGTCAAGCCTCCTTATTTAAAAATAGGTAAACTGAGGCCCAGAGGGGGTCAGTGGCCTGCTCTGGGTCACAGAGCTAATAAACACCTTAGGTAGGAATCGAACTCTGTTCTTCCTAACTCTAAACCCTGTGATCTGTCTAGCACACTCAGCTGCCTCATCTCCTTGGATATCCCAGGCGGTTCTCAATGAAAGAATGAGTGAATTAATGCAGTTGCCCCACAGTCAGCATTAGTGTTCGGTGAAAGCCTTATTTTTTTTTACATAAGTGTTTCCCAGTGGCAGGTGCCCTTTTGTTTTAATTTTCAATGACGTGAAGGCTGCTAGAAGGTCAGGTTAGGAACACTGATTTTCTTTGTGTGACCTTGAATTGGTTTTATCTTTTATTTGTAGGAAAAAGTGCTTCTTTCTCTGCTCATTTCCTCTTCTTCCTATCTGCCCCTGTACACAGATACAAGCAGCAGGGACAGTGTCTAGGATCTGCCTTAATTCGTCTACACAGCAGTCTCAGGCTTGGGGCTGTCCATGAGGGAGAGGAGTTGGATCCACTATGGTGGAGGCACATTTGGTTTCATGTTGTATCTTGAATGTTCTACACACACTTCATTTCTTTTTTTTTCCTCCTTTCTTTCTTGAAGGAGCAGAGGAAGCTAGCAATGGTATTACATGGTCTCTCTAGGGATTTAAGGAACAGGCAGAAAAGAAATTAGGAGAAAGGATTTCATTTCTGAGTACTCCTGACTTTGATCCCGCAAGTGTTTGGATTTTCTGAAGGAGGATATAGCTTGATGACTTGGGGGAAAAAAAGAAAAAGAAAGATTAACTATGCTAACACTGTCCTCAAGGCACATAGTATGGTAGGACATTGAGAGCTGTTTTCCTCATTAGGATGAGCTCTTGTTATCGTGCTCAAGAGCCTGCTGGGGTGAGGAAACTAAATACTACGGAGGGGCCAGAAAGGTGGTGGCTGGTGCAGTGGAGAGGGAAGCATGTTTGGGGATTGCCAGGTTTAGTCCCTAAACTCTGCCTTGTTTGCATGAATAGGTCTCACCTACATCTCATTTAGCTCCTGTGAGCCTTACTCTTCCAGGCAATTAAAAGAAAATCAGTGAAAGTAAGCTAATTTTTTCAGGGATTCTCTCCTTGGATCTCCTAGTGGGCATAGAGTCCTTCCTAGAGTGAGTTCCATGAATATTTGGTAATTGAGTGGCTACCTGTTATAATGAGCGCAGTTTTATAATGGTGATTAATATTGGTTTAGAAATTGTCAGGGGAATAATTTCCTATTTAAGTGTTGGGCATTTTGTGAGGTGCCTGGACTTGTTAGTATCATGGGACTCTTAGGTTCAATTGGAATACCTCCCTGGGGATTTTTAACGAGTGTCTCAGTGGTGTTAGAGCATTTCTTCATCACCCTCTGAAAGTCCTGACTATGTTTCTAGGGGTAAACACTTGCTGTCGAATGAGTGAGTGAATTGATATCTTTGTTTTCCCTCTTAACTTTTCTCTCTCAGTCTTTTTTGTTCATGATGACAAAAAAGGAGGTATATGGGGGTGAAGGGAGAAAGAAAGATGAAATTGATAGCCATAAATACTAGGAAAGTGGGGAAGATCAACAGCCCAAAACAAGTTAACTGACTGGCCTCCAGATCAATCAGTGAAGTCTTCCACCATGTTCAGAAGGGAGAATTGGAAGATTAGGAAGTGAGCATTCAACTCTGGGAATAAGTATAAAGTTACAGAGGCGTCTCTGGGGTCCTAGAATTCTTTTGGCTTGCCTTGTTTTCTGTGTGACCCGACAGAGTCAGTCCTTACTTACCTATGTTTTAAAGTCACTTGCGTCTCCTTACTCTTGGGTTTTGTGGTGTTTATTTATTATAGTGCGTCTCTGTTTTGTATATTTATTTTGAGAACCTCAAA
This sequence comes from Trichosurus vulpecula, assembly GCF_011100635.1. Taxonomy (NCBI): domain Eukaryota; kingdom Metazoa; phylum Chordata; class Mammalia; order Diprotodontia; family Phalangeridae; genus Trichosurus; species Trichosurus vulpecula. The sequence continues at coordinate 25,765,423 of NC_050579.1, forward strand.
TTTTCTGATTCTCTTTTTCAAACATGACATTACTGATCGACATGGAGGTCAGCTAGTTGCTTTTTGCTGTTCTCTCCCCCTGCCCCCCTCATCCTAATGAATAGTATTCTCTATTTCATTTTCCCTATATTGAACTGTCTTTCAGGTATTGATCTCAGCTGGTATTCTTAACTCTACCCAAGAGTGAAAGTGGCAGGCCTTCACATGTGAATTATACCTTGGATATTATGTCTTCAGAGATTATGTGGGCCATTTGTCCATTTGAACCAAGCTAGTACCTTTGACCCCTATTCCTGCAATAGGAGGATGCGAGATAGAGGGGTGCTTAGAGACTTTCTGGTTTTTTTAATAGGTCTTATCTCTAGTTTCTCTTCATTGAATTTAAAAACTAAATCCCACACACAACAGCTTGGTTCTATGTGCCTTTATTTGATACTGTTTCTTCTCATTCATTACTAATGATTGGTATGTTTTCCCTTTGAATCGAAATGATGGAAATATTTCTGCATTTCTTTCAATGGTAATTTTCAGAATTCCTCTCCCACTACCCATGTGTCAGCCTAGTCTGTGCATGAAGCCCGGGCAGTTGAGACCAGAACTGACTGGTAAAAACTGGTTCCTGTCTAGTTTTATCAGGTTGAAACTGGCCTAAAATGATTTTGACCACTTAATTTAAGAGGAACAGCAACAACAATTTGGTTCCAGGCAGCTCAGACAGGTTTTGGCAATCTCCCCCCCCCCACCCCAGATTCCAGCGTGTACAGACAAGTTATAAGCTATGCAGACTGGATTTCTGGACTGATTCGACTTATTTCTGGCCAGTTACAACAGGGGTTTAACTGGATCAAACAGAATCCAGTGACCCATTCATAGTAGGTTCTGCTCATTTCAAATAGCTTTTGATCAACTCCAGTTGGTTGGGATTCATTTTAGCTGGTTCTGACCTGTTCACGTTTAACCAAACCAAATTTAGTAAGTTTGGTCAAATTCAAAATAAGTTTGAATCAGTTCCAAAGAATATAGACTATTCTTTTATGGGATCCTACCTTAAGAGCTGGAGGGTACATAAGAAATGGTTTAGGCCCTCCCTTTTGTTTTATAGGGGAGCCATCCAAAGGTCAAAGAGGTTGGGAAAGCTTGTCCAAGGTCACACAGGCAGTAAGGGGCAGAACCAGAATTTCAAGTCAGGCCCCTGACTCTAAAGCACTCGGTGTTCTTTCTAATTGAATCGGTCTTCTTAGATCCAAGTTCCACTCTCTCACTTGTTCAAACCAGATAATGCTAGTTCTAGCAGAATCAAATTTGTTTTTCCAAAATGTTGTAATAGTTCTACCATACTTTTATTATCTTTGTGTATCTTTATGTATTTATATATACTGATACAATTCTGAAAAATTGCAACTGATTTTCCCAAGTCCAAACCAGTTCTGGTTAGATCAAATTGGTTTTGACCGGTACAGATCAAACCCCATTGGTTTCTACTGGATCACTCAGGGTAAAGGCCAGCTCTTGTTAGTTTCAATTATATCAGATTAGTTCAGACTGAATAAATGGCCTGACCCAAAGAATTTAATGGTGGCTTGATAGAAAGGAGATTTCTACGGGAGCTCCCCAGGGACCTGTCCTTGGTCCTATTCTGTTCAACATCTTTATTCACTGACTTGAATGAAAGAATGTGACTGGCATACTTTTAAAATTTGCAAATAATCTTTGACTGGAAGGGATAATTTGCATACTATATGACACAATCAGGATCTAAAAAGCTAAGCCAGAATGATAGGTTGAATTTAACAAGTTGGTGTCTGCTAGGACTAAATGTAAAGTTTGTCTTTGAGGTTCAAAAAATCAACATGACACATAGAAAAAGATGGGCAAGTCTCCTTAAACAGCAGTTGATTTGAAAATGAGCTCGGAGACTGTCGTCGAATGTCTTAGCATGAATCAGCTTTAACATCACATTTCACAAATACCAATGTAATCCTACATTTTGTTTATCGAAGTACAGTGTTCAGAAAAGGAAATTATCATTTCCCTGTTCTCTCTCCTGTTCAGATCAGATTTGGATGTTTGTATTTAGTTCTGACTGCAATATTTTAAGATATGGCAAACTGGTATGTACTCTGAGAGGGATGACCAGGAGAGAGAGAAGTTTTTGCCTCATTTGGATTATTTGAAGGAAATTGTGCTGTTTATTCTATGGGAAAGAAGATAGAAAGTGGTTCATAAATTTAGATTTAGAGTGGTCCTTAGAAGCAACATTTGTCTTTAAGTATTTAAAGGGTCATCATCTTCAAAACTGTCTAATCCTCTTTGGCTTGGGGCAGCGGTGTAGAACTGAAGTCAGGAAGACCTGAGTTCAGATCCAGCCTCAAACACTTAATAGGTTTCTGAGCTTAGACGAATCATTTAAAAACTGTCTGCCTCAGTTTCCTGTTCTGCAGAATGGAAATAATCATAGCGCTTAACCTTTTAAGGTTGTTGTAAGGAACAGATGAGTTCATATTTGTGAAGCATTTTGTCCACTTTAAAATGTCGTATAAATGCCGACCGTCACCACCACCACCACCACCACCACCATCATCATCATGACCACCACCATCATCATCATCATCATCATCATCATCATCATCATCATCATCATCATCACCATCGTCATCATTGTCACCATCGTCATCATCATCACCATCATCATCATCATCATCATCATCACCATCGTCATCATCATCATCATCATCATCATCATCATCATCATCATCACCATCGTCATCATTGTCACCATCGTCATCATCATCACCATCGTCATCATCATCATCATCATCATCATCATCATCATCATCACCATCGTCATCATTGTCACCATCGTCATCATCATCACCATCATCATCATCATGACCATCATCATCGTCATCATCATCACCATCGTCCTCATCATCACCATCGTCTGTAAGTAGCAGGTGAGAGTTGAAGAGAGGAAGATTTATATTTGCTGTGAGATGAAAGTTATCAATAGTTTGTTTTTGTTGATTTGTTTTCAGTCATGTCTGACTCTCTGTGTCCGCATTTAGTGTTTTCTTGGTGAAGTTACTAGAGTTATTTGTCATTTCCTTCTCCTGATTTTACAAATGAGGAACCAAGGCAAACAGGGTTAAGTGACTTGCCCAGGGTCATACAGCTGGTAAGTGTCTGAGCCACATTTGAACTCAGTTCCTCCTGATTCCAGGGCTGTTGCTCTATGCACTGTGCCACCTGGCTGCCCAGTAATTAGACTATTACAAACATGTGAATTGGCCCTTTTCAGTTAAGGGGCGAGTTTCCTGTCACTGCAGAAAAGTTAGATCTCTGTTTAGGGGGAACATTTTATGAGATTTCGTATTTCTGTACAGGTTGGACCAGGTGGCCCAAGGAGCCTGTTTCCACTTGAGTCATCTAGGATTTGACAAACACTCGTTTGAACAATTTTAGTCCGATTACAATGGGCTTCACCTAGTGGAGCATGGTTTCAACCTGTTTTTACTGGTCCAGGCTTGCCTTCTTTGGTAATATGCACGTTGCTTGGGTCTGGTTACAGAAATCTCAGGATCATCATTTCCATTGCATGGTTCTGGCTCCCTCTGCAGCCCCAGATGGAAAAATGCTTCTTGTCCAGTTCATACGAGAAATCTGGTTCTAAAATGGGAAGACAGCCCGAAAGCTAGTGGTGTTAAGCTGGATCTGGGGGTGCAGGCTGGACTTCTCAGAGAAGCAGTGTGTTTTTTGTCAAAGCCTGTCTCGTAGAGGTGCACGCAGTCTGGATACAGATGAGAAAATCCTGTGTACTTGGTTATTTTGGAAGAATAGCTGAATCACAGAATTAGCCCAAGAAGTGAAAATGTGGGTATGTTTCTTCCCATCCTTTCCTGATTTCCACCAGGGAGTTATGTAGAAACATCAGTAAATACAGGGTATCCTAAAAATTTTAGTCCAGTGAATTTGAATACACATACACACACACACACATATACACACACACACACATACACAAACATAAATTTTTAAAGCATGACACTGCACTAAGACTTTTAGGATGCTGTGTATGTGTATTTCTCTATATAATATATAGTTAAAATGCATATATATATATATATATATATCTATGTGGACATATGGATTTGCACATATACATGATATAAAGATATCTAGGTAGATATAAATTTAAATATGGATACTTCTCTCTATCACCTTCTCCCTTCCTTTTTCTCTCTGTGTGTGTGTATCAATCTCATACAGACCCACCATATACAAATATCTAGACAAATAGAGATTTGGATATAAATACACACACACATACACGTATTTGGATAGATATAAATATCTATATGTATGTACAATTCCATATTATGTCCATATATATGGATATATACAGGTATATCTAAGTATATACCTACAGACATATGTGGATACATACATATAGATATCTATATGTGTATGTGTTTATAAGTCCATGTATGGATATATGTGTATATAGAGATCTAAATATAACTCCACATGTCTACACATAGATAGACATAGATACAGTTGTATTTGAATTTTTGACACTGTTTTATACTGAGAGAATTATTTCTGAACAGACATTCATTCTGTCCTGGGTCCCAGTGGGATGGACGTGTCATGGAAAAAGGATTTAGGTTAAGATCCCGTGTGTGTGCTGGTCCCTCTGTGACTCTGGGAAGATGCCCCTTCCTGGGATTAACTTTCTTCATTTGGAAGATGATGTGATTGGACTAGATAAAGTTCTGAGGGTCTGTCCGGGTCTAGAATTGTAATCCTATGGTTGATAGTCTGCGAGTCAAGGAACTTAGATTCTTGCCTTGGCTGTGCTCATGTGGATCTTTGTACGCACTGGACAGTTGCTTGTCTTGTCTGGGTCTGTTTCCAGATTGTTAAATGAAGAGATTGAATTAAATAAATGTTCTCTAAGATTTTTTCCAGCTTGATGTTCCGGGCACCTCCCTAAGCCTGTGTTTTCTTGACCTCTTTAAATCATGCAAATTTCTTTTAGATCTTACGAGGCTCAGTGGATAGAGAGCTCTGAACCTGGAGTCAGAAAAACCTGAGTTCAGTTTCTGCTGCAAAGACTCAAAAGCAGAATTAAATGATCCTGCCTGCCTCAGTTTCCTTGTTTGTAAAATGCTCATAATAGTAGCCTCTAGCTCCTAGGGTTGCTATGAGGACTAAATGAGATAATGTTCGTAAAGCGGTTTGTATTAAAGCACCATATAAATACTGTTACTATGACTGTCACTGTTCTTCAGTGAAATAGTGGGCTTTGGACTACGCGACCTTCTTCCCTTACAGCGTTTTAGCAACAATTTTGTGATAGTGTTGGATTAGATGATATCTCAGATTCCATACGTGGCGGCTAGGTGGCGCCGTGGTGCACAGAGCGCCAGCTGGAATCAAGAAGAGTCTTTGTGAGTTTGAATGTGACCTTAGACACTGACTGGCTGTGTGACCCTGGGCAAGTCACTTAACTGTTTGCCTCAGTTTCCTCATCTGTAAAATCAGCTGGAGAAGGAAAGGGCAAATTCTCCAGTATTTTTGCCAAGAAAATCCCAAATGGGCTCATGGAAACACAGACAAGACTGAAATAACTGAACAACAAAAAAGATTCCATTCAGGGTCATGGGATCATAGATTTAGATCCAGAAGAAACCTCAGATCGACCAAATATCCCAATCCCTCTCATTTTGCACAGGAGCAAACGGAGGCCCAAAGAGTGTCAGCAATCTGCCCGAGGTCACATAGTAAATGTCTGGGCCAGCTTTTGGACCCAGCTTCCCTGACTCCAAATCTAGCCTTCTATGCTCAGCTCTGTGCTTCTGTAACTTGGGAAAAAAAGCCACCGGCTGATCCTTTATTTCTCTGTGAAAATTTAAGATTTGAAGCACTGGTTGCATCCTTTGTGCACTGAAGAATTGCGATCCCTTTGGCCGTTATTTGATGCTGGCTTAGCCTGGGGAGAATTCCAGGATGGGAAATTCGGCTGGTGTTCTCCTGTCTCCCCCCCCCCCCACCTCTGCTCTGGCTCCCCTCTTAGGTCTTTTTCTCCCACTGCACCAAAATCTCATCCATTCGGAGACAGCCCTTTGAGCACTAGGAATAAAAGCATTATCTAATGTATGGGACGGCACACACGTACAGAAATAGATGCATGTGGTGTGACCCGGTTTAATGTGGGCCTCATTTTAAGTCACAGCGCGTTAAAAGTAGCTGCTTTTTAACTGGGCAACCACATGTACCTACTTTCTATTTATATTGCCATTCTTATAAAGTCAGTGACAGCACATGGGTCCCATAAAGCAGGGCTTCCAATGTGCTTTTATGATTCCAGGCTGATCTTTTTGGCGCGGTGGAGTTCCAAACCTATAAAACAGCCCTTTTCTCTCCCTTCCTTTGTTTTTTTTTTTTTTCTCCACACCCTTTCTTCAAGCGTCATGTGGAAATGCTTCTGCTCACCTCCATCCTGCCTTCATCCTGCCTAGTTTTGATGGAATTTCTGGGGGTGGTGGAAGACCTTTTTGACATGAGTGTGTGTGTATATGTGTGTGTGTGTGTGTGTGTGTGTGTGTGATTGAGCAGAGACTTTCATCGTCATGCTTCAGTATTTGACCCATGATTATTACTGCTTAGTGATCACTTGGCTGTTAGCATCATTATGGCCCTGAAGGTAAGGCCCCCAAAGAACGGCTAAGTAAGAAAGCCAAGCTGTGAGCTTTAGAGGTTGAAAAGGGAGAGGCCAAGTGAAAACATTTGGTTCTCCCTTAACGTGGCTGATGTGTACTCAGCAGTACAGAGGAAGGGACTCTGTTAGGCCTTTTTGTTATCATTAGATTATAGAGTAGAAGTAGAAGGAACTTTAGCATGCATTCAGTGCTAATGAAGACAGCTGAGTCCCAGAGTGATCAAATGACTCCCCATTTCAATCATAGCATCATAAATTTAGAGCTGGAAGGGACCTCAGATGTCGTTTAGTCCAGATTTCCTAATTTTTTTTACATCAGTGTGTAAACAGAATCTATAAAAGTCAAATGACTTGCCTGAGGTCACACAGCTAGCCAGTGGCAGCACATGGAGTAGCTGTTGGCTTCCATGTGTCCAAGCTCTGTGCTCTTAACCAGTTCTCTTTCTTCATTGGTTTTGTGTTTGTGTGTGTGTGTGTGTGTGTATGTGTATGTGTGTGTTTAAAGACAATAGAGTCATATGGATTCTTGTTTCTTTCTGGAAATAAATCAGCTCGCTCCCCATTTCTTGCCTGGGTCCCTCTGGACTCTCCCCACTGTGTCTACCTTGAAAAGACTCATCTGTAGAAGTTGGCGCTCCCAGTGCGTGTGCATGGTGGGGAGAGATGGGAGATTGTTTCCTTTCCCCCGACTCTTCCAACAGGTGTCACTGTTATCCACCAGTCATGTGGAAACAGAATTCAAGCCGTCGGGAACGTGCTCACAGGGCCCTCCTCATGCCAACGAGCTAGTGTTTCAAGCAAGAACAGAGAGCCCGGATGGGGAGGGGTGTTCACACATCTCAAATATCATCATTGCCTTGTTCTACAAAGAAGAGTGGAATCTAGACGCCGGTCCTCTCATCAGAAGTTTGGACAACTGGTGGTGGAGAAAGGAGAATTAGAATTCCTGAAAGCTGGGAGTGATTGAAACAAAACAGAGAAACTCCTTTTGGTCCAGCCTTGGTTCAGAATGCTCTGAGTATATTCAGGGCTGATCTTCTAACCCTTGGACTTCACTGGCCCGGGAGAATTGCAGAAAAATTAAAAAAGAAAACAAAAGCGAACCTTGTGCTCTTGGCTGTGTGCCTCTCTCTGTGCAGGGACATGAAAACTCACCTTGTTTGCTTGCCAGCACTCTTGGTTGTTGGGTGCATCGCATTACGGTTTCGACAGCTCCTGAGTCCCCTGCTCACGCATGCCGTGACAGATGCTTTCATGGCGGCTCCCCGGCAAACAAACACGGCCACTGTGCAGGGCCTGGCGGTCATCCCATCGGCGCTGGGCCCTGGCCCCCATTTGGTGTGCTTTTCCTTTCCTTTTATAAAGGCTAAAGGGCTCATGGGCTCCTTGCCCTGGGGCATTCTGGGGGCCGCTGTTTGATCTCTTTCCATTTGGAGAAGAGAGTGCACCTGGGAGTCATGTTTGTTCCTGGTAAAGGGGACTTTGCTTCTTTCCTCCTTCTCTGGGTCCATGCACCCTGAATCATCATGGCTGTTACTTTGGGTTCCCCATTGCTCTTGTAGTGAAGGAGAGTCATCATTGCCTTTGTTTGGTCCAGTAGGATCATAGATCGAGAGATTGAGAGGGCCTTTAGTCCAAACCCATCATTTGCCTGATTTCCAGACATGTGAAGTGACTTAGGCGCAGACCCTCAGGTGACTGAGCTGGGATTTGAACCCAGTCCCTCTGACTCCAGATCTAGTACTCATAAGATGATTGACTTGGAGCCAGAAAGAACCATAAAAGCAGTGTTCATTTTACAGACGAAGAAATGGAAGCACTGAGAGAGAGAGAGTTAAGTGACTTGCCCAGGGTCACAAAGCTCATGAGCGTAGGAGTGCTATGTCTCCTCATTTTTCAGTGTAGTATCTCTCTGCCTCTCAGTTTTATACAGCAGGGTGCTTAGGGGAAAAGAAACACGATAGCAGCTAGCAATAAACGGCTTTAAGGTATACGGAGCACTTCCTAATAGGATCTCTTTTTATCCTCAGAGGGAGGTGGGGTTATTATGCTCATTTTTCAGATGGGAAAACTGAGGCAGGCTCTGACCATGTCAGACTTCATTCCTGCGTCCAGGGCTCTGTCTAGCACATAGCCAATGCTTGTTGTTGGAGGCAGTAATATCTGCTGGTCTTCCATTGCCCGTTCAGCTTCCTGGGCCTCAGCTTCCCCATCTCAGTCTGAGGATTGGACCAGATGGAGCTCTCCTGCCTGGCCTAGCTCTGGATCTGTGAAATTAGGACAACGGCTTTATAGAGTTAGTCATAGACAAGACAGGACTAACATCTCCCCATAAACGGTGTGGTGGGTTGCTACGTGCTTGTATGGTGGTAGTTAACTGTCAGCATTTCCTGGATTCATCTGAGTTTGTGAAAGGATGAACCATGTTGTAATAATGTCTGCATACTCAACACTTGGTGCTTTGTATTGGCCCCTTGTTGGGCCTTGGGAGCTGCCTCTGTTCCACCAGTCACTCTGTGAATGTGCCCTTGCTTCTGGACCAAGCTTCACTTTCTAGCTCGTCCACACTCAGCGTTACCACCCTGGGGCCATCCACTGGGGTTTTCCTGCTACCACTTTCCTTAGCTTTCTGGGGGGTCCTTTATTACCTTTCCCCCATTTCAGAGAAAAGACTGCATTTTTTCTGTCTTTCCTTTCCCTTTTTTTCCTTCTCTTCCTTTAAAGCAACTAAGGACTCTGTAGTTTTTCCTCTTAGTATTTGGGATGAACTAAAGAGTTTTGAGCAGGACATTGACAAATTAGCTCGCTATACCCCGGAGATGTCCCCATTCTGGAATTCGCGAAGTGAATGGGGTGGGAACAATTGGTCAAATACCAGTTGTGGGGTCCTGGGACTAGATTTCTAGGCTTCCTTCTCAACAAGAACACGTATTTTTCAAGTATCCTTAAGTAGGAGGAAGGAAATAGGACAGATATAAAAATAAATTCAATCGTTTGGACTTTATGGGTCCAAGAGACCATGAATAATTAGTATAAGAGAATCTCAGGAAATGCTCTTTTTAGGTCCAGTCAAGGAGGGCTTCATGGAGGAAGGGTAACCTCAATCCTAAAGAGAATAATTTCAACAGGTATAGACATAGGAGTTCACTAGAGCCTTGGAGACTGGCCTTTGAGGGTGCGAAGGGAGGGTGGGCAAAGAACCTATAACACAATTCACTTTAAAAAATGATAAAAAAAAAAGAGAAAGGAACTAATGTGAATTGTAGTTGGGAACGTTAACTGAAGTCCAGTTGTGGTGACTGTCAAATGTTGGCTGGGGCAGTGAGGTTTGTGTTTTATCCTCTAGGCAATATGGAACAACCCAAAGATTTTTGAGCAAGGGAATGCTATTGTCCGCCCTCTATTAATTAGGAAGATACAGTTAGAAAACTCTGTGATGGATGGATTGGAGAAGAGCATGTAGAGACCATTTAAGAGATGATTAGCATGATCTCTCTTAGAGATCACAGTCTGTACCAGAGTGTTGACAGGGTAAGTTGGATGGAGGTTGGAGTATTGTCAAGATGGAATCACCAGGGCTCGGCATGTTGTTGGATTTGGAGGAAAGCTAAGACTAACAAGTAACTATGACATTTTAAACCTTTAACTTAGGATCAAATGAGATAATAGTTGCAAAGCACTTAGCAAGTGCCTGGCGCATAGTAGGTGCTGTATAAATGCTTATTGGGAGGTTGGGAGCAGCACTAGGTTTTGGAATGAAGATAATCATTTTGGGATATGTTAAATTTGATGTGCGGGTGGTACAGATTTCCATCCGCTGATTACAGGTTGGAAATGCAAGATTGGAGGTTAGGGTTAAAGTGAGGGTTTAAAATAATAGTTTGGGGAGTAATTTTCATAGAATAATTGAAGCCCAAAGAGTGGTTAAGAATTCCAAGATAGAGATAATAGAGAAGTGGGTTCAGACATTTAGACTTGGAAAGGCCCTTATCTGTCACATTTAGGTCTAGAAGCGACCTTAGAGTTTGTTTAGACCAATCCCCTCATTATTCAGATGAGCAAACGGCCTCAGATTGGTGAAAAGACTTGCCCAACATCACATGGAGGTAAATAGCGGAAGCAGAATTCAGACCCACGTCCTCCAATCCCAACTTTCTATGTCTCCTTTGTCTCATCCTGTCTTAGAGGGTCAAGGATGGAGCCTTGAGAAAGTCTTCATCTGAGGTGAAGAAGAGTGAAGAAACACCAAAGGATACTGAGATAGTAATTAGGCATGCATGGAGTGATCCAGAAAAGAGTAATTACAGGAAAGAAATTTAAGAAAGGGAGAGATTTACATTGATAAATATTGTTGTAAGGTCGAGAAGAATAAGATTTAAGGGGAAAAAGCCATTCCTTTTTTTTTGTTAAAATGAGAAGAGATGAAGGGAAGAAATGTATGTTTAACTTTTGAAGAGTTAACTTGGCAGGGCCAGCATTAAGGAAGGGAGAAGGACCATCTTATTCTTTAATTATGGATTGACCAGGTTGGAATTAGTACCCATAGAGAGATTTTTAGATGTCATAAACAGGAATTGAGGGAGCGTGTAGCATAAATTCAATCTCACCAAAATAAAATTGGATTGCAGCTGAGAGAGATGTGGGTGAGGGTGCAGCATAAAAGTCAGTCTATCCTGGTGTGTAGAGCACTGGATTTAGGGTTAGAAAGTTAAAGATTCCGATGTGATTCTGACGCTTTGTTAGCCACATGGCCATGGGCATCAACTTAAGCCTGAATTTCCTGGTTTATAAAGTGGGTATTATACCTTGTAATTCCTACTTCACCAAGTTGTTTAGAAACTCAAGTGAGATCCCAACTACATATCATACTTGGATAACTTTTAAATGTTATACAAATGCCAATGAGGAGGAGGAGGAAGAAGAAATGAAGGTTTGAAACATGTAGTATGGAGAGGGTGATGGGGAGTCCCATCAGACATGCATAGGAGAATTATGGGACATTGGTGAGGCCTCAGTGGAGGTTAAGGAAAGATGAAAGTGTTAGGATATATTTTTAAAGTTCTAGCTGTGTGTAACTGCTATAAAGCAAGACAGGAGAAAAGCAGCTTATTCAGTCACTCATTCAGATAGCTGACTGTAGGGTCAAGGCTTTGAAATGAGGTCAGTTTAACCAAAATGGGCATCAGTCACTATGGGAGGAGAGTTAAGACGAGGGTTTTAGAAAAAGGAGGTTATTTTAAGTCAGGTAATTCTGATCGTGGGATCTTGGAGGTGGAGTAGTGTTCTAGGGGTGATCTGTACTTGTGGATGATGTTGGCTGAACCAAGGTAGAGACTAAGAAAATTAGGGACACTGATTAAATGAGAAGACTGATGTCCAGTTTTGTTTTGACCTTGATGCTTGGCCCAAGTAGTGGAGTTGACCACTTCATGGGGCCATCAGCATCCTCAGACCTCATGACTCTAGGAGAAAACTTACAGGAATGACAAGCTCCTTCTACCTGGCTGATCTCATACAAGTCCTTCTCTCTTTATATACCTCATTTTTGTCCTTTATAAGTGAGGAGGCTGAACCAGATGACCTCTGAGGTTTCTTTGAGTTCTAGATCTATGCTGGTTTGACATCCCCGGGCCTCAGTTTATCTCACCCATTTAATGAAAATATTTCATGGTATGGTTCCTAGGTTCCCTCTCAGCTTTCAGTGCATAAACCTACAGTGGCTGAGTCAGTATGCCAAAAGGCCAGTATTAGAGTTTGGGAGACCTTGTCTGGCTCAGGCTGAGTCTTTCTAGAGAGAGATCCAACCTTCAGGCACAGTGACGGTAATGAGCTTTGGTCCCTGCCCCCAGTTGGCAGTGCCTAGGATCTGGGTAGTCTAAGCATGGCACTAGCTGCCGTGAAAATATCCTTTCTCCTTTGGAGCCCCAGACTTTATCTCTTTCTATGCCCATCAGCATGCCCCAGGCCCTGTCTTGGTCAGTCATATCATTTTTCAGTTGGCAAGCGCCATCTGCAATATCTGTCCACTGGGCCGGATGGATTCCACTTGGCTGCCTATCATTTTTTTCCCCTCAAGGGACTTTCTGGATCAATTTGCATAAAATTATGCCAGGCCAGTGATTCTGCAAAACACAATTTCACCAGCAGACTTCATTGGTGAAACAAGAAAGAGAGGAATCTTAAATGTTAACAAAAGTGGTGGTTATTTAGCTCTGGTCACAAGATGTAAATAAAGATTATCTTAGCAAGGCCAGGAATTGTTTATTTCTTTCTTTTTTATGAGTTAGAAGGAATGAGTTTGCGGTTGGGCATGCTATGTGGATTGGTGGAAGGTTCTCTCTGAGGAGTATGGCAGGCCTGTACCATAGATTAGTCTCCCTCTGATTCACTGCCTGGGCCACTTTCTTCACAGAATCAAAAAGAACAATCGTTATTAGAAAGGAGCTTAGAGATCCTAGAATTGTAGATTTATAGCTGGAAGGGATTACAGAAGCCATCCCAATTTTACAGATTAGGAAACTGAGTCAGAGGAAAGTTGTGATTTTTCCAGGGTCACGCACAGTTCAATGTCAGATGTCTTTGAACTTGGGTCTTTCTGATTCCAAGGCCTGTGCTCAGTCACAGATTGAGATCTGGAAGGAAATGAAGAGGACATCGAGTCTAGTCCCCTAATTTTACCTTTAAGAAAGCCGAGGTTCAGAATGTATCATGGATTTAGAGTAGATGTAGCCCAGACCCCTCTTTTTATAGCAGTAGTGGCTTGTCCAAGCCTCGCCCCTTTCATACAGAGAGACCATAGCGGATCCTGGATTCAAACTCAGTTCCTGAAACTCCAATTCTTAGTATTGTCAGTGGCTAAGATAGTCTGGGATGTGTGTAGAGGTAGTAACATTTATTAAGGGCTGTTATGTGCCAGGCACTATGCTAAATGCTATAGATACAAAGATTGGTAAAAGTCCCAGCACTTGGGGAGCTCACAGCCTAATGAGAGAGACAGTATGTAAATAAAATCATATAAACCAGCTGTAGATAGGACAGATTGGAAATGACCCGCAAAAGGAAGGCCCTTGCATCAGAGGGGATCCTGAGAGGCTTCCTGTAGACTGTGGAACTTTATCTGAGTTTTGAGGGAAGTCTGGAGGTGTAGGTGAGGAGGGAGACATTCCAGGCTTTGGGAGGAGTCCTTGAAAATGTCTGGGGTGGAGAGGTGGGATGTATTGGTTCGACAAGGAGGCCCCTGTCCCTGCATCGCTAAGCAGGTGGAGGGATGGGGTGTGTCAGGTGTGAACAGACTGGTGGGGAGAGTGGATTATGAAAGTAATTAACAAAAATAATTACAGGAAAGAGCATTAAGAAAGGAGGAGATTTACATTGATAAATGTTGTTCTAAGGTCAAGAAGAATAAGATTTAAGGGGGAAAAAGCCATTCCCCTTTATGTACCTTTAGCTTTTGAAGAGTTAACTTGGCAAGACCAACATTGGGGAAGGGAGGAGGACCATCCCAATGTAGGATTTTCTGTTTGATCCAGGAGGTGATAGGAATCACTGGACTTTATTGAATGGAAGCCTGTGGGTGTGTGTGACCACATCAGACCAGCATTACAGGAAAATCACTTGGGCAGCTGAGGGGCTTGAGGCAGGCAGACCCTCCAGAAGGCCATGATACACAAAGCGGTGTCAGGGGGCAAAAGGAGGGCCTGTTTGGGAGATGGTTACAAAAGAGGGGAATAGGGGAGAGGTGGAGATCTTTAGCTATGATGGACAGGCCAGGCTTCATTCCCACTCCCTCCTTCACCCTCAGCCCTGTTTTTCAGGGATTCCACACTGAACGTGCCTAAGACCTTTTGGCTGCCTTCGAGTCTGCCAACAGAAGTAGATAAAAGGCCAATCCAGGGGTGAAGGGAGCCTTGCAGGCCCTTGGCCTCAGGTGGGGGGTGGGCAGTGAGCTTCATTCCCTCCCTCTAAATAAATTAAAAGTCTGGCTGGCTTGAAGTCTTCACTGTGCTGACTCATGCATCTGGCTTCATTTTCTTTCTCTTGATCTTTACAGGGATGCTTGTAAATGTTGCATAGCCTGGGTTGTCTGGAGGGGAAGAAGGGAGCTCAGGTTAAAAACCCCATTAGAAAGTAGTAGATCACTGAAGGCCAGAGCCATTGAGTTCACCCCCTCTCACTTTCTTGGAGGAGGAAACTGAGGCCAGGCAGATGACCAAAGGCCTTTTGTTAGGTCCCTCCACTGGATGACACTACTGGAAGATCCTGGATTTGGAGCTCTCCAAGACCATAGAGGTCAGTTAGCCCACAGCCTCATTTTATAGACGCCAAATCGCCCTGCCCTTTTTGCTAACTGAATCCAGGGAGAAGTCACCTGCCAGCCACACACCCTTGATCTGAGGCTCCCAGATTTTTGTTCTCAGGTTTTTTTTGTTGTTTTTGTTGCTCTTGAGTGCTGGAAATGATTGGGTCATTGTCAGGTGGGATTTAGTATTTCTGCATTGTACCGATCTTTGTTAGAATAGATCCAGAAGTGGATCTCTATTTCCATTATTCTGATCCATGCAATACTTATTAATTTCCTGCCATGTACCCATTTGATGTGCTAGGCATATATTCCCCTGCCAAGAATATTTTTGCCTTGGGAATCCTCATGGAAAAGGTGCAGGACCTATCGTTGAGACTGCTCATCTGGCCAGCGCTTTTTGTGTCCTTTGTCCCAAGCACTGATGATACTAAGTCAGAAATGAGAGTCTCAGCTTTTAGGGGGCTTCTATTCTATGAAAGGAGATAACATACCCATAAATAAGTACATAGAAAATAAATGCAATATAAATTTTAAGGTGCTTCTAAAGGCATGACATGTGAAGAAATGCTTCCTGTTGAACATGGTATTTAAGCTGAGCCTGGAAGGAAATGAGGGATTCTTAGAGTCAGGGGTGAGAAGAGGGTGCATTTCAGGCATGGCGTATAGAGAGTGTGTGGAGGCACATAGGTGAGAGTTGGAGTTTCATGGGGGAGGAACAGCAAGAAAGCCAGTTTGGTAGAACCATAGGATGCATGAAGAGGAATGACCTATGACAAGACTGGAAAGGTCTGGTGAGGTCAAGTTGAGAAGAACCATCTTACCTATGTCTAGTCATGCCAGTGAATAGGCTCCAGGGAAGAGAGGATGCTACCCACATCTCCCTTTCCCTGATATTTAAGGTCCTTAGTAAGTTGGTTGCACCTATGCAAGACACAGTTCTGTCTTTTGCTAGTGCCTACCTTTCCTCTACTTTGTAAATTCTGTCTTCTTTATTGTCTCTCCCATTCTCTTTCTTTGTTCCTGCCCTTGCCTTTGCCCAGTACTGCCACCTCCCAAGGTCTTTTCTACTCCTCCCTTAATACTCTGAGACCTACAAGAAGGCCAGGCTCAAGCCTCTTTCTTCCAGGAAGTCTTTCTGGGTTTTTCTAGGCCATGTTGATTTTTCCCTTCTCTAAAGTCTTACCTTGACTGAGTCTTGAGGATCACAAATTCAACCTCATAAGCCCTGGCTGTTCAAAATTTGGTAGGTCTTCCTTTCCTTAACCATCTGATTGACTAACATTTATTGAGTGCCAAAAGGGAAGAGGGATGCCATTTTGCATGGCAGAATGACACAAATTACATCTGGAAGGTAGAAATTAACATGACTTGTAGGAAGAAACTTGATAACATAACTGGAGCTTCATTTCCTTATTAGTAAAATGAGGACATTGGACCAGATGGCTTCTGAAGTTCCTTCTACCTCAGAGTTTAAAACAGGGGTGGGGAATCTGCAGCCTTGAGGACATACATGACCCCTTAGGTCCTAAAGTACAGCCTGGCTGTAGGTTCCCCACCCCTTGTCTATAATATAAACTTACCTAAGTGACCTTGCAAAGGTCACTTATCCCCTGGACCTCAGTTTCATTATTAGATGAATGAGGGCAGGGGACTAAAATGAGGACTTCTCAGCCTCCTGGAACTCTGAATCTATGGTCCTGTGATTTTCATGCCTGTATTCTGGTTTCAGTGCTGTACCTGACTTTCTGTGTGATATTAGCCAGGGGTCACCTTCTCTGGGTATCAGTTTCGTAGTTTCATTATCTGTAAAACGGAAGGAAGAATCAAGGTCTTAATTAGATCTAGGACATTGTAAAGATAAAAAGAAATGGCAGAAGTGAAGGTTCAGTAAAAAACTATTTGTTTAACAAATTTGGGGGTAATTTAAAACTTCTATAAGGTCATAGGATCAGAGTTAGATGGGATCTGTGAGGTCACCTATTCCTACCCCCTCATTCTAGATTGGAGAAAATGAAGCCCCCATCGGTGGTGTGATTTCTGCAAGATCACACAAGCAAGAAGAGAGAGAGAGAGTCAGAATTTGGACCCAGGTCCCCTGACTCAAATTCCAGGACCCTCCACTGAACCGGGAAGTTTCTTTTCTCCTAATTCTGAGGTTGGGGGAGCAATAATGGGTTTGACTCAAAGGATGGTTCCTTTAAATAACAAATTAGCTATTATAAATTTAAGCCCGGTTTGCAGTCGTAAGAGTTCAGTGATATCATGCCAGGTGTACACACTTTTTCAAAGCACAATTTGGTGTTAAGATAAAATCTTTGAAGTCTTTATCCAATTTCTTTTGGACTCCAACTTGAGAAGGTCTGATTTTCTGAGGTACTAGAATGTTCTTGTGACAGGTAAAGTGAGACCCCAGTAGATTTCTCCACAAACCTGTTACTCATCCCTCCTACTCTTCCCTGAAGTCTAAGGATACTTTGAGTGAGTCCTATTCATTTCTGTGCTCACAGAGAGTAAACAGTGGTACTTTTGGCTTCATTGTGAACACCATCTCTGGCTGCTGGAAATTTTGTTCTCCTCTGTTCCCTCTGTGGCATAGAGAAGATTGAAGAATACCTCTACCTAGATAAATGCTGTCTGCAGATTATGCTACTTAATTATTCCTTTTACTAACAGCAGTGGCAGAAGTTGCCAGTGCCAGCAAAATAGGGTCTCAGAGAATTAGGGATGCTGGCTTTAGATCCTTCTGAGCTCCCCTAGGCCAGAACCATGGACCCATTGGATCCTTCATGTAAACACAAAATGAATGATTTGGTTGCTTCATCAAAAGCCGTTTGGAGAAAACACATCCCATATGCAGTTAAAGCATGTGCCCTTCTCTAGAGGAAGTGAGGCCAAGAAAAATCACGTAAGAAAGGGCTGGACTGTTCACAAGATAGAAGCCCGAACCTCTAATACATTTAGAGCTAGAAGGGACCTCAGACTGTCTAGTCTAACCTCCTTATCGATCATAGGATTTGTATTTATAGCCTCTACTCCCAGCATTGTGCCTGGCACACGGTAGGTGCTTAATAAGTGCTCGTTGATTGGTTGTTAGAGTTATACAGTTAGATCTAGAAGAGACGTCAGAGGCCACTTAGGTCAACCTCCTCATGTTACAGAAGTGGAAACTGAGGCACATGGAGCTGAAACTATTAGATAATAATTTTAAAGTGCTCAGCATAGTGCCCGGCACATAGTAGATGCTTAATAAATGTTAGCTATTATTAAAAGCAGAATAGGAACCTGACAGAGCCAGTGTCCTTTCTACTGTGGTACACTGCCTCCTAATTTCCCAATAAGCATTTATTAACCACCTACTATGTGCCAGGTGATAAAATCTAGTTTCAGTTACCATTGGCTAAATCAGTAATGATATAAGGTCATGTTTCTGTGAGAAGGGCTAGGTCTTGTTAACCCACTGGTGCCCCATTAGTAACGTGGTTCCTAGGAACCTGACTTGCCCTTCGTATCATTGATTTTTCCTGGGCCTGGATGGTCGGGTTAGAGGGGCTGGCTCTGTAGAACAGCTTCCATCCCCAAGGCCCCTGCGTCCATTATCTGCTAGCAGTTTTCAGATGGGAAGCTTTTAAATGGACGTCCCTGTGGGACCCAGGTACCCTCCCCCAAAGCATCCATGATGCACAGCAATCTCAGAGCCCTGGAGAAGAGCGCTGGAAGGCGTCGAAATTGCAGGGTAGATGTAGGGGGAGAGGTGGTAATTATCCATATGGGCCCCCATCCCTGTTTTTATCTCTCTCCTGAGTTAATGCAATTCACCTTAAGCTATCCCGGCTTGCTTCCTAGAGAACCTTCCCCATAAAGCGCCGCTTTGATTATCCCCAGTTGTAAGAAAGCTCTTTCTACGGCACATGTGGTACTGGGTAGGGTGAGATAAATTCTGAGCAGATGGAAAGGTTTTATACTGCAATCTATACAGGAACAGCAGCGGCTGTCCTCGGCCTCACGGGCCCAACAGGAAGTATCTGGCTGCTGCATTGCAGATGGCTGAGGAATGTGGGGTTTTATCTTTCCTGGAACCTTTCGGACCCCTGTTTATACAAACAAATTTTCTCGGTTGGTGTCGTTCTGCACGGGGGCCCCACACTGGCGTGGGGTGAATCTCTGAATTGTGGCATGGGTCAAAAATGATTCTTCGAGGATGGAGGGGGGAAGACGTTCCCTACCCCTGAGGGAGATTACCTGGAAGTCCAAAGAGTTTCATCAGACCAGTGTAATTGACTGGAATAAATACCAGAGCAGAAATCTCGAACTTCATAGAGTTTGCGGGAAAAAGAACCAATTTGGTCGCATAGCCAGTAATTAGCAGAAATGACATCCGAACTCAGAACCTCCAATGCCAGATTCAGTGCTCTTTTCATTATAGGGCAATAACATAAAACGGTCTATAGGGTGGATTGGAGGAGGAGACGGGTTTGGACCCGTAGGGGGTGGATTTGGGGCTGAGAAGAGGAGTCGCCCTTCTGTGACCTCAAAGTTACATCAGCGCTAGAGACTAATCTCTGATTTGAAGGGAGAGGAAATAAGGGTGGATAATTAGAGCGACAGTGAGGGGTCTTCACTCAGAGCAAAGTTCTCTGAATATGACCATTCCTTCCATTGCAACAATGTGTTTTCTTGGATGGAGCGTCTGGGATTTGGTTTGTCTGGTTAGTGTCTCCTTTCTGAAATGAAATTAGCTTTGTGTAGATATGTTTAAGGTTCATATACATATAAATGTTACTTTCAGGAAGAGACCGTAAGCTTCTTGAGGTCAGGGACTGCTTCCTTTTTGCATTTGTATCTCTAACACCTGGCCTAGTGCCCAGCACATAGTAGGTGACTGATAAATAAGCTTGGAGTGGATTGCATTGCTAGGGGCCAAATCGCAGGATGAACTCTCCGGGTTGGGTTTCCGTTCTGTTCCTCCTTGGTGCTTTCTCAGTTTAGGCAGCGTGTTTGTCAGCCTGCTCTAAACGATCCCTTGGACTACTTCAGAGCATTCGGCTCCTGTTTAACTTCCGCAACAGGAGCTAGCTCTATCCGTGTTTCAAGTGCCCATCCCAGAAGCCAAGTGAGCTGAATTGCGTCGTCTGCCACCTTGACGCTGGCTGCGTCTTCCGTGTCTCAAGGAGCGATTTATGCGTGCTGTATGACTTCCTGCATGACAAGCGTCACAACAGAACTGTTCCGTGACTCCTACCCAACTGCATCAATCAGTCAGAGCTGTGAAAATCAGTTTACATATGTCAACAATTTAATCTTTTAATGTACTTGCCCATGGAACACTGATGTGTGCATTATTTTCAGTGTTTACAGGCGGGCAAAGCTGTGATTGTCAAGGGGATGGATTTATGCCCATCATTAGGGACCATATGCATATTTCATTTTCCTCTGGCCAAATCTATTTGAGCATTCATTTATACCCCTAAGTGTGGCCACACACACACATACACACTACCCAGCATAGCTACGTGTGTGTGTACGTGTAGAGGTGTGGGGATGTGAGCTTGTACTTCGGAATGAGTTAATATTCTTGTGTACATCGTAGGAATACTTGTATTTCGTTCATTCCTATTCGCCAGAGGCAACAGACTCACGGAAAATGAGATACATCAAAGTATTTCTTCCCATTGTCATTTCTTCCCAGAGTCATTTCCCACAAGCTCTCTTCTTTCCAGAAAAGTTTAAGCTTCAGACGTCAAAGGACCCAGAATAATCAACATGCCTTTGAGATTATTACGCAGCTTGGCATGCGCCAATATTGATAGGTTAAAACTACTTACTGCTAATTTACGCACCTCGGCAGCTAAATTTTTTATGCCATCTGGGCAATACCAGTTTTATGTATTTTTAAATGAATCCAAATTAACTCATTTGTTAAGCACCTTCAGAATTTTATTTCCTGCTTTGCTCGTCTCTGCCTATTTCCACACCATTATCACCTTCAAAGAAAAGAAGGAGCTTTGGGTTGAGCGATGGGCACGGTTTATGTGTTTGGATTTCTCAGGATACTTCTGCGTCTCTGTGCATCGGGTCCAAATGGAAAAAGCGTTAAGGACTTGGAAGAGGTAGCAAACGTCTCGTTAATTCTAGTCTTGGGTGATATTAAGCTTGAAGGAATATCGAAAAGATAGAGAGAGAAAAGAGCTGAAATCATGGCCTCCCTCCCTTGTGTACAATTCCATTGCATTTCTTCTTTATAGATGAAGTATACACGCTTTTCTCTTCTCTCGCCCCTCTACCTCAAAAAAGAATATAAGTTCCTTGAGGGAAGGATTTTTTTTTTCTTTTGAATCAATATGCCCAATGCCTAGCACATTCTTTGGCCCATAGAAAGTAATTACTAAATGCTTACCAGTTAGAATGTGCGCACCTTGAGAGCAAGGCCTATTCAGTCTTTATATATCTATCCTTAGTGCCTAGTACATAGTGGGGGCATAAGAAATGTTCCTTATGGAAACGTCTTGACAGCAGGGATTGTTAGAGCTTTTTGGACTTGTATGTCCAGTGCCTAGTCCATTTGGCACATAGCAGCTAGGTGGTGGAGTGGATAGAGCTCCAGTCCTGTGGTCAGGAGGTTGTTGGTGAGCTGTTTTTCAGTCGTGTCTGACTCTCCGTTGCCCTATTTGGGGTTTTCTTGGCAAAGATATCGGAGTGCTTTGCCACTTCCTTCTTCAGCTCATTTTGCAGATGCAGAAACTGGGACAAATAAGTTAAAGTGACTTTCCCGAGGTCACATGGCCAGTAAGTGTCTGAGGCCATATTTGAACTCAAGAATGTGAATCCTCCTGACTCCAGGCCTGGCACTCCTAGTGGCTGTTGTTGGTTGGTTGTATCCACTTCGCCACCTAGCAGTGGAGTCAGGAGGACCTGAATTCAAATCTATTCCCAGACACTTAGTAGCCGTGTGATCCTGGGCAAGTCACTTAACCCTGTTTGCCTCAGTTTCTTCATCTGTCAGATGGGTTGGAGAAAGAAATGACAGATCACTCCAGGGTCTTTGCCAAGAAAACCCAAAACAGGGTCACAGAGTCAGATGAGATTGAAACAATTCAACACCAGGTGTTTAATAAATACTTGTTTTATTGGTGGAGCCCATGAAATCATAGATGTTTGAAGGGCTGAAACTCTGCCTCTCTCTCTTGCTCATGCTTCTTCCTTTGTCTCTGTCTCTGTCTCCATCTCCTTCTCTATCTCTGTCATTGTCTGTCTCTCGTGAACAAACACATTTTATTCTTTGGATGTTAGATTAATTGCTTAGGGAATGGCAGGTATCAAAATGAAAATGAAGAGATGACAAAGGCTACAGGAGAAGGACATGTTGCTCAATTATCAGTGAAAACATTTATACTAATTAGTGGCAGGAAAGTGCTACTTAACAATTAATTAAAATAATTGAAGTATGTGTTTGAGTTGGTAAGGATGTCATTCAGAAATTCTGTTAACATTTAGAATCGTGGAATTTTAGAGTTAGGAAGAGACCTTTGTGGTAATACAGTCCACCTCCCCCCCCCTTTTTTACCAGTGAGGAAGAGAAGGCCAAACCAATTGGGATCCATGAATTAATCAATAAGTGTTTATTAAGCACTCACTTGGTGCCAGGGGCAGGCAGGTGGTGCAGTGGATAGAGTACTGGCACTGGAGTCAGGAGGACTCATCTTCCTGAGTTCAAATTTAGCCTCAGATACTGGTAAGTTGTGTGACCCTGGGTAAGTCACTTCCCCTGTTTGCCTTAGTTTCCTCATCTGTCAAATGAGATGGAGAAGGAAATGGTAAGTCACTCCAGCATCATTTCCAAGAAAACCCCAAAAAGGGCTGGACTTGACTGAAAAATGATTGAACAACAGAAGCCACAAAGCTATGATAGTGGTGAGTAGCTAAAAGGAAAAACACAGTCCCTGTCCTCAAGGGACTTCAGTTCTTTTAGGTCACACTGATAGTGTCAGGGGTATGACCTGAACCCAGGTCTTTGTCCCTTTTAACCCAGCTGTCTTTTTCCTGAGTCTTGCTGCTTTTCAAAGATATATTTATTCTTGCTAAAGTGCACCTTGAAAGGTCCTGGTAGCCTATAATTTTTATGTCTTCTCTGTCTCCCAGGTCACTGATTTGGCATCTTTTACTATGATGTCCTCCTTCTTCTCTCTGTGATTTTTAAAAATGAAATTTTCTCGCTTTCTCCTCTTTCTACAATGCCTACATTTCTTAGGGTGCTCCTCTTCTCCCTCTTACCTCAAGAGCTCTCTTTCCTAGTAAAGGATTAAAAAGAGAAAGGAGGAAAATAGTTCATCAAAAGTAATGAAGATTGGTTGGTTGTTGGAAGAAGACCAAAATGACATTACTGTGTCGGGGTCAGTGTACAGCGTGTGGTACAGTGGCTGTCAGACCACTATGAGCTTAGAAAGCCCTAGCACAGCTCAGGCACAAATCGTCTGTATGCAGCGAAGATTACAATAAAATTGGGTGTCCTATCAGCATTCCACATCCAAAGTCAAGAGTGTCCCGTCTCTGCACAGCTCTTCATTACCAGAACAGCCTCTGGCCATGTGACTTCTAAGTTTTCCCGTCTAGTTGATTATCTCCTCTAATGGCTGGGCTCATTAAAGACCCTGGGTGGGGGCTCATTTGCCTTACATTGAAGGCAACAGAGGTAAGTGCAAGGAAGGAGCAGGACTGGTATTAAAATCAACTCTTTTTTGTGGCTTATTTGGTCCAGGTTAGAGTTAGGGAAGTTACAAAGCTGTATTTAGAAAAGGTTAGGAAGGGGGACCACACGGCACGTTCATGCTGAATGCATGAGACTCAACAGGGTACAATGAACTGGACAATATGACCCAATTGGAAAATATGGGTTTGAATCATGGTGTTGCCATGATCCAACTGCGGAGTCATCTGCTGGTCACTTCACTTGGCTTGGCTTCAGTGTCTTTCTCTTTAAAGCAAATGTCTTTGTAAATAGGAAAAAAAAACAAACAAAACCCATCCACGGTAGAGTACTTTTGTACGTTTGATGTCGATGGAAGAGGTGAGAATGCCCCTCCTTCCTTTCTTTACCAAGCTGTGGGCAGCTATGATGGGTGAGCCCTGCACGTGCTGATGGAGCTGGTCTTATGCTCATTAGGTTTGCTGAAGTGCTTTTCGATCCTTCTTTTCTTCGTTCTGTATTTGAAGAGATGACTTTCCACGTAAGAGAGGAAAAGAAAATATTGCAAAATGAAGGTGATATTAAAGTGAAAATATCAATATAAATAAAACCTAAACTGAACACAAATGAATAGCTTATATTAGGTGACCAACATGGCTTCTTTCAGCTCAGACACGTAGCACCATCAATACGAGGCAGAAGGAGGTGAACCCTCCCTCGGTCAGTTTGGTATTGAAATTCATAAGTTTCCTAAGCAGCCACTAGGAATGAAGGAGTGAATGAAGGAATAAATGTTTATTAAAGGCTTCAAGGTATTACTTAATGGATGCTTAGTATAAATATACAAGCTAGTTTTAACAAGATCGAGAATTATAAAACATTGTTAATTAGCCCAAGGTAGCATTTATCCAAATTCCAGCCAACTTTTACACTGTTGTTCAACAGCTGTTTGTTCAGTGACTCTTATGTGCTAGGCATTGTGCTAAATGTGGGGATTTTTTAAAAAATGTGGTTCCTGCTCAAGGAATTCCCATCGTAATGGTGGAAGCAAACCAAGTATAGGGCGAGTTGTCGGCATGGTGGCTGTCCCAGGTAATAGATTTCTGACTTTAAAAGATGGCCTTCTGGCTAATTAAATGCCTCATGTGTGCTATTTCCAATAAAGCCTGCTTTTTTGAGGTAGTTACTCGATGGTTATTCATTAAAGCAACTATTAGTTGCCTATACACAAATAAGAAAAAAATGTTGTTTGGACCACAAAAAGTTTGAAAGCTTATAGGAGCAGAGGAATGTAGGCAGAGGTGGAAGGGGCCTTTGAAATGAACAATTATAATCCTCTAATTTTATAGGCAAAAAAAATGAGTCTATGAAAGTCAAGTGACCTGCCCAGTATCACAAGGTAATAGGTAGTCGAGTTGAAATTTTGACCCAAGTACTTTGATCTCAGATCCAGCCCTTGTTCCCCTGTACAATAGAGTTTGAATATGGACCTTGGTCTATTCTAAATCTGGAGATGAGTTCAGCCTGCTAAGCCGAGTGAAAGGATCTAATTTTGGTGGAAAGTGTTTCTAATCGAAGGTGCTACCAGTTAAGCATGAGTGCTAATTTGTGAAGTCATCATCACTGGGAATCAAGGACACGCCCACATTTTGGTGAATTGTCTTTTTTTTTTAATATGTCATTTCCCAGTAAATGTTTTCATTTTTAATTTTTAGATGGAAAAATCTTTGGATAATAAAATGGTTCTTCATTCTGTAGTTACTTCATTAACTTGCTATCACTGTGGGATAGTTACATAGCAATTTGCCATGTCGTTCTCTTGGAAGAGGCCTTGACTTTGGGAATCTTGACCAACATGTAGGATGTCTTGCATTTATTGTAATTTGATCCAGTTTTCCCTTTGTCAGGTCAAGTCAGTGAGCATTTATTAAGCCCTTACTTTGTGGCCAGGAATTGTGCTGTGCACTGGAGAGACAAAGAAAGCAAAAACAAAAACAAACAAACAAAAAAAGTGGTCCCTGCCCTCATGGAGCTTATAGTCTAATGGGAGTGATAGGAATGGACGACATGCCAACACCCCTGTGCAAATAAGATATAGACAGGATAAAGTGGAGAAAATCAGCAGAGGGGAGCCCCCAGTATTAAGAGGATTGGGGAAGGCTTCTTCTAGAACCTGTTTGAGAAGGTCAGTTTTCAGTTGGGACCAGGGAAGCCAGAATGTGGTAATGAGAGGGAGAGAGCTCCAGGTTTGGGGGCTTGATTACTCCATTCTAGTCCAAAAAGTAAGCAGTGTAATGTCCGGTGGACATGCAGAGGCTCCGGTTTCATGGGTCTGATTCTCCATCTTACTGTCTTTCCCATTGTTTTTTCCCCCATGTGTTCATGATTATGTGGAATTTCTCTTCATGCCGTCTGGCTTAGTCTATTTCTCACCAAAGGCTATGACAGCTGGTCCAAAGGAAACTCTCTCACATTGTGGTCATGGAGAATGCATGCCAAAGTTTTCTAACATGTTTTCTGCCTCCCTAGCCTACTCTTTCCCTTGTTTGTTTGAGCATTTGAATGCAGAGCATAAAAATTTGGCAAGCGGTGCTCCTGACAGTCGTCAGAAAATATCTCTTTAATGTGTAGCATTTCCAAGCACCCCCACCCCCTTTTTTGCATTTTAAAAAAAGAAATCATTCCCAGACAACCCTGTTCGCTTTCTATTTTTGTGGGTTTCGTGATGGGTAGCAGCCTTTGAAACAAGTCTCTCTCCCACCCCCACCTCATCCTCAGCCCTTGCCTTCAATCTCTCCACTAACTGCTATGCAAATATTTCCCAATCAAATCGTCTTCTCATTCCTAGAACTAAAGGGAGGGGGAGGCAATTATGGTTTTGTTGTACATTGGGCACATGGAAGGCAAAGGAGTCTTGTACGGTGATTGTGTTATGAGTGACACACTTTAAATCTGAGCACAGGCAGCATTGAGTCATCTTGGCCTGTATAGGAGAAACTGGAGATAAGCAAGCAGAACCAGTGTTCTGTTCCCAGCCTCATTGAAGTCAACCACAACCAGAATCCACGCAAGGCCCTTCTAAGAGTGAGCTATAAAACTCAGCGAGTCCCCATTGTCCAAATAACACTTGTCAAATGAAAATGATACTGTTTTATTCCTGCTTGTTTACTCTGCTCGAATCCCCCTACACCCTTCCCCCATCCCCTACATACAACCCTATTGCATCTGGTTTCATACGGTCTCTGCATCATGGGTATGGCTCCATAAACTAGCAGATTTCCCTGCCAGCCCGGAATGTCACTTATTAGGAAATCTTATATCCAGAATTCAGCCAGCTAAAAGCAATCCAGATGCATTCACATTTTGTCATGTTTTCCAGTGAAATATCCTAATGGGCTGCATAGTCATGAAAACCTAATGGTCATGTGAGGTACCCTGAAGGAAGTTACAGCTGCATGATTACTTAGCTCGACTGGTAGCTTGAATCCTCCACCTCCAAGGAAATCAACAGTCAAGCCTAGATCAGTAGGAACATAGCTTTTGCATATGGAATGAGTAATGAAAACTTGCTCCCATATTGCTGTGTGCCTTGACAGCTATACAACCAGAAATGTGCAGGAAATTGGCACTTTAGACCACAGATGGCTGGTAGTGTTCGCCATACCTGAGTACACTAAGAGCAGCGAAGGGAGGAGAATCACACCTGTGCTTCAAAGACTTGGAGCAGCATCAGGCAGGACCAGCCTATTATTTAATGCATCAATGTGAAATGTACCTTCCTGTGGGCTTTGGGGCATCTCAGGAAGTCAATCTTTGTTGAATCAGTTGCCTGAGAACACTCTGTGTTTGCAGGCTGTGAAGGGTCACGTTGCTTTTCGTGCGAGACGCGGCTAGAACACCAAGATGGATGGCAGCACTTGTACCGATACTTATTAAACCCATGGAAATTCTACCTTTTCTTCTTTTTTCTTCTCTTGTTGGTGTACACTGCGGATTTTTATAGAATATTTCTAGGTCATTGCTGTTTTTCCTTCTTCGTTCGGATGATCTAGGACAGGGGTTCTTAACCTTTGTTTTGTGGCTCCCTTCTTGGAATAAGGTTGAGTTGCTTACATTCTTAATGGAAAGAAATGGTATATTTCTGTTAGAAATTAGTGAAAATAAAGATAGAACTTTTGTTCTCGTCCAAGTTCACAGAACTCCTGAAATCTTTCCACCAACCCCTTCCATGATTCCCTGATCTAGGCTCGTTTCTCATCCTTCTCATGGAGTATTTTGAGTAGCCCGGTATATAACAGATTTTCTTTTCCTTCCATTTCCAAGCTGGATTTCCCAGACTGGTGCCATCACCGTGCCGACACCACCTACAGAATGCGGCTTATCAGAACAAGTGTCTGGTTTGTCTGGGAATTTGCAGCTGCTGAGCCCACAGATGTGTCTTCCTCATGTATGCTTCTCGGGGCTGCCCCCTTCCTGCTTTTGAGAAGCATACCAATCAGGGTGTTAAACGGATCAGGAGGCGACAAGAGCCATTTGGGGGAAGTCTTCCTCAGCATCTCTTTTTTAAGGATGGATGACCTGAGATAACGGTAGTGTCACCGGCGATACTCAGAGGCATCTGTCTTGCTGAGGGACATTTTTCTGTGTCTCAACTAAGTCTGATGTGAAAACTTATAGACAGAGAAACGCAAGGCTGTGGTAACCACTTTAGACACAGAAAAATCAAAGTTTCCCCGAAGGGGGAGGAGCGTCAGCTGGTACCCTTCACTGCCTCCATCCACTTTAAGATTCTTGGGCCAGAATGACTTCATGGGACCTGTGGGTGTGCCTAGACACATATACCTCTCCCCTCCTGTCTGCTTTCGGGCTGAGGATACGGATGCTCTTCCGTGCCATGATCTACGTGGGAAAATGCCTTTTTATAAGGATGGGAGAGGAGAATAGTAATGCTAATAATAATGTTGTTGTAGTTCTGTGACCTCATTTGTTCTTTTGGACGAAGTTATTGGAGCGGTTTGCCATTTCCTTCTCCAGCTCATTTTACAGATGAGGAAACTGAGGCAAACAGGATGAAGCGACTTGCCCAGGGTCTCACAGCTAGTAAGTGCCTGAGGTTGGATTTGAACTCAGGAAGATCAATCTTCCTGACTCCATGCCCGGCAGTATGGTGCCACCTAGCTGCCCATATGCTTTAAGGTTTACAAAGGTCGTATCTTTTGATCCTTAACACAGTCCTAGAAGGCAGATGCTGTGCTTCTTCTTTAACAATAAAATAAATAAATGAAATCGAGGTAAAAGAGGTTGCATGACTTGTCCAAAGCCATATAGCCAGTAAAATGGTGGAGGCACCTATTTCACCCACTAGCTGACAATAAATGAACTAATCGGTTCCATCTTGTGTTTTTTTAATCTGTGAAATGGTATTTCTGCCATTAACCATCACATTTACTAGCACCAGCCAATCAATAACAATTCTAATAGCTGATATTTCAAAGACTTTTAAAGTTTTGCAAAGTTCTTTTGCTGCCATCGGAGATTATTTCCAATTTATCCTAAATCTATTTTATTTGGATGTAGCTGTTTACTCTTCTTGCCCCATTATACTTCGAGCTCCCTGAAGGCAAGGAATGTTCATTGGTTTTTCTTTGCCTCCTCAGGTCTCATCACAGTGATTGGCACATGGTGGGTGCTTAATACATGTTTATTGATTTATCTGCCATACCCCATTTCCCTTCTGTAGAAAGAGGCCAGCATGTGCACTGGGTCATTCAAGGTTTTATCGAATTCGAAACCTTTGCTCCCTTAGGTGAGTCTTAAAGTTGCTGCAGCAGCTGTAAGAAATAGAATTTAGTGTGGGTCGGCGAGTGGCCACTTGTTCCTAGCATCCTCCCTATCCAGAGGGCTTCTACTTCTGAAATTGAGTGTCCTTCAGAGATCCTCAATTAGTTCACCCTGCCATCATCTGCTACTTGGACAAGATTGCTTTCCCTCCCTCTTGTGCAATCTTGGTCCGTGCCAGGCAATACTGTGATGTGGGGGAAATGAAGCAGCAGATTAGTGTCTGTGTTGGATTTTTCGAACCCGACTCCTTTCCTGATCTCCCCTTCCCACCCTAAGTGCTTCTCTCTTCCCCCTTGTTCTTATTTTGTAAACATGTCATATAGATTCCCCTTTGCCACAAAGTCAGGGTCTGATTTGGGATTTGAAATCTGATGTGTGAGTGGAATCTCCCCAAATGAATTATAAGTCCTTGAGAATAGGGACTCTCTCACTTCTGTCTTTTAATCATCAGGGCCCAGCATATAGTAGGCACTTAATAAATGCTTACTAATTGAGTGAGTGGTAGGCTGAAGCTCCTTGAAGGCGGTTTTACTTTTTAATCTTGGGCACCTCTCCCAATGCCTGGCACATAGTAGGCACTTAATGCATAGTTTCTCATTGTTACTTTCTTGCTTGATGGGGTGGGGTAGGCAGGCAGGTAAGGAATTTATTGCTTATAGATATCATCAGCACCACAGGAAATTCCTTTTGTTTTTGGTGTGTGTGGGGAGGGGGATCCTCAAGAATCTGAATATGCATCTGAGAATTTAATGCCAGCCCAACCAGGCACAGTGTGGTGAGTCATCAGCAGTTTATGAGAAAAATCTTTTAATGTGATTTGGCCACATTCCTTCATACGAGGAATGAGAAAAGTATTATTCAGTTGCCTGTTGTTGGAGAGTGTTCCAAGGTGGGGGCAAACCAAAGAGATCTAGATGCTTCTCATTTGGTCAGTCAGTGGGGATTTCATGGGCACTTTCTTGGGCGAGGTGCTAGATGCCATCAGAGACACAGGAGAAGGATGAAAACTGGACCCAACCAGATACATAAACATCGTGAGGATTCCTGCCTTCTGGTCCAACTACCTCATTTTATAGATGGGGAAACAGGGGCCTAGATAGATTATGTGACTTGCCTAAGGTTATAGGAGTGAATGTTGCAGGTGGGTTTTGAACTCAAGTCCTCTGATCTGAGAGCCGTGGCTTTTCCCACCCGGCAATGCTTGTTTGTTCTTTGGGTAGCATTAGAAGATCTGTAGGTATTTCTTTGTCGGGGAGCAGTCTGGGGTTCCTGGTTTTACTTGTTTTCTGAACAAAAGGATGTTATCCTTATGGGGAGAGGAAGAGAATTACATAGAAATAATGCTCCTTCCTTGCCAGCCTTGAAGGGTAAACCTACCGCAGTCCAATGAGAGCCTCCAAATGTGGGGGCCAGATACTTTGCAGTAAAGTAGAAAGAATGCAGTATCCTTCCATCTTCTATTCTGTCCCTCTGAGACCCCACTAAATCAGCTCTGTGAATTAACTAAGGTCGTTTGAGAAACAACCAGTATGATAATGAAGCCATTTATGCCTTTGTAAATGACCATGGGGAGTCTCTGATCAGAGGAGCCCAATTCAAGATGGCAGCTGGGGTTTCATGGTTCCTTGGGGAACTGCACCAAAAAGTAGGCTTTTAGCTGATCTTTCCCCATAACAGGGATTCATCAGGGAATTCATTAGTTAATGAACTATCACAAACCAGGATAGTTGAGTTAGCATAAAGGAATTAAAAAATACCCATGTCATTAACGGATCTGACTTCCTCTTCTTTAAGCGCTGGGTGGATTTGAGGGTCCCGTTCCTCCTCGCCCCAAGAAATTGATTTAAAAGAGCTTCATGTGTATTTGCTGAAGGAGATAGATGGGGAGCTAGGATTATTCTGAGCATCTCAAATTTTCTGTCTCTCTAGTATTTACCAGGAGAGTAAGAAGTCATTCCAATGTTTACCCTAGATGCAGATAAAGAGGTTCCTTCAGAGGTTTTTTTCATAGTATCTCCCCCACAACCCCCAGTCATCTGAGCTTTCTGTGTATTTCCCTTGTAAGTGATAGCATTTAAAAACATTTTTTTCTTCTCTTCCGGTACCATTCCAGGGCAAGTAGATTTATGTTTGTATGTATTTAGCTTTTAAGCAATCTTGTGCTACTCCTACTTCTTGGCAGAAGAATTGAAAAATTGAACTGGTTAAAACTCAATGAGAAATCATTATAATGAAGCCTTTGTTGACTATCTGATCCATTTCAACAACTCAGTCCATGAACCCATCCTCAGAATAATGGATTTCAATGCATAAAATAAAATACATAGGATTATCACAGAAACCAGTTATATTAAAATAGTTATCAAAGTGTTAAAGAAACAAATTGAGACTTCAAGTGGAGAATCTCCTCCCCCCACACATTTCCTGATCTATACGGCTTCTAGTGCCTTCCCAATATGTTAAATGTATTTATATAGTAAGCTGCCAGAATTCGGATACTATTTGATATGTGCTTTTCTATCCATAGCAACCAGTTAATAAATGCTGTGTCTGTTACACAGTAGGTGCTTAGTAAATGTTTATTGTTTAATCACTGGAGACACAAAGATAATGGTGCTCATGGAACCTTTGTAAATTACCATGAAGAGTCTTTGATCAGAAGAACCCAGTCCATGATGTCAGCCAAAATGTCAGTGGATCCTTGAGAACTTGCATCTATTAAGAGCCTACTGTGTGCCAATTGGCTGCTTGTTATCCCCTCTTGACTGAAGATGAATACTCTCAATCAAGTTTTTAAGTGCCTGCTATGTGCTAGGAAGTGTGCTGGCTGCTTGGCAAATGATTGTTCATTGGCTGATTGATGTTTACGGAAATCAGTCTATGAATTACTGTGCGGTCACACTGAGTTTATTAATTCTGTGCCACTTAGATTAGCAAAATTTGTGACACCTCCTCACTTCACCCAATGTTTGTTAAGCATATTCTTCAGTCAAGGTGCCAAACCTCTGGGAATACCACCGTGCTGAAAGAAAATCAAAATAATTCTTGGCCTCGGGGAGCTTACATTCTGTTGGTGCTCCTGAAATGTTAAGAATTAGACCACTTAGCTTTGGAGTCAGGTGCCCTGGGTTTTAATGGTGCCTCTCTTGCCTACTATTACTGTCAAGTTGGCCATGTTGCTTTCTTTTTCTTGGATTCACTTTTCTCATGTGTTAGTTGGGGTTGGGGTTGGGGGGAGTTATGGTAGTTGGCCTCTAAGGCCCCTTCTAGCTAGGGTCCCAGGATGCCCTGACCTTCATATTCTTCCCCTTTTCAAGTATCATCCGATGACCTGAAGCCTGGTTCTTAGCAGCTACTGATGCTTTCTCTCTCCTCAAAGTTCTCTGCATTTACTGAACTATATCATGAATAATCTCGTCCTTTACTCAATATAAGCAGTGTGACTTTTTTTGTTTGCCAGTTGACTATCGCTTAGGCGCTGATTAATGTTTGTTGAAATAAATTGAAGAGGCACGTTGGTGGGTTGGAAGGTGTGTCTGATTTGATGTCAGGGTTAGAGTTAACAGTTCACTATCTGGGTAAGTACGGGCAAGTCCCCAAACTGTCTGGGGCTCCTTTCCCTCATTTGTAATATGAAGGAGATTGAAGTAGGTGGCCTCTGAAATCCCTTCCAACTCTAAATAAATTGGTGAGTTTACGAGTTAAAATGAATGCTATCCAAGTTGTTTTTAATGTTATCTTTGGGTCAGTTCAATGATTTAAATCTAGACTTTGAATAGAAGAAGATGGGAGTCAGATTTCAGGTGCCTTTAAAGTATCAACCAGACAAGCTGGGGTGATAAATTGGAATTCCCCTGAGAATCTACAAAACAACTGAGGGATATTGTTAGAAAAACCTAGAAAAATAAGTAGAACCAGGGAGGAGGTGGTATGGTCAGAGAGAAAGGCATAATCTCCAGAAGCAAAATCCTACCAGAAATTGCCCGTATGAAAAAGGATAAATAAAAACAAAAGCAAAAACCATATCAGCATCATTATTTAGCAAGTAACTGACTCTTGGAATCTGAGAAAGAAGGCAACAAAGTAAGGTTTATGAGCACATAGAGAAGACAGTGGGGACTAGGTTAGGGGTGGCATCCTGTTAGCAAGACGGATGAGTTGAGAGTTAATTCATTCAACAGATTATAGATGTCTCCTCTGTACAAGTGAACCAGGATAAAGCCTAAGCCTTTTCAGGTCCCCCTAGAATCTGGTGCCTTCCACCTCCTTGTGTGTTCCTTGCATATAATTCATGCATCTACTTTCTCTCCCTTTAGAAGGCACTCTCCTTGAGGGTGGGACTGTTTTTGGTTTGGCCTTGTATCCTTGGTACCTAGCGCAGTGCCTGGCCCAGAGAAGGCATTTGCCAAATGCTTTTTGAATGATTGATGGATGGATAGGAGAGGTACAGAGAGAGCTAAAGTTTACAGTTTTGGTGGGGAGGAGACTGACTTTGACAAAATCCTAGTGATTCTAAAGGATTTGCTTATTACTCAACCCCCCCCCCCCCCCCCCCGCCATCAAAGGTGAATATATCTT
The DNA here is from genome assembly GCF_011100635.1 of Trichosurus vulpecula. NCBI lineage: Eukaryota > Metazoa > Chordata > Mammalia > Diprotodontia > Phalangeridae > Trichosurus > Trichosurus vulpecula. The sequence continues at coordinate 25,799,545 of NC_050579.1, forward strand.
TTAGGAGGAGCAGACACATGTCTTCTGGGATTATCAAACATTTCAAGAGGCCCCCCTCTTCTGAAGTAACCCCCTCTTCCCAATGCCTCTCCCCTCCCTCTTGTTGAAACTACCACCTTGCTTTCTGGCAAATGGTACCCATGTGTTTGCAATTGATTTCTTGCAAAAACCACCAGCATCATTTCTTACTTCTTCAGAACCCTTGAATGTCTGAATGAATTGGAAGCATCTCTTAATCTGGAACTCATTCAGAGGTGGGTGGGAAGCATTCTGTCTGCAAGCTTGATCTCATCCCCTGGATCACTTTCCTTAAGTATAAGAGGTGATCTTTCTCCTCTTCTGAAGTCCATCAGAGCTGTTATTTTTATTTTTCAACTTTTTAAGATGCTTGCTTTGTTAGACTCGGCGAGGGTTTGGGAAAGCTGTTTCTAAAGTGGGTTTGATTCTCCCTTCCTACCCATCTCTAGCAATTGTGTAAGTACTCTTCATGGCAGCTGCTGGATTAAGCCCAAGAGCTTAAAAGATTAAAGACACCACTAACAGCAGTTAGGAGGAAGTTGAGAGCCTGTTTGTCTGAAGGTTTGTGTTTTCATTCTGGTGGTTGAGTAGAAAATTGCAAACAGGCCCAGGCTCAGCAGCTGGAGGACTCTCTCCAACATCTGGGTGCTGTAGAGGGCCTTCATTCTGTTCCCATCCCATTTCCCGGGATGGTAGCTGGCCTACAGCATGGATTTCAGGCAGATGAATAAAAGCATAGGGTGCGTTGGGTAATTAGAATTTCATGTCTGGGAGACTTTTGGGTGAGTTGTTCTTGCTTTCCCTTTACTTGGTAAGCTAGAGTTAATGCTTAATGCTTGGATTGAAGGCCTTTACATAGGCAGAGACCTGGATTGTAAAGGATGAAGCCTGGCATGGCAGTTGATGGGCTCCATTTGAAGTCAGAGAACCTGTCTTCAGGTCTTGGATCTCCCACTTTCTGCCTTCGTGACCATGGGCTTGACTTCTCTGGGCCTCAGTTTCCTCACTTGTGAAGTGGGGGAGGGGATGGGAGAGTGGCACTGGGTGGAGATCCTTTAACATGGGGCAAATCAATCCACCTCCACTGGGCTCTGTTTCCTCTTTTGTTAAGGGAGGGGATTGGACCATAGGGCCCCTGAGAGGCTTCTGCCTTTAATTCTAAGACACTATGACCCTGTTGTCTCCAAATCTATGATCCTACAACTCAGGGAAGCTTTCTGGCTTCAGTTTCGTCATATTCTAAATGGGGTAGCTGGACTCTAAGGTTTCTCCCAGTGTGATATCCATGATCCCATGTGCCACATCAGCTTTCTAAGGCTCAATCTTCTCATCTAGAAAGTGAGACGGTAGAACTCGATGGCTTTTCATGTCTCTAAATCTTATGAGTCTAGGGTCCCATGACTCCTGAATATTCAAGCTTTGGAACAGAAAATGATTTAATTTTGAATTCTCCATGGATTTCTCCCGCATTTGGCTTTGATTTACTTGTAACCTTCTGCCTCACTGGGAAGCCAAGACCAGATATTTCTATCCCCTCTGTTTCTTACCCTTGCTCAAGGTCCAGCAGACCACAGGGTCTTGCCTTCAGTCCCTGCTAGGCTTTTGCCCTGTCTCCCTCCTGGTAGCCAAGAGCAGCTGTTTCCAGGAACAAGCCTCCAGGAAATGTTTTGTCAACAATCACTTAACATACTTTGACAGTCAGGGTCCTAAAGGGCACACCTGAGTGGTAACCCCCCCCCCCCAGCCCCTTGCTGCCAGCCTGATGGTGAGCAGCACCAAAAAAAACAAACACACACAAAAAAACCCCCAAAACCCCAACAACATTGCTAACTGAACCTTTAGATCGGCTCGTGGTCTGAATTATGTCTAGAGTGGAAAGGAGGTTTCAGTTCTAGTGACTGGAATCTTAGCAGATTTTAGGCAATTTAGTGGTCATCTAATTCATTTAACATATGGGGAAACTGAGACCCAGAGAGGTTAACTTATCAAAAGAAATCTAACCTTTGAATAAGTTGGGCAATATGTGGGTATGTTCTCTCTCTCTCTCTCTCTCTCTCTCTCTCTCTCTCTCTCCCTCTCTCCCCCCCCTCTCCCCCCTTCCCTTCCTCCCTCTCTCCCCCTCCTTCACTCTTCATCTCTCTCTGTCTGTCTCTGTCTCTCTTTCTCCTCTCTCTCCCTCTCCCCCCTTTCCCCCGCTCTCCTTCCCTCCCTTCTCCCCAGATGTAGTGATGGCTTACCCAGGTCTTAATACAAGTCCCCCCTATCAGCTTGTAGTTTCCTCATTCCCTGTGGATTTGCCTGGATTTTCAAGTAAGTACATTATGTATAGAGCTTACCAGTTGCTTTGGCTGCCTTCATAAATAACTCAAGCTGTGCCTGGAGGGAGCCAGGCCTAGGAAGGACCTGTTTATTATGGGACTCCCTATTGCCCTTTCCTGGCCATTTCTCCTCTTCCTGCCTCTGGCTTCTTATCTCTTTAGCCTGGAGTCTGAGGTTGGTGTGAAGAGAGAGTGATGCAGATGGGCTGTAGACCTCTGAGTCTCTGTGCTAAATGCCATCTGCCCCTAGTATGGGCTTGCTGATGAGAGGGCACTCCATACTCTCTGCCGACCTTGACGAGCTCTTTGTCAAAGCGTTGGCTGAGCTGTCTCCTTAATGACACCGTCTTGGCTCCAGCTACCCCCTTTAAAAGAGGGAGATGTCCTCTGGATCGGGCATTTATCCAACCTTCTTGCTCCAGCTCTAGCCTTTTAAGTCAGAGGTTCTCAACCTTTATTGTGAAATGAACCCATTTAGAAGCCTAGCGGAGTCTATGGATCCCTTCCCAGAATAATTTTTTTTAAATGTATAAGATAAAATACGTAAGATCAAAAAGGAAACCAATTATATTGAAGCATAGTGATCAACATATCTAAACAAAACGTCTCATGGCCCCAGATTGAAGGCTTTTCCCTTAATAAACAAGAATGTTTTAAGTATCTACTGTGTCTTGGGCACTGTTAGGCTTTGCGGATATATAACCATCACCACCATCATCATCATCATTGTGGTCCTCAAACAACTAGCATTTATGTAGCACTTTAAATTTGTAAAGCACTTTACATTTCATACCTTAAGTTCTTCCTTAGCAAATCACCTGGCTCCTTTTACCCATAAAGTCACCCTTTATGCTAAGGAGCTGTGGTCAGAGATCTAGGGCTGGAAGGGAACGCGGACACCACCTAGTCCAACTTTCAAATATTACAAAGAGGGAAACTGAGTCCCATAGAGGTGAAAGGACTGGCCAATCAGCCTTCACTTATCCCCGAGCTCCCAGCTTTCTTCTCCTTCACGTTTTCTCAGAGGCCTTTGTCTCAATCTCTTCATTTTTATCATTATCCTCTCCCCATGTTATATTTATTCATGTAAATTTTGTAACCCAGTGAAGTAGAAGGTAAACTCCTTGAGGACAAGAATTGTTGTTTTTAAAAATAAGTTCCGTATATTCAGTACCAGGCGCAGTAATTTTCAGTAAGCGATCATTGAATTAAATTGAGAGGCAGCAGTCAGTAGTAGATGGAGTACTGGACATGGAATCGGGTTTCTCTGGATTTCAATCCTCTGTTTGTTATTTATGAGCTGTGTAATCATGAGTAAGACCCTTGATTTCCTTGGGCCTCAGTTTCCTCGTTTGTAAAACAAAAGAGCTGGGCTAGACAGTCCTAGGATCCCCGAGTTCTCTATCATGCTCCAGTCCCACAGTCTGAGGAGCTGTGCCTTTGAAGCATGTCAGCTCAATGGTAACCTTTCCTTCTCTTTGTCATTTTTTTAAAAAATCAAAATAAAACATACCGATGTAATTACTAATTGGTGGAGAGTAAGTAGAGACATATGATACATGTGTTTGTGACAGTTTTTCAGAGGGATGGTTTGAGTAGTGCTAAGTAACCAGGCTCATTTTCCCATAATGCAAATGTTATTCGCAAGCTATTACCGTAATTGATGCACTGAGCCACCATCGAGTAAATACTGTGCTGTGTGTGCGCAGGAGGAAGTGAGCTAGCAGTCAAGGAATATTAAAGAACAAAACCTCGTTTTAGAGAGAAACTCGGGGTAATTATAATCATTTTGAATTCATACAGCGATGGGAGTTAAGTGTGTTGGTTGTCATTCTCGGTGATGATGCTTGTGGGCGAGGGGAGGCGTGAGCACGGTCAGACTTCCCTCGCTCTGGACCTGTGATTTCAGCAGCATAAAGAAGTCCTGGTGTGGATGTTTCTTTCGCTTATGCGGATGGACAACGCTAATGTAATTTTCCTTTTTAGAGAGCTGGTTGGGGGCCGTGAAGGGGGAGCTCGTACCTGTCAGAGGGAGGCCTTGAAACCAGATTATCTTAGCTCCAAGACTTGGGGTACTCTATTCCCTTTAGCTACAGTTCTCCCTGCACACCCCAGACTTAAGGAAAAAGATCATTTCACTAAGGTTCAGTATCCAGAGACCCGATACTAAGATGGAGAGATGTTGTCAAGGGCAAAAGTACAATTGAAATTTATTAGAATTTCAAACTATGAAATTGGAAAGGATCTCAGGGACCATGAAATCCCTTGCTTAACCGATGGAGGAACTGAGACCCAAAGAGGATTTTTTATATATATATATATATGTGTGTATGTATATAATGCTCAAGGCATGTATGTCATAACAGTGTACATATATGTATATATAATATATATGTATATACACACATTACATACGTATGCACACACAAAATGTGTGTATATAAATAAATTACACACACACACACACATACATACACATGCCCCCTTCATTTTATGTATGATTTGCTTACAGAAGGATGAGTGTCAGAAGTGGGATTCTAACTCACACCCTTAGATACCAAAGGTTGGCACACCACACTCTGGGTGTTCTTGGCCTTCCTTCCCCTAGGGAGCACTCACCCCCTGTCTCTGCGCCAAGCCCTGTCCTATCTCTAAGCCCCTTCGGAGTTCCACCACCCACAGGAAGGTCCCTGTGATAGCCCCCCACCTTCCCTGTCCCTCGCTGATCAGTCCTTTGCTTGGCTTTCCCCTGGCAGCTCGTGCACTTACTCTGTTAATTGGCACTTCCTGATGTATTGCTGTATGAGAGCTCTTCAGTCATTTCCCCTGTGAATAATTAGTGTATAATCAGTCTGCCCAACCGTAGAGCAAAGTCCTTCAGGGCCAGGCCTGTCCTTCTCCTCCTGCTCTCCTGCTTTTTCTTCCCATCCTCATCTCTCTCCAGAGGGCACGGATCAGTACTGTGCACCCAGTAGCCGCTCACAGCTAATTATTGACTGCTGTCAGATGTAGAAAGTTGTTTTTAAATTATCTATCAAGTCCTGTTTGTGTTATTTAGGTAAAAATATCTAAAGGAGGCCTCCAGTAGAACTCTTCTCTCTGGGGTGGGCCAGGCCTAGTCAGTAGTTTTGCTTGATCTAATCTGATCTAATTTGTTATATTAGGCCAAGTTCTGTGAGGATTCAGAGCCAGGGGTGATGGATACCACCCTCCTGCCTCCCTCTCTTCTGCTGTCTCTGAACTCGGAAGAAAAGATGCTGCTCCTTTTTCTCTGGCTTGTTTCTTGAGGCAATAGCTCACATAAAGTGGATAGGAAATACTGTTTTTATATTCTTCCCACATAGGGGCAGCTAGCTGGTGCAATAGACAGAATGTCAGGCCTGGAGTCAGGAGGACCTGAGTTCAAATATGGCCTCAGACAGACACTCCCTAGCTGTGTGACCCTGGGCAAGTCACTTAATGCTGTTTGCCTCAGTTTCCTCATCTATCAAATGAGCTGGAGAAGGAAATGGCAAAGCCCTCTCCAGTATCTTTGTCAAGAAAACCCCAGATGCGGTCATGGAGAGTCAGACATGACTATAAACAACTGAGCGACCACAACAATTCTCCATACACGTACACAGCATATAATATATTTATATCATATATATATGTGTATGTGTGAATGTACATGTGTGTATAGATACAAATACATGATTAGAATCATGCTATCAATAACCTTGAACTCTAGGCGACCTTAGTAAGTGTTCGGTCCAACCTCTTAATTATATTGATGAGGAAACTAAAGTGCACAGAGGTGGCTCCCCCCAGGGTCACATAGAGAGTAAGTGACCAAGGCCAGATTTGAACTCAGGTCCCATTACCCTCAAATCTAGCCCTCGTTCCATCATGCCTTTCTGTCTCTTGAGTCAGTATATAATTCGGCTCCTGAACCATCATAGATTAAACTCCTCATGGATCAGGCCTGTTTTTATTCCCATTTCTGTGTAATTATGAGTTAGAGAATTTTCCAGGAATCTCTTCCATGTCTCTTGATAGCCTTTTCCAGGAGCCTCAGGTGTATCAGACCATTTTGTTCATCTCTTTTGACTATGTCCCTTTCCTCGTTTATGTCTCCTGATTCAAGGGCATTCCTCTTTCTTTCAGCAAGCTGCCCTGATTTTCTAGCATCCAGCACGTGGACGGCTCCTTGCTGACTCTCTTGGCCCAGACGTACCTTGCCCGGAGCTCCGATGTGCTCACCTGGTGTGCTGATCTTGTCTGGACAGAACAGTTTTTTACCCGCTTGTTCTGACAGATGTGTCTCTGTTCTTCAGGCTCTTAACCTTTACCCTCAAAGAATAAATGGTGGTTTAAGAATGTTTGCTGGACTTTACTATAGTTCCAAGAATGCATATTTGGAGGAAATACTCAAATTTGGTTATTTTATGGAGGCATTATTTATGTATAGAAAGGGAGTTGCATAATCTTATACAGGTTCTGTATATATGAATAGATATTAATCTATGCATGTAGGTATAGCTAATATTCCTGTGTCATATATTAAGATAATAACAGTCTCTTTCGAGTTTTAAGGGATCTTAGGAACCACCTTGTCCAACCTAGAGTTGAATAACACTCTTCCAGGCATTTTCGCTGATAAGTGGTCATTCATTATTTGCTTCAGGATGTTTGGTGAGGGGGTCTCCCATCTAGGATTTTCTTGGCAAAGATACCGGAGTGGGGTTTGCCATTTCCTTCTCCAGCTCATTTTACAGATGAGGAAACTGAGGCAAAGAGGGTGAAGTGACGTGCCCACGGTCACACAGCTAGTGTCTGAGGCTGGATTTGAACTTAGGAAGATCCATCTTCCCAGACTCCAGGCCAGGTGCTTTAATCACTAAGCCACCTAGCTGACCTGGATCTATGATCTTAGGGTCTAAAAACCGCACCCTAAAATCTCAACTAGGTCTTCTGGCCTTGCTCTTGGCTGGGACTCTGGAAACCTGTTTTACCAAGCGAGGAGTGAGTCTGTGTTTGTTTCCAGTTTTGGCAGCAGGCCCTGGCTTCATTCATCTTGGGCTCTGTGCCTCGTAGGTGTATGGAGGAGGTTAGATGATGATAAAATTGGCAGGAATTCTGTCTTCTGAAATGCTGAACTCATATGCTGCTTCCCTTTTCCAGTGGAATTAATAGCAGCAAAAAAAGTAACAAAAAGGGAGGAAAGGGAAAAAAGAGATGTATTTATTGTTGGGAGAAATGAAAGAAATAAAGGTTTCATTTTTATACTGACTACTAGGTGAAAGTTCTGTATTCAAAGTGCTTAATTATTTTATTCCTTTGCCATACATCCCTACTATTTGTCAAAAATAAAACATGAAAAGGCCACCTTTCTGTTTTCCTATTGAATCTTAACCCAGGATCTGTCAGTTTCTCAAATATTGATGTCAGGTCTTAACTTATTTGATAAGATTTAACATGCATGGCTCCGTAATTTAGGAATGAACAGGATACTGTGGTTAAATGAAGGTCATTTTGAGGGTCAGAGGCAGTAATGGTTTTTTAAAGCACCTACTATGTGCCATGCACTGTGTGAGGGCATGATGGAGTCCTGAATCCAGGCAGAGTGGGGAGCAGCCTGAGAAGATATTACTTACAGAATTGATTTCACATTGCAAGACAATCAGTTTCTGGAGATCGTGATGGCCAGGAGATCCTCCAGGTGGAGAAGGATGAAGTGAATGCTTTGGGGGCCCTCCTTAAATGGTGCAGGATCTGGGAGGAGCTCTCAGATGCCTTTCAGCAGGAGGGAGGGAGAGGCTCTAAGGACAAGGGGTGCTGAGGAGGTGTGGGTTCCAGAGTTGAGTTCATCTTGTAGACTGATGGGTGTCTGGAGATCATGGCAGCTAGGAGAGCAGGTGGGAAATTAGCATTACCTAAATTACCTCATTGCGGAAATACGGATAATATTCCTCATAGTATCTATTTCCTTAGACTGTTAGGAAGGTAGAGTAGGGGATATAGTGCTGTGCTTGGAGCTAATGAAGATCTGAATTCAAATCCTGCCGTATATTCTTACAAACTACATGAACCTGATTTCAACTTCTAGCCCCGCTGCTTACTGTGTGTCTGTGGGAGAGGTCACTAAATCTGGGCCCCAGTTTCCTCAAGTATAAAATAAGACTAAAAGGTTCCTTCCAGTTCTGAATCACTGTTGCCCAATAATTCTGTCATCACTTGATGGTCTATTGTAAAGCGCAGGAGATTCTCCTTGGCTGAATGTCTGGAAAACTTCTTGGTAGGTATGGTTGATGATGATGATGATGGTGATGGTGATGATGATGATGGTGGTGATGGTGATGATGATGATGGTGATGGTGATGATGATGGTGGTGATGATGGTGATGATGATGGTGGTGGTGATGGTGGTGATGATGGTGATGATGATGGTGGTGATGGTGGTGGTGATGGTGATGATGATGGTGATGATGAAGGTGATGATGATGATGGTGATGGTGGTGGTGATGGTGATGATGGTGGTGATGGTGATGATGATGATGGTGATGGTGATGGTGGTGGTGATGGTGATGATGGTGTGATGATGGTGATGGTGATTATGGTGATGATCATGATGATGATGGTGGTGATGGTGATGATGATGATGATGATAGCAGCGAACATTTTATAGCACTTTATAATTTGCAAAACATTTTACTCATTTGATCTTCACAACAGCCCTTGAAGTAGGTAATACTTTATCTTGTATTATATCTTGTATACTATATAATACTGTATCTTGTATTACCTACCTTGAGGTAGGTAATAATTATCCCCATTTTATAGATGAAGAAGCTGAGACAGATATAGCTTAAGGGACTTGCCCACAGTCACACAGTTAGGAAGTGTTTAAGGCAGGATTTGAACTCACGTCTTGTAGTTTATAACTGCATGCCTGCAGTGTAATTTGTGTAATTTGTATAATTTCAGAGACATGGACTAACTGTTGAAAAATTGGACTTAGAGATTTCAGGAAAGTGTGTGAATGAATCATGGTTTTGGAAGTACCTCCATTTATTTGGAATTTCATCCTCTCCAGTTTCTCCATGTCAGTTGGCCTACAGATTTTCTGTTCACCCTCTGCATAATTTCCTCTACCCACCTCAGCCACTTTGCTTGTCTTTGGTGCCAAAAGCCGTTCTGAACGCTAAGCAAAGTAGCCGAGGAGTCCCTCTGCAGAGAAGAGGAAGAGACTTGGTGCCACCTTTTCACCCGCCCTTCCCAAGCCTTCAGATGCTTTGCCAGAGTGAGCCTTGTGATTCAGCCTTAGCAGCGACAGTCCTAGAGTCCCTGGGGCCCATTCATGATGGTGGCAGTGACAGGTGAAACAGGCCGGTCTTAGAATTTGCTTCCATTTTAAGAGGGAAATTTCTGCTAAGAGGAGAGTGTGAAGTGGAGGGAGGGAGACAAAATACCTGATAAATTCATAGCTATCTGCCTGTTGAAGATCTTTTTCCCCCTCCTGTGGGAAAAAAGGTTAATTAGAATGATTAAGTTTAAGTTATTTTTAAAAGATAAACTTACAATAAATTACTTTATTTTTTACATTATTAAAAAGTATGGGTATGAATGGGGTTTTTGCTAGGAGGGTTTGTCTTGGTGTTCAGCAGTCCATATCTGTGATCTCAGCATAGGCAACTTCCAATAGGGAAACTATCAGTGGACATCTTTGTATATATTTCATAGTAATTTATCGTAGATACAGAGCTGGAAGGAATCTCAAAGGCGGACTAATTGAGCCCCCTTGGTTTTTAGGCGAATTTTAAATGATTTAATTTATGATCAGGCAACTTGGCAAAAGTTCTTTGTTTCCTGGGGCACTTTGTTACCTGATTTTCCCAAGGTCTCTCTTGGGCAAGTTATTCATAACTTTGAACCCAAGGTTTCCTAGCTCAGAAATCCAGCTCCTGGTTCTCTAGGCTGTGTGCTCCCTGTGTCTCAGTCAAAAGGAAAGGGCAAAACATTGGGGTATGTGGGAGTCAGTCATTGCTATGATTTCAGTGATAGTACAGTTGCCCAAGGGCCGTGTTATTCATCCATTCCTATGCTGTTCCTGATTGGAATTCTGTTGGGAGCAGTACTATTGACAAACACGGTGGAAAAACATGTGTTGATGACATCATGGCTTTCAGAAAGGTTTTGGTTTTCAGCTGTGCTGATGGAGGGCTCTCCTATCACCATGTCCATCTTTCTTTTTCAGTGGTTCTAGGACCTTCTTCCTGAAAATGAGTTCTGACACACTTGGCCTCCAATTTTTTTTTTTTTTTGCCATAAAATAGGAATTCATGTCAACTCCTACTTTTCAACAGGTTGGATTTAATTGGCTGCCAGAAAAATGGAATTTCTATAGTAAGGAAAATGAATATGATAATGTCCAGCTGGTTGTGGACAGTACTTTTATTAATTGAGACAGACTCTAGCCTGGTGATTTATCCCCAAAGTGTCTTGTTAATCAAGTTTTGCATTTGAGTACACACGCATGAATCAGTTGCCTTTTTCTATCCACCATTTTCTTTTCCTGAAATGCCCACTCCTCTGGTTTTTCCCAAGTCTTTTCTGTCATCACATCTCCTTTCCCTTCAGTGACTTTGTCTGGAAAATCTTCGATGCATCCTTCATGTAGGACAGCCTTTTGTTCTATATTGTCTGAGAAATTATGTATTGAATTCAGGCGACGATACACAGCGTTGTCTTTATTGATAAGATATCTTGTGACGATACTCATATCCAGTCGAAATCATAGCGGTTATTTTTGTTTGTTTATTTCCCTAATTTCCTGGGGACAAGGATTAAGTACCTTTAAAAATTAAACCAAAGAAAACATTTCCTTCTGTTATATCATACATGTAGCAAGCGCACAATTTCCTCTTCCGTTAAATGAGCGTTAGTATTGGAATAGATAATTTGTAGGGTTCTTTCCAGTTCAGAGAACTCAGTGAATATAAATGTTTGATAATTAGAACACAGGAGGCAGGGTGCCAGAGTGGATATAGAGTGGGCCACACAATCTGGAACACCTGGGTTCAAGTACTGCCTTTGATACATGATGACTGTGTGACCTTGGTGAAGTCTTTCAACTTCTCAGTTATCCAGGCAACTCTTAAGTTTCAAGATCTATGTTGGTGGAGGGAGTTCCTCATCTACAACCCCTCACACCGTTGAAATCACACATATGAGTACATACATCCATACATATATTCAATCAGTCAGTAAGCATTTATTGAGTGCGTACTATATGCCCAGGTTCTGTACAAAGCGATGGGGATACATAAAAAGATCAAACAAAAAAAAAAAACAGTCCCTGCTCTTTAAGAGCTCAGAGTCTATTGGAGATAGATGGATGGATAGACACACACACACACACACACACACACACACACACACACACACACACACACTGTCGTAGCATTTTGCCAGCAATCCAGTTGAATGTGGTGTCACTGAAGAGAATGGATTTGGACTCAGAAGACCTGGTTCAAACCACAATCTTCACCACTTATTAACAATATGTAATATTTACCACTTATTATAATCATCTTCTGGGTGACCCTGGGGAACAGCCTGTCTAGGAACCAGTTTCTTTATGTCCAAAACTAGAGGCTTGGAGCAGGTGATTTTCACAGTCCTTTCCAGCTCTCAATCTGTAATATTTTGGGTCCCCCTCCCTTTTCCCCATTCTCCATCCTCCCATCTTTCTCTTTCTCCCTTTTCTCTCTCCACTAATTTTCTGATTATCCATTTTGTGCAAATAAATAGGCCTGGAATGTTTTGGAAAATAAATAGGAATGTTGAGAGGAAGGTAGCTGAAATCTGCGTCCATCAGACTCCCATTCTCTGCTTTGCCCTGGGGTTAGCACACAGCCGTTTCTAACTCCACCCTCTATCTCTCTTCTACTGGATATCTACCGCTGAGCTTCAAGAGGTTGGCATGAGCGAACCATAAGGAAGATTTTCAGGATTTGAGGAAAGGTTGAGCTGAGCATCACTAGACTGAATTTCTCTTGCAAAGTGCGGTAGTAGATGAATATATGTTATAAAGACTTTAAAAGTTAGAGCTTTTAAAAAGTTTTTTGTTTAACCTCCAGTTAACTTGAAAGTTAAATTTATCACCGTACTCCACTTTTTGAGCATTTTAGGTCATGGGGAATTTGACTTACCTAGTTCTGCTGGCTCCTGGTGCAGTGAAAGAAGGTCTCAGTTTGGATTCTCAGGACCTGTAGAGTTGGGAGTCTTTTGGGTGGGATCCAATGACCTCAGAGTCAATGAAATCACAAGCTAAGGTTTAAAAAACGGGGAGGGGGCAGATAAATATAAATTCCAAAACACATGATTTGGGATGGGGCTGCGTTGGTGCAAGATGGGTGTCGTGCAATCTGAGGCTGAGTTTGGAATCAGAGCCCCTGGATTTGAAATTCTCACTCTGGGATAGCCTTAGGCAAGTTACTCCCCGTCCGTGGGCCTCAGTTTCTTTTTCTGTTAAACTGATGGGGTTGGACTAGATGGTTTCTGAAGCCCCTTTATCTCTAGATATAAGATGCCATGCTCTTCATTTTGTCAGTCTCACCCCCACCCCCCAGGATTCCTCATTCTTTTACTTGTTCTTGTATCTTTCTGTCTTGCTTCCAAACCGTGTGATGTCTTTCATCTAATACAGACAGGGTCCTCCCTTGCCTCCTGACATTTGCTGAAGAGGTTTCTGGCTGTGTAAAGTGGCCTCTTGCTTTTTCCACGCATTTCCCTCCCAAGCTCCCCCCCTGCAAAGGGGGTGCCCCTTCATCTTCCTTGCTTCCATCTGGGGAGGCTTAATGAGCTAATGCTGGCCAGATGAACAAGAAGAGCCCTGTCGAATGTTCCCGGGAAGTGCGGCGGCTGCAAAATGTCACCCTCATTTTCTCCAGACCCGCTGTTGCCAAGTTTCCTGCATGCCAGCAGCCTTTTCTAATGGTGGCGGACAAGAGAAAAGGGTGAAGCTGGGGAGGAACCCAGCTGCCCCCTCAAAGTGGCTTCTGCAGCGAGAGAATTTAAGGCAGAAATGTATTCAGTCATTCAATGTACGCCAAAGATGCAAGCACCCCCCTTTAAAGCAATGCAATCTGTCTCTTTATTTTAGAGGGGGTAGAGGTGGTGGGGAGATGGGTATAGGGAAAGGTCGCTGCCTGTTCCCCTTTTGGGGGCTGAGGGGTTAAGGCCTGAGTCCTGGCTTGAAGGAACCAAGGTGGTTGTCAGAATAATGTTTAGCCAGGTGTTAATCTGTGTCCATAGGGAGAGTGCTGGAATTCATTATTCATCCCGTAGGGTTGGGGGGTGGGGTGGGGTGGAGAGGCCCTCCTTCTGGGAGGATGCCAGGGCCAAGGCCAGCCTCCCAGCTCTACTGACATGTGCCATTTGTGATGAATGCAGCTGAAGTCCATTTGAGGAATTCTCTTGTCAGACAGCCAAGGGAGAAACAGAGAAAGAGAGAGAGAGGGAGGGAGGGAGGGAGAGGGAGAGAGAGTGGGGGTAGCTAAGCAAGGCATTCACAGGGTGTAGTTTCAGAATCGAGATCACACACAGTGTTAAGGGCTAAGGTGTGCGGCAGGGGGGCACAGAACCAGGAAAGGGGAGTCAGCCTTCAGAGAGATCCTTTCTCTCTTTCCTTCCTCTCTTCTTATCCTTGGGGAAAGCCTGCATCCAGAGGAAATCCTTGCAGACCCACGCTGCTTTCACTCAGAGTAGTGAAGGTTCATTGGAGCCCCCCTCCACTTCCCCCTCTCCTTCTCCTATCCATCGTGCTCCCCCTTCCCCATCCCCCCCGAGGGCAGGAGGTGAGACAATGATAAAGTCGAGTTGGTTTTATGTCAAGTTCAAGTATGCGGAGAAGGTAAGTCAATATGTTTTCTTTTGCGGCTTTTCCCACCAGAGACCCGCTGTCTCCCTGTAGTCTCCTCTTGCTGACAGGTCCCTCTGGCCGCTGGCAAGTAAGACAGTTGAGGAGTTTTCCTCCGGAATCTATTTCCCTTGGTTTGCTGGTCTGGGGATGCAAGAGTGTTGGGTAGGGCTGTGCACTTGAATCTGACATAGCCCAGCCTGCTCGACCTAAATAAAGAAGCCGGTCTTAGCGATCTGTTTCTGAAGCCTTATTTGGAGCATTGAAAATTGTGTGTCTGTGTGTGTGTGTGTTGTGTCTATAAATGTGTATGTATTTATATGTATGCGTCTACGTGTGTGCATATATCTATATATGTGTCATATATATGTGTGTGTATTTCTACATATGCATGTGTATACATATATCTATATATGACTGTTTATTATATGTGTCTATATATGTATTTCTATGTGGCTATGTGTGCATATGTCTAAATGTGTGTGTCCATATGTGTGTATACACATACAGAAATATAATTCTTTAGCAACAAGAAAGAAAAGTTTAACTGTTTTTATTGGGAAGAGGCTTGAAAAAAGGGATTTTTTGTTTCCCTTAGAGAACATAGTATGCGGTGTGACCTCTTTGTGTTCTGAAATGGCTTTCTGTTTCTTCGTGTATTTGGGCATGTCCTGCGATTTGCATCAGGGTGTGGTGGGGCATGAACCATAAACTTCTGGCCAAAGGAGAGTTAATTGACTTGTCTGTTGTATGTACACTGTTTGTTGAAAGACTAATGAGCAGGAACCTGGTTGTATTGCGGTAGATTTTACGATCATCTTGTTGGGGTGATGTTTCTGAAGATGTGATTTGCCCCCTGACTTCAGCTCAGCTTTGGAGTAAATGCCAGAACCATTTGCAATCTACTGTCTTTTTAAAGAAAAATAAACTGATTTTTTTTTAAATTTTAGACTGTCTGAATTTCCTCCTGTATCCTTCACTTTCCCCAAGTCTTCACGTCTTTCTCATGTAGAAAAAAAGCGGTGGTGTTTGGGAATGGGGAATTGTGGTTTCTGATACTAACCTGTGTAATCAAGGACAAGTCTTTTTTTGCCTCCTCGGGGCTGTAGCCTCTTCCTCCAAAAAATGCTACGGTTGGAATCCATGGTCTCTAATGTTCCTTCTGGCTTCAAATCCAAGAGAGTCATCTATATCGTCTGGCACATAGTAGGCCTCTAAAAATGCTTCTTGATTGATGGCTGTTTGATCTCATGACTCCCTCCCCCACCCCATGTTTTCCTTCTGTAGTATTTTGTATTACATGTAGTTCACATGACCTTGGATAAGTCACTTAAACTACCCCCTTCATTCTCTATGTCTCTATATGTATGTAGTTATTTTTAATGTTGTCTCTCCTATTAGGATACGAGCCCAGTGCCTGGCACATAGTAAATGCTTAATAAATTATCGGCTGACAATCTGGGCCTCGGTTTCCGCATCTGCAAAATGAGCAGGTGGTCTTAGGGGATGTCTGTGGTTCCTTCCAGCTCTCCATCTCTGACTCGATCTTTGAAGGAGATCATGCAATTCTCTCTTGTGGAAATTCTCATTCTTGTTATCCAGGCGCACGGAGTCAGCCAGACATTCTTTTCTGTGGTGGGTGGCCAGGGCTGTGGACTGGCAGCCTGATTCAGTGAAGAAACTCTGAACTTCCTCTTCTTGGGGGTCTTCCTCCCCTGGGCTATGCCTGCCTACTGGGGGCTATAAGGATTCGTCTGTGGAATCAAACAGAAGCCATGACTTATAGATCAAGAAGGTCGAAAAAAATGGTGAATCAGGGTTTGATCTGGGCCAGGCTCCCTCAGGCAGATTAAAAATCACCCTTCCCACAGAAGAAGATGGACTACCTCGGGGGTGGGAGCACAGGGAAGCATTGCCTGTAATTTTTCTACCGTGCCCCCGTGACTGTCATGCCTTGTTCGCTCCCTGCGATGGAACAAGAGGATTTTCATTTCAAAGGTTTACCCTCTGTCTCCCCCCACGCCCCCTCCCCCCCACCCCCGCCTTCTCCATCACCCGGCTATTCTGGCCCAGAGATTGTGGTCTCTGCAATGTTATACTTGTGTTTACTAGATCTGGAAGAGTTAATGGTACGGTTTGGGACTTGCTCATTTCTCCTGGGGACAGGGTTATTTCCCTTCTAGCATTCTCCCACTGGTTAATGTTTGATTGGGAATTCTAGAGATCATTTTAAACGTATTTTGCTTTTAAATCTTTTATTCTCTCACCCCATATGTCCATGTATATAGATGGAAAAGCCCCGAGCGTGTTTGACTGCTTGGGGCCGTTATCCTATACCCCGCCATCTCCTTTGCTTTTTCCCCCTTAAATGTGGAAAAGTCAGTAAATTGCTGCAATAAAATAAAACTATCCTCTTGAGTGTCCTCCTGTCCCCAGCCTAGGACAGGAAGCAGTCTTATACCGTGGCACAAATTTAAGAGAAAGCTAAGTATTTATTATTAAGTTTTCCAATTAAGAAAATCCTCTTGAGATGGGAAACAGCGGATAAATTCAATGGATTTCTAAACTTGGATGCTCCTCAGAGCCCTGGATTCTTATCCAGCTTCTGACACTTACTAGCTGTGTGACATAGGGCAAATCAATTTCACTCTCTGGCACCATCGTTTTCCTATCAGTAAAGTGGGGTGGGGGAGGCGTTGCTTGACTGGAGTATGGGGTTCCTAAGCTGGGATCTGTGAACTTGTTTTTCTCATTGCAGTAACTATTTTAGCATAATTGGTTTCCTCTAAAATCCTTTGTATTTAAAAGCATTATGGGCTATATCAGACGCCCAGGACACAAGAAAGGTGAAGAAGTCTTAGCCTAGAGAATTGTCAAGGGCCTTGGAGCTGTAATGGTCTCTGGGGTTTCTGGTGACTGGGAAAAGGAGAAGAAAAGAGTTTAAGCTTCTTTTGCCCTGTGGCTTGAATAACTCCAGGGGGTGGTGGTGATGCTGAGGATATGAACAGCAATAACGGTGGGCACTTCTGGAGGGCTTCGAGGTTGCCTTTCATTGGGGGGAAAGACTGTAGCACAGCGGCCACTGGATCCACATTCTGCATTTGGCAGAACCGTAGCGATCTTGGTGAGTCATTTACCCGCCTCGTAAATCATAAAATGATGGTTTTTAGACCAGATGCCCCCCGAGGTCTCTCTGGCCTCTTGCTCCGTGATCCTGTCTGTCTAGTGATTCATTTGGACTGGATGGTAGGACCATCTTCTGATCGTGGGTGCTTCACAGCAACCCTAGGTGAGAGTTTAGGAGCACCCCATGCCCATTTTCCAGATAAGAATATTAAGGTTCAGAGACAGTAAATGATTTGCCCAGGCTCACGTAGCTAGTCCATATCAGAGATGGGATTGGTGCCCAGGTTGTTCTGCCTTTCTTGTATTCAGTGACTTTATTTCATTATTATTGGTTTCCTGTGAAATCCCACGTAGGGTGCTAGGCGCAAGTGGAGAGAATACTGGCCTTGGAATCAGGAAGACTCCTTTTCCTGAGTTCAAATCCGGAGTCACTTACTTCCTTGCTGTGTGACCCTGGGCAAGTCACTTCACCCTGTTTACCTCAGTTTCCTCATCTGTCAAATGAGCTGGAGAAGGAAATGGCAAACCACTCCAGGATCTCTGCCAAGAACATCCTGAATGGGGACAAGGAGAGTTGGACATGACCGGACAACAAGAAGAATCCCATGTATTTAAAAGCATCATTCTGAGGAGGGGTTGACAGACTTCACCAGAGAGCCTGGTGAAGGTTGTCTTGGAGCAATTGGAATTTGCTCATTCAGTTTTTCCTCCCAATGTTCAGATTTATTCTTAAAGTCCTGTGACCACTTGGGTGTGGGTGAACTGTGGGGGAGAAAAAAAGGAACGTTGAAGTTTTGGTCTTTTTAAAAACCTTTTAAGAAACTTTGATTTTTGTATCCTTTAATCACCAACCCTGTTCTTTGAGAAAGTTGATGCCTGAGATTTCCTTCCTCTTCTTTTCAGACATTATTCCCCTTTCTCTTTCTAAACAGCGCTCTCATTCTTTTTGCAGAAACTTCATTGCTCTGAGAGGGTTTTGTCTTTTTCTTTTTTGGCCTGCCTTTATGACAGTTTGAGTTTTTGCATATTAACTGTCATTACAGGGCCATTATGGGCTGAAGTACAGAAGGTTTTACCGGGATTGAACGAAATACCATAGCTCCCCTTCCTTTGGGGAAGAATAGTCCAGAGATGGAGACCAACTGATCCTCTGTCCTGTGGAGGTGGCCCCCATCCTTGGGCAACCCTGAGGGTTTCATGCCTCTTTTATTAACAGGAATCATAATAGCAGTAAAAGTTGCATTTGTAGAGTGTTTTAAGCTTTGCAAAGCACTTTCCATGTGTTACCTAATTGGATTCTGACAACAGCCCTGTGAAGTAGGTTTTGTTACCGTCTATGAGTCAAGATGAGGAACCGAGGCTGACAGGTTTAGTGATGTGCCCAGGGGTCACACAGCACATGAGTGTCTGAGGTCACAGCGAAACTCAGCTCTTCCTGATTTTCAGTAGAAATATCTTTCCCCTGTGCCACCTTTTAAAAACGTAAGTGCAGAGAATTTTCAGATATGGGGTTTGTCTACTTTCTTTTAATTGGATTTAAAAATAATTGATTACGTTTTCTAACACTTATATTTCCACATACTCTCTCTGACCTCCCCTTCCCTGCCCAAAGAGCCATAGTCCCCTATATAACAAAAAAGAAATTGGGTGGGGAGGTGGGGGGCGGGGAGCAGACCAGTTCAGCAAAATAAGTCATGTATCAACAGAGGCTGATAGTGTTTCACACCCATAGTCCACCACCTCTGCCAGATGGGAGAGAGGTGTATTCCTTTGATTCTTCTTCAGAAACAAGCTTAATTAGTTTAATTACACAGCTTTCAGTGTTTTCTTTCTGCCTTCACCTTCCTCTTTCTTGTAAGGTATCTTACAGTATAGTCCTTTTAATTCTATTTGGCCATTTGTGTTAAGGGCTCCGCCTTTAATTTAACTTAAATTAGTCCTTCACTGGTGGTTCTCAGACTCATTGGCCTCCCATTCAGAAACTTTGAGGATCTGTGACTTTCTTTGCTTGTGGACATTTGCTTCCCTTCCCCCTTGCAGATTGCAATACATCTTTTCTACGTGTCTATCAGGGTGTAGCCCCTCTCCCTGGTCTTTGTGAACTTTCTTGGCTGAAAAATTAAACCTTTTGCATCCTCTCCTCAGATGGCAATTGTGGAGACTCATTCCTTGGAACAGTTACAGAGCCAAGGCCTTTGTTGCTTGGGTAGGACGTGGTAGGGGCAGCTAGCTGGTGCAGTACATAGGGCACCTGCCGGATTCAGGAAGACTCATCTTTCTGAGTTAAAATCTGGCCTCAGGCATTTACTAGCTGTGTGACCCTGGGCAGGTCACTTAATCCTGTTTGCCTCAGTTTCCTCATCTGTCAAATGAGCTGGAGAAGGAAAAGGCAAACCCTTCTAGTATCACTGCCAGCAGTACCCTAAATGGAGTTCCGGAGACTGGGACCCGACTGAAACGACAGAACAAAAACAAATATGCAAGGCTGCACTTTTCTGATTTTGGGGTTTCTGTGATGTGATGGACGCTCATGAAACAGGTCTGCTCCTGGAAGAGGGATCCAGGGGCCCGCTGCAGGACAAATTGTATAAAAGCCATTTCAGTGTTACTTTTGTAACGTCGCTTGATTAGGCAATATAATTAGAGTTACTTTCAAAATTTTGTAATTTGGGGAATGAGAGAAGAATCTAGTTTGGTTTTATCATGGAGCGTAGACTTTGGGGTCAAAGGATATAGGTTCAGATTCTGTGTCTGATCTATGCTTGCTCCTTGTGTGACTTCCCTGGGATTCAGTTTCTTTATCTATAAAATGGAGAGATTGAACTCGATGAACTTTGAGTTTCCTTCCAGCTCTTGGTCTGTGCTTCTATGAGCTTGTGATCATCAGTAGACAGTCATGAAGTGTGGACTCTGTGCCAGGCACTGTGCCAGGCAATGGGGATACAAAGAAAAAGGCTCTGCCCTCGGGAAGGTTACAGTTTTATCAGGGGAGATAGCAAATACAGAAGAAATATAATGTGGGCCAAAAGTCTTTGTATAGTTTTAGTCCTTCATGAATGAGTAAGTTTAATAAACTTTAATGAATTGTAAACTGCTCTAAACTTTGGGGACACCCTGTATAAAGAGGAAAATAATACAAAGTGGTCTGGGAGGGCAGGGCTTAGCTCTCGAGGGGATCACGAAAGGCTTCGTCTCCACTGACACTCTGGTTGTGTCTTCAAGGGATTCTGGAAATAAGACATGAGCTGCGAATGCATTTCAGGTTTGTGTTTTATCAAGGGAGATGGCACGGACACAAGCCTCTTTACCGGGGAGCCAAGGATCTGGCAGAAGGGAAGATGAGAAAGGGGGTGCTTGAGCTGAGTCTTGAAGGAAACCCTTAAGGGATTCTAAGTCACCAGAATTGAGGAGGGCATGGAGGGCAAGCCTTGCAGAGGTGTGGAGGTTGGAGATAGATACCAGTGCTCTGTTCAAGGAACAGCAGCAAGATCTGTTTGACATATGCCATAACACGGAGGAGAGAGTGTCAAAATGTATCATACGGCTAGAATGGCAGGTTGATGATGGTTTGTGGAAGGCTTTCAGTGCCAGACAGAGGCATTTTAGTTTAACCATGGAGGTAACAGGGACCTCATGAGTGTTACTGATTAGGACAGTGACACGGCCAGAACCGACCTTGAACGAAATGGGGAGGACGGTTTGAAGGGGACGGAGATTTGGGGCAAGCAGGCCAGTTAGGCTGTTCCATCAGTCCAGGTGAGAGCTGATCCTGAAGTAAGTGAGGGCCAGGAGAGGAAGAGGAGGAGGAATAATTAGCATTTATAGGATGCTTTATAGTTTGCAGAAGGCTTTGATCCTCACAATAGGGAGACAGAGGCAAAGCTAGGTGAAGAGACTTGTCCAGGATCGCTCAGCTGGTAAGCCTCTGGGGTAGGATCTTAAATCTAACCCCCTAGAAGCATGGTACTCCCTACAGGCATGTGCAAGAAGAGTTGGGAAAGTACAGCTGGCCAGTCTGGGAAATGGAGGGAGGATGAAAAGTCTAGGGCAGCATCAGTGTTGTTAAACCTTGGGCACAGGAAGGATAGTGGTGCCCTGAAGGCCTGTGCTAGTATATCCGTTTTGTAGGTGAAAAAACTGAGTCTCAGAAAGATGGCGTGGCCTCTTCAGTCAGACGCCTAGTTAAGGGTCTCCAGAGTGTGTGTCAAAGCTCTCCTCCTCTTTCCTCAGCCCTATTAAAATCCAGATTTCTCTTCTGCATTTATTCTCTTTAAAAGACTTTTGGTTTCAGTATCTACATGCTTTAGAAAGATGATGTATCCATCCCAGGTTTATAGAGGGAAGAGGATGGAGGAGGTATGGTGACCTTGAGAGACTTCTGGAAAGTCATGACCTTTCTTCCAAATTGTGACCAGCTTTAGAGGTGATAGCTTGACTCCTGTATTCTGGGAGCTAGATTAGGGAGGGAGGGAGGGAGAGAAAGAAAGACACACAGAGACACACAGAGAGACAGAGAGAGGGGAGAGAGAGACAGAGAGAGAGAAGAGAGACAGAGATGCACAGAGAGAGAGAAAGAGAGAATGAATTTTAATTTGAAGAAAAGTTTGTTCTTGGCTAGGTAACAAGCTGGGCCCCAGGAAGCTGGGAATATTCTGGAAAGGTAATGTGGAAAGAATTCTGCACTTGGAGTCAAGGAAATCCAGGTTCCTGTCCCACCTTGCATACTTAGTAGCTTTGTGATCAAGGACAAGCCTGTCTGACCCTTAGGTTTCACATCTGTAAAGTGGGGATGATAATGTGTGTAGAGAGTGGCCAGGAGAAGGTCTATGTAGCCAGCATTTCTATTGCGGTTTTTAGTTTTCTGAAGCACCTTCATTTGTTCTCATTTGAGCCTCGCAACAACTCCGTGGGTACTAAAAATAGCCACACTTTACAAATGCGAAAACCGAGTCTTAGAAGGGGAAGTGATTTGTCTGGGGCAGATGATTAAGGAAGTGACCGAGATAGTAATCAATGGATTCCCAAGTGCAGAACTCCATCCATTGTGCTCTCCAGGTGCCTCAATCCCCATGGAAAAGGAGACAGTGATGGTGAGTGGTTGTGTGGACTATATAGAGAGCTGGCTTTGGAATCAGCGAAACCCATTATTCACTGTTCTTGTCATCCAGTCATTTCAGTCATGTCCGACTCCTTGTCACCCCATTTTAGGTTTTGGTAAGGACGTTGGAGTGGCTCGCCATTGTGACAGATGAGGAAACTGAGGCAAACAGAGTGAAGTGACTTGCCCAGGGTCAGACAGCTAGTGGGTGACTAAGATTGGATTTGAACTTAGGTCTTCCTGACTCTGGCCCTGGTGCTCTATCTACTGCACCACCTCGCTGTCCCTGAAACCCATCATGCTTTGCCAATAATATTGTATATACCTTAAAGGGAGCTTGTTTCTTTCTTTGTCTTCCTGGGCTTCTCCTTCCCTCTATTCCTCATTCTCCTCCTCCTAGTTTTCCTTCTTCCCCTCTCCTTCTTTTTCCTTCATTCTTCCCCTCATTCCTGCTTCATTTTCCTCCTCTTCCTCCTCTCTTCTTCTTTCTCTCCTATTCGTCCTCTGCCCTTCTCTTCTTCCCCTTTCTCCTCCTCCTTCCTTCCTTTCCTCCTCTTCCCTTCTCCTCCTTCCTCTCATTCTCCTTTCTTCTCCTCTTCCTCCCTTCCCTTCTCCTCTATGTGCCCCTCTTTTTCTCCTCCTTCTTTTTCTCTTCCCGCCTCCTCCTTCTTCCCATTCTCTTTTCTTCTCCTCCTCCCTCTGCCCTGTTCCTGACTTGGCATAGGCCCTCCAGCTAGCCCAGCATTAGACATGTAGGAGGTGCCCCAAATATCTCTAACCAAGTTGAATGGAATCCCCATGTCAGCTTTCCTGGGTGTTAGGAGAATTGGTCCCCACACCATTGATCTTGGCCTTTTTTCACCATCAATGCAGGAGACTGGCTTCGCCCGACCTGGGGCATGTAGACTTTAGCATGATCGCCCTGTTCTACTCTCTCTCCAGCGAGCAGCGTAGAACAGAGAAGCTTCTTTAGTGGGACTGCATTCTTGCCATCCCAAGGGACCCCAGGCATGTTTAACACCAGTGTACAATCCTTGGCTGTGGCATTCTCTAATGTAGAATTTGTCTAGGAAAGATTAAAAACACAAGAAAGGCTTTGTGCTCTGGTTGGTTTTTTTTTCCTGCTCCAGGCTATATGGTGTTTTTTTTTTAAACACCACTTGGCAGATTTTCTTTTAGGCCTTTGTAGACTGTGCGTGCGCTCCTGTGCGTGTGTGCCTGGATGTGTGTGCAAGTCTGAGAGTACATTAAAGGCAAAAGAATACTGCCTGTGGAAATAACCACCCACTGGTGAGAAAGGAAGAAGAACAGGAACAGGAATGAATTTTCTCCTCCCTTGCAGCTGCTCTAGACTGGTGAACCCACCCAGCGGGCAGAGACGCCATGATGCTGCCCAGTGCCCTCCATGTAGTGACCTATTTACCTGACCGTGGACTCTGGAGAATGTGTTCTGGGGGCTTTGTGGGACCAAAGCAGGATTCTGGGATTTCACTTGGAGGCCAGCTGATTGAGGGACCCGTCAGGAGCCCAATCATTCCATTCAGGGCTTAGTAATTGACCTCCATCCTCTCTTGGGAAAGCTTTGGAGAGCTGCCCTCATTAAAATGCCTGTCATTCAGCTGAAGGAAGAAGGAACTATTTCTTTAATGCTGGAGGAGAATTTGCTGGATCACGTCTTCCTCTCTCTTGGCAGCATAATTGTCCTTAAGAGGCGTAGGCCTTTGGATTTAACCCTCTCAGAGGCTATGTTCTTTGGCATTAGAACTTGAAGGATATTGGGTAGCCTATTGGAAGCAGTGTGGCTTAATGAACAGATCACTAGTCAGAGGACCTAGGTACAAATCCTGGCTTTGCTATTTGCTCCTTTTCCAATTATGAGTGTCTCAATTAACCTTTCTGGTCCTCGTAAAATGAAGATGAGTTGAAGGCGCTGGGGCTATTTATCTCAGAGAGAGAAGACTCAGAGGTGACATGATAGCTGTCTTCAGATATTCAAAAACCCGTCATACGGAGGAGAGTCATCAGACTTTTTTTTTTGGTTTGGCCATAATAATACTATTATTAATGACAACAGCAAGTACTATTTATGAAGCACATTAAGATTTGGAAAGCACATTACAAATAGCAGCGCATTTTATTCTTACAACAACTCTGGGAAGTAGAAGTTATTATTATCGCAATGTGTCCATTTTGTAGATGAGGAAACGGAGGTAGTCGGGGGTTGAGTGATCTGCCCGAGATCACGCAACTAGTAAGTGTCTGCGGTGGGATTTGGACTCGAATCGTCACGTCTCTGGGATTTGCACTCTGTCCACTGTCCCTCAGAGTGACCCTTCCCCTAGAGAGCAGAACTAGGAACCAGGTGGAAGTTTCAAAGAGGTAAATGTCCCTCCCGTTTAGGGGGGAAAATAGATTCCTAATGATTAGAGCCATGCTTAACTGTGGTGACCAGTGATGAGTCTCTTTCCTTGGGGGGTGGGATCAAGCCTGCTAACAGAGGCTGGATAACCATTTGTTGGGTAGTTTATAATGACAGTTCTTTTAAAGTATACATTATGCCAAAATGATTCCTCACACACATGTATGTATGTGTATGTGTGTATATGTGTGTATGTGTTGTGTATATGTATGTACACACACACACACACACACACACACACAGATTGAAAGACAGATTCTATGACTGCTGAGGTCCTTTCCGGTGATTTCTCTGTTATGATCCTGTGGTCCTATGGAACGCTGTTGTAAACCAGTTGGTTCTATTATCCTCTGTGCTTGAGTTGGGTCAGCTGTGGGCCGCCATCTTGCTTTTTAATGATAAGATCCATGTTTCTCCCTTTCTCTGACTTGGAGCTAAAATGATGAACAACCTCATAAAACTACTATTGGTGGATGTTTGTGGAGAATATGCCACCTAAATTCTTCTGGATGTTGATCTGAAATTGATGACTATTGCTTGGGTGGAATTGGTCTGAGACTAGTGAAGATGGAACCAAGTGTCAGGAGCAAGGCCTTGCCCACTTACTCTTGGTCGTACCTGGGGAAAAAATCTTTCAGATGATGTCTTCTAATATATTGGTATATTTTAAAGCTTTTTCTCCTGGTGTAGAGGATCCTGATGGATTTCAATTTAGGCGTAATCAGGCTGAGGTATCTCATAAGCAATTCATTGTGAGATGTTTTCAAGTCTTATTGCAGGAGTCAGCTGGACCTGGAGTTAAGAAGACCTTAGTTCAAATTATACCTCAGATTAGCTGTGTGACCTGGGGCAAGTCACTTAACTAATGCCTTCCTGCCCCAGTTTCCTAAACTATAAAATGGGAATTGTAGTGCACCTATCTCCTAGGTTTATTGTGAGAATCAAATAAAATAATGTTTGTAAAATGCTTCACATAGTGCCTGGCACATAGTAGGTGCTTAGAAAATCCTTTGCTCCTTTCTTCCTTCTCTTTCCCACCTTCTTTCTTTCCTTCCTTGCTTCCATTCCTCCTTTCCTCCTCCCTCCCTCCCTTTATTCCTTCTTTCCTTTCTTCCCTCCTTCCTTCCTTCCTTCTCTCCCTCCCTCCCTTCCTTCTTTCCTCCCATCTGGAGACCTTCTTTAAATCCTCTTAATGTCGAAACTATTGAAGGTGACTTCTCAGTATTCATGATTCGAAAAATCCCACTGGTGATGAAAATGTTTGTTTTGTGCCAGAAGAGCTGGACACTTAAAAGGCAGCTGGTGTTTCACACGTGCCCTAAGCCACTTCGCGCCTCCAGACCCTTCGCTGCCTCCGTGGTGCCGCACTGAAGGGATGCCCCATGTTCGTCTCTGTGGCGGTGAGAATACACTGGGCCAGGTTTTCTGCCCTGTAGTACAGTATTTGGGGAAGGGAAGGGGAGGAGTTTTAAGTTATCTCCTTCCTGCCGAATTGATTTCCTGTTAGCGAGGTTACTCGTTGTGTCTCTGTTGTTGATTTCCAAGTCAGAAGATCCTGGCTCATGGCAGACTCGTGCCATAGGATCCTGCACCGTGGCCTGCCCTCCTGGCACCACCGGTTTTCCATGTGACCTTCCGCTCATCACCTCACCGCCTCCAGGCCTCTGTTTCTGTCTTCGGAAGGTGATAAAGAAGGGTGACTTCCTAACATCTCCAAAGAGCCTTCCTGCTCCCAATCCTTTGGTCCAAAAGCCGGTGCCATTTGTTCTGGAAGAGTCATAGGACTTTCGGTGGCACCTTCACCTAGAGGAGCGCAATCAGTGAGAGGAATGAATTTCGTTTTGGTGTGATTTCTCAGTGAGCTCTACGTAGACCCTCACACTTCTGTAGTATAAAAGGGCCATTCTGCATCCTCGCAGTCTTAGCCTTTGTTGGTGAGCATCCCGGACTGCTTTGCTTTGTGGTCTTCGTGAGCTAGTCATGAAGCTCTGCTGTACCACATGTGTTGTAGACTGATATATCTTTGACGTCTTCAAATCTAGAACCTCCATGTTAAAAAAAAAGTATTAAGTTCAGAATGAAGTAAATAAAATTGTTTAAAAGTAGATTGATTAATGGACTGTATCAGTCGTCTCCTAAGGTTTGGGTTTTTTTGATGCTCAGTCGAGCGTCTTAGAGTTTCTGCTTTTATTAAATAGTTTATCTACTGGAGTTAGGAGGATCTGGGATTCCAAGTTAGGATCATTCCCATGAAGCCCTGGAGATTTGTATTGGGACACCCAAACTAAGTATATGTCCCTTTGCGATCTCCCAGTATTATAGCCCATTCGGGAATAAACAGATTTTTAAAACCCTAATCAAGAAAAAGCCATTAAAATAGCTATTTGTTCTGAGACACTCCTTGCCATTTTTGAAAAATCTCAAGGGAAGCCAACATGAAATGATTTGGAACAAGAATTCAATTCTCTTGTTCATCAGTAAAGTTTAAATTGTATTAAGATACATGGCCAAGCCAGAAAAGACAAGAGGCTTTTCGGGTCATTTCACTCAAGTCCTTTCCTCATTTCTCCATCAGCTGTACTGGTTTTATTATATCAGTAAATAAAAGCCAACTTACAGCTTTACATAAGTATCAGGTCGAGGCTCATGAAGTGAATCTTAATTCATTTCATTTAGTTGCAGTCGGTGGCCGCTGCCCATAAAATGGATATATGTTGGCTGAGAAAGTGGTTCAGCTTCAGACATCATGAGGAGGGAGGCAGAACATGGGAACGCAACGTCCGGCACCGGCAGCTGGCAAGATATGGGGGTCATCCCTAGAAGCTGGAGTCTTGTAAAGTGCCTACTTCAGGTATATCAGGACGGTCCATTAACAGTCATTGCATGCCATTGGAGGTGTTAATTACAGCAGAAACAGATTTATTTCACGGACCTATCGGTCTAGGTGATCACTTAATTCACCTTTGAGAATCAGCACCCCATCCGCCCAAAATAATGTTTTACCTTTTCTCAAGACTAATGGCTGGCCTCTTTCTCTATAGTATGAAGCCAGCCTATACTGTAGAGATGATAAAAACCCATAGCCGGTACTAATGCTTTCTTTAAATTGTTCTTGGCTTCAGGGTTCTGTTAAGTGCTTTCCCATAAGCCTAATTTAATTCTATTAATGACATAAAACTTGGTCGTTGGCCCATATAGCAGCATTCATTTTCACCCAAGGCACTGAAGGGAGGGCTTAGCGGTCTGGATGTGTCCCATATTCCTTTTCTCCTCTGGGACAATAATGGAGTCCTAGAACAGGAGTGTCAAAAGGCACGGGTCTCAACAGGTTGTAGGGTTCAGAGTCTGATGGCCAAAGAGAAGTCATTTTCCTGAGGTCAGGTAGCCGACTGGTTGTAGAGCCGGGATTAGAATCCAGGCCTGCTTCTTCTCAGTCCACTCCATCTATCAACAAAAATTTATTAAGATTCTGTAATGTGCCAAGCACAGAGCTTGATGATGGGGACACAGAGACAGGAGTCTCCCCTTCAGGAATGGATCCTCCAACAATGCTTTTAATAACACACTGCACTGCCGGCTAATCAGAAGTAAGAACAAGAATATTTTTAAAATACATTCACATGTCATGGATAGACAATACCTTGTATCTGGGCATGACTTTGGGATTCAGCTACAACTTGTACAGTGTTGGGGGGGGTGAAGACCATCCCCTTATCTTTCTTCAAATTCCTCTCTTGTTTTGCATCTTCTGGGCACATGGCATTCCTGAGCAAGCAATGGGGATCTTTTAGTCTTGGTTGAAATGAATTTCTCATGGTAGTTGTATTTCATTAAGATGTATCAGTCATCCACACCATAGTATCAGTGACTTTTAACCAAATTCCTTCCTGGAAGCACAATGTTATTAGGTTGAGGAGGAAAGAGGGGGTGTTTGGAAGAAATGGAAAGGTATTGTTTAGGCACAATGAATTAATGATGAATGAGAAAGCATTTGTTCAATACTTACTATGTGTCAAGCTCTGCATTAAGCCCTGGGTGTAAGAGTATAAGCAAGCCAGATAATTCCTGCCCTCAGTGACCTAACAGTCTAATAGATAAAGACAAAACAGAAGAGCTGGGAAAGGAGATAGGGCTCTGGGAAGTGAAGTAAGGGTCTAGTCCCCAGAAAGGTGAGGCAGAAGCTCATTCACAAGAGCCCAGAGTGTTGGGGTCAGAGTCCAGGACATGGTGTGAAGGAGGAAGAGATTATTAGGAGTGCTGGTGGCGCCGTTGAGAAAAGGCCTGGAAGTGACAAAGGATTCTAGTCCTGGGAGAAGATAGGACTTCTTTTGGACGGAAGAGAGACTCCCAGAAAAGAACAGAGATTCCACCTCTGAATGGATCCTCCCTTCATGCACAGTTGACTCTAAACAAATAAAGAAGAGAAAACCATCCAAGTATTAGGGGGATTTTTCAGTTTAATGCTTCTAACTTTTGTTGTTGATGTTGAATTATTTTTGGTTGTGAAATTTGGGGTTTTCTTGGCAAAGACACTTGCCTTCTGCAGTGCTTTTATAGATGAGAAAACGGAGGCAAAGAGGGTGAAGTGACTTGCCCAAGGTCGCAGTGTCGGAAGCTGGATTTGAGCTCAGGGAGATGAGTCTTCCTGACTCTAAGCCTGGTGCTTTAACCACTGAGCCACCCAGCTGCCCTGTATATGTATACATATATATACATATACATACATACATGTATACAAGCATATATGTATGTATGTGTATACACACATACACCCTATATACGTATACATATATGTATATATATATACATATATATATATATATGTATATCATATTTGGATCTGGTCTAGATGGAAAGATTGGGGGCTGGAAGGAAGTTCTAAAGAAAGCCCTGGAAAAATAAAGGTTGGTGAATCCAGTGGGCTAGAACATCCTGGCAATGATGAAGTCAGTTCCTTTCTCATTTGGTCCCCTTAGCTTCCTTCTAGCCTGTGGCATCGGTCAGAGACTGTGGTCCCCTCTGGGTTGGATCTGGACACTCCACGTGGGTAATACTAAGCAGTTTGAGATGGAGAAGATGCTTTATTAGAAGGCTGTAATACCCCCTGAATAGTGAAGAGAACTCTTGTTTAATTCATGGGAAAGTCATTAATTAGTGAAAAAGGCTATTCAGTCCAGGAGATAGAGCAGGGACCTGGAAATCCAGTATCATGTCAGCTGAGTTCTGCCTTTGGCTTGGCCCGTGTGAGGTCAGGACATGTCACCTTTTTTGTTTTTGGTTCTTAATTGTTCCTGCCATGAAATTAAGCTTAATGTTACTTAGGACTTTGGTGCAACAGTTTGAGGTCTGAAGAGAAAAGCCGAAAAGCCATGTCCTACCTATATAATGTGGAAAAAAACCAACTATTTGGATAGAAAGGCTCACAGAAGAGTGTGGTGTATTGTGGGAAATTGGCTTTTCATTTTCATTTTTGGAGAACTGGGGGCCACGGCAGAGGGGAGCTTCTCCTCTTCATATTCCATAATTGTTCTGTCAGCCACAAGATCATTTTACCTAGCCAGATACTGAGTCCGGTAGGTTTGATACCCTTTTTTTAAAAAAAAATTATTTAATATATTTAGTTTTCAGCATTGATTTTCAGAAAAGCTTGAATTACAAATTTTTTCCCTATTTCTACCCTCCCCCCACTCCAACATGGAGTATATTCTGGTTGCCCCATTCCCCAGTCAGCCCTCCCATCTGTCACCCCACTCCCCTCCCATCAGCCTTTCCCTTCTTCTCTTGTAGGGCAAGGTAAATTTCTATGCCCCATTGCCTGTGTATCTTATTTCCTAGTTGCATGAAAAAACTTTTTTGTTGTTGTTGTTGTTTTTGAACGTCTGTTTTTAAAACTTTGAGTTTCAAATTCTCTCCCCTCTTCCCTCCCCACCCACCCTCCCTAAGAAGGCAAGCAATTCAACATAGGCCACATGCATATCATTATGTAAAACGCTTCCACAATACTCATGTTGTGAAAGATTAACTATGTTTTGCTCCTTCCTAACCTATCCCCCTTTATTGAATTTTCTCCCTTGACCTTGTCCCTTTTTGAAAGTGTTTGTTTTTGATTACCTCCTCCCCCCCCGTCTGCCCTCCCTTCTATCGTCCCCACTTTTTATCTTCTTCCTCCTTCTTTCCTGTGGGGTAAGATATCCAATTGAGTGTGTATGGTATTCCCTCCTCAGGTCAAATCCAATGAGAGCAAGATTTACTCATTCCCCCTCACCTGCCCCCTCTTCCCTTCCTACAGAACCACTTTTTCTTTCCACTTTTTATGCGAGATAATTTACCCCATTCTATCTCTCCCTTTCTCCCCCTCTCAATATATTCCTCTCTTATCCCTTAATTTGATTTTTTTAGATATCATCACTTCATATTCAACTCACCCTGTGCCCTTTGTGTGTGTATACACACACACACACACACACACACACACACACACACACACACACACATATATTTTATTTATATGTATATATATATATATACCTACATAGACACACATTTTATATATATATATATATATACACACACACACACACACACACACACACACACACACACACACATATATATTATGTATGTATATTCCTTTCAGCTACAATGATGTTGAGGTCTCATGAATCATACACATCATCTTTCCATGTAGGAATGTAAACAAAACAGTTCAACTTTAGTAAGTCCCTTATGATTTCTCTTTCTTATTTACCTTTTCATACTTCTCTTGATTCTTGTGTTTGAAAGTTAAATTTTCTATTCAGCTCTGGTCTTTTCACTGAGAAAGCTTGAAAGGTCCTCTATTTATTGAAAATCCATATTTTGCCTTGGAGCATGATACTCAGTTTTGCTGGGATAGGTGATTCTAGGTTTTAATCCTAGCTCCATTGACCTCTGGAATATCTTATTCCAAGCCCTTCAGTCCCTTAATGTGGAAGCTTCCAGATCCTGTGCTATCCTGATTGTTTTTCCACAATATTCAAATTGTCTCTTTCTGGCTGCTTGCAATATTTTCTCCTTTACTTGGGAACTCTGGAATTTGGCGACAATGTTCCTAGGAGTTTTCTTTTTGGGATCTATTTGAGGAGGCGATCTGTGGATTCTTTCAATTTCTATTTTACCCTCTGGCTCTAGAATATCAGGGCAATTCTCCTTGCTAATTTCTTGAAAGATGATATCTAGGCTCTTTTTTGGATCATGGCTTTCAGGTAGTCCAATAATTTTTAAATTATCTCTCCTGGATCTAGTTTTCTAGGTCAGTGGTTTTTCCAATGAGATATTTTACATTGTCTTCCACTTTTTCATTCCTTTGGTTCTGTTTTATAATATCTTGATTTCTCATAAAGTCACTAGGCTTCCACTTGCTCCAGTCTCATTTTTAAGGTAGTATTTTCTTCAGTGGTCTTTTCGGACCTCCTTTTCCATTTGGCTAATTCTGCCTTTCAAGGCATTCTTCTCCTCATTGGCTTTTTGGAGCTCTTTTGCATGTTGAGTTAGTCTATTTTTTAAGTGTTGTTTTCTTCAATATTTTTTTCAGTATTTTTTGGGGTCTTCTTTAGCAAGTCATTGACTTGTTTTTCATGGTTTTCTCACATCCTTCTCATTTCTCTTCCCAATTTTTCCTCTACTTCTCTAACTTGCTTTTCCAAATCCTTTTTGAGTTCTTCCATGGCCTGAGACAGTTTGTGTTTTTCTTGGAGGCTTTTGTTGTAGGCTCTTTGACTTTGTTGACTTCTTCAGGCCATATATTTTGGTCTTCTTTGTCACCAAAGAAAGATTCCAAAGTCTGAGTCTGAATCTGAGTGTGTTTTCGCTGCCTGGCCATGTTCCCAGCCAACTTACTTGACCCTTGAGTTTTTCTTCGGGGTATGACTGGTTGTAGAGCAAAGAGTACTTTGTTCCAATCTTGAGGGGATGTGCTGTTGATTTCAGAGCTATTTCTATACAGCCAGCTCTGCCACCCCAGCACTCCTGCTTCCTTAAGAACCACCAACCTGGACCTGACGCAAATCTTCAGCAGGCTCTGCACTCCTGCTCTGATCTGCCACTTAATTCCTCCCAGCACGTGGGCCTGGGGCCGGAAGTAACTGCAGCTGTAGTTCTGTAGCTGCACCTCCCCCGCTGCCCCTGGGTCAGTGGCCGAACCATGAACTCTGCCCCCCGCAGCTTTTCCCACTAACCTTCTCTGTTGTCTTTTGTGCTTGTGGGTTGAGAAGTCTGGTAACTGCCACAGCTCGCTGATTCAGGGTGCTGGGGCCTGTCCTGCCCAGCTCCTGGTCTGGTTGGTCCTGCTGCCTCCCACGCTGAGCTCTGCTCCCTTCCACTACGTGCGCAACAGACCTCATCCAGCGACCATCCAAGCTGTGCTGGGCTGGATCCGTGCTTCCCTCTGCTATTTTGTGGGTTCTGCAGTTCTAGAATTTGTTCAGAGCCATTTTTATAGGTTTTTGGAGGGATGTGGTGGGGAGCTCATGGAAGTCCCTGCTTTCCAGCTGCCATCTTGGCTCCACACCCAGAAGTTCACTCGGTTTGATACCCTTTAAGAAACATATTTTTGAAAAAAATAAAATACTATACCTTCAGGAGACTTGGAAGGGAGGACTTTCCAGGAATTAAGGGCTTAGCTCATTTCAGAGAGCAGTGTACTCAGTGCTAGGAGCAATTAGAAAGTTCATGCCAGCAATTCAGCCAACATTTGGTTAGCACCTGGACAGCACTGGACAAGGATTCTAGTACCTGCCCTCATGGAGTTTACTGTCACTAAAGGGAAGGAGGTCAAATGTTTAAGCTCATCAAAAAGAGGGGTTTAAATACCGTGCTAGGAGAGGTTCCGACGGCTGGGTGGCTCCATAGGACACAGAGCGCCGGGCCTGGAGTCAAGAAAACTCATCTTCCCAAGTTCAAATCTGGCCTCTGACACTAGCTGTGTGACCCTGGACAAGTCATTCAACCCCTTGCCTCAGTTTCCCCATCTGTCAAATTAGATGGAGAAGGCAATGGCAAACTGCTCCAGTGTCTTTTCCAGGAAAATCCCAAATTGACTGAAACAACTGAACAACAACAGCAGGACAAATTCAGGGATAAAGATACAAAATAACTGCAAACCAATTGGGTAATGGGTGTGAGTTATAAAAATGTGATGGGGCTATAAATGTGAGTACGAACATATTTGGGGGTTTGGTAGTGTGCCCTGCTCCCTTACCCTTTTAAAATTTTAGAATTTCTGTTGTATCAGTATTTGAATTCCTTTGCTGTGGATTCTTAGAATTTAGTATCTGAGTGAACTGCCCCCATCATCACTCTGACTTAATCGTAATAGCCGATGATAGCTGACACTTATATAGTGGTTTAGGATTTGCAAAACACTTTATGAGTACCTCATTTGAGCCTTACAATTATCCTGGGAGATAGGGACTATGACTATGCCCATTTCAGAACAGAAGAGACAACTGAGGAAGACAGTGGATAAGTGGTTTACTCAGGCAGCTAGTAAATGTTTGATCTCAGGTCTGGTCCTCTAACCGCTTTGCCAACTAGATGTAATTACTATATGAATATGGACAGTCCTATGATTTCAGTGATATATAGGAATTCGTAGATGAAGAAACTCTCTGGAGGAGTGAGATCTGAAACTGTTCTGCCTGGGGCAGCAAGGGCCAGCAGGAGTCAGGGGGTGGAAGCTGAATCCATGCCCCTCTGATTCAGAAGGTACATTTCTGTATAGCAGACTGGGCTGGGGGAGGCCTGTCTTGGAATGACCGCTCCTCAGGCTTCACTGGGGAAACAAACTGCGTCTTCCAGGGCTGGTCCTCACCTTATGGGCGTCCCCCAGTCTGAAGGTCACCTGGGGTGTCGCACAGTTGTCCATCATCACACAGTAATAGGTGTCACAGGTGGGATCCGAAGATTTCCTGCCTCTGAGCCAAGCTCTATATCCACTGGGCCCTTCAATGCCTGTCGGTACCTAGCATATACAAAGTAATCACAAATAATTCTAAGGGGTTAAAAGCACTAATGGGGAGCAGTGGGGGGACTTTTATGGTTGTTGTGGTTTGTTCTATTTTTAGTTGTGTCCAACTCATCATGACCCCATTGTTTTTTTTTTTCTTTACAAAGATACTGGAGTGGTTTGCCATGTCCTTTTACAGATGGGGAAAATGAAGTAGAGTGAAGTGACTTGCCCAGGGTCACACAGCTGCCTAAGCTCTTATTTGCACTCAGGACTTTCTGACTTCAGGCCTGGCACTCTGTCTGCTGTGCCACCTAGCTGATGGTTTAGGGGGAATTCTTGGGAAGTCGGCTTTCCTGAAGTTAGGCAATGAAGACTTCTCTGCTTCAGAATCAGATGATCTTGGGATTCTTTTTCCCTTTTGTCTTAGTATGATTGAAATATCTGATCTCTCTAAAACCCACATGGAAAGTGTAAATTGGGAGCAGACCTTTGCGGTTTGGCTCCCTGAACATTACTCTGTGATAATCCTTCTCTAGAAGGTGATGCCCCTTGGAATGTAAAACAATGAGGCCTTGGAGCCTGATGGTGCAGCCCTGGCTTTGGAAATGGGATGTGGCCGAGGGACACTCTAGGTCACAACTCTGGAAAGCCAATTCCCAGGGGAGTTGAGGCAGTTATCTGTGTCCAAGATCCTGAAACAGAAGTCGATTCTTAATTTGGTGCTAATGGGTCCTTGTTGTTCTTGGTTCTTAGGCCCCTTTTGTGAGGGAGGCTCCTTCGGCTCCCAGTAAAATCTGTGTCTTGCTTTTCTTCCTATTCAGCATATCAAGGAAATGACCTCTCAGTGCTGGGGTCCTGGCTATATTTTTATTGGAATGGGAACTTGTGCTCGTAAATATTGTCTTCACCCCAGCGATGACCTGATTTTCTTTCTCTTGGCTTTTTTATTTGGGTGCAGCTATTAATATCTCCTTGGGGTTAGCGCAGGATTAGGCGGTGCTTCCCTTTGGGGCAGGGTAGTATGGGGAGGGGTCACCTTGAGGAGAGCAAAGACCATCCAACTGGGCCTCGGGAGGGCAAGGACCCCTCTGGAGGGATGCTCAGACCTTGGGAGAGGCTGTGGGTCTGGCTTGTAGCATCCTCACGTCCCTTAATGCCCATCCTGGTTATTCAGCATTTTAAAGAAAGCACCAGGAGGTTTTCACAAGGAGAACCCGTGCCCGTGGCACAGGTTCCCAAGATTGCCCCAAGATTGTCCCACCTGAAGGATATCTGTCTCAGGTGGAGCCTGCATGCTGAAATTCCTCAAGGTTGTGGCAGGTGAGTCAGCTCTGAAGGAGGAAGGGCGAGAAGCCAGAGTAGAAGGGGATCTGTTGGTCAGCCAGCTGTGTTTTATAGAATTATAGATCTGGCCCTGGAAGAGAACCTTAGGGGTCATCTCATGCAACCCTCTTTATAGAGATGAAGACTCAGCCTGCCCAGAGATGGAAAACCACTTGCCCAGGGTTTGCTGTTGTTAGTTGTGTCCAACTCTTGGTGACCCCATCTGGGGTTTTCTTGGCAGAGATACTGGAGTGGTTTGCCACTTCCTTCTCTGGCTCATTTGACAGATGAGGAAACTGTGGCAAATAGGGTAAAGTGACTTGCCCAGGGTCACCCAGCTCACGTATGTGGATGGATTTGAATTTGGGACTTCTAGATTCCGGGCCCGGATCTCTACCTAGTCTGGCCCCTAGGTGTCCCATAGGTAGGAAGCGTCAAAGCCTAAATTCATCCCAGGTCCTGTGAATTCAGGGTCAGCACCACATTTTCTTTCCAGGTTTTACTCTCTCTGGCTACCCCTTTCCATACTTCTTACACACCTTCCCTACGATTTTTTTTAACTCCCGTTCCTCTTCGTGGTCTTTGCTCAGTCAGTCCACAAGCATTTATTGAGCTCTTAGTATGTACGGCCAGGCGCTGGTTCTCTTCTGGGGATATACAGAGAGATGACCCCAGCTAGAACGTCCTTTCTCCCTCCCTCCTTCCTTCCCCCCATCATTCATACCCTGTGGCGTGGAGCTCACAGACTCACGAGCCACTTCCTTCTTGAAGGAGCCTCTGGCAGCCAAAGTCAAACCTTGGGATCTTCAGCTTTACAGGCGAACGTGACCTCAGGGAATCAAAGAATGGCATGGATGGCAGAGAGCATGGAGGCTAAGGTCCAGGAGAGTCACTCAGGGTCACTTCTTGGCAAAGGGCAGGGCTGCGATTTGAACCCAGGTCCTCTGACCCTATACTAGCTGTGTGACTCTGGGCAAGTCACTTAACCTCTGTTTACCCTGGAGGCAGCTAGATGGCTCAGTGGATGGAGCGCTGGGCCTGGATTCAGAAAAGACCTGAGTTCAAATTTGGCCTCAAGATACTCACTATCCGTGTGACCCTGGGCAAGTCACTTTACTTTGTTTCCCTTAATCCACTGGAGACAGAAACGGTAAACCGCTGCAGTATTTTCGACAAGAAAACCCCATGGACACTATGGTCCATAGGGTCACAAAGAGTCAGACATGACTGAACAGCACTGCCCTCTGTCTCCAGGCCTTTTATCTATACCTATATCTATACCTACCTTTTCTTCTTCTGGAGGGCAAGGGCCATCTCATGTTGATATCTGTATTTACGATCCCTGGTATGATGTAGGCACCTAATAAATGCTTGCTGGTTGATTGAACTTGCTTTTGAATCATTTTGCATCTGTCTTCTGGGACTGTATCGTATTGTCTTCTCTGTCCTAAGAGGCTAGAGGCTCTTTGAGGGCAGGCAGGGGCTCAAGCCCAGCCTTCTGTGACCCTCCCTGTGATATTGTTCATTCCTGAGACACCATCCTGTTCACCACCAAGTCATGGTGGAGGGGAGAAGATGGACCTTTGATTCAAGGGGAAACAGCCCAGTATAGAAGCAGTGCTGCTCTGTATTCACACACCCTCCCTCCAAGTTTTCCTAAGACTCTTTTCTTTCTTCATTTATGGTCCTACCATGTGCTCTCTGCAGCTGGCTTTGCCTGTTTGGCTTTTCATCATTTTGTAAAGGTCTCTCTAGATCTCTGATTTTTTTAACCTTCTACAAAATGTTCTTTTGGATAGCTCCTAACCTAATCTCTCTCTCTCTTCCCCTCTCTCTCCTCTCTCTCTGTTTCTCTTCTCTCTCTCAATCTCTCTCTGTCTCTCTTCCTCTCTCTCTCCTCTCTCTCTCTCTCCCTCTCCCTCTCTCTCTCTCTCTCTCTCTCTGTCTCTCTCTCTGTCTCCCCCCCTCTACTCTACCCCCCCTTCCTCTGCCCCTCTCCCTCCCTCCCTCCCTCCCTCTGTCTCTCTCCCTCTCCTTCTTTCCTTTCTCTTTGTCTCCCTGCCCCCCCTCCCTCTGTCATACTCTCTCTCTATTTCTCCTTCTCTCCATCCTCACAACTAAATAAAAACCCAGCAGATGAAAGAGAAGCCAGGACACTTTCAGAGATGCTGTTAAGTTCTTCTGCTTCCGAGAATAGGTAATGTTACCAGAAAGGAGGTTGGATAGACAGCTAGATGTGTGTACTCTCATACGTAGATGTGTGTGTTCACAGGTGTAAATGCACAACACAAATAGGCAAACACATGTATATACGCACATAGATGCACATATATATATGAAGATGGATCCCTCCATCTCTCAAGCATCCTCCTCTCCATCTCCTCCTCCCCCAACCCTCCCCCATCGCCCCAGACCTTCTCCAGATCCAGCTGTGCCGTGAATGCCCAGGAAAGGGCCGCAGTCACCCCCTGTGATCATGCCCTTCTCAGGCTCATTCTCCAGCCTTCCCTTCATCCAGATGGGCTCACAGTAATTTCTTGTACACAACTTGTGTGGTCCTGGGTTTTCAAATAAGTTTTGGTTTCTCCTGCCAAGTCCTCTGGTTCTCAGCACCAAAGGAAGTAAATGTTAGTGGCTGGAGGTGGAGGGGAGAGGTGAGGAGGCCCAGCCCCACATGGATGTGTGTGTGTGTATGTGTGTGTGTATGAGAGAGAGAGAGATAGAGAGAGAGAGAGAGAGAGAGAGAGAGAGAGAGAGAACGCCAGTGTGCAGGCTGGGACACATGCAGAGGAGATGTTTTGATTGGGTCCTCTGATTTGTTTAAAGCTCTTCTGGAGAAGGGGAGCATTTCAGTTGGGTTAGAGCAGGTAATGACTGTGTTCTGGTATGGTTGGAGTGATGCAATCTAGGCAGGTCACACAGATTATCTTTATACGCAGCAGGGATTTGTGAGAGAGACACACAGAGAAAACAGATAGACAGAGACAGAGAGACACAGTGACAGAGAGAGAGACAGAGTGGCAGACAGAGATGCAGACAGACACAGCAACAGAGAGAGACAGAGAGACAGAGACAGAGACACAGCAACAGAGAGACACAGAGAGACAGAGACAGATGGAGACAGAGAGACAGAGAGAAAGAGATTTCTCTGGTCTCTGTGTCAGCCCCCCATCCATGCTGATTTCCCTTTAGGCCGTGGTGTGCATGCACACATGGGGATCTGATTGGAATGAGCATGGGTCCCCCACATCATTTCTAGTTGTGGGGGAAGTTTAAGGCCTGTGAAAATCCCTGAGAAAAGCTGCATTGTGTGATAGGCCCCGATAGCATCTCTGGCTCTTTCTGTGTGATGTGGCTGAGTGGCCTCTATTACTTTGCAGTGGCTGACCGCCACTATTGGTTCCCATGGTTTAGGAGGCTTGGGTCCTTAATGGGCTGGGCCAGGGCATCCGGCCTTGTGGCTTCAATGAGCCCACTGTCCTGGAATTTCAGACACTGGTTTACCTATCAGAGCCTGGCACGGGGTCAGAATCTGAGGTCAGGCGAGCTCCAGATCTACCACCGATGCGTCACATGCTTTTCTGGAGAGAGAGAAGACAAGTCTCTGTTGTTTAAGCTCACTAATGTTTGGCAAAGAAATATAGCTGTAATTATACACCCCGTTTCTCCCTCTCTCCCCCCTCCTGCCTCCCCCTCCCCCCGCCGTGACTTTATAGAAAAGCAGCTCGCGTTGGAGCTGAAATAAATGTCATGAATGAATAATAATTTCTTTCATTTACACAGTAATTAAACCTGTTGAATGCTGACTTTAATGCTTTACTGCACTCTGTTTAATTTGACTGGTAGATTTGGCCTTTGTGACTTCAGGAAGAAGGGGGGAAAAGAAATTAAATACCCCGTGGGACCCTTGAGGAGGAGCTTTTCCAGGGCTCTGTGTGTGTGTGTGTGTGTGTGTGTGTGTGCGTGTGTGTGTGCACGCACGCACGTTTCTGTTTTCCCTCTTCTGTTTCTCATCTTCTCATCCTTTTCTCGGCAACTGTCCTGAGGTTCTGCTCCCTGGGTTTCTTGACTTGGGAGAAGCTCCGGGTAGTGTCTGGTTGGCACCTAGCTGCATGCCCGACTTGGAAGGCTGAGGTCATCCTTGTTGTGTCCCCCAGCGGCAGCATGGCCCATTAAGAGCTGGGAACCAGGGCAGGACCACATGGCATGGGGATGGTTCTCCTTCCTCATTCTTTTGTTCCTCAGTCTGTGAAGTGTGCCCCCTTCCAAAGGATGAGTCATGCCTTTCCCAATTCTACCCTCCCTCCAAAGCTCTGAAATACGTTCAATTTGGGAGATTAAAACAAAGACATTTTTGGAACTTGCATTACTGTTGACATGGGGAGGTAAATCTTACCCTCACTAATTTTTACTCCTTTTCTTCTTTTAGCCTGGTTGTTCATTTCAGACACGTCCGCATTCATGACCCCATTTGGAATTTTCTTGGCAAAGATACTGGAGTGGTTTGCCATTTCCATTCCCAGTTTATTTTCACAAAATTAGGCAAACAGGATTGGGTGACTTGCCCAGGGTCACATAGCTAGTGAGTGGCTGAGGTCAGATTTGAACTCATGAAGAGGAGTCTTCCTGACTTTGAACCTGGCACTCTATTCACTGCACCAGCTAGCTGTCCCACTTTTGCTTTACTTTAGCATAAAAATGAAATGTGTATGTGTGTGTGTGTGTGTGTGTGTGTGTGTGATTTTTTTTTATAATTTATTTATTTATTTTTATTTTACCACACACGGTTCTACATAGTTTTGAGTTCCAGATTTTCTCCCCTCCCTCCCCCCTCCCTCCCCAAGATGGCATGGAATCTCATATAACTGTCATGTATAACTTCGCATTGAATTAATTTATGCACTAGTCAAGTTGTGGAGAAGAATTTTGACCAATGGAATGAATCATGAGAAAGAAGAAACAGAACCAAAAAAAAAAAAACCAACCCAAAAACAAAAACAAAAGAGAAGCAAAAAAGGTGAGCATGTAGTGCGCCTCGATCTGTATTCAAACTTCACAGTTCTTTCTCTGGATGAAGATAGCATTCTCCATCGTGAGTCCCCTGGAGTTGCCCTTGCCCCTTAGGTTGCTGAGAAGAGCGCAGTATGTCAGGGTTGGTCCTCAAGGAATCCATATATCTGTGGCTGTGCACAACGTTCTCCTGGCTCTGCTCTGCTCACTCAGCGTTATGTCGTGTAGGTTTTTCCAGGTTGTTACGAAGTCCGTATCATCCCCATTTCTTATGGCACAATAGTATTCCATCACCTTCATATACCACAGCTTGTTCAGCCATTCCCCAATTGATGGGCATCCCTTTGACTTCCAATTCTTGGCTACCACAAAAAGAGCTGCTATAAATATCCTTGTACATATGGGTCCTTTTCCTGCTTGTGTGATTTCTTTGGGATACAACCCTAGAAGTGGTATTGCTGGGTCAAAGGGTATGAACATATCTATAGCCCTTTGGGCATAGTTCCTAACTGCTCTCCAAAATGGCTGGATCAGCTCACAACTCCACCAGCAATGTAACAATGTTCCAATTTTCCCACATCCTTTCCAGCATTTATCATTTTCCTGTTTTGTTATTTTAGCCAATCTGATAGGAGAGATGTGGTATCTGAGAGTTGTTTTGATTTGCATTTCTCTAATCAGTAGTGATCCAGAACATTTTTTCATATGCCTATAGATAGCTTTAATTTCTTCCTCTGAAAACTGCCTGTTCATATCCTTTGACCATTTCTCAATTGGGGAATGGCTTGTATTCTTATATATTTGGCTCAGTTCCCTGTATATTTTAGAAATGAGGCCTTTATCAGAGATACTTGTTGCAAAGATTTTCTCCCAATTTTCTGCTTCTCTCCTAATTCTTGTTGCCTTGGCTTTTTTTTGTACAAAAACATTTCAATTTGACATAATCAAAATTGTCCATTTTGCATTTTGTAATGCTCTCTATCTCTTGTTGGGTCATGAATTCTTTACTTTTCCATAAATCTGATAAGTAAACTATTCCTTGCTTTCCCAAATTACTTATAGTATCAGCTTTTACTCCTAGATCATGAACCCATTTTGACTTTATTTTGGTATATGGTGTAAGATATTGGTCTATGCCCAGTTTTTGCTCTACCATTTTCCAATTTTCCCAACAGTTTTTGAAGTGACTTTTCAGATAAAGGACACTTCCCTGAACCTTTCAATTTCTAGGTAATAAGAGAATAGTAAGCTAGGGGTAATACATTGGTAAATTTTTAGTTAAGACGTTCTGTATTCAAGCCTTGCATTGGACCCTATCTTCCATGTGCCCCTGAGGAAGTCCGTGGGTAATCTCTCTGGGCTTGTATTCCTTCATCTCTGAGATGGTTGATTTGAGAGGGTTGATTTGTGAGGAACTCCAAGGTCCTGATTCTGTGACTCCACGATCAGTTGAGAATTAGCTGCTGGGCAGTAGAATTGTGGATGGGTCAGGCGTGTTTCTGAAGTCGAGGACCTCAGTTTGAAAGCCAGCTCTGCCACCTCTGACCTGGGTGACCTTGGGCTCAGCAGTTTCATTATCTGGAAAATGAAGGCCTTGGCCTTTTCCATCTTTGCTCTCTTATCTTATAATCCCACATACTTCTTTTTGAGTTTTCGTTTCCCATCATGTCCAG
Organism: Trichosurus vulpecula; assembly: GCF_011100635.1. Classification (NCBI taxonomy): domain Eukaryota; kingdom Metazoa; phylum Chordata; class Mammalia; order Diprotodontia; family Phalangeridae; genus Trichosurus; species Trichosurus vulpecula. The sequence goes on from NC_050579.1 coordinate 25,842,420, forward strand.
ATGCCCCTTTGAAAAAAGCATACCTTTTGTAGTAGTGCCTAGAAGTGGGTGGCTTGAAGGATGCATGATGGCATGGAAGAATGAATGAAGCAAGGAATGAAAAAGACATGTGTTTCTAGGTACTAGAGATACAAGTGCAAAAGTCCCTTCTTCCATAAGTGGGAGAGAATGTGTAAAACTGGATACTCTTTGGAGCTTTTTCTACGGGTTCCTTCTATATGTCCAACACATAGGAGAGTTACTTTGGTTGGTCCACGTTGCCATAGGTATAATGGGAGTCTCATATACCATTTCTCAACAGAACCTGAGGATTTATCCTTTTTTCACTATCAATTTGTCTAAATAAAGATCTTAATTTTGTGAGTATTACTCATGATTGACTTGGGTCTGTTCTCAAAATGACGGTTGCTGGAGGAACTCACCAGCAGGAGGAGGGGTCAGCAGGAATGGAGGGCTCTTCCAGTTTAAGAAAGCGATAGTGGAGTTAGGGCATGGTGGATTTTCTTACGTGAGAAGGCACCTGAGATGTCATGGTGAAATGCTGAGAGTCAGAGACTGAGTGTGACTCAATCCTAGGTTGTTCTGCTATATCCAGATGCTAGGGAAAGAAAATAATTTCCAGAGAAATTAGAAGCAAGTGTCATGCGCAGGATTGGAACCCAAGTCTTGCTGATGCCAATCCCAGTTCTTATCTGGTATGTCATGCTTGCCAGTTGGCATTTGATTTTAGTCTGTAGGTGAAGGGAATGACCTCTGAGTTCAGGTAATGGCTTTGTCCAGTCTCAGACGTGGGAGGGGAAGGGAGTGGGCAGCAGTGGCATGGCTGGGCCAAAATTGTGGATGATTCAAAAGAAAAAACCCAACCAAGAATCTTCATTTGCCTTGGGACTTTGTAACAGATTTATGTTTCCAATTATGTCTGGTGGTGAGAAAATCAAAACGGGAATGAAAAATTGGCCACAGGTGATCCACCAAGTGGATAAATCACATGTGAATGAAGGAGAATTGATTGTAAATCAAAGAGGGAGCCTTCATGGGACTGAGGTGGTTGAAGATTTTTTCCACAGGCAGCCAAGTCAAAATACTTAAGCCTGCCAGTGAGTTGTAAAGACAGACATTGTTTTTCCCACCAATAAAACCAAAGTCTCCTGCCCTTCTGCTCCACTGGGGACTCGTCCTTGCTCCTCCCTTTTGCCCTTTCTCTTCCCTTTTCTTTCTTGCCTTCCTTCTCTCCTTTTCTTGTTCCTCCTCCTCTCCCTCCATTGTCTTGTCTTGCCTCCCTTTCCTCTTCCCTTCTTCTCTCTCCTGCTTTTCTCTCTACCTCTTCTTTCCTTCTTTCTCATGTCTTATCTCTCATCTCCTGATTCTCTCCCCTCTACTTCCTCCCTCCTCTTTTTTCTCTTTCCCCTTCTCTGCCTTTCCCCACACTGTTAGCCTCCCTCTTTCCCTGCCTCTCTCTCCTCTTCTGTTCTCTTTCCTTTCTGGTTTTCTCTCATTTTTCTACCCCCTTTTCTGTCCCCCAGTCTCCCAATACATATTTCTTCACTCTTATGTGCCCTGGATGATAAGTTCTTCTAAGTGGCTAAGGCTGAGCTGAACCAAAGACATTTGAGTTGTACATTAAGGATCACGGAGAAACGAGAGAATTAGGTTTAGCCACGTTAATGGATTGTGGTGAAGCTAACATTAAGACTTAAGGATCAGCCAAAATCTTTCACATTTGCCCTTTTCTTACTCCATTTTTGCCCAGTGTTCTTCCTGGACCTCTTCTTTGTATATCATTTTTAATCCTATCATGGTAAGCTCAAAGATGGGAAGGGCTTTAGAGGCCATGGAGTTAAACAGCTCTTTCTTTTACAACTTAGAAAACTGAGAAGCAGAGATGTGGAGCGATCTCCCCTGGAAATGTAGGACCATTGATTCAGAGCTGCAGAGGATCTCAGATATCATCCCACAGCCACCCCCCTCCTTTTACAAATGAATAAATTGTCATCCTTGGTAGCCCAGTGGATAGAGTGCAGGGCCTGGAGCCAGGAAGAGCCGAGTTCAGATCCGGCCTGACATTTGCTAGCTGTGTGACTGTGGGTGAGTTTTCCTTAATCCACTGGAGAAAGAAGTCAAACCACTCCAGTGTCTTTGCTAAGAAAACTCCATGGATAGCATGGTCTCTGAGGTCACAAAGAGTTGGACATGACTGAACCAAGGACAATAGCAAACATTGTTATCCTAGAAAGTTAAGGAGTTTTTACAAAGTCACACTGATAATAAGCATCTGAGGTGGGATTTGAACTCGGGTCCTAGTGCCAGGGTTCTTTCCACTCCACTGATGTGCACAGCCAGATCCTTGGATCACAGACTTAGAGCGTTTATTAAGTACTTACTGTGTATGTGTTATGTACTGTGCTAATTACTAGGGATACAGATGTAAGCTTTAAGTAAGACAGTCCTTGCTTTTAAGAAGTTTACATTTTAATGAAAAAGCTGTAGAAATCAGAACAGCAGATAAAGGGGAGCTTGGAAAGGAGGAATTCCCTTAGGGGCCACCTTGGTTCTTGGGGAGGTGAAGAAACTGGAGAATGAGTCAGTCTGGGAGTGAAGCAAGCTTCTCAAAGGCTGAGCTGGGCTAGGGGATGGCCCATTGGAGTGGGGGTTTCTGCAGGGTGGGGAGGCAGCTGATGAGGACATAGGGCAGTCAGGAGCAGGATAGTGAGGAGTTGAAGCTGGGCCCTATCGTCCAACCTATTTGATTTTAGGCTAGCAGAAAAAAATGGAAGATCTCACATCTAGGCCTGTTAGAAGCCACCAAGGCCAAACGACTCAACCTTACACTTGAAGGGCAGGGTCTGGCCCATAATGCGAGTCCATGCCCAGTATTCTCTCTGCTGCCCCACCCCCTTTGCCTCCCCGGGACTTCAGAAATCATTTAATCCAAGGCTCCCATTTTACAGATGGGGAGCATCTGGGTACTTTTGACACCTGAACCTCTGTTCTTACCACTGCGCCACACTGCTTCCTAACTCCATCACTGTTTCTCCTGCCATAGTTACCTGCATGTACTTCTTTCCCTTTTTATTAGGTGGTAAGCTTCTTGGGAGCAGGGTGTGTGTCTTAGCTTTCTTGGTACCCCCAGGAACCAATCAGTCTGTCAGTGTGCGTTAATTAAGCACGCATTGTGTGCTGGGTGCCGTACCAAGCAATGGGCGTACAAACACAAAGCGCTAAACCCTGCTCCAGAGAAGCTTACGTTCTGTGGTGCCTGACCCAGGGTAATCTCTCAGTAAGTTTCTGTGGAATCAAACTGAAGCTCAGCCAGATGATTTTTGCCTCCTGCCTAATGCACAAGGCTATGGAGGGATTATTTAGGAAGTGGCCTAGTTGGATAAAAGGAAATCTTAGTTCCCCATGTTCTTTACCTGCCTTTATCTGACCAGAGAGATGTGTGCTTCCATCAGTCACCCAGAAAAATTAAACAGAGACGTTGAGAGGTGAACATAATAAGAGCAGATGATTTTTTTAAAAAACAAAACCACCCCATCTGCCCCGTCGGAAACCTTCCTCTCCCTAGCATGGTTTCTACCCAGATTAACAGATGGCACCAGCTCTTGGCCAGGAACTCTCATTATCTGATCACGAGAGGTTGTTCTTTTGCTCGCCTGTTTTTGGGGGTGGGGGTGGGGGAAGCATGTTGGTGACGGCTGACCGCATGCCTGTTGGCCATGGCACCGACTTGAGAGAGCTAGACAGAAAGCTGGCTTTCAATCCAGCCTTCTGTGTTGCATTAGGAGAGGTTGGCTTCAAGTCAGACAGCTTGCTTAAAGCCCGGACTCTGAGCTGCTGGTCATGCTTGTTCAGCTCGGGCTGGGAATGGAGTGTTGCACCCCCCGCCCCCGAGCCCATGGCCAGCCATTGTCAGACTCGTTTCAATGTTGAAAGGAGACAGGCTCATGTAGTGATGGATGGGGCCTCAGAGGTCATCGAGGCTGATACCTTTCAGTTTACAGATGGAGAAACTGAGGTGGGGGGGGTCAAGTGACTTAGACCTAGAGATCAAAGGGACCTCAGAGGCTACTAATACTGCTGCTGCTGCTTTTTCCTCCTCCTCCTTCTCTTCCTCTTCCTCCTCCTCCTTCTCTTCCTCTTCCTCCTCTTTCTCTTCCTCCTCCTGTTCCTCCTCCTCTTCTTCCTCTTCCTCCTCCTCCTTCTCTTCCTCTTCCTCTTCTTCCTCCCCCTCATCTTCCTCCTCCTCTTCTTCCTCTTCCTCCTCCTCCTCCCTTGCATAATCTTAGATATGAGAACCTACATTTCTGTCTCCCAGCTGCCAGTCTCTGTTAACACCATGTACTCAAGATTTTGGGAAGGGCATTGCTCCAAAGAAAAAAGAAAATATACTTAAACTGTCCTGCCAAACCACAGAAACTAGACCCTGCATCTTTCATCTCTACAGGCCTAAATGACTGTTTCCTATCTCTACTGACCATGTTTATCTTCCAAGGGAAGGAGTTCCTTTCTTCCCCACCCCGCCCCCCACTTAGAGCCAAGATGTTTATGCTAGAACTTTTTCCACCTTCTCTTCTAATCTACTTGGCATTTGAAGAGAAACCCTGGCATCAAAGAATAGCAGAAATACTGCTGGTTCCTTTCTCAGGTGGGTGTATCGTTCAGACTCAGAACACTTGGTCTCATCTCTCCATGGGCCACTCTCGTGAGATGTGCTCTTTCTGAATTTCCTTCTCTTTCTTCCATGAGAGTCTGAGTGATCAAGTGAAAAAAGACTGTGTTTGGAGTCAGAGGTCCCAAGTTCCACTTCCTGCCCTGCCGCTGACTCCCTGTGTGACTTTGGGGATGTTAGTTAGCCTTTACAAGCCTCACTTCATTCCTCTGATCAATGAGAAAGTTGTTCTAGACATCCACTTGGGTTCTTTCCAGCACTAGGTCTATGATTTAGAACCCCAGGATAAGTGTCCTTTATCATCCTCAGATCTTGCAAAGGAGAGGGTCAGACCAGATCAGGGACTCTTAACCTGGGATCCTTGAACTTGTATTGAAAAATATACATACACACATATAAATGTGTATACACACATATTGATTTGTTTCTTCTCTGTGACTGGTTTACTGTGTAACCTGTTATCTTTGATTCAGTGCATTTAAAAACATCCTTCTCAGAAAAGGCCCAAAGTCCTCCCCAGACTGCCGAAGAGGCTAACAAAAACAGTTCTTAACAACACCACCATTTACCTATGTAAGCTTTACGGTTCTCAACACAGTCGTGATCCTCACGGGGACCCTATGAGATAGATGCTACTGTTACCTGCGTTTGGTAGGCCGGACGATCAGATTCTAAAGCTTTATTCTGTTATCCTGTGAATCAGGTGTAGACGAAGTGATGGGTCCTCTCTGTTATTTCGTGGCTTGGGGACTCTTTACTAGTCTTTCAACAGATATTTATGAAGTCGGTGTTATTGTGCAAGGCACCCACAGGTCTGGAGGTGACTGGGAGGTGGTCACAGCCCGAAAAGAGTTTCTGGTTAGTGACTATTGAAACTCTGAAGGTCTTGGATTCATCCACCCTGACCAGAGTGAGCGTAGGACCTTGTAGAGGATAAATGGGCTGTCGCTTAGATTTGGAAACTACCTCGGACATCGTGGAGGCTCATTTCCCCATTTTTCACATGAACAGACTGAGGCCCATGATTTGTTCAGATTCACCTAATGTACTTTATAGCAGAGCCTGGAATTAGGCCCAGAGAAATTCATGTTTGACATTCTTCCCTCTAAACTACAGCTATAATCTACGTCCTCATTGGAGACTCAGATACATGGGCATTTTTCTCCCCCGGCCACGAATCAGGGTTTTGGAAAGGTCCCCAGTGAGGAGCGATCTATTATTGTGTGACGGATCCAAATCTGCGCTCGCCGTGATTTTTTATGCCCTTTGCTGGGATTGGGCCGAGGATTTACCGTTGGTCTCTGTGCTCGGCACAGCTGCTCTTACAGAGAACAGGTAGGGTGGCCAGGGTATTGGGCTTTTTCATGCCGTAGAAATGGGATATTGGTGACAGATGTCCCCAGCTGAAGACTGGCCTCCCCGTCTTAGCTTTCCATCACGTCCTGGATGCAGACTTGTTCATTTCTGTGCCTTCCCACACTAACACTGGTGGCTTGCTTAGCTTGCCAAATAGTTTACAGAAGTCATCAGTCTTTTTTATGGACTGGTAAGGTTGACTTCCCATGAAAATACATTTTTGTTAATACGATCATCCTCTGAGTGAGTGTAAGAGATTCAGCAGTGGGCGCCGGACTGATTCATCGTTTATGAGAGAAGTCTGTTGGGTAATGAGTGAAGAGTGGTGCTAGTGGTCCGCCTTCAGAGTATTTTTTGGCCTTTAGTCATTATTCTCTGATGATAATCCAGTCACCAAACATTTATCATGCCCCTACTATGTGCCAGGCACCTAGCTAACTTCTCTTAAGCAGTCAAATGACCCCTGGTCCTCGTCATTCACCCTACTCATGCACCCTTCCGACTTCCAGGCCTTTTCATCTGTCCCATAGCCAAACTTTGATTTTTCTGTTGTCTCCACTAATCAGAGTGTGAGTTTCTCGAGAGCAGAGATTATGTTGCTTTTTCTATTTTTATTAGCACTTTTTAAACCCAGCGTTTGGCAGGCGGCAAATAATAAATGCTTTTTCTTTCTTGCCTTCATTCACTCATTCCTGGAGCTTATATTCTTGTAGGAGCATTCACCCTGTTGAGGGCAGGGCTAGTCAGGGATGGGAATTTTGCTCTAGGCAGTTACTGGGATGATGGTCGGTATAAAATGGCGCTTGCCTGTCATGCTCTTTCCTCTGTTGAGGATAAAATTGACTTTTCATTAAATGAATCAAAAAACATTTATTAAACACTGGAAGTGTTTCCAGGGCTAGGGATGCAAAGAAAGACAAAAATTGGATCCTCACTCTGGAGAACTTCACATTCTAGTGGGAGAAATAACATGCAAATAGCCATGTACATACAAGATTTATACAGTGTCCGTATCAGGGAATCACAGAGGGAAGCGTGAGGACCTTCCTGTCATCAGAACCTGAGCAAGCTGTGGGAAGCAGAGATAAGACCTTGACTGAGAAGGACCTGGTGATCCGGTGAATGGCTGATGGGAATTTTAGGGCTGCTCAGCCGCCATGTTCCCCCTGTATAGGGGTAGTGAGTACACTACACCAATTATGTTCTTACAAGCACCTTGACGTGAAATGACCCAGTGACCAAGGACAGGCAGGCGACTGTAGAAATCTAAGCTAATGCACGTTCTGTGTTGAGGGCTGCTGAATCATTCCATTTCAACCTGGAGTTTTCCAGATACTGCATTGATCAGTGATGGAGTTTGCCAGCCAGTCCACTGGTTACCTCTCCCTTTCCCTGTATGGTCAGCACACCTGGGAGAATTATCATCGCCTAGTGATAGAAAGCTGGCTTCTGAGTCAGGAAGACCTATGTTCAGGTTACTCCTTTAACACATCTTGGCCATAGGACCCTGGGCAAAGCAGTTAACTCTGAAGTTTCTCTAAGTACCAGAGCAGATGCTCATCTACATTAGTAGAGAATGCTTCCTTAGTAGGTATGTAAGACCAGTAGACTTGATGGGAAGAAGACCTGAATTCAAATCCTGTCTCAGACACTTTGTAGCTGTGTAACCTTGAGCAAGTCACTTAATCTCTCTTGGGACTCAGTTTCCTCTTCTGTAATATGAGAGTAATTACAGCAGTGGAGATATTTTTAATCTCATTTTACAGTTGAAATTCTGATACCAATGAGTTTTTTTCCCCTTCTTTTCCAAAGCACTAAACATAGTTTGGGTCTGTAAACTGACTGACAGTTCTAATCAGCCCTTTACACATGTTTTCATCTTTGTTATCATCATTCAAGCTGTGAACAAGCATCTGTTTGTTCACCAGCAGTTGCCGATCACCATAAATACTCCTAAGCGTGCGCACCTTTCATTAACGCGCCTCCCTGTGCCAGCCAGCCGTGGGGGCAGCAAGTATTGGAAGCATCGCTTCACGTTAATTTGAGAAAGGGGGTGGAGGCTGCCTGTCTGCTCCCAGGTTCTTGACAACCCAGAGGAACACCTTCTATGTGATGTGATCAGCCTTTATCAGCTTTAAGAGCAATGTTCCCAGAGCAGGGGCTGTTCCGTAATGTTGCTATTAAATTTCACCACGTCTTCGCCGTGTCCTGAATGCCATGTGCGGAAGGTCAGGTTGGTATTCAGCTGTGAATGATTAAGGCAGTACTTTCATGGGGCTAAGGGGCCGGGGGCAGGAGGCAAGAGGGGACAAGCCATTTCCATAAGGCAGATACTCTACTTAATGTGCTGTCAGCCGTAGAGATGCAGAGCAAGTCCTGTTCAATTGGGCAATCAGGCAGTCAGTCAAGAAGCATTTATTAAACACCTTCTGTATGCCAGGCACTTGGGTACAAGTATAAAGAATCAAGCATTTGCTACTCTCAAATAGGTTACATTCTAATGGGCTTGGCATAAGTATTTGTCATTTCCGCATATACGCGTGTGTCATGTTCTCTACATAAAAATGTATACAGAATACTTTTAAAGAGATTTGATGCCAGTAAGTTAATAAGTATAGCATCTGCCTTACAGAAGTGATGAATCACAAAAATCTCTGTTTGGTTGTAAGGCAGGACATGTACAAGTCCTGGGATGGAATGTTGGCTCTAGGTTATAAAGGGTTTTAAATGTCAAACAGAAGAGTTTGTATTTGATCCTAGGGGTGATAAGGAACTTATCTGGAAAATGAATGTTCTGTCTCTGACACTAGCTGTGTGTGACCATAAAGCAGTCATTTAACTAACTCTCTGTGCCCCTGGAAAGTTGATCAGACTTTGCATTTTCAAAGAGTGGTTGTATTATATCATGGGAGGGCCTTTCCACACTGGAATGCCCTTACACCAATGATATCAAAGGTCTGAATCCCTCTAAATAGGTTATCATTGTATTTTGTTGCCATCATATAAATGTCTTCTGAATACTTGGAGTTCTACCCAGCACTTGGTTTTCTCCTGATATCCTTGGTACTCAGCACTGCCCAGGGCAAATAGGGTCATACATGCCCATTCGTTCATTCATCTGTTTATTCATTCGTTCACACTTTCATTCTTCAGTGCACCTTTGAGATCCGAACACATATTTATACTGTTAGTCTTAGGAGAATCTAATATATGCAAAGTGGTTTGTAACTATGAAATTATTATGTAGCTATAAGACATTCAATACTAAAAATGCCGTGAATGATCAAAAGATTTGTGCAGAGTTGATGTTGGGGGTTTATGCAGCCTGACACGTATCATTTCTTGGGACCTAGCGACATAATCCGGCACACAAAGTGCCCTTTCTCATGGACATCTGTAGAGAGGCTCAGTTTTGTGTTCTTTCTCCCCAGCTGTTCCATAATAAGTCTGCACAAAAGATAATATTAGTTATATTTCAAGAAATTCCCAGGCAGGGTATATGCAAAGAGTCAAAGAAGCTGGCTTCAAATGCTTGTCTGTCTGTCTGTCGATCTGTCTAGCTGTCTGTCTGCCTCTTTCTCTTTCCACAGCTATGATTAAAATTCATTCAGCATCCCCTTCAGAGAAAGGAGGGAGAATCCTACGTATGATGGCTTTGTATTTCCCTCTGCAAGGCAAAAAAAAAAAAGCGGTTAAAGAAAGGCAAGCTTTCAGATGTCGCATGAACAAAGATATGGAGATGGGAGCGGAGCGCGGCATCTGGAGGATTTCAAACAGGGGAGCGCAGGCTGTGCGCGTCTTTAGCCGTTAGAAGGCTGAAAAGCTGTTTCCTGTCATTCTCCATCTTGTCACTTCGAGGGCCGACATCTTGCCGTTTCTTACACCAGCTGTTGTTTTATTCCCCCCTCTGCAGACAGATGGTGTAAGCTCTTTGATAATTTTTTTCTCCATGTTCTGGGGAAATTTGCGCATGTAGTACCTTTATGTAATGATCATACAGGCCTGCCGCTCACTTTATCCTGTTAGCTGAGCCAGGGAGGGAGTGGAGGATGCCTAAGATGGGGAGCATTCAGGATTCCCCATTGCCCTGGTCTGGACCAAAGGAACACTCCACCAGAATCTTGTCTGTAGGGATGTTTTCCTGGTAGTCCTGGTGTGTAACAGAGTACTACTAGGCCAACCTGGCCAATAGGTAGGGTAGAAAATGCTGTTTAGCATTTTTCTTGGGAGGAAATTGAAGATAAAGCTATCCTAGTAATAGTTTGCATTTATTTCCAATTCATGATTTATAGTCATAGATGGTCAAGTCAACAAATCTTCAAACATCTATTAATCATCTTTTCTGTGCCAGGTGGTAATACAAATTAAAAAGCCAAAAAGCCTCCTTGCCCTTAAGGAACAGACAAGAGACAGACAGACCTAGAGATACAGTATGTATTTATTGAGCGTTTACTATGTGCCAGGCTATGTTAAGCATTGAGGATACAAATGTAACATAAAAATACAAAACAATTTACTTTCCAATGGTGGAAGTCAATATGCCAAGGGAATCTAGAAAGAGAGGGCGGGGGGATTATATAGGCAGTCCCACATTGTCAGTATTGCTGGGATGTGGTATAGAGTCCTGGTTCTGGTCAAGATGAGGCGAAAGCTTATAGATCTGAGCCCAGTGCCCCATGGGGCAAAGTCCAAGGTTCTAACCAAGGGAGACAGGTAAGTTCCTAGATTTAGAATTGAAAAGGACTTTATCACTTTGTTGGTAAAGAAACTGAGGCCCAGACAGGTTACACCATATTATGTTGCCTGCTCTTCAGCTTCACTTCTGTCCGGAAGTGAAGGTTGTTCTTCTGTGTCCCTGGGCTCTGATTAGTGAGAATTCCCCACATTTTGCAGTCTTGGCCCCAGTTTGCCATATCTTCCAAATCCTTCTTTAAAAAAAGATAGTAATCAACTCACCTTTGCCATTTCTGTTAAGGACGATTTTGTTACTTGCTCTTAGGTCACCATTCACTCTAAAACATTCCCCATCTGGACACTAGTTAAGAATGTTTCACTTCATCGTATTCAAGGGGTTCTTAACTTTTATTGTACCATGGTCTTCTTTGTGTGCAGTATGGTAGAGCCTATGGATCTTCTCAAAAGATTATTTTTTAAATGCATAAGCCATGAAGGATTACAAAAGAATTTCAATTGTATTGGAATAGTTATTCATTCATTCATATCTATCAACTGTTCATTCACCATCCATTCATCCATCCTATTTGTGTCTGTCCGTCCATCATCCATCCATCCATCCACCCATCCATCCTATCTGTCTGTCTATCCATCCATCCATCCGCCCGTCCATCCTGTCTGTCCCTCTGTCTGTCCATCCATCCGTCCATCCATCCATCCTTCCATCCTGTCTGTCCGTCCGTCCATCCATCCATCCATCCTGTCTGTCCATCCGTCCATCCATCCATCCATCCTGTCTGTCCGTCCGTCCATCCATCCTGTCTGTCCATCCGTCCATCCATCCATCCATCCTGTCTGTCCGTCCGTCCGTCCATCCATCCATCCGTTTATCTAGGTCAGAAGCCTCAGGCTGAGAACCTGTACGCTATTAGAAACTCTCTAGTGAAGAAATTATCTAATTTGTCTTTGTATGTTACAGGGTTCAGGACAGTATCTAGTGTTATAAGTGCTTAATAAATGTGTACTCATCCATTCATTCAATTCGTTCATTCATCATTCATGCCCCTTTTCGCACAGAGTCTAAAGGGCAGGAAGGGGTTTTGAACCTGGGTCCTCTGGTTCTAAATCCATTGATCTTCCCACCACAAGATCCTCCTGGTTCAACGCTGTACTGACATAGGGGACGTACTTGTCAGATTCACAGATTTCCTTATTTAGCCCACTGGGTTTTATCTAGGTCAGATTTGGCTCTCTTGAAAATGGCATTTTTTCTTTTTCTCACACATGAAGTTTTATCAGTTAAGGTTATTGTAGTTTACGTGTTCATTTATTTGTTTATTATTATTTTAAAAATTATACATTAAAACAGAAGTCCGTGGTCATTTGGTGAGTCACTGAGGAAACATGGTGTGTAAAGGACCTTAACTCAAATCCTACTTCAGATACTTTCTAGGGCAGCTGACCCTGACTGCATCACTAGCCTGTACTAGCCTCAGTTTCTTCATTTGTAAAATACAGGGTTTGGATTACATTCCAGTTCCTAATCTGTGATCCTATTCCGCTTGATGACATTATCATGTGAATAGCCCTTTGTCGGAAATCCACCTCTCCACCACCTGAATGATTTAGCTTGAAGGATTAGGAAGATTGAATGATAAATTGTTTTCTACTTTCTAATTCCTAAACTGTAACAAGTCACCAAGGTTGTCAGTCTAAGTAATTCCCAAAAATTATTTCTGTTTTGCCTGGGAATTGAGTATAAACACAATCCTTTCAGTAATCTTCGATGATTTTTTTAAAAAAATATTAAAACAAAAGTAGCGTATTTTGAGGTATTATGGGAGCCAAAAGGAAGTATAATAAATCGATCCACAAGCATTTAATAAACTAAGTGCTTACTTTGAATTAGAAAAAAATACTAGGTTGTGAGGATACAAAATGACCAAGGTGAAACAAGCCTTGTTCTCAAGGAGGTTACACTTTACTGGAAAAAAGTAGATGGGAAAGTAATAACCTACATCTTAGAGAAAATGGAACTATTCAACTGCGTTTTCCTTTTTATATTTTTAACCAAGGAGAAAGATTTTTAGAATGAGAAGGGAAGAATAAAAATAGTTAACAAAAAAAAAAAAACAGGTAGTCGCAAGCCAAGATAAGTGAGGAAAATAGAAGAGCATTGAGCTTCCCTGCCTAAGTTCATTACTAAACCCTGATGGATTCCATATAGGGAACTGAAAAGACAGAATTGATTACTGAGTATTGTCAGTGATCTGTGAAATGGTTTCTTCAGTGGCACAGGTGCTGCAGTCCTGGATATGGGTAAATGTGCCAATTTTCCAAAGAGGAGAGAAAGTAGATGCTTTGAACTCTGGACAGTGATCTTGAAACAAAGAAACTTCTAAAATAATTTGTTAAGCAGGCACTTAGAAGAGGAAGGAGTTAATTATAAGGAACTAGCATGGGTTTATTAAGAATAAATCATCCCAGACCAACCTTATCCTCCTCTTTTTGACAACAGCACAATGGTAGCAGGGACAGCAACAACAACGCTGTGCCAGTTTTTCAGAGCAGGACCATATGCACAGCATAATCTGGATTCCAGCAGCATATTTGACAGAATCTAGGGGAAAAGATGCGGACAACCTGACATTACAGTTAGGTGGATTCGGAACTGATTGATTGACACGACAGCGTTGATGAATGGATGGATTTTGGCCTGGAGGGACCTCTCAGTGGCCTTGCTTCGGGCGCTACTTTATTCAGCATTTTGATCAATGACTTAAGTAAAGATGGCGGTGACCTACTTATCAGATTTGTAGATGACATGAAGCTGGAAGGAAAAACTATTAAATTGGAGGACAGAATTGGGAACTTGAAATAACTTGACAGGTTGAAAAAAAATGGGCCATATCGAATAAAATGGAATTTGCTAAGAATAAGGATAAAACTATTCACTGGTGTTCCAAAAACCAACCATACAAAGGTTCAATTTTATAATCAGTGTGCTTTGTCAATAAAGCTTACGGGACCTTACTAGTCATGCGTTATCTAGAATGAGGGTAGTTAACAGTCCCCATGCACCTTGCCCTGGTCATTCCAAATGTTGATTTTTGTAAGAAGGACCATGGAAAGAATACTAAATTTGGAACTGAGATGGAGTCAGAATCTTGAGTGTATTGCCTACTACGTGTGTGATTTGGGGCAAGTCACTCTGCGGAGTATCTGTTTTCTTTGCCATACAGTGAACGCTAGGACTAGGTTTATAAGCATTTAAATTGATGTGATGGTCACAAGGTCTGGTTGAAGGAACTGAGGTGTTTGCTTCAAGATGAGAACACTATGGCACCTAGGTGGTTCAGTGGATATAACTGGAGTCAGGAAGACCTGAATTCAAATCCAACCTCAGACACTTACTAGCTTTATGACCCCTGGACAAGTCAATTAACCTTTGTCTCAGTTTCCTCCACTTTAAATTGGGGGCAGTAATAGCACTTACCCCAAGTGGTTGTGAGGGTCAAATGACCTAGGCACAGTGCTGGACACATAGTAGGTGCTTACTAAATGCTTGTTCCCTTCCCTTAATGTGATTATGGCCTTCAGGTATTTAAGAGGTTGGTTTTTGAATAGGGAATTAGACTTCTTTTGCTTGTGCTGTCTGAGAAGTCAGTGGGTAGGCATTACCAAGAGTCCCATGTAGTTAGGAAGAACGTCCAGATATTTCAAGCTGTCCATAAATGGAATGGGTTCCATGAGGAAATCGTGGTTTTGCTATCACCGAAGGTCTTCAGGTGGGACATGAATGGCACTTGCTTATGTTTGAAGTTTTCAGTAACTAGGCTGCATGTTAGTAGTTGGTCTAGATAGTGGGTTCTTAACCTGGGCTCCATGGACTCTAGATGGGGAAAAAATTCACCTTTATTTTCACCAGCTGTTAACTGAAGTTTCGCATTTCCTTCCCTTAATTTAAAAAAAAAAAAGATACAGTTTTTTTTAAAAATTGAAATTAAAATAATTTGAAAACAATTTTGAAGTTTGAAAAAAATTGAAAATTTTCATGTAGTTTATTTCTTCTGTAACGCTAGGCGTCTTATTTTATGCATTTAAAAGCATGATTTTGAGAAGAGAAGAAAACAATCTTCCCAAAGAGGCCAAAAGGGTCCATGACATGACAAATGTTAGGTGCCCCTGGGATCCATGGTCTCTTATTTCCTTTTGGGATGTACGTCCACAGATGTATTCATCCACTGATACTAGATCTTAGTAGCTTGTTACTTTTAATAGACTCAAAATACACAGGCTAGAGACACTAACATGTAGAAAAATGATTTGGGGATTCTTAGCACCATGTTGCATAGCACTGGGCTTTTAGTCTCAAGAGACATGGGTTTGAATGCTGGTTTAGGTCATTCAGACCACCATTAAGCTCTTATTGGCGATCTGCTAGGTGTCAAGACCTGTGCTAGAGACAAAGACTAAAATGACACAGTCATGCCCTTGGGGAGCTTACATTCATGGAGGGAGAGGGGAGCCGTTTGGGGAGAAGAGAGACAGCTTGCTTCTAAACAAATATGAGACGTAAACATGCAAAGGAAATAAAAGAACATTTTCTTGAGGTGGGTACTCTTCTGGGAAGGAGGAAAGGGAATGTGGTGAGGATAGGGATGGAGACACCCCTCCCATTGCCGTTGCTGGCCGTACCAAGATGAATGGTACCTGCCCTGCTCCTTTCTCCCCCAGGGCTGTTAGAGAAGAGCGCTTTGTAAATCTGAAGATGCTATGTAAATGTGAAACATGACAGCGATGATATGTGGAAGGAGAAGTGCTTTGGGAAGGGGAAGCTGTATACGGCAGGCAGCTCTTAGCCTTTTTATGGGGCTGCTGAAGGTCGCAGCTCTTCCTTCTCTTCTTCACTCACTAAACCCCTTTAACAAGCTGACTCTGTTTAAAAGCAAGAGGAAAGAAATGATGTTCAGTTGTGTCTGACTCTTCATGAACCCGATTGGGGTTCTCTTGGCAGAGATACGGGAGTGGTTGGCCATTTCCTTCTCTGGCCCATTTTACAAATGTAGAAACTGAGGCAAACAGGGTGAAGTGACTTGCCCAGGGTCACATAGCTAGGAAGTGTCCAAGGGCAGATTTTCACTCTGATCTTCCTGAGTCCAGGCCCCCTGCCCTATCCACCATACTACCAAGCTGCCCCGAAGACCTGAATTCAAATCTCACTGTAGCCACTAGCTCTGTGACCTGGAACACATCATTATGTCTTCTTGGGGCCTCAGTTTCCTCCTCCGTAAAAGTGAGGGGGTTTGCCAGCATGATGGCGGAGGTTCACCTTTCCTAAGTCCTCTGGTCTTTAACTATTAAACTGGCCCACATTTGCATTTGAAATATTTCATCTCTATTGAGAGGTAGTTTGGCACAGAGAATAGTGTGCAGAACTTGGGGTCTGGAGGTTCAAATCCTGCCTCTGAACCTCATCCTCTTAGTGGCTCTCTCTGCCTCAGTTTCTTTTTCTGTAAAATGGGAAGAGTGCTATACTATAGCACATGCCTCTTCAGGACATTATTGGGCTCAGATGATACAATGTGGGTGAAATTCTTTACGAGGTATAAAAAAGGAGATCTAGAAAGGTGAGATTACATGAATGGTGGAATTAAAGACTCTCCCTTTAGTCTTGGGAATTTTCTGCCATTGTAAGAGGGCAGATAAGGTCGTTTTTGTTTATTTTAGGTGGAGGAGCTATGTGTGGGAGTGCATCCCTTAGACCAGAGTACATTAGATCTGCTTTATTGTTTTTGGCTATAAAAATGGGCTTGTCTACACTTGTTCAATTCCCTCCTTTTCCCCTTCCCACACACCCTCCCTTTTTCACCTTGGGGCAGTGAAAGGGAACTGGAAAAAACACAGGGATTGTGATTGGAGAAACTAGATTTAAATCCCACCTTTGTTCCACAAAGAGAAATGTGGATGCCTTCTACTGAAGTGGCTTACTACCTGTGTGACCCTGAGCAATCAATCCATCCACATTTTTTATGTTCCTGCTGTGTGCTGGGTTCTGTGCTAAATGCTGCAGTCATTTAGGTACTCCAGGCCTCAGTTTCCTTGTATATAAAAAGGAGGAGTTTGGGACTTGATGGCCTTTGAGGTCCCCGCCGACTGAAAATCAATGAGCCTTTGGCCATTTTTCTCAGGCAGCTTCCAGGATCAGTTGGGGATGATGACTCCAGCATCTGTCTTGCTGCCATCTTGTCCCTCCCCTCCCATCCCTGTCAGACCCTTGCCTCGGCCTCCTACTTTTTGCCTCTCTGACCCAGGATTCCCTAATGCCTATTTGATCTCTTTCTACATGTTTAATACTGTTTTAGTTTGCGTGGTGCTGAATGATGCCTCCTAAGTAAACCCCCTGACGTCTTGTCCTGGAATCAATTCCCTCATCTTCTGTGTTCACTCTGGCCAAATGTGTTCATTTTAACCCCTCCGCACACAGATCTCTCCAGTGTGTCTCAAGCTCACAGGTGACGATTTCAGTCTTTTCTCCTATAACTGAAATGACCAATAAAGACCACACTCCCACATCCATTTCTCAGGGCCGTAGAACCCTGAAAAAGAAAGAGGAGGAGAAGGGGGTCTTTCTGTAGTCACATCACTGCATGGTGCTCCTGCTATGGGTGACCCCCTAGACACCACGGGACAGAGAGAGAGAGACTGTATCTGACTCAGGTAGATTGAAAGGATCAGATAGTTCAGGCTGAGAAGCCAATGAAAAGAGACTGCTCACAACCCCAAGGTAGCCGGTGGAGAGTATCTTCTCCTAGAAGCAAGTCCCTGCTATGTCCATGTGGATGTCTCCATCTCAGGGGATTTGGGGTGTGTACAAATATGATACAAATATGAGATGGGTTTAAGATGTAAAGAATGCTTGAATTATAGGCCTTGAATGAGAAGGAACCCCAGAGGTCATCCAGCCCAGCACCCTCATTTTACAGATAAAAGAGGTGAGGCTTAGGGAAGTTAAATGATTTTCCAAAGGTCACTAAGGCAAAAAGTTTAAGAGGCATAATTTGAACCCTAGTCCCCTGACTGTATGGCCAATTTCTTTTTTTTTCCTTCTCCGTTGTAATACTCGCTGCCTCTGACCTATCCTGGCTATATGACCCTGAACAAGTCATTTAACCTCTAAGTGCCCCAGGCAACTCTCTAGGACTCTAGGTTGCAGAGGAGATACCATCCTTCATTGAAGAAGGTGTTCCCTCCCTCACCTGGCAGTTCCTTCTACCAAGGAAATCACAGAGACAGTTCAGTCTCTCTCTCTAGAGAACACTAATGAATTGAGAAGTGGTTGATCCAAGAAAAGGCTTCTGCATGGTGGAAAAATGGATACAGCTGGTTTCAGAAGCAGATGTACCTGAATTTAAATTCTGCCTTTGATTCATAGTGGCCATATGAATGTCACTTCACCTGTCTATCCCTCAAGCTGCTCTAAGACTACAAGTTGCAGATCTCTGTAGATGAAGTTTCCAAACTGGGAGTTCCCAACACACAACATAATCATAGATTTTGGCCAATCTTCTCTGACCAATTGATCCATAAGAAACAACACCTCCTGGAGGAGGTGGCACCTGGGTTCCACTTGGAAGGAAGTTAGAGTTCTATTAGGGAACATTCCCTAAAACTAGGGGCATTTTTAGAGCAGAGTGAAAAACTTCAAAATAGACCTCAGTTCCTTTTAAGCAATATGCAGATTTTGGCTGGCGTATAAAATAATGGCCCTGGGGTGATGGTAGCTGTTTTTTGATACCTCATTTGCTGTATTGGTGGTTGTCTCGGGCTCACTTTGTATTTTGAGGGCTCTCCTTCTTATCTTCTCTGATAACATTAAGCAGTAGGATAGATTGGTAGTTGTGTGTTGGTTTAAAATTAGGAAAAGGACAAGATTTACCCAAAGGGACTTATTTTCTACCATGATTGAATAAAGAAAGTCAGCTGAGGAGGCTGGATAAGGTCACCCAGTCACTTTGGGTGATGAAAGAATTGGAGAAGCTGTCATGCTCTGAATCGCTTAGCCCTGGGATTGACGACCAGCTTGTGGATCCCAGCCTTGACAAAACCAAGCTGTCATCTGTCATTCTCCCCTTCCCTCCCGCCTGCTCCTATCACTCATACCTTTTTTCCTTGCTCTTTTTTTTCCATTCTTCTCCCCTCCCTTCTCTCTCTCCAACATGACACCCTCCCCTCCCCTATTCCTTCACACATGTATATCCTCCAACTTTGGAAAATATAGTCCAAAAAAGAGTTTGTCAGTGTGTCTTGGAGGGTCTCCGCTCTTGGCTTACTATAGAAACAATACGACTAAGGATGGTTAGGTTCCCAGGCTAGCCCTTGAATATAATTTACCTCCAAAAATAATAGTTCTAAGTGCAGCCTGCCAGATATGCCATCA
Organism: Trichosurus vulpecula; assembly: GCF_011100635.1. Taxonomy (NCBI): domain Eukaryota; kingdom Metazoa; phylum Chordata; class Mammalia; order Diprotodontia; family Phalangeridae; genus Trichosurus; species Trichosurus vulpecula. Next base: position 25,861,559 of record NC_050579.1, read on the forward strand.
AGCCCACAGCTGCCTGGTTTGTTGGGTACAAGGGGAAGAAGGGGAAGGAAATGAGGGCTGGGTCCTTTCCTTTCTTCCTCGTGTATCTCTCTGTTTTATAACATTTAACATTTCCCCTATTCCCTTTCGACAACCTCCCTTTTTTGAGGGAGGATAGGAATTTGGGGTATGATTTCCTTGATATAGAGAATTCGCAGGGAGGAAGCTGCATGTACCATGGCTGAGCAGCACTGGGGGTTAGTGACTTTCCCGGGTTCACACAGACAGAATTAGTCCAACACAGGACTTCCACCCAGGGTCTGTCATCCTCTGGTGGATAGACAGCTGGAGTATCTGGAATTTCTGAGTTCAAATCCTCCTTAAGACAGGAACAAATCTCTTAGCCTTGGTTGATTTGAGTATGGTCACGTGAAAGGGAGGGAGTAGATGGCTTGTGAGCTCCCTCCTTCAGAGGGTCCTTGGCTGACTGTGGCTGCTTCTTGATGCCTCCACTGTTGGCTTGGCAGGGAGATCTGGCCCTCTCAGAGACCACTGGTCTAATGCCCTCCCGAGTCCAAGGTTGTTCCTGGTTGTTATAACCAGACTTTTCTTCAGAAGTCTGTTTAAGCCTTCTTTTAAGCCTCCTCCTCCCTCCTCTAAAGTTTTTTTTTTTAAGGTGAGTGGTGATTATTCCCCAAAGCCAATGCATCAACTCCATCTTCCTTATTGGTGCTTTCTCTCTGTCTCTCTCTGTCTCTTTATCTCTCTCTCTCTCTGTCTCTCTATCTCTGTCTCTCTCTTTCTCTGTCTCTCTCTTTCTCTGTGTGTCTCCATCTCTATGTGTCTGTTTCTCTCTGTCTCTGTTTCTGTGTCTCTCTCTGTCTCTCTTTCTCTGTATGTCTCTGTCTCTATGTGTCTGTTTCTCTCTGGCTCTGTCTCTCTGTCTCTGTGTCTCTCTCTGTCTCTCTCTCTCTGTCTCTATCTCTCTCTCTCTCTTTCTCTCTCTGTCTCTCTGTCTCTTTCTCTCTCTGTATGTCTCTATCTCTATGTGTCTGTTTCTCTCTGTCTCTCTCTCTCTCTCTGTCTCTCTATCTCTGTCTCTTTCTCTGTGTGTCTCCATCTCTGTGTCTCTGTCTGTCTGTCTCTGTCTGTCTCTGTCTGTCTCTGTCTCTCTCTGTCTCTTTATCTCTCTCTCTGTCTCTCTCTTTCTCTCTGTGTCTCCGTCTCTATGTGTCTGTTTCTCTCTGGCTCTGTCTCTCCCTTTCCCTGTCTCCCTGTCTGTCTCTCTTTCATGTCCCTGAGGGTCTAGCGGGTGAGGGGAGCAAGGTGGCCAGCAGAGAAGAAGTGGCCCATCATCATACCTCCGGAGTGATTGTTTGCCCAGAGAATGGTGTTAGAAGGCTCTCACTTTGTCTTGGCCATCAGGATGATGAAGGTAGCCTGAATATTTGAAACCGCATCATGCTGCTGCTAAGAAAACACCATGCCAGGGCAATTGAGTTGAAAGAAAAGCTGGGTGATATGATCACAAGGCACTGAGGACCTTTCAGATCAGATATCTGTGTTGTATTTATAATTTACCATCTCCCTAGTATGAGGGGGGAGAAGGTTCAGCAGGTGGCTTTTCGAGGGTTAGGGTTGCAGTTAGCACCAGCGAATCCATGCTATTTGAGGTGCGTGGGGGGCGTGTTGGGGCAGGGTGTCTTTTCTTTAGCAAACCTTTTCTTCTCCTGGGTGGGCAGTGGCGGTACCAGTATGTGTGGGTCAGCTCTTTACCAAGAAAACTCTTTTGGCAAGAACCAGCATATTTCTATGAAAACCTGCTGTCGTGCAAGAATTAAGTTGTTGTTTTCAGAAAGTTTTGTGCTCACTAAAGGGGATGGAAATGCAGGGCCACAGCTGGGAATTCAGAGAGTTTATTTGCACCACAGGCTTGTAGCTGCTCCTACCTGGGATGCAATGAATATGATTTTATTGCTAATCTCCTTCTGTGGCTGGAGAGCAGCTTGCTTTTCTTAAGGCTGATGGGTTACAATTTGCCAACTGTTCGAGCCCTGAGAACCTGGTGTTCGGCAAAGAGAAAGCTGTCAGGTGAAACCTACATGGTTATCTGTCAGATGAGGAAGCAGATGAGCTTGGATGGGTTCTTCCTCGGAGAGTGTGGAGGTCTGGACGTTGGCAAACTCAGCAGCGATGCCCTTGGCCTCAGATGCCCTGTCCCATTTGATCTTTCGATACGCATTTGTGTTATTAGTAATATATTTATTATATTATATTTATCATATGATGTGATATTGCCTTGTGTTATATTTATTATATTATCTTACGTCAAATATCATAATATTATATTATGTTGTGTTTTTTATTTTATATATTATATAACACATAGTAAATGTTATATAACATAGGTTATAAATTACTATTCTCTCAATTCGAAAAGCACAGTGCCTGTCACAAAGGCCAGCACTTTATAAATGCTAATTGTCAATTGATTGGAAATTTTTTCATTCATTTCTTTCAATGTCTTCTCCCTTAAATATGTCACTTCCCTCCCCCTGAACAGATATAATCACACATACATTCTTTTCAAACTGGGCAGTCATGCTGATGGGAGAGAAGAAATAACCAACTCCATGAAAATGGGATGACATATCATGTGGAACATGCTTTTTTTAGCAATGGAATGGCCTTTGGAGATGGGTCATCTTGTCTTAAACTCATTTTACAAATGAGAAACTGAGGCAGAGTGAAAAGTCAAGGTTATTGGGATTCCTTTCCTCAGTGGAATGATGGGCTTCCTTTTTTTTTTGCTTCCCATGTGTATGCTAATCCCTCTGAACACATTGTGTGTACATGACGGCTTTCCCTGTAGGCGCCTAAATTCTATACTCCAGTAGACTGGCACCCTTTCCTTGGAATGAGAAAAATTAGGAACATAATGTTTCTTTTGCAGTTTAGAATCAGACCCACATCCAGCTGCAGTGGCGGGAGCATCTGTTGAGTGGTATAACTTAATCAGACAGCGTTCCATCTACTGAGTGATTAGTCAGACTGAGTTTATTGGCAACAGAAGCGCTGAATGTTCGATTCACCTGGGTGGGATTTCATAGCATCTTAAGCATTCTTTATCCACCCAATTCTAGACCTTCCTTAACCAATATGGTGACAGAGAGGACATCACAAGGTCAAGGAACTTGGATCAAGGGGAGCTGGAATGTTGAATTTGGGGAAGCCCCTTTCATAGGACTGAAAAGTGTGGGAAGGGGTGGAATGAAAGTAGGTTGGGTTCAGATTTTGGCTAGTTCTAAGTGACAAGCTGCTGAGCCTTCTATATTCTAGTAAAGGTTGTAGGGAGTCACTTGTGATTTTTGAGCATGGAAGGGACATAGCCAGATGACTCACAGCTCAGAGGGATATTTTAGGAACTTTGCTGAGGATTAGTTGAAGTGGAGAGAGACTAGAAAGACCAAAATAGGAGACTATAATCCAGGGGAGAGGTAAAGAGGTTCTGATCAAAGATAGTGACACCATGTATGGATGTGAGAAGTGTTTTGAGAAAGAATCATCAAAAATTGGCAACTGATTGAATTCCTTCCTCCCTTCCTTCCTTCCTGCCTCCCTCACTCCCTCCCTCCTTCTCTCCCTTCCTCTTTTCCTCCACCACTATTACTACCACTACTACTGTTACCACTGCTACTACCTAAAATTTATATAATTGTTAAGGTATCAAGGTAAACTGAGGCACAGGGATGTTAAGTGACTTGCCCTGGGTCACAAAGTAAATTTCTGAATCTGGATTTAAACTCAGGTCTTTCTTATTCTAGGCCTAGTACTCTATCCAACGTGCCACCCACCTGGTAAATAGATTGTAATATTGCCAATTACAATTAGTACTGGACATTTTAAAATTGGACTTAAATTTTTAATATCCAAAGCTACACCTAAGTTTTGTTAATAATGAATGCCTTTGTCCAATTTAAAAACTTGGGGAGCCAACCCCTGACATAAATGGATGCAGAATTTTTTTTCATCAAAATTTGTTCTTCTGGTTCTACATATATGCTCATATTTATCTTGTTTCCCAAGGATAAGAGTTGGAATTTCAATAAATACACACTAATTATTGAAGTTAGAAAGAGATGTAAAACCTCTGGAGTTTTTTCCTTCCTAATTAATAAGTATTTCTGTAGGTCTAAGATTTTAATTAAAACAGAAATAAAGAAGTAACTCAAAGTCCCTGCCTGGCCTCAGGGAGTTTGCTGTCCTTCTGAATAGGCAACAGGAACAACTTGAAATCGTTTCTGCATTAATTTGTGTTTGATGTAGCAGGTAATAGGGAGTCCCACTGGGTTCCTGTATGGGAGAAAGAGAAGATGAAAAATATGCTTAAGGAAGAGTAGTTCTAAATTTCTTAATTCGACTCCATATTTAATGAAATAAAGTGCTTAGACACTGTTGGAACAAATTAGAAATAATTCGATAAAAGGGGGATAGCGGAAACGGTGAGTGAAGGGTCAATCTCAAATACTCTTGGGAGGATGAAAAGCCAGACCTTGGTGATACATTGAATGTAGAGAAGAAAAGACACGGTTCCTAGTCTGGGAGCTTGGGAGATAGATTGGACAATTAACAAAAATGGATCAGTCTGATGAGTAGGAATGATGGAGGTGTGGGTCCGAGGGCTTTGATGATGAATTCAGTCACCTGTAGAGTTCTTTGATGTGATACATGTAGAGACAACCTTGTCAGGGTGGAGAATATGGGATAGGGTGCTGGGTGAGGCCGGACAGAGATTGAGAGAGCAGCAGAGACAGGGAGGTGGGGGGAGAGAGAGGGAGAGGAATGGAGAGGGAGGGAGGAAGACAGAGACACAGAGAGATTTAGGAGTGTTTCAGGGAATTAAAGACAAGAGGGTGGAATTCAAGCATGGGGCCAAGGAGTGGGCCCTGGAAAAGGAACAAGAGACAAGACATAGTCTCTGCCAGAAAAATGTGACAAGTGGAAAGAATTTGGAGAAGGAGTTGGGGGTGATTAGAAGAGAGAGAGCATGGGAAGAAGAGAGGGAGGAAAAGAGGGGAGGGAGAGTAGAGGGGGAGAGGAACTGGGGAGAGAGAGAGAGAGAGAGAGAGAGAGAGGAAGAAGAAGAAGGAGGAGGAGGAGGAGGAGGAGGAGGAAAAGACAGGAAAGGAGGAGAAAGGAAGAAAGAGCAGGAGAGGAAAATAATGAAGGAAAGATTCAAAGAGAATGAAATAAAGAGATTAAATGAAGGGAAAGACAGAGAGTTGGAATAGAGTGGGGAATTACTTAAACACTCATTATGCTAAACAGCGAAAGGCCCAACCCTCTAGGAGCTTACATTTCAATTGGACAAGACCGAACTTGAAGGGTAGGGGTGGATGGAAACAGAGGGGATGGTGTGTGGTGTCACTGACAGCAGGTATGCTGGGCTTGAGGCCCTGGCTTTGAACCTGGTCTTAGCTGGTCAAAGCTTTTTGTCCATGGCCAGGATGGTCCCGCTAGCACTCCGTCAGTTAAGGACAGTTGGTCATCCTCGGCTTACCCACCTCACCAGCTGTTGTAAATTATTGTCATTTTTGTGATACGAGAGGGGGCTTGGGGTGGGGGGAGAGGGACTAAGAGCAAGCTGCCTCGTTGTCCAACAAGGAATTCGTGGTAACCATGGAGAAAGTAGTTTTGAGCATAACAACTCCCAGACTTTAATGACAGGAGAGACTTAAGCCGGTTGGAAGTTTTAAGACCAGAAAGCAGAAGAGAGAGAGAGATTGGAAATGCTCCTGATACCATCTGTTAATTTGCTATCTATTGACATACATTAGCCCTTGATGGACATGCCGTATTTACTCTCATGATTTCCTCCTCCTTCCCTCTTCAAAGCAAATATTTTACCTGTAAGGGAATGTATGTGTGTGAGAACGGTGTTGGAAATGGTGTAGAATTCATTAAGAATGTTAGCTCGTCCTGACTTTTGCTCTGAACAGAAAGAAGTCACTTGTGTGAACCCCGCCTCAGTCAGGTCTCTGAAAGCTTTGTTTGAGTAATTAGAGAGTTTTGAAGGGTGCTGAAATTCTCTTTTCTACTGAATATGTCTTAAAATTTGCCAAGGAGTTGTGTGGCGTGTGCGTGTAGGTATCATGTGCGTAGGCACGTGTTTATATATGCTTGCATGTCCATTAATAGGATTGCAGCACATATATGTGTATATATGTATAGTGTGTGTGTGTGTACGCGCGCGTGCGTGTGCACTCCTGTTTGTGTGTGTTAGCAGCATGGCAGCAAGCCCGATTCAGATTTAAGAAAACCTCGGTTCAAATCCTGCCTCAGACACATTATGACCGTGTGACCTTATGCTCTAAGCAGATTTCTAAGTTTCTGTTGCACTGCCTTGATAGAGGGACTTTTCTCATATAGGAGTTCTCTGTGCCAATGGAATCACAGGCTCAGTCTTTCTTCCTTCTCTCTTTCCTCTCTTCTCCTCTTCTGCCGTCACTCTATCCCTGTTTCCATCTCTCTCTCTTTCTTTCCTCTGTAGATTTGCCGTATTGCCTCAGTGGCTAATCTTGAACCCAGATCTTCCTGGCTTCCTCTTTATCCACTATGGGATACCATTCTCTATTCTACCTGTCAGTACGCTAGAACATTTTTGTCTTTCACCCCCAAAGTAAGGATGGGACAAATAAGGTGAATCCAAATAAAACAAAAGCCCTTAAAATTGCCTTGTTACTTTCCCCTATTAAACATCCCCTGCTATTAACACCCCCTCAGCACCCCCCCCCCCAATTTCTTTGGGGAGAGGGGATGGAGGCATTATACTAACTTTCTGACCATGGATACAAGGAGCAAAGTCAGAGAGATCCAGTATGTAAATTAGATTTGTGGTTGAGTGGAATTGATTCTGTTGAGACTAAATTAATCACAGTGCTTAATCATGGTGACCTTTAAACATCACAGTCTTGACGCAGCTGCAGGGCAGCGCCATGTTCAGTTGGTGAGTGCCCATGAGAGTTGCCTGCTGGAATTCCCACCTCAAGGGGGCCAGCCTGGCCCTCATCCCATTCGTTGGTGTTGGCTGGAGCATCCAGCTACCTGGCCAACAGGCTGCTGTTGCTGCTGTCTTTGTGGTGATTGTGGGTTCTTGACTTGGGCAAATTAACTTTTAAGTTATTTTCTAGCAGAAAACAAAACAAACAAACCCACCAAAAATATCCTGACTCTGCTGAAACACCTGTAAGAGAGAGTCTCTGGGCAGATTCATCTTAAAGGGCCGCACAGTTGGGAATCTAGAAGGTAAGGCCCTTTAAACCAGAGTATTTCTTTCACTGACCCCTTACGAAGGGCAAATTCCGTTCATTTTAATACGTCAAGCACTTAATGAGTTCCTTCCTTCTATGGTTCAGTGGTGAATTTCTTGAGTCATTTCAGTTTTGTTCCACTCTTTGGGACCTCCTTTGAACTCACGTGTTCTTGATTCCAGGCCCTCTAGGCATTGGGTCATCTAGCTGCCCTCTGGAAAGACAGGTGGAGTCCCATGAGGATGAGCTTTAAATGCCCAATCAAAGAGTTGGTACTGTATTCTGGAGGCGATTCGGAACCACCAGTGCTTCTTAGGCAGTTTAGTGACATGGTTAAGTTTCCTTGGAAATGAATGCTAAGGCAGGGAGGAAGGGGAGGTGGCAGCATTTGTCTTTCTTTATAAACATAAAGGGAAACTGAGCGATGGAAGGACCCTTTTATTCTCATCACCTGGCACAAATGCTTATCACCTTTCATAGTGTCTGGCAACGTCTCCAGAAGAGATCGTTGAAATTACCTAGTTGTATGTTCTGAGACCATCATGGTTTTTTGCTTTGGTGACTTGGTACTTGATACGTATGATTGCTCGCTCCCCTATAAGAGTCTGTTCTCTCTAGGACCGAGCTCCTAGGCTCCAAAAACCCAATCATCCTGACATCCTAATAAGAGACAGACAAGGGCAGGTTGTGTGGGCAGGAGGTCTTTGGCGGAGGAGAAAAATTCTGGAATTTCAGAACTTGAAGGTCCCGATGATCAGTCCAGACCCCTAATTGAATGACTGAGGAAAATGAAGCCCCAAATGGGTAAGGTCTGGTGAGACAATGGGGATCAAGAGGTAGTTTTCTTCACTGGGATCAGAGGCCCTGAATACATGGATTCCTTGACACAGACAGGGCCTGAAGTCTCTTATACTTCCTCAAAAGACAACATGGTACATAGGAAGGTGGCGGGTTATAGAATAAGAGAATTTGGATTCTAACCCTGGCTTGGGAGGATTGAAATTAATGGCCTCTGAGGTCCCTCCTAGCTTCAAATGAATGAGCCCATCATCCTGTGATCTTGGTACACTCTTGACAGGGAGCAGCAGTGCCCACAAGGCGACAGAGGAAGACGGATGCTGCAGAAAATGCTAAGCTAACCTTTAGGGCAGACAACTGCAGGAAACCTTCCTCCTCTCCCTCCTCCCCCTTTCCCTCCTCTTCTTCTCTTTCCATCTTCCTCCCCCTTGTCCCGCCTCCTCTTTTCTTTCCCCTTCTGTCCCTCCTCCTCCCCCTATCCTCCCTTCCCCTCTTCTCCCTCCCCCCTTGTCTCAAACCAGCCCTCAATGCTTATTTCCCTGGGGTTCCTGGTCTTGCCAGTCTCTATTGTCTTTTATTTTCCCATATCGATTTGTTTATTTAAGAAGATTAGCAAAATTTGAATATCTCCCCCTCCCCTTCCCCTTTTGCTGTTTTGATTCTATGCTTTTCAATTTCCTGTGGGGAAAATTTATTGTGGATGGAAACCCAGAGGTTTATCTGTCTGACCTCTAGCTGATTATCAGATTGAGATCAGTGTGTAAATGATGAATTGCCTTTGAGAGCTTTCAGTCTGCTTGGGGACATTAACATCAGGTGTGGCAGCCTTGTCTCATTGGGAAGGCCAGTGTCCCAGCGACTTTCATCTTAATTTGACCTTATTCAGAAGCCGTTTGTAGTGGTGGTCGATTCCTGATGAATTTAATCACCTGTTTTACATAGGCAGGGACCAAATATTGATGCTTGAAAGGGCGAGGTTGTGATAGATTCCTACCAAAAGTGAGTGAAAAGAGGGAGAGGAATCCCCAGAGTGATGATCAAGTCCATTAACCCATGTGGAATGTCAAAGACTAGGAGAGAGATTGACTGCAGTGACTGTGGTGGCCGTCGGTGGTTGTAGATTTGAGGATGATGCCTCTTCTCTAGGGTCATAGCCCTGAGATAGCCAGAAGGTCCTGGAGTCTGACCTGCTGCCTTCATACACAAAGTTATACAGTCTGTAAGGAGCAGAGCCAGAACTGGTACCCGGGTCTTTGGCTTCCAAACTCTTCCACCGTTTTGTAGTGCTGGGCGGCCCAGTGGGCAAAACTCAGGACCTGGAGTCAGGGAAACCTTGAATTCAAATTTGGCCTCCACCTCCTACTAGATGTGTGACCCTGGCCAAGTCACTTATCATTTGCTTGCCTCAGTCTCCTCGTCTGTAAAATGGGGATAACTATAATGCCTACCTCCCAGGGTTGCTTTGAGAATGAAATGAGAGATTTATAAACTGTGTGGCACCTAGTAGGCCCATAATAAATGCCTGCTCCTTCCCCTTTCTCTCCGCCCTTCCCTGTACCTGTTAGGTTAAGCTGTGTATAGGTTTGATTTCTTCTTCCTCAAGTTCATTCCTTTCTGACCCAGTTTTTACACTGTTTCGACTCCCTAAGAGACCCAAGTGAAGCTACAGATTGGAAGGCCAGTGATGGATTTTGGACATGAATAAATATTCATAGTCCCTTATTTTCATAAAAGATTGTGGTTTATAAAGCGTTTCCATCTGTCCTCTACATACCTTTGGTTCTCCATCTCCTGGAGCATACTTGGTTCTCACCTCCATCTCTTGGGTTCTTCCTTTCCTTCACAGCTCAGCTGTTCAGGGACTTTGGTGAGAGCAAGTGGTCACTGAGCTGCTATCTGGCTCTCAATTTCAGGTACTCTGGAGAAAAAATCTAAGGAAGGAAGGAGGGAGAGAGGGAGCGAAGGAAGGAAGGAGTAAGCAAGTTGCATTGCTGGTCAAGGTTGAGTGAGTTGTGCACTGTTACACAGCTAGCAATTGTCTCAGGGCAGATTTGAACTCAGGTCCTTCTAACTCCATGGCTGGCTCTCTAGGCAGTACACCATGTAGCTGCCTCCAACTCCCTCTTTTTAAAAATAAAGAAACTGAGACCACAGAGGTGAAGACCAAGGTCACACAAGTTATCACCACCAAAGGCAGGATTGGAATCCAGGTCCCATGACTCCAGAACCAGCACTCTTTTCCCTATATCCCAAAAGCCTTTTTCTGAAATCCCTTAAGAGATAGTTGGCTAGGTAATGCTGTGTAGCTGTTGAGTCGTTTCAGTCATGTCTGACTCTTTGTGACCTCATTTGGGCTTTTCTTGGCAAAAATACTGGAGTGGTTTGTCATTTCCTTCTCCAGCTCATTTGACAGATGAGGAAACTGAGGCCAACAGGATGCAGTGACTTACCCAGAGTCACAGAGCCAGATTGGAACTGAGGTCTTCCTGACTCCAGGTCTGGCCCTCTATCCACTGTGCCACCTAGTTGCCCTAGGTAACACTAACACAGGTGAAGAGATTATTTCAGGGGTAATTTGGAGGGTTGGACTAGATATGGCAGAGGGAGAAGGTATGAGCATTGTGTGTGTGTGTGTTTGAACACATGGGAGTGGGAAGTATCTTTGCATCAGAGATTATAGCTCTGGGCTGAATCTGCCCGGGCATCGACTTTCCCCTACATTGGGGTCAGCCCAGTCTGATTTTGCTGATACCATGAGAATGCTGACCCTTGTGGGGAAATGCTTGGATCAGAGACCCTCCTCGCTTCCCCCTCCCACCCAGAATTGATTGACAAGGTGAGCCCCTGCCACTTTCCAAAGGTTGGAATGAAGATTGTAAATTACATTTAGCAAGGGAAACATCCAGGCTCATAATTTCGGAACCTATTAGAGGAATAGAAGAGCCCCTTAAAAACAGATCAGAGGAGGTTCAGGCCTGATCTCACACTGCCAGTTGTCTCCCCTGCTAGAAACAACTCTAGGGTCTTGAAAGCATCCTTTTAATGATCAGGATCCTCGCCTCTGTAGAAGAAAAGGCAAGCTAGATTGAAATGAGAGTCCCCTCATTAGCTGCAAGGCTTATTGGAAACGAGGATCATTTAAAATGCAGGCTGACTCTAGGACCTAATGCAATTTTGATGCAACAAATATGCCTTAAAACAGAAACAAACTGGGTGGCAAATTGATGCAAATATTTAGTGAATTGACATCAATGTGTATTACATCAAATCAGAGTCAGGCTGGGAACAGGATGCCATGGAGGCTATTTTTAAAGCTCCATTCCTGTCTCTCCCCTCAGAGGGGAGGGGCAGTGCATGTTTCCATTAATTCTAGAGTAATCGAGGGGAGAGACCCTTTCTAAGCTTTTTCAGCAACAACTCCATTGACGTAGGAAGTTATCTGGCATGTCAGGGCCGAGGCACTGGAGGATATTAGCCATCAATAATAGATTCTTCTCATTATGGAAATCTGGCTGGTGATGGTGGCAGTTTTATTTTTCCAACCTGGTCAAGGAGAAAAACATACATGCGTATGTGTGTATGTATATATGGTATTATTATATACTCACATATGTATGTGTGTATGTGTGTGTGTGTGTGTGTGTGTGTGTGTATACATACACACACAGCAACAACTTTTTGAAACTAGCCAGTTAATGAATGATCTCACCATTAAGTGGTGCACCCATTCTCCCTCATCCAGTGCTGCCCACTTAATTTGTTTCCTGTAGGACACCATCAAAACCAAGTAGAGGAGAAAATTTTCAACATAATATTTATACAACTATATTTATATATTATATATTTATAAGCATTTACATATATTTCCAATATATTTTAGTTTATTAAATATTTCCTGATTACTTGTAAAAAGTTTTTTCACATTATTTTTTTTAATTCAGAGTTCTAAATAGAGAGTTTTTGAAACCAGTAGAATGTAAGCCCCTCGAGGGCAGGGGACTGTTTAATTTTTGTCTTCATACGCTCAGCCTCTAACACCATTCTGTGAACATAGTAGGCCTTTCCTAAATGCTTATTGAATGAATAAATGAATGATTGAGAATGGTATAGTGGAGTCATTAGATGTAGAGTTGGGGTACTGGGTTCAAATCTTAGCCTCAGTAATTTGTGTCCCTCATCTCTGAGCCTTGTTTTCCTTGTCTATAAAATGAGGGAGTTTGAAAAGCTGACCTTTACAATCCCTTACTGTTTTATAATTCACGATCACAGAGTATCACAGATTGAGAGTTCGAAGGGAAAAACCTCAGAGGCCACTTAATCCAATCTGCTTATTTTCTCAATGTGGAGTTGAAGGCAAGAGAAATAAAGTCATTTTCCCCATGTCACACAATTACTATGTTTATAGGAGAGAGAGAGAGAAAGGGGCGGGGAGTGGGGCGACAGTTACAGTCACCTTTCTGTAAGCTCTGGACTCTTGAGTCACTGATGGATTGCCTTGGCCAAATGCAACCAACCCGTCGGAGTGTTGGCGAAGCTTGCAAATGAATCACCGGCAGTGGACAGGAACACAGTACAGCTGCACGTATTTGGCACAGAAGGGTGTCAGCTGGCGCCCACTAGTTAATCAGGGGATGGATTAAAACTCCAAGGGAAGAGAGGCTGATCTCTGTTGTTCAGCGACAAAGCTGGCCCTGCCTGCAGACACTAATTCTAATAATAATAATGCCCCTCTGTTGCAGGCCATTAAGCTGTACACTCATCCCCTCTTGTCCAGCTCCAGGACATTGCCAGCAACTGTTGCCAAGCCCTGTTGGCTCTTGAAAATGAAATTGGACAGACAGAGGTGAGACCAGGCTGGGAGTCTTTTCTGTCCTGGTTGGCCCAGCATGGCTCACATGAAGGTGGGGATGAGGGAAATGAAAAACGAGAGATGCAGAAGGTTTAAATGTCATTCTGAGGCACTGTTGAACATCCGAGGTTGGCAGTTGCCAATGGCTTGGCATGAACCAGTTGCAGTATTTGTAGATGATGCCTGTTTCGATGATGCCAATGTGTGTTCCAGCTGGGCTGACTACTTCACTACAAAAACAGCAAATAGACCTGGACGTATTTTGTCTTGACAAGTTGGAAAAGTTTACCTGTTTCAGATGGCTGTGTTGATTTTTGTCCAGGCTTTTTGGGATCCTCTGAGGGCTGATGGAGTGTAGTTGATTTCCTTTGACATAAAAACATGCACAGACATATAAAGCGAGAAACAAATGTGTACTCACATCTGAGGATCCATGATTTTGTCCATATTCACATTTCCTCCCATGATGAAGATAATGATCTCTCTGTAACTTAGAGTTAGGGGTGGGTGAGTTCCCCTATCGGTGGAGTCTTTACAGTGGTGTGATCCCCTATCCGTGGAGTTTTCATACAAGTGGGACCCCCATCCATGGAGTCTTCATACCAGTGTGATGCCCTATCCACGGAGTCTTCGCACCAGTGTGATCCCCTATCCATGGAGTCTTCGCACCAGTGTGATCCCCTATCCACTGAGTCTTCACACAAGTGGGACCCAATATCCAAGGACTCTTTGCACCAGTGGGGCCCCCTATCCACGGAGTCTTCGCACCAGTAGGATCCCCTATCCATGGAGTATTCACACCAGTAGGATTCCATGGGATTTTAGAGTATATGCTTCGAGAATTACTATGTGTAGATGCTTTCATCCTGCATCCAACCCACCTATCAGTCTTTCTGCCCTTAGCTAGGACAATGCTCAGAAAATAGACACATTATATATCTTTTTTAGAACACACAGTATTTCTAGTTGGTTGAACCTGCTTAGAATTTGTGTTCCATTTGCGTAGTCTAGAACCCAGGGTTATACCCACACTAAGATGAAATGTTAGCGTAGGATTTCGGTATAGATTTGTAAGATTTCTAAGATTATTGATTTAAATCTGAAAGAAATCTTATAAGCCTTTTATTTCACAGATGAAGAAGTTTAGACCCCCATAGCTTAAGGGACTTAGCTAATGAATTACCTGACAGGTAATATATGACATAGATGGATTTTTAATCCCACTTCTCTGATTCTACATCTAGTGTCCTTCCTGCTGCAACTTAAACACGTGGGTATGTGGGTCCTTGTGTCTTACACCTAGGGTAATGACTATGCAAGTAGTGATTGTGAAATATGTGTGTGTGTGTGTGTGTGTGTGTGTGTGCACCCCCTGAGCTTGACACACTGTTTGAACAGCTCGACTAGCAGCTGCTATGGGGGTGAAAAACCAACGTGAGCCCAACAACAAAAACGCTGCAAGCCCAGGTTCTTTTGATCTGCTTTACTAAGGAAAGCAACGTTAAGGGGTTAACAATCTTACTTTAATCCAGCATACTGACAGCATTCACTTAGTTCAGTGGAAAAAGCCAGCACCCTGAACTTCAGAGCAAACACAAACAAATTAAAAACATCAGCAGACAGATCTTGTTTGATTCAAATCTCGATTTATAGTTACCAGAGTTTAACAAAGTCTGAACATGTGGATTTACAAGCTGGAGGGCTCTTAACTACAGCTGCTCGCAGTCTCCACATTAGCACACCACCAAGAGTGAGAGCCCTAAGCAAATAGCTCTGTTGTCTCTTTAGCCGTCATCAAACGTCATCTGAGCCACCAGAACTTGGGCTCCTACTATTGGCTCTGGTCTTAGCAACTCCACTTAGGACCCTGAGCGCTTCATGCCCGCATGGGCTTAGCACCTAATAGATAGGGGTTTGGACCTGGCGCTTAGCACCTAATAAGACTCAATCAAAGACACCCAACTTAATTGATATTACACACACATACCTTTTTTCTACTCCCACACCCCCAGTATGTCCACCGACATACATGTGTACATACACACACTATAATACATTGGTAGAGATTAAAACATAAATAAGATCCTCGTTGAACTGACAATCGATACTATTTGTAATGCACTCTATTTAGATACTTAAATGGATATGTGATTTTATTGTTCATCTGTTCCCAACTCGTACAGTTTAAGACCACTTCATACCTTCCCATCATCTGCATTCTTCAACACATTCTCGATAGAGCATAGAAACAATGCACTTGGAACACCACCCCCTCCCCTTTAAAAATATAGCTCTGGCATATTAATGTAGTGCTTTAATTCTTGTCTTTAATAGAATTTTAATGACCATTGAATTCCACCTATATCTGAAAGGAATCCCTACCTTAACAAAGCTACCAAGTGGACATCTAGCCTCTGAAGGCCTGTTATCTGTGGGGCTATCTATATTCTGTGACTGCCCATTCCATTTTGTAATAGCTGTAATTTTAGGAAGTCTTTCCCTCCCTCCCTCCCTCTGTCCTTCTCTCCCTCCCTTCCTCCTTTCCTCCCTTCCTTCCTTCCTTCCTTCCTCCATCCTCCATCCCTCCCTCCCTTCCTCACTTCCTCACTTCCTTCCTTTCTCCCTCTCTCCCTTCCTTCTTCCCTTCCTTCCTCCCTCCCTCCCTTATTCCCTTCATTCCTCCCTCCCTCCCTCCCTTATTCCCTTTCTTCCTCCCTCCATCCCTCCCTCCCTTCCTCACTTCCTTCCTTTCTCCATCCCTCCCTCCCTTCCTCCCTTCCTTCCTTCCTCCATCCCTCCCTCCCTTCCTCACTTCCTTCCTTTCTCCCTCTCTCCCTTCCTTCTTCCCTTCCTTCCTCCCTTCCTCCCTTATTCCCTTCCTTCCTCCCTCCCTTCTTAGACCTCATGTTCTTTGCAGCTTTTACCTTTTATTCCTGCTGCTTCCCTCTAGAGTCAGACAGCACATTGCCAGTCCTTCTCCAGCAGACCAGCCTTTCAGTTACTCGAGGGCTGGAGGGCCTTTCCTGGAGTCTTCCCTTCTCCTGCCTAAACATCCCTAGTTCCATGTGCTTGATTTCCCATAACACGGATGCTGTCTTCGTTGCCCGTCTCTGGACTCTCCAGCTTACCCTTAAGCTGTGGCTCCCACATCTGGGCACAATGCTACAAAGATGGCCCAGTCTGGGCACAGCACAGTGGGAGTATTGGCTCCACATCCTTAGACGCCATGCTTCTTAATTCAGCCCAAGGACACACTACCACTTTTTCTGGTTGTGACTCGTCTTGAGCTCGGCATCCACTAAAACTGTGAAAGCTTTTTGGAAATGCGTCTGTCTAAGCGCGCCTCTCCCATCTTCTCCTTGGGATGTCGTTGTTTTTTAGCCTAACTTTAAGATATTTTGTCTGGCTGTTCATGACCCCTTGGGATTTTCTTGGCAAAGATACTGGAGTATTTAGCCATTTTCTTAACTATTCATTTTACAAATGAAGAAACTGAGGCAAATAGGATTAAGTGACTTTTCCAGGGTCACACAGCAAGTAAGTAGCCAAGGTCAGATTTGAACTCAGGTCTTCCTGACTCTAGACTCATCACTCTATTCATTGTACCATCCAGTTAACCCCGAGCCACCGTGTTGCAAGCTTATGAAAGATCTTGTTTCCTTTTGGAACCTCTTGCCTCTCTCCCTGCAGATGTTAAGTAACCTCCCAGCTTTGGGAATCAATACTTGGTCTCTAAGCTGCTGAACCCTCTCTGTCTGCCCATGCTCAGCCTCCTTCCTGCTTCCTCTAGCAGCTCTCCTTCTTAATCCATTCTAGACTCATCCAGTTCATGTTTCTTTCTTTAAATTTTATGAGCCTGCTATTTGCTTCTTTATGAAAGTCATTTAAAAAGAAAATAGAGATCAATGGGGCATCTTTCTGGAATCCCACCAAGATGGCCAGGAGACATTAACAGCTCTCCTCCTTACTGATAGACACCCTTCTTTTTCCAACCATTCATATCCTTCATGGCCATTTCCCATGCAAAAATCGTTACTGCTTAGTGTGCTGTCGCCTCCTTCTGCCCAGGCCACTTTTTCCTCGATTCCCTGAGTGAATAATGGACTTACCCAGGGTCATCCTCCAGTATGTGTCGGAGATGATAGTTGAACCTGGAGT
Source organism: Trichosurus vulpecula (assembly GCF_011100635.1). Taxonomy (NCBI): domain Eukaryota; kingdom Metazoa; phylum Chordata; class Mammalia; order Diprotodontia; family Phalangeridae; genus Trichosurus; species Trichosurus vulpecula. The sequence goes on from NC_050579.1 coordinate 25,878,653, forward strand.
TTCCTGACTCCTCAGCTGGTTCTCTGTCCTCAGTACTGATTTTAATGGGTGCCTCTCATTATATAAGCAATTGCTTGTGCAACATATATGTCTGTCTGTGCATGAATAGAAGCGTGCATACACATACAATGTCAACTGAGATTGGCATGAGTCAGGATTCTGAAGGTCTCCATCGATATTACTTGCTTTGGGATGTAACGTTTTTGAGCACTGAACTTTTCCGGGTCTTAAAGTATTCCACCTGGCCAAGATGAAGAGCGTGGGTGCACGCTCATGCGTGTGTGTGTGTATGTGTGTTACCATAACTGTAATTTTGTGTAAGGAACTCCCATATGAGGAAATTCCTGTACCAGTGCAGCTGGGCACCCATTCTGCTGATGATGGTTTTAGAAAGTTGCTGAGAGATGTGAAGAAGTTAAGTGACTGACTGACCCAGGGTCACACAACCATTATGTGTCTGAGGTAGGGCAAGAACCCACCTTTTTGTTATTTTTTTTGTTTTTGTTTTTCCTTGCTTTCTATTATCAAATATATTATACTTCCTCTTTAAGATTATAAAGTAAGGTTTTTAAAATCTGTTACTGTCTAACCAAGCCTTTTCATTTCCCTCTGAATGCAGCAAATCAAAAATCTTTGCAGACCTTTTGTAAGCTGTCCCTGTCCTTCATAAGAAATTAAATACCACTGTGCGTGTCAAGTGCTCTTTGGAGTGTACTAACCTTTCCACACCAGTGCGTGTGGCAGACGGCACCAGGCCTAGCTGGGTACTTCCTAGCGGATGGTGGGTCAGTGGGATATGAAGAATAGCCTGGGGACAGCTAGATAGAGTGGGTTCAGTGAGTTTGCCTTCACACATCAGGATGGATTCTCTCCAGGGCAGAATGCCCGAGCTGAGTGGACTGACTCTTCCGTGGTGGTAATGTTTGTTCTCTTAAGTCGGGGCCCAGAGGACCACCGTTTCTATGTAAGAGAGGTGGGGTGGTGGTGGAGCAGGTGTGAGATGCCCACCCTGGTGGCCTCTGGTGTCCCGTTTGGTGGATGGAGAGGATGTGAAGCATGGGCCGGCTGATTAGCACTGGCACTTGATTTTTTGCTCGCCAATCAGGAAGCATGGGAAATGGGATCCAGTTTCCCTGATAGTGTGGAAGTAGGGATATTACTGGGCAAAGAAATGCTTGCATCTTTTGATTCTTAGCCTCCTTTTTGGGGGAAGACATAAAGAAATGTGTGCCAATAAGGAAACACCAAGTAAGTGCTGACTCTGTGCCTGGCCCCTGTGCTCAGTGCTAGTGATACAGAGAAATAAAAATTACCAAAAATTACCCTCAAGGGGCTTATGTTTTGATGGAGGAGAGAACATGTAAAGAAGTGGGAAAATACAGAGTAGAAAGAAGGCCACTTTAGAGTGCTGAGTTCACACAGCTTGGGGCCTAGGAAAGCCTGGGGTAGTATGGAGCAGTTCAGCCAAGGCTTGAAAGAAGCCAGGGAAACCAAAAGGTGAAGGTGAGAAAGAAGGGAGATTCCACGCATGAGGGATAACATCCAGTGCCAGGGATGGCAGATGGGTGATGGAGGGCCACATGCAAGGAGCATGAGGTAAGCTGGTATGGCCGCACTGTGGAGTAGTGGCTCAGTGGATAAAGTGCCAGGCCTGGATTCAAATCCAGCTTTAGACACTTAATAGCTGTGTGACCCTGGGCAAGTCACCTACCCCTTTGGACTCAGTTTCCTCATCTGTAAAAATAAATAAGCCGGAGAGGGAAATGGCAAACCACTCTGTTATCTTTGCCAAGAAAACCCCAAATGGGATCACAGAGAGTCAGACTGAAATGACAAAATATTGAAAAGATTGGGTGGAACAGAGAAAAGTGTGTAAAGAATAGAAAGATAGGAGAATGCTAGATTATTAAGAGCCTTGAATGCCAAACAAAAGGATTTATATTTGATCCTCTGGGTAGTAGTGACAAACCACTTGTCCATACAGTGAACGTGTAGGCCATGGGAGATGAGGTCAGGTTCTTATGCGGTCAGGAGGACTGGAGATGAAGGAGCTGACGATGTGAATGATCTCGTTTTTCAGAGAAGTAAGGGAGTGGATCTTCACTTGAGAGGGTGAGGAGGGGGTGCCAGGAGAGAAGCCTTTATTGTCCCACTTCCACCGCCTTCTCCATTCTCTTGTGTTTCCATAACTTTACCCCCAAACTCCTTCAGCTCAATCTCTTTGCTGCCACAGAAATCCTTGTGATGAGGAGAAAGGCAGAGAGGTTCCAACCTGAAGATATGTTCACACACACACACACACACACACACACACACACACACACGTTTTTATTTTTTTCTTCCCTTGCATGTGGTTGTAATATGTGTGTGCTCATGCCCAAATATTGTGCGGTGTTGAGGCTGCTGAACAAAGACATAACAGGGTCTGCCTGTTCCTTCCCAGTCTTTGAGTATCTGTAGGGCCCCACGGACTAGTTAGGTATCTTTGATTTCACATCGGTTTTAGACATTTTCATTATTGTATTTCTTTGCTTGGACTCAAAATTCGGTTAGACTTTTGTTCATTTTAAAGGATGTAGGTTTGTGGTAGCGAGTGTGTTGGCTGGGAATGGTTGGACCCGGGCTTGTGCTGTGGAGACGGATGGAGGATTCAGCATTCTCATTGTCCATAGTCACCCGACTTCTTTCATTAGTGGTCACACCATGTTACTGTTGATTTCACTCCCACTCAGAAACCAAAGTCAGGCTGGGCTCTCCCTTCTTCCCCCTTCCCTTCTTTCCTGCTCCTTCCCACCCCCTCCTCATCCGTTCCTCCATTCTCTTCCTCCCCATTATATCTTCCCTTTCCTCCTCCTCCCCTTCTTCTTCCTCCCCATCATCTTCCTCTCCTTCTTCCTCTTTCCTTCCTTTTCTCCCACCTCTCACTCTCTTCTTCCTCCTCTCCTGTCTGTTCCCCTCCTCCCCAACTTATTCCTTTTCTTTCCCCTGCTCCCCTCACCCCACCTTCCTCTCTAGTCACCATCTTTTCCCTATATGGAAATGACAGGCAGCTTGCTTAATTGACATTCTAATTAGAGAATCCTTCTCACTGTTCCCAATATCACGATCACTGTAGACAGAAGGCAAGAAGATGGCTGCAAGCCTCTTCCAGGCTTAATGCTGAGCTTGGTGGCCTTTCCTCCCCATCCACCATGGCCATAGACAAGTCCATTGCACACAGAATCAGCACTTGGGCTCTGAGCTGTCCGACCCTCTCTGCTCACACTCAGCCACTGCCCCCATTCCTGTAAGGTGTGGCGGCACACCTTACCCATCCAAGACTCTTCCGGTTCACACCCACATCACGAACTGTTCCATGGATGAGTTGGCTGCACCCAAAGGTTGCCGTCCACAGGCACATCTTCTCCAATCCCACCTTCTTGCTGTAATCCGGGGGATAATTAGCGGCTCTCTTACCTGCATGACCCAATGATCTTGTATTCATGGACAAGCTCACTTCATTTCTGGATCATACGATCAGGAGATAAAGTGTTGGAAGGCCATCTAGTCCACCTCCTCCATACTACAGATTAGGATACTGAGGCACAGAGAAGGTAAGTGATTTGCCCAGGGGCTTACAGGTATTAGCTGGCATTGGCAGGATTTGAACCTTGGTTTTCTGCTCTATTATCACTCTTTCTGTGGCACCGGGTTGGCAGAATCGTCGATGCTGGTGGCTCACTATCTCCTTTACCAACTCCCTCATCACGAGCGTTTTTGCAAACAGCTTTATCATGAACAAGAGGAGATACTACTCTCTCTCATTCCATTGCCCTAGTTTAAGGGGACCTTTGTCAAGTAGGACTGAAAGTTGTACTTGGGATGTTCAGGGACATTTTTGAATTTAGCATGTGGTTCAAATTAAGATGACTTGGGGCTTAACCTCAAGTGTGTGTGGAATTGTTCATGTAGCCTAGAGTTCATCTAATTTCCCCAGAGTCCTCTGGGCTAGGCTAAACGGCAGAAGTACATATTAGACAGAAGGAGGGGTCCACTTGCTAGTTTTGCCAAGGAGAATATGAGATAAGGTGCTGACTCCCTAAGTATTTTCTAACATAAGTTTCTTGTAATTTTTGACTATACTGTTGGACTAAGATGTGAAAAATGAACATCCTTTTTTTTTCTTTTAATCGTTAAAAATCTGAAAACAAAGAAAGAATTGATTTTTTTTGTTTTTCATTACCTTAATTTTCCAACATATTCCTCCTCTCTTGTCTACCCAGAGTATCACATAAATGATAAGTTAACAAAGTGATAACTAACAAAGAATCAGAAAGAAAGAAGGAAAGAAAAAGAAAGAAAAAGAGAAAGAAATGCCATCCCCTTTCTCCTCCCTTTTGCCTCTTTCCATCCCCAAACACATGATGAAATTGTGTAATCCTTAATCATCTCTCCTCTTGCCTGAGTCTGGGACTGGACAGATCAGTTCCCATTGGTTCTAGGGGGAGAAGAAAGTGTCTTTTCCTTTTTTTTTGTTTTTGTTTTTGGCCTTTAGTCACTTTCTGCTCTATAAAATCAAATTAGACAATGTTAATTCAATTAATGGTTGAGCTGTAAGTTTTTCTTAGGGCTGGGCAGTGGAAACAGGAGGGCAGCTTCTGATGGTCCACAGGTTTAATGACAGCATCTTTGAAGAGTGTTGCGGCAGAAGAGAAGTCTAGAATGGCTTATTAACTGGTTTTATTAGCTGTTGACCTTCACTTTCAGCATCCTCTTGGCAGTCAGACTAAAGTGAGAATGCTCTTACCGTTCTGATTAGCCTGGATCTAAAGATAGTCAGCTGCTAGGTCACCAGTAAATTAGCTTAATCAACCCTAAAGAGCTGGAGAAACATTTTCTTCTTTATTAAAAAAAAAACAAAAACAAAAATTAAAAAAGAATCCGGTGTCAGAACAGTTCATCAGAGAAGATGGATGGAGCTTCTGGATGGACACAGCCTTTTACAGAAGGTAGTTGAAAGCTTGTCTCTCTGAGACTGAAGGAGAATCTTAATGTTTCCTCACCCTCCACCCATTTAGTTTCATCATGTCTTGGTTTTAGCACTTTATAAATATTTGTTGTTTGTTGAGTTGAATGGAACAATTGGGATTTCTGAGAGGCAGGCTGGAAATTATGGTTGCAAATTACTCATCTGTTCCCAGAACTACACTGGATGGCCCATAATTACCGGTTAACCCAAGGAGCCTAGATTAGACAATCCATGGCCCATGTTATACCTTGTGATAAAATATAAGCTGTTTGAGGGCAGGGGCTTTTTGAGTCATTGGTAGAAATGCAGACTGAAAAAGCAGTGTGTTTGGCATGTAGTAAGAAATGCCTGCTGATTGATTGGTTGGATGAATGATGGATCCATTGCCTGTGATTGCCCAGGAATCTGTGGGCAATCTGATGGTCTGTGCTTGAGGACCTCCATTCCCTGGAAATGCGCTCCTTCCCGAGGGAAACCAACCCAATTGTGGATAGCTTTCTTTACAACGAATTTAAATTCTCAGAAAATTCCACCAACTACACCCTAGTTCTGTCTTCAGAGGCCATGGGGAAGGAATCTGACTCTTCTTTCAGGTATCTTTGGACCCATCAGAGACTTTTTTTGAATCTAAAAACACCCCAAATTGTTTTAACCTTGTTTCAGTCCTTGTATCGTGCGTGTGTAAATGTGCTCACCAACCCTGATCACTTTCCTCTATTTGCACTCCAGCTTCATCGTAACTTTACCAGAAGCATGGCTCCTAGAAGTGAATGCCATACACTGGGTCAGGACTGACCAAAGAGTACAGTAAATGAGGCCCTGGTTAGGGCTTAATATGCTCATACTGGCTCAAATAATCACCACTTCATTTTCTACATGCTAACAAACCATTTCTTTAATAATATGCTTTAGAACTTTTAAAGGCATCGTAATCCAGATCGGTGGTTTTGGGGTTGGAAAATACGAATAACAATTTCTTACCTAAATGTCAATGGCGTATCTTTATTTCCTACCATTTTTCAAATGTAATTAATGATGAGGTTTAAATTTTTTTTAAACCTTGACTCAGTCAATAAAAATCTATTAAACGCTTTCAATGTGGGCCACCACGTCAGGCACTGGGGTTACAAATTAATAGAGAAAAATTCCTGTCCTTAAGGAGTTTACATTCTAGTCAAGGAGAATATTAGGGAGTTTGTACATTGTGGTCTAGTGGGAATATTGCTGGACTTGGATTCCAGAGACCTGTTTTCTAGTCTAGACTCTGCCGTTAAATAATTTGTTCATCTTTAATGATTTGCCCCATTTCGTTGCACCAACTTTGTAAGATGAAGGGAAACGCTGGAGCACCTGGGTTCAAATCCTGCTTTGGATTCTTACTGTCTGTCTGGCTCTGGGAAAATTACTTAACTACACTGTGCCTCAGTTTCCTTGTCTGTAAAACAGAAGGATTGACCTCAATGGCCATTTGAGCTGCAAATATACAACCCCCTTATGCTGTGATGGTGGATTATTGGGTAGTGAATGAGGTCCTTTCCATAATTAAGCTTCTCTTATGCAATCATCCACATTTCTTCTGCTGCTTAATTTTGTTTCCTGATCTCCATTTACCTCCCATCACTTCTGATACCATTAGCATCTTTGTTTGGTCTTTTCAGGCATGTCCAACTCTCTGTGACCCCATTTGGGGTTTTCATGATGAAGATCCTGGGGTGGTTTGCTATTTCCTTCTCCAGCTCATTTGACAGGTCAGGAAATTGAGGCAAACAGCGTTAAGTGACTTGCCCAGGGGCACACAGTTGGGAAATGTCTGAGGTCACATTTGAACTCAACTCCTCCTGACTCCATGACAGGCACTCTATGCACTGTACCACCCAGCTGCCCTCCAGCCTCATCGACCACTTGGCTTTTCAGCCGTCCTTTCCTGGTTAAGTTAATATCCAACCCATTCTTGAGTATTGCCTTTTTGACTTTGGGGTCAGTGTTTGGAGGTGGTGAGATGCCACTCTAAGATTGTCTTTGTAGTCATGTTAGGCATCAAGCAAACGCTGTCTCTTGGATGACAGTTCTCTTATTTCGTGTCCTTTCCTCTCCTTTCTCTTCCATCTCTCTCTGCCGAACCCCGTCTCCCATCTTGCTTCCCTTCTCTTTTGATCCTTTACAGCCTGTGGTTTCTCTGATGCTTTGAACAGCAGTAACAGTCAGACACACGGCCCTTCAAGCAAACAGAAATGCCTCAGGCCCTGCGTGGCTCCAGGGGGCCTGGAATCACAAATGAATCAGAGGACAGGGTCTACCAAAGAGGGGAAAGAGGAATGTGTTCTCTGAGTGGAAAACGTGGAAACAGTCAGCAAAGCCGAGCTCCCTGGGGCTGCATGTGTGGGCTCTCAGTCTTGACTTAGCTGTCAAGAGTCTGCGTGATTCCTGCTTAGGAGTAACACTTATGGAGTACCAGCTGTATGGAGAGAGAGAGAGAGAGAGAGACAGAGAGAGAGAGAGAGAGAGAGAGAGCGAGACAGACAGAGTGATAGAGAGAGAGACAGAGAGAGAGAGAGAACTCAGCGGCTCAGGCACTGCCGAGAGTGTCCGGGGATTTGGACAGGAAGGATCCCAAGTCTAGAGATAGAAGGGAACCTAGAGGTCATTCCCTGTATTAGAGATGGTGAAACTGAGGCCCGGGGGGACCATAGAATGGTAACCTCCTGCCCCTTGAGAAGCTGGCAATGCATTTCAGATGTTAAATGTGAATGTGCAGTGAAATGAAAATAATGACTCGTAGTCATTCATAACATGTAAAATAATAGTATTAAATAGCAACCATGTTGGTTGGGACTGGACATGGGGTTTCATTGGCTTAGGGACTTTCTGTTGAGGCATCCCCTTCCACTCCATGCCTTTTCTTCAGCCTATAGTCTCAGAGCCTTCCTTGCAGCCCTGAGAGGTTAAATATGTCACCTAGAGTCCCCTGGTCAGTACACACCAGCAGCCGGATTTGAACCCTGCTCTTCGTGTCTCCAAGAGTGGCCTTTGTCTCCATTGCACCATGAGACATTAAGCTAAACGATTTTAAGCGAGTGTTAACTGTCATTAATAGTCTTCCCATTCATTATCGAATCTGAACCTCACAACATCCGAGGAAGTGAAGAGATGTCAGATAATTTTCCATTTGTCACCTAGACACTGTCAGAGGCAGAACTATAGGGTGAATGACATATTCGTGATAAATTATGGAAGAATTATGAAGTGGGATGGGTGTATTACTAAAGGAGGTCCAGGAAGGCATGTTCTAAGCCGTGAGCTGGCCAGGCTAGGCAGCATCAGGTATAGGATGCCCCTCCATGGGGCCAAGCCGTTCATGCATAGGGTAACTGGATAAGCTGGGGCAAGGGGGTGAGCAAGTTAGATTTGTTTTCTGAGGTTGCTAAGTTACATTTCCTGCTGTTTGCTCCCCAGAGCCCAGTTTCCTCATCTGTGAAATCAGGGGGTTCGATTTGCTAGGGGTCTGGGGTCCCCTTTCAGCCTTGATCTTGTATCTGATGAGTTCAGATTTCTGTAGTGATTCATAATTAGTGACTCACTTTTCTCTTCTTGACTCCATTATCCAAGTTTTACTGATGAGGGGACTGTGGCTCAGAGGGGCTTTGTCTTTTCCACCATCTCCCACCTCGTAAGGCAGAAAGACGGGCCTAGACAACCCCCTGCTGCTTACTGCCTCTTTCTACTATAGCACGCTGTAACCCAGCAAGCAATCTGGGGACTCTGCTAGCTTGTGCCCAAGAACCGAGTAATAAACTGTCCAACTCTACCTTCTAGCAATTTTGTTTTTGCCGAATGGTTGAAGAATGAATGTGTCTGACTGGAGAGAATCAAATTGCTTTTAAGGTTTCGAGATATCAAACCCGCAGGACTGAACTCAACAGACTTTTCTCTATCTGCAAATGATGGTGGGCGTCTAGTACCTTCCTCCCATGCAGCTTAGGGAGAAAAGAAAAGTGTTAGTCATGCCCCCAACCCCTTGCAGTCTCCCTTACTAGATTGTGCACTCTTCCAGAACAAGGATTTGGGGGGGGGGGCAGGAAGAAGAACTTTGTTTATATCTCCATGGCTTAGCATAGTTCTGGGCATATACAATAAGTGCTTAATAAATGCTTATTGATGCTCTTTCTTTGCCAGCTGAAATCATTTTTTTTTTGGGGCAGGGCAATTGGGGTTAAGTGACTTGCCCAAGGTCACACAGCTAGTACATGTGTCAAGTGTCTGAGGCTGGATTTGAACCCAGGTCCTCCTGACTCCAGGGCCGGTGCTCTACTGACTGCGCCACCTAGCTGCCCCACCAGCTGAAATCATAGACATGCTTCAGTACCCACCTCAAATTCCATATGAAGCCTTTACTAGTCCCCAGTGTCAGAAAAATTATTTGCTTCCTGAGAATTCTTGGACATTATCATAGTTAATAGAATAAAAATTATTTATATATCCCACATAATAGCATCACAGTGGGGGAGCTGGATGGCACAGTAGATAGGGCACTGAGCCTGGAGTCAGGAGGACCTGAGTTCAAGTGTGGCCTCAGACACTTACTAGCTGTGTGACCCTGGGCGAGTGACTTCTCCCTGTTTGCCTCAGTTTCCTCACCTGAAAAAAAATAAGCTGGTGAAGGAAATGGCGAACTGCTCTAGTATCTTTGTTAAGAAAACCCCAGATGGGGTCACAGAGAGTCAGACATGACTGAAATGTCTGCAGAACAAAAGCATTACAGAATGTTGTCCGACCCAAACAACCTGTGTTACTCCATGTGCCTTTATCAAGAGGATTATTTTTGTATGTATCTTATCTCCCCTTTCTTATTTGTGGTTAGATACTATGTTCTTAATTGTTTTCCCCCCTTTTAATTAAATCGCTCTCATCACAATAGAGGTTTAATAAATTCATGTTGTTATTACTGCTTGAATGCAACTGATAAAGGAGAAATTGCTTCTTCCTGGCGTAAATGATTCCATTTTTGAACAAATGAATTTAATTCAGCGGGTGTTTATTAAGTATCAACTATATACAAAGTGCTGGGTTTACAAAGATAAAAATGACGGATCCTTGGTCCTTGAGGAGCTTTTAATTTCACCAGGGAGATCAAATGTACAAGCAAATATCCTATTTATTTTATGCCACAATTAAGTGGGGGGAAAGGACCTCAAATGCTCAGGGGAAAAAAAAGTTCCAGGAAGAAAAGATCATTTATGGATTTTTTTTTTTGCAGGGGAGGGGTTATAGTTGTAGCATGGTTTAGAACAGAGGTGCTGATCAGTCAGCCTGGGGGTGTCATCCTGAGTAGGGAACGAGATGCAAATCTAATTGAAAAATATTTAACAATATAAATAAAAATATTATCATTATTAAGTCATTTCAGTCATAGCTGACTCTCCATGACCCCATCGGGAGTATTCTTGGCAAAGATACTGTATTAACTTGCCATTTTTTGCTCCAGTTCATTTTACAGATGAGGAAACTGAGGCAAACAGGGTTAAGTGATTTGAACAGAGTCACACAGCCAATAAGTGACTATGGTCAGATTTGAACTCAAGTCCTCCTGCCTCTAGGCCCAGCACTCTATCCATTGTGCCACTTAGCTTCCCCTATACCCTTGATACATCCTTCACTTTCCATGCTTGTGTTTACTCTGTTCCCTTTGCCTAAAACCCAACCCTCTCCCCTTGAATTGCTACCTACACTCATAAGGCCTTTCCTGATTTTGCTCAGCCCCTAATTAACTTTACCAGTAATTCCCTTTATCGTGTAGGAATGCAAACTTCTGGAAAGAAGGGATGGTTTTATTCTCTGTATTTGGATGGCCAGCGCCCAGCACTCCTATCTGACAAGTACAGATAGTTAATAAATGATGATTGATTGATTGACGTGTTTTATCCAATAGGATGGATGCCTCTTTTTGACAACTGAGAAATAATAAGAGACCCCCACTTCCAGTGTTTGTCATGAGGCTCAAATGAGATGGAATACGTAGGGCACTTTGTAAAATTTAAAGCACTCTGGAGTACCAGCTCCTAATTATTATTATTTAATTACTACAATTCTTGATGTTTTATTATCATTCTCTAATGTGTTTGCTTTAAATAAGGTCATTAAAACATTATTATTATTATTTATCAGTAGCAGGCTTGTGGTTGGGAATATTTGGGAAAGGAATGCTGTACATGAGCTGAAGCCTCTGAAGTTTTATTCCTATAAAAGAAAGGTTTTAAAGTCTCACCTCTTTGAATGTAAAGTTTTCTAGGGCGGAGACATTTTCACTTTGGGGGAAGTCTTTATCAAGTTAAGGGCCATTTATTTTTGAAGGGATATGTCAATCCAATCCCCTGTGGTCCATTTGCCATATGTAAATTTCTAGGTCAAAGTATCCCTCCCTGGCCACCATTCTTTTTTTGGGGGGGTGGGGTGGGAAGTTGTCTCCTATCATTAGAATGCAAGCTTCTTGGAGGGGGAGGCTATCTACTTTCGTATTTTTATCCCTTGACTTTAGCATAATTCTTGGTACATAGGTTGTAATAAATGATTTTTCATCCACCCATCCATCTGTTACACCCCCCCCATGTAATGCAAAGCACAGAGTAGGCCCATAATAAGTGTTCCTTGTTTGATTAGAATCCAGAACAAACTATAGGAAGATACTAATTTGTTAAAAATCAATGTAATTTGTTTTAAATACTCAGTATATGAAAAATATGAAATATGAACAAAATATGAAAAATGAAATTTACAGTGCAGGAAAGTTAGGGGGTGACTGCTTTACAAAATAGCTATTTTACAAGAAGGATAGATTGATTATAGGAATCTTTTATGTAATTAATCCCTACAAGTCAGATTGACTTAACAAATTTAAAAGAAAATCCAGGGGTTTGGAGATCTTGGTTCTCATGCTTGGTCTCTCATGATACCAGTCAGGTCACTTAATGTATTTGTCCCCATGAAGAAGAGGCTGTAATGGATAATTATTTAACATGTATTTCTTCCTCTAAAGTTCTTTAATCATAGGACACTTGTGATGTGATGTTTTAAAAAATCTATTTACATAGACTCTTGGGTCACAGATCGCTTGCACAAAGTATCCGTTCACCACATATCAGGCTGGTCAATTCCAGGCCCTTGGAGAGGAAGGTCATTCACCTCCCTCTTTTCCTGAGAGCATCTCAGGCAATCAAAGAGCTTTCCTTAGCTTCCCCTAGTGAAAGAACCGAAATCAATTTCCTGCAAAAGTAAAAACTGGCCAGTAGCACCATCTGCAGGCTGTTAGAGAGGAAAGCTGTTTTTCTATGGCTGAGAAGTTGAACTAGAATTTAGAGGGAGAAGGAGAAGCAAAAGACACATCCTGGCTTCCACACTTCCTACCTACAATGTCCACACAGAATTATACAAAGAAGGTAGTTTCCAGGATTACTTCTTCTCCCCAAGCCCCTTAGTCCTCCCCTGATTAAGTACGTGTATCCCTCCGTGAAAACGTTCAACCCTTACAGGTGCTGTGTGAGCTCATCTGGAATAATGATGAACTCCACATTCTTGCTCGGATCGGCTTTCCCTGTCACTTAAAATCATTTTTTCTTGCATGTCCCCCTTTATTTTTCCCCTCTTCTTTGCCTCTTCTTCTCCCCTCTCCTTCCTTTTTGGAAAATGAGCTTTCCTTTGTCTTGAAGTCCATGTGTGTCCTATAAGGATCATTCACAGAATGAAAGTACAAACATGAAAGCTGTCTACAAAAGGATGCACTGCCACAGGCTCTCTGGTAGCCTCTGGAAAAGGGGACACAGTGTTTGTTTCAGCTTTGTGGAAGAAAATTTGATGCAGAACCCCACTCCTTTTTAGAATTAAAGTTTGGTTCCCCCCTTCTTCTCTGCCCCCCCCACTTTCCTTAAATTTAAGTTGGAACCTGTTGATCAGAGGCTACCTGGGCATTCAGTTCAGCCTTTGAGGTTCTGGAAGGGGGAGTAAAATCAAGTCATCCAGCATTTATTAAGCATCTACTGTGTGCAAAGCACTGTGTATTAAAACGCTAAGGATCCAAAGAAAAGCAAAAAACCTCTTTTCCTACCCTCAAGTAGTCTATGGTCTGATGGGGGAGACAGAGTGCAAATAACTGTGTACATATGAGGTCTGAACTGGGTAAATTGGAGTCAGGAGCATTTGTTTAGCGTAACAAGATAGTGTCAATGGTAATATAAGTTTTGCTCTCAGTGTCTAATCTCATTCTAGAGTCTAGGTATTCTGCTTTATCTAAAAAAACTGGGAATTTACCTTTGCCACCAAGATATCTTGAAATCTCAGAAATCAAAGGGTTGTTTAAGTTTAGTGCATCTGTCTTATAAGTATGTGTGTTATTTTACTGAATAGAATTTAGACACTCTAAGGGAAGAGAATGTGTGTGTATTTATGTATGTGTGTGTATATATATATATGTATATACATATATATATACACATGTTTTCATACCCCCCAGGGCCTACCACAGAGCTCAGTCCATAGCAGGTACTTTATATATGCTTTCTCACCGATTTGGAACTGGAAATTGCTTAAGAGAACCAGATCAGTGAGAACAGCCATTTTGTTAACTTTGCTAGAAGTGACATCCTTTGAGGTTATGAATTATATTTTATTTTTAGTGCTGCGGCCGTGCTAAATGCTTCTGAAATGCACCAAGGACAGGAGGAATGCAAGAAAACATTGCAAGATGGTGAGAAGTTGTTGTTTTGTTTTTCCTCCCCCCTGGCGATGAGCAGGCTATATTACATCGCTTTGCTTGCCTTGAGGAATATTGCTCAACCTGTCTCATTTTTTAGCGAGATATGGAATTCAAAAGCTACACAGGAGAGCGAGATAAATCACAGATCGGCATCCCCAGCACCATGAGCCATGCCCAGGACTTGAGATACTTAAGCCACGTATGAAGCAAACAATGGAAAGCTTACAAAAGGAGCCTATCCTTCTTTATTTCATTTTGTTTCATTTTATTTTATTTTAGGAGTTTACATAGCTCAGTGGCCGCTGAATTGAAACGATGGGAACCTTACAGGAGTCACTGTGGGAAGCTGATTATTTCTCGTATTTTGAAATAACCATGTTCAGGGGGACTCCCCCTGCCTCTTTCTGCGAAAAGCATGGCATCCATCATCTGTGCGGTGCCTGGCTTGGGAATAGCCAGCTCAGACTCGCTGCCTGTCCACTTGCTGCTCTTTAGCTAATTTCTTTTTCCCCTTTTTTTCCCGCACCAGATGGCACTGTTTAGTTCCATTTCAAAGTCTTGTTCTGGAAGTTTCTTTGGGAGAATTGGATGGAGGGCAGAGGCTTGCCAGGGACACGTCTATTCTTCTGAAACCTTGTAAAAGGCCGTCGCCTCAGAAACAGAGCTGTTTACCTGGACTTGTGGGTCTTTCCAAGTTCATGTTAACCGTGGGGTGAACCGAATGAATCGGGTGATGGAAAACCGGGCTTTGTATGGAAACACAGCCTGGATTTTTCTGTAGCTCCACATAATAGTTGTCTAATTAGTGTATATAATTTTCTAGATTTTTTTTTCCATGCAAACGGCATAGTGGTTAAGAGAGATTAGTCCTTTGATCAGCCTTCATTTTTCAAAGATTTTTTTTTTCCTTTTGGATGATAAAATGTGCTTTGTTGGCATCTGTTAAAGTCAGATTTTGTCTAATTCATCTGATGTGAGGAAAGAAACCACAGCAGGTTTTTCTAAGCCTAGGAAATCCTACGGCTGTGTCAGGGGTGTGGCATTATTAATGAATAGCAATCACCGATCATGTGTGTAAAACTGACAGGTACTTCCTGGGAAAGTGACTTGCCCACAGTCACACAGCTAGAAATTTTACAGATGAGATTTTAAATCCAGGTCTCTCTGGAACACCTGTCCCCACACCTCTTCAGTCCTTTATTTACCTTCTGTTGCTTTTGAAAAGAAGTCAAAGGTAAAGACACTTCCTTGAAGCCCTCTGATGTCATTATGCATTGACAAGGAAGGTTCGTATCCAAACCCAGTTGTGTCCCACTGATAAAAGCACCTTTCTGCTAGATAAAATGAGTGTCATCTAGAAAAAATTCCAAAAACCCTCCATCTTCTTCCAGTTATGTGTTGTTTTCTTCTCTTTTTTTCCCCTCTTGGTACAGACACGGTTGCACCTAATTGCAGAACAAATTCTATCAAGGTGTCTTCTCCTTTTATAGAATGAGAGGCAATCTGTCGGAAAGCTGGACTAAATGAATGTGGATCAGTCACTTTATTAAAGTCTCTTTTGGAGAGAGACAGGGCCAAGCTGAGAAGCAGGGAGGGAGGTCAGAGCCAGAGGTGGAAACCTGGTTTTGTTGGGGGTAGGAAGCTGTTAGACCTGCATGCTCTATGAAGTTGGTGTTGAGTTACTTTTATTATGAGGTCTTTCTCTCGTAGTATGTAGAAAAATGGGACCTTTGGATATAATTGTAACTAAAGTTTCTAAGGCTTTTAGATATCATTCATTTTTTTAAAAAATTTAAGAGCTTTATAATGTTATTTTTCTGACCTCTCACTTTTCCTGAATCATGTGATTGTGTGTATGTGTGTGTGTGTGTGTGTGTATTGTGTACATGTCATTGTTCAGTCATTTCTTAGTCACTCCTGAGTCTTCGTGACTCCATTTGGGGTTTCTTGGCAAAGGTAATGGAGTATTTTGTTATTTCCTTCTCTAGATCATTTTGAAGATGAGAAAACTGAGGCAGGCAGGGTTAAGTGACTTGCCCAGGATCACAAAGCTAGTAAGTATCTAAGGCCAGAAGTCATAAAGATGAATCTTCTTGTGTTCTAGGCCTGGTGCTCTATTCACTGTGCCACCTAGCTGCCCCCATATACACACATATTATATGTATATGTGTATGTATGTATACATGTGGAGGTATATAATGTATTTATATGTATCCATATGTACATGTACACACATGTGCCCCCACATATGTTCCGTCCAGTCTAATGTGGATCATCAAATCATCCTGGTTGGATAAACACTGTCCTTGTAGGTTGCTTCATGGCAAAGGCCAGAGTTATCTAATAGCCTGGCAGGGCCTTCATGTTTTCATTCTCGGTGCCCTGAATGCTCTCATGGGATTTTTATTGCTTGCTTATTTCATTCCTGTTTTCTTCATGCACACGTGTGTGTGTGTGTGTGTTTGTGCATGCATTTACATGTGGCGGGTTAAATAACACGGGAGAGGATGGGGCTGTAGAAATAACTTTTTGTAGCAGATTCCTCCCGTGTCTTCCATCCCCCGGCCCAGCACCACTGGTGTTCTGGTCCAGGTCCTCCTTGGGTTGCTGTTGACAACCTTGGAAGTAAGTACTCCTGGCAAGATACTGTCCTGTCTGGAAGTACAGTACGAGACAGGCGGCCATCATAAATCAAGCCCCGGATTTTATGAGAGTGTTTATGTAACCTTAGTTTATATGCTGTGATTCTTTTCTGCGTTGCTGAGAGTCATTCCCAAAGAGGATGTTTGTTCTCCTTCCTTGTAAATTCTCTAGCCTGGGCTTTTGTTTTGACATTTTTTCACCCCTCTATTCTCTTCCTGTTCCTTCATCATTTTTCCCCCCACTGACACTTGATTGTGTTTTTACTGACTGTTGAGTAATCCCAGGTTTAGTTATATTTAGATGAGATGTTATCAGTGTTCTTAAGTGGGAAGGCAAGCTTTGGTTTAAATTAATTTCTGACATTTTCGAAAGTACAGGAGGGTGAAGGGTGTTGAAACTTGCCGGATAGCTAGATAAATAAAACACAAGGGGAAGGCAGATAGTCTTTGATTCAGATGATGGCCAGTTGGCGGCCTCTGCCATAAAGCCTTCTCCTCTTGATGCACTGAAACTGTTGAGGATTGAGACAGAGTCTGCGAGTCCTGGAAAAATCCTGCAAATGAAAGCAATGCCAGTTTTTTGACTGGACGTATGAATGTAGATTGGCAGGGTGAAGAGTTCTGAGCTT
Organism: Trichosurus vulpecula; assembly: GCF_011100635.1. NCBI lineage: Eukaryota > Metazoa > Chordata > Mammalia > Diprotodontia > Phalangeridae > Trichosurus > Trichosurus vulpecula. The sequence goes on from NC_050579.1 coordinate 25,895,675, forward strand.
GGAGTTAGGAAGATATTGGGTCACATCCTCCTGGTGACACTTTCTAGCTGTGTAACCTGGGCAGGTCGCTTCACTTTGCTATGCCCCAGGCCCTCTAGAATTTATCAGCTAAGCCAGATCACACATTTGGATCTGATAGGGGCATTTCTTCTATCAATTGGCATCCACTAAGCGTACAGGAGTCGAGATGAGGCAAATCATTCCATGGATAAAAGCACAGAGGCAAAGAGTATTGAAGCTGGTAGGGAGGTCAGTATTCAAACCCCTCCTTGTATAGATTTACAAGAATCAATCTAGAGAGTAGAAATGATTCTCTCAAGGCCAGATAATCAAATGGAAGAGAGTATGGACGCCTAGATTCTCCATTACCCATTCATAGGCTTGTGCCATTAGCATTGTGCCATCTCAGATCAGTGGGGATGGATTTGGAAGCAAAAGCCTGGGTTTTACTTAATCTAGTCTTTGCCAGTTAAGACCTCTGTACCTGTCAAACTACTTCAAGTCTCTGGGTCTCAGTTTTCTACTCAGTAAAAGGAGGAGAATACAGAAAATGACCTCTAGCTTTCAGCCATTAGTTTGTGAAGTGGTTAGAAATTAAAACATCTAAGCGTAATTAGGAAAGCAGTTTTGACCTCATAGCTCACTCCACCATCCCATTAGGGCTTCGGGTTTCCTGGACCACACTTTGAGAACCACTGGTGTAGAGAAGGACTTTGCACTAAGAGGCCAGATGATGGGTGATAATTGTCTGTAAATAAAGACAGTGGTCCGCATCCAGCATTCTTGTACTTGCTAAGAAATATTTATCAGTTTCCGTGAGTCAGTCCACTATATCTTGACACCGCCTCCTAGTTTTTATCCAGCGTATGTGTAGGAGTTTTGGAAGAGAGCCAAGCCAACAGAGAACAATGCCATCTGATTTCACATCACTGTTATGTTCAAGGCAATTGAGCCACCTAGTCAAAGACTAGACGTTTGATCTAGCAGTTAGTCCGTGATCAAGGGATAAGCAGGGCTGGGGTGTGTGGGGGGGACTGTGTGGGTCCTAACATTTGGAGGATGGGGAGGGAACAGTTTAAATATAAAATAAATCTGTGTCTGTAGAATGACTTTTTTCCGTTGCCTCTGGTTATAAATTTAGGTGTGTGTTCTGGAATGATGAGTGTTTCCAAGAGAATACAGAATCATGAGTATCACTATAACAAACATATCAAACTTAATAATTAAGGAAATTATATTAATTTTAAATATTATTAATTATTTTATTATATTTTATTATATCTTAATTATATTAACTTTATAAGAAAACTGTAATTTCATTATTATGAATGTGTTTTGTTGGGAATGGGAAGTTGTGAAATGAAAATTTCATTCATTAGGTGTTTTTTTAAGAGTGTTTAATGTTTAAAGTTTTAAGGGAAAAGTAATGTGATAGCCCTCTTGAGCTGAACATGCTGCTCTTTTGAATGAATGAAGCATATATTAAACACTTACTGTCTACAGAGCATATTGGGGATACCAACAGGAAGAAAGGCATTTCTTTCTTTATAGAGGCTAGCATTCTATGTGACTTTGGACAAGTCACTTAAGTTCCTTGGGCCTCCCCTCTAAAATGGGGGTGATGAGATGAAGTTCCCCTGAAGTTCCTTTGAGCTCCTGTCTTTATCTCTGATCCTTTGATATCACTTCCACACACACCCTCCCAACTCCAGGAATTCTCATGGAAGAGGAACTCATATTTCCCCTAGGAGATTTGAGGTCCTGTCTGCTAATCTATGATCTTACACAGTTGGGTCTGCACTGACCCAAATGAGTTTTCAGTGGTCAAATTTGATCTAGACAGAGAATAGAAATGGAGGACTTGGGGATGATATTCAGAAAGTGATTGTGGGTCAAGTTCCAACCTGCCTGGCACCAGCAAAGCCCTAGATTCAGCCTTGCAACCAATACTTACTTCCTGTGTGACCTTGGGAAAGTTACAACTCCCCAGTGCTCTTCAGAATTTTGGGTTGTAGGACATGTGCTCATCTCCACTTGTAGAGGTCACTTACTAAAGGTGAATTTAGAGTTCCCTATCCCAGCAAAATCACAGATGCAGTCCTTTACAGTCTCTGTGATTTTTTTTTAGAATGAGGAACTCATGATTGTCTATCTCCATTTCCATCTCTTTCCCAATATCTTTCTCCATAATTTATTTCTATATGTGTGTTATCTACGTCTATGTCTATTTGTACATACATGTATATGCATGTTTATGTGTTAGACTTCCTAAAACAGATCATTATAGAGAAATTCCTTCTGTTTCATAATTCAACTCAATAGACATTTATTAACAATAAACATTTATTAATAAATGTACCTGCTGTGTGACGGGCACTGGGCCGAGTGCCAGGGATACAAAGAGTCCTTGCCCTCACGGGGCTTATAATTGAATAAGGGAAGACAACACACAAAAGGAAGCTGGAAACATGTGTGTGTGTGTGTGTGTGTGTGTGTACACACACATACACACATATATATACACACACACACATATATATATACTATATATATGTGTGTATACATATGGATGTGCATATGAGTGTGTTAGATTTCTTAAAACAGATTATTACAGAAAAATCATTGTTTCATTATTTAATTCAGTTATTTAATAATTTGATTCATATTTATTAACAATAACATTTCAATTTATTAACAATAACTATGTATCAATAAGCATACCTACTATGCGACAGGCACTCAGCTGAGTGCTGAGGATATAAATAATAAAAAGAAAGAGTCCCTGCCCCTAAGGAGCTTCCAGTCTAACGAAGGACGCCAACGCACAACAGAAAAACGGCCGTTGGGAGAGGGCATGCTGGGATTGTCCTGCACTGGAGCATCTTGTTTCACCAAGTTGAAGCCAAGCAGAGCTGCAGGTGCAGAGACCTTAGAGCAGGGCTTTCCTATGTTTGGAGCTCAGTGTGTCCCCATGTAACATGCCTCCCTTGGTCGACATTGAGAAATCTTTTATTTATCTGCTGCTTCTCCTCATCCCCAGTAGCATCCCCAGGTCCACGCTATTTGAGGTCAGACAGTTGCAGGAACTAGGTGTCTTTGACTGAGTGTCTCACCCTGGGTCGTCAGCTCCTTTGCAAATTCTGAACTCCCACGTTCAAATTTTCTCCAGATCAAGTGGGAAAAAGTGATGCCTAGACGTGTTGGAGAGTATGAAAGCCCGGGGCAGCCAGGTTGCCCAGTGGATAGCGTGCAAGGTCTGGAGGCAGGAAGACTCATCTTCTTGAGTTCAAATCTGGCCTCAGTCACTTACTAGCTGTAGGACTCTGGGCAAGAGACTTACCCTTGTTTGCCTCAGTTTCCTCATCTGTCAAATGAGCTGGAGAAGGAAATGGAAAATCACTCCAGTATCTTGGTTACCAAAACCCCAAATGGGGTCACAAGGAGTTGGATATGACTGAATAGACAACTCCCATGAAACCCAACCTCAGCATATTTACTTTTGGCGCCTCGGGAAAGTCACTCGGTATCCCTGGGCATCACTTTCCTGGTCTTTAAAATTAGAGGGCTGGTCTAGATGGTCTCTGATGTCCTTTGATTTTATGAGGATTTCTCCACCCTGCCCCCAGTGAAACATAACCTTCTTGTAGGCAGGGACTGTTTCAAATTTGTCCCTGTATTCCCAGCCCCTTAAAGCTTACTTGTTGACTGATGGGAGCATCCTACACTTTGCTTCCAGTCCTGTTTCTAGACTTTGGTTCAGATCCCCCCTGTTTCACATTCCGCCTGCATGGTTTTGTTTTCTTCATTCGTAACACAAGAGGATTGGACTAGACAGCCTCTGAGTCCCTTTCCAAGTCAAGATTTTTGATTCTGTGAACCCGATTTCTTCGGCCTGCATTGGAAGGATTTTGAGGGTCTTCTATTTGTCTTATGTTTTTCCAGGGAAGATTGGTTTGGACAGGATGGAAGCCGCTGCTCAGAGACACACTTCCATTGTTTGTAATAAAAACCTGGGGCTGCTTTTCCTAAGCAAACATCAGGCATTTAGGCTAAGGGTGGATGCGGGCATTTGGGGGCTGTGGCTCAATTCCAAAGCGCGTGATCCTCCTGTCTGCATTGCGTGAAAAAAGGTAAAGCCCGGGACTTGAACATTAGGGGTTTGTCTACTCACTAACTGTTTGACCTTGGGATAGACCTGTGTGCCTCAGTTTCCCCTTGTTCGGAAGTAGTTTGGGCTAGATGGCTTTGAGGGACGAGGCAGTTGTGGAAAGAAGACTGAAGGAAGGGCCGCCACCAGGGTGTGGCTTACCTCGCAGGCTCTGCTACTGATGGTGAATTTAGCTCAGCAGAGATCAGTTAGTGAATGTGTCCTGGCGGGTCTGCGTTTGTGTGAAGAAATCAGCAGTCAATCAGCAGTCACTTAGTAATCAGTCACTGATGATCATAAGCATTTCTGATGCAAAAAAAAGTGTACGTGTATATATGTGTGCACACAGTTTATACAGTACGTATGTATTTGTACGTACATACAGTTTATAGGCCACATATTAAACACACATCTGCATGCATTCATATGTGTGTATCACGTGCCATGTGACAATAGAATACAATCTAAGATATATCGTGTGGGCCGTACATGTGCGTGTATCTCTGTATCTGTATATAGTGTTTCCCGCCAGAATGTAAACTGCCTGAGGCCAAGGACTGTTTTTGCTTCTTCTTTGTGTAAAAAATGCTTTTTGTGGTAGGAGCTTCATTATCGGTGCTTAGGATTGAATGTTGATCCAGTGCAACAAATGCATATATGCATATGCATAATCACACGCATGTTCAGACACTCACCTATACACATACACATTCACATACACGCTTGTGTAATCACGTCTGTACGCATCCACATCTGTCAGTACACATCACAGCCTCTACATATATATATATATATATATATATATATATATACACATATATATATATATTTATACACCCATATACATATATAACATGCACACATATATGCCTAATACGTATATATAATCACAAATATACACATGTACATATGCCTATCCACATATAAATACATATACAAACATACACAATCCTATACACATACACTACACACATGCATCAACACATAGAAACATGCATGTCCACACATATCCACAAAGATACACACATTTATACACATATATGCACATATACGTAGTCAGATATCTGCATATCCGTACCCGCATATACATACATACAAATATTTATGAATAGATACACAAACATAGACACACCCCACAGATATATACATATACACCCATACACCGTAATGCATGTTAATTATACTCCATAGCTATACATGTGTATGTACACATACACATGCATATATACAGTTTCCCACTAAAATATTTGCATAGAATAATTATAGATAGTTACATGTAAAATTTATATAAAGTAAATGGAAGGTAACCTTAGAAGAGAAGGCGCCACTGGTGTGCGGGAACCAAGAAAAGCCTCTTATAGAAAATGGTTTGTGGGGAGCCTTGAGGGGAGCCAGTGATTCTGAGGGGGAGGGGTGTGAGGAAAGCATTCCACAAGGAGGGTCCAAAGGTTTCTGTTCCTTTTAACCCTCTAATTCGGAGCTTCTTTTAACCTCCTCTGTAGAATAAAGAGTTTGGAGAAGACAGGCCCCTGCCACAGCTCAGTTTGGGCGCCTGAGGATCCCTGACCTGTTGGACTTAGCCTCTGGAAGCTCGATGTTAGGAGCTGGACCTGAACCTTGTATTAATTTCTCTTTACTTGGAAGTCTTTTCTGACTTCATCCTTGTGTTTTGTAACCTTGGCATCATCATTACAGTGATTACAAATAAACAGAAAAAGAGCCCGGCCCCACTTCCTCACTGCCTATGGCTTCGTAAGGGAATGTGGGTTCATGTTTCCCTTGTGTTTGTGGCCTGGTCTGTGATACCAGATCACTCTCTCATATACTTTACACCCTTTGCGTCAATTGTAAGTGCAATTAATCTGTAGGCATTTATTAAGCACCTACTGTGTGCTAGGCATTGTATTAGGTTCTGGGAGGATATGGGTGAAAGTGAAACTTTGAAATGGGTCAAAAAGAGAGGAGGCTGTCATCTGATCCTTGTCTTGGGGCCCATGGGGCACTTTCCACAAAGAAGGGGTAATCTTTCAGAGTTCTCTCTCAATGCTTGAAGAAATCTGTAACGCATTTCCGGACCAACCTCTCCCCTCTTACCCCCCCTCGCCCTTCCCACATCCCACCCATCACCATAAATGTATGAAAGAAACATGAGAGGGAGAACATTAAGCCACATAAGACAAATCACGGACAGAATAAATACACAGTTTTCCTGGCAAACTTAAAAATACGCTTGTGGATTCTAATGGCCCTCGGCAAGAGTCAGCTATTTATTGGGACCCAGCTTTTACTGTGGTTTATTATGTTTATAGAACAGTTTAATTCTACTTTTCTTTAAAATGAGTTTTTAATTTAGAATCTTTTTTCCTCTCTCCAGACTTGTTCTTGGACTGCAGATGGTTGAATGCTGTGGGGGTGTTTGAGGGGCAGGGTTGGGGGGAGGTAGAAGTGCACTTTCAGGCAAGTTTTGGAATTCTCCCAGATGGAGTCGATTGAGTGAAATTTAAAACAGTGCCCTGTGCCCTGGAAAGTGGGATAAATACAGTCAGGCCATCTCCAGCGCCTTCCTGCCAAGGAACAGGTTGATTGATTGGTCTGAAGTATTTGAGTGGGTCCTGGGGAAAGGGAACCGAAGGAAAGATACTGAAGATAGTGGTCCTAAGTCCTCAGCTGAGACTCATCCTTACATACCTGATGTTTTATCTGGGCCAGGATCTCAGTGGTCCAGCTCCCTGGTGCTCTGGGTTCCATGAAGTCATGAAGGTCGTAGGGGTGATGGCTAGTGTGTATAGGAGGTTTCCCATTTATCCTTAGAACATGCCAGTGAAGTAGATGCTGTGTTTACTGCTAATTACTATCCCTGGGTCACATCTGAGTTGGATTCATGTTGAGGTCTTTCTAACTCCAAGTGAGGCATTCTATCCACTATGGTCTACACCACCTTGCTGCCTATTGGAAGATCTATATGGCATTAGGATATGGGGGAGAGTAATGCCAGGGGCAAGAAAATATGAAGAGGCAGCAAAGAATAGATGGGAATATAGGAATGTGAGACACATCCTATAGTGAAATGGGTGTCCATAGGTTCTGGGTTCAAGTTGTGACTCTAATTCAGACTGGCTTGCGAAGTCACAGAACTTCTCTATGCCTTAGGCAGTTGTTTGAGACTATAAGTAACAGAGAAGGTTCTGATCTGTATTAGTAGAAGGAATTAGCTTGCTTAGGAACTTCACTTAGATTGATGGAATCACCAACCTCGTTAAGATAAAAATTGCCAATATTTGGATCCCTTATGATTATAATTCTTTCATTGCCTACTTTTTAGTGTTTACAAAAATCCCAATGGCTTGTAAGACGGGTTCACTTATTCATTTTTCAGGAATTTGCCACATGTTTTAACCTCTTTGCAAATTTCCCCTTCTACTCCATCCTTCTTCTTCTGCATCCAAATCTACGTGTAATGTATGCCCCCCAGAAATCCTGTTCAGATTAATTATTGAAGAGTCCCCAGCGAAGGGAGGCTGTCTATGTTGCAAGGGTCTAAAACTGTCTTTGTGGTCAGGTTGGATTTCCAGCTGGGAGGAAAAAAAGGCTTTCCTGTGTTTATAGAAGCATAGGAAAATACATATTTGGGTCTTGGGTAGTGTTGAAATTCCATCCTCTACCTCTTAGTTAAAGAGGTGGATCAGTTGTTCCCTTGTTTGGTGGGGAGGGTGCTTTATAGAGGAAGCAGCCCCCTAGAGACCTATTCATTAGACCCCCAGACAGAGAAGCAGCCACTGACACCCCTGTCTCCACCATAGGGTTTATCTAGAGACTCCCTTTTCCATAATGATTCATGTTACGATATCGTCAGAAGAAATGGTGAAAGACTTTTCTCTTGTTTACTCAAAGAAGAGGCAGATTTCAGGGCATCTTTCTTGGCATTGAGTCCTTACAACGTGTCCATGGCATGGTCAAGTTTATGTTTTTTCTACAGCATTCACCGTAGTCTCTTCACATTTTCATTTGATCCCTGAGGACTCTTCCTGGTCTAGATTTGCCTTCTTTTGCATGACTACTAGATTGTAAGTTCCTTGAGGACAGGGATTGTCTTTTGCCAGTTTTTGTATCCGCAGCACTTAACAAGTGTCCAACACATAATAGGTGCTTAATAAATGTTTGATTGACTCAACCCTTGCCATTCTTGAGGACAGCTATCCATGTTTCCTTTGGGCATTTCCTCTTAATTAATTCAACTAATCATTTTGGGGGTCTGTCCATTCAGTATTAAAAACAGCTATTATGAGCAACACATTCTATTAAACATTGAAGAAGATTCAAAGGTCATAGGATCATAAATCTTGAGCAAGGCTTCTTTCATTGTTGGGGTTCATGGACCCCCAAGAGGTCTCTGGGTAGACTGCAGGTCTGTGGACTTAGGGGAAAAATACTTTTAAGAATTTTCACTCAACTCTTAATTGAAATTTGACGTCTCCTTTAATTATTTAAAAGTATAATTCAGAGAAATTATCTATAGGCTTGACCATGCTGCCTAAGGGGTCTAGTACACACACACACACACACACACACACACAGTTAAAAATAAGGCCTAGAACACCAAGTGATTTGTCCTAGGTTACCATGCCTAGCACGTAGCAATCCTTCAGCAAATGTCTGTTGACTGACTTACTGACTGACGGCCTGACGGCTAATGATGATTAAGTCCCTATTCAATATCTATATAGCTCTTTAAAGTTTTTTACTTTAATGTCATAGCTTGGAGCACTCTGTTTGCACTTACTGTCATGCTGACCACAGGCTGCAGGAGACAGCAGGAGACAATAGAAAATTATGAGTGATAATTTTTTTTTGCGATATCTGTCTCTCTGGGAAGATGTTTTGGGAGCATTAGCATTTTATGAAAATGATGGCTGTTACCCAGTTCATTCTACATGTCCGTTGGTTCCAGCGCCACCTCCTAAACGAGGACTTCCCTGACTGCCCCAACTTTTAGGCTCCCTTCCCCCATGCTGTGTATTTATTTTTATAGGTTTATATTGTGAAGGCAGGGATGATTTTATTTTTGCCTTTGTACCCTCAGCACCTAGCGCAGTACCTGGTATACGGTCTGTGCTTAATAAATGCTTGTTGTTGAATTCCCCTGAGAGAATCTAAGTTTCTCAGACTCAGGAATGTTTCTCTGGTTTTTGGTGCCCTGTAGAGAGCAGGCACTTAATAAATATTTGTTGTTGAATTGTTAGCATCATCATCATCACTAGCATTTAGATGGTGTTTACTAGGTGTCAGGCACTGTGATAAGCGCCTTACAGTTGACAGAATGTAAGCTTCTTGAAGGTATAGAATATTTCAGTTATACAGCACTGGACTTAGAAAGTTTCATATGCTTATTTTGATTCATAAGCATCTATTATGTATTAGGTATTGTGCTTAGCCCTTGTGATACAAAGACAAAAAAAGCCCAACAAAACCCCAAAACAAAAAATTATGAAATAATCCCTGCTCCCCAGACTTACCTTCTCTTGGCTCTTATGTTATCTGTCCCAACTCTGAACACTCAGTGTATTTTTGGGTATCTCCCTTTTAGGTCTTAAGTTTATGGTTGGTGCTAAAGATTTAGAGCTTGGAGGGGAACCTTAAGAGATGTTATCCAAATCCAGTCCTCATATATGTGTGTGTGTGTGTGTATCTATATGCATATGTATCCACACAATGTACATACACAAATATACACATATATGCACATGTGTATGTGTGTATATGGATTTATGTGCGTATATATGTCTATATATGTTATGTATATATGTGTATATATAATATTTCTTTTTTCCCCAATTACATGTTAAAACATTTTTTTAATTTAAAAAAAAAGTTTTGAGTTTCAGATTCTTTCTCTCCCTTTCCCTCTTCTTGAGATGGCAAATAGTCTGATATAGGTTAAATATATGAAATCATGTAAAACATTCCCATATTAGTCATTTTGTACAAGAAGACTTGAATAAAAAAATGAAAGAAAGAAAGTAAAAAATTCAGACATCATCAGTACTTCCTCTGGAGGTGGATGGCGTGCTTCCTTGTGGGCCCTTTAGGATTGTCTTACAGCCCCCTCATTTTCCGGGTGACACTGAGGCACAGGAGAGGTGAGGTCCCTTCTCCAAGATCAGGTGAGATAGAAAATAACCACAATGGGATTCGAAGCTTCATTTCCTGATTCCAAAGCCAGTTCTTTGAAGGAGACCCCATTACCTTCTTGGAAATGCATGGAGCAGGACAGCTACTCGAAGCTGTTTTCTCCTTGACTACCAGGATGCTCCTGCAGAGGACGAGGTTAGGGATTGTTTGATAGGAAATGGATGAGGGGTTTCAGGCTGCATACAGGGCATTGCCCACGTTCCAGGTGTTGAGACTGGAAGAAGAACTTCTCTGTGGTCCTGCATTCAGGCCTCCTCGGAAGGTGATGTGGTGCTGAGCGTAGAGTTGGGAGTGATCTCTGTTGCCTTTCTACTCCTCAGGTCACAGTGTGGGTGGATTTCGTTTTTTAAATTGCCTGCTTTATGTGAGCTCCCGAGGGCTAAGGTGATCAGAAATCCCATTTCTGTAGGATTATCCTTATTTTGAGTGCTTTTGTCTGCCGTCCTGGAAATTCTTAGGAGACTTAGCTGTCCCAACTGTTCTCCTCTCCCCTTCATTTTGTATACTTGGTCATTCTAATTTAAAGTGACAGAAGAGGTATGCTCACTGTATGTTTATAATATAAAATTGGCAGTGGGTGAAATTAACATGGTTTTCTTAACTAAATAAAGGAAGCTGGTTTGTTGGGTTTTTTTTGAGGGGCATTAGTAGTTGGATAGAATTCTGCGTGGGCCACAAAAAAAAATCCTAGATCCGAGGACCTTAGAGTTGGAAGGAAGGACCTTAGGAATTGCTTAATGAATCCATCATGTCACCTTTGCGTGATTCCCTAGAGATCTTAAGTGTTGGTCACTAGTAGAGCTGTCTATGTATGGGGCCATTTTTTTTTTTACATTCAGACTTGAGATGTGACTCTAGTGTTCTGAGGCTTGGATGACTTCCTTCCCTGGGAAGTATTCTTTTCCTATGGAATAAACTTCCTGCCTAATGTTTGTAGCATCTATTCATTCTTCTGTGACTGGTTATCATTCCAAAGCCTTTTTTAAAATTTAATGTTTACATGAGAAAACAAAAACAAAACACAAAAAAACCCTTTCCTCCTCCATCACAACCATGAATCATGATGGGTTGTAAAATCTGGTCCTGAAGCCAAATATAGGGAAGTGAATTTGATGCAGAATTTTGTGTGTAATCAGAGTGACCCACACTTCACAAAAGCCACTGTATTCCTCTTCCTGTATCAGACTGTTATATCAAGTGACCAGACTGGACAATGACCGTATTATGACAGCCTTCCTAGGGTGCTTGTGTTCCAAAGCACTGCTGGGGAGAAGTCAGAAAGTGAACATGTATTTTAAAACAAAAACCAAAAATAAACAAAAACAGTAAAAAGACTCTGGGGTCAAAAGATGTGGTTTCTAGAGTGGACTTTTTCACTTACTATCTGTGAAAGCTTGGACAAGCCACTTAACTTCTATTGACCTCAGTTTCCTCATGTCTCAGTGGAGGTGGTTGAACTTGACTACTTGAGGTTCATGTAAGGTCTAGATAAGGAGCTCGTAATCTTTGTTATGCCCTAGATCCCATTCACCATCTGAAACTTTTGGGCCAAGCCTTTTCATATTGATATTAAATCCATAAATTAAAACCCACAGGATTACAAAAGAAACTAATTCTGTTGGAATAAAGATATTTTTCCCAATCCAAGTCCATGGACTTCCAAAAATCCTGTGAACCTTATTTTAAGAACCTCCCTGCTCTAGATCTATGTTCCTAGAAAGAATTAAACTTATCTATTTCCCTTGCCTTGCCCTTCTCTCTTGCAGTGTCATCTCTCAAGACCCATTTCCTACAACACAAACATAAATTCTTTCTTGCCACGCTCTTTCCTTAGGATGATCTTACTTCCTATTGGGTTTCTCCTTACCTTCCTTTATTATTCACCGAAAACTACACCAACATTTTGTAAACTTTACATAAGGTTGCTATACTGATGGAGTAGTGGTTTTGATTTATCTTCTTTATGAAAAGGAAGCCCCTGTCTTCCACATGTAAAATGTCATTGACATGTAGCTGTTTTCAAAGGTGTTATCATCATAGTTTTTTCCATGGCTCTTAATTGCTCTAAGAAAATAATTTAATCCATTATGAATGCACTGGGAATTTTTTGTTTTCTTGTGTTTTCAGAGAGAAGGCTCATAGATTCAGAGCTTAAAGGGACCTCAGAGCTACACTGTGTTGGACATGAAAGGACAAGCCAGTGGTTCAGGGTTAAGCAGGCTTCCAGCCAAGGAAGGAAACATGGAATTTCATGGCTTTCTCCATATTATTTGTTATCAGAGTTCTTAGTCTGAGGTGGTGAAGTTTTTTTAAAGACTTCAACAACTGTATTTCAATATAATTTATTTCTTTTGAAATGATTACATTTTCTTCTATAAATTTAAAAACAAACATGATTATTGAGAAAGGGTCCACAATTCCACTAGACTGCTGAAGGGGGTCCAAGGCACAAATTGTTTTTGAAATTGGTGTTATGGACTGGTAGCTGGAAAATAGGCTGTTCATAATCATCTTTCATCTTTGACCAAAGCCTTGACAAAGGACGTTGATGCCCGTAGCAGAAAAGGTCATTCCCCTCTTAGAGCTGTTTGTGCCCTGCTCTTCCACAGTTTTTTCCCCATCTGGTCTGCATCCAAACCTCCTCTTTGCAAATCCCATTTCCTTTTGGAGGCTGGCTCTCACCTCTCTAGCTCCAGGGCAGGAAAGCCCATTTGCTGAAAGATATGAGCTGCTTCGTCTCCGGGTACCAGATTGGTGAGCCTGCTGCCGTAGCTTCCCAACTGCCCAAGTTCATAGAGCTCTGCTGGAAATTGTGCTTCAGGGTGTCCTTACAAAGGATCCAAATAAATAAGGTACTTTGCGTGGTCCTGCTGTTGCTGTTTGGAGCTCGGTTATATGTCTTTTACAGAGCAACACTCAAATAAAGCTTAATGATGCCACGAGATGCACTGTGCAGGAAATTGGGGAATGCCAGACCAATAATGTGGATTTATTTTCGTTGAAATTAATGCCAACCAAGGCAGCCTTTTTTAAAAAATTTTTTTTGTACTTGGATTATACAGCAGCAGAATTCAAAATAATATACTTACAGCTCAAGGAAAAAGAGTTTCAGTGTCTTTACAGAGTCAAAGGACACTATTCCTGTATGTGAATGTCTGTTTTCCCCCCTTCTCTATCACTGTTCTTTCAAGTTCCCTTCATTGGAAGGAAGGTGGGAGCACCTTATCCTAGGTGCTGGTGAATCAGAAGGCAACATGTGATGGTAGGCCTAGAGAGTGAGCATCATTTGCAGAACTACTTCCTAGGCATCTCCAAAGTGCACGTGCACATGGTAACTATACAAATGCATTTTCTTAAATAGTGCAGCTTCTAACAACAGCATGGTACTTGGGTAATAATTGATGATGCTATTGTGTGTTTGAAGCTCTTTCAAAAACTTAAATTCTTTGTAAATATCTGCTATTATTGTTGTTGTCACAAGTTAGCTATGTTTCTTTTTCTTTTTTGCACCTAAATTCAACAGCTTTATTAAGCAACCTACTACAGACATAGAATGTTATGTTCTGTATTTTGGGGGTTCAAATAAGAGAGAAAAATAGCCTTTTCCCTTAAGAAGTTTATATTTTTCGGGATGAAAGAAAACACTAAAAACTCTGGGTATATTGAGGATCATAGAAGGTTTTTTGGAGGAGTTGGTAATGTAGCAGGGTCTTGAAGGAAGGTAATAGTTCTGAGACATGAGAATACATTCTCGACTTGGCTTGTGAAAAGAAAGGCACAGAAATAGAGATCAAATACACAATTAGACTGCTAACAGTCTAATTGGTTTGGAACATAGAATGCTTAAAGGGAAAATTGGTATAGAAAGACATGTAAGGACCCCAGATAGTCTCTGTGCTGCCTTGTTAAGGCACTCAGGAAGGCAGCATGCCACTTTGTTAATTCTCCTGCAAGGGAGTACAGTTCTGAATTGCCCACCGGTTAGCATTCTCCTTGAGCTCTCATCTTAGGAGCCACCTTAGTTTTTCTTTTGTCCATGTATGGAATCATATGTACCCTCTGACCATGAGAGAGAGAGTATTTAGTCTAGAGATCCTTATATTTTCCTACTCCTTCCATCCCCATTCCAACCCCCTTCAGGTTCAGGAGTTCTCTAGGGAATTAGATGGAATGGTGCATGTTATTTTTATTTGTTCACTTCTTGGCTTAAACATATGGTACTCTGGAACAGTCTCTTAATTTCTCTGGGCCTTAGGTTCTTTTTTTCCCAAAAATAAGGGGGTTGAATACAGTGCCCCTGAGATCCTTTCCAGATTTAGATCTGTGATCCTAGTATGTCGTATAAACTTCTTGGGGGTGAGAACAGTGGCAGCAAGTTGATGTAGTGGATAGAGTCTGGAAGATCTTAATGTGAATCTGCTTCATACACTGACTGGCTATGTGACCCCTGAGTAAGTTAACATATGTTCATAGCATCAGGGTCCCTGTCTGTGAAATCGGAATAATAGCTGCTTTTGAGGATGAAGTGAGATAATATATGTAAAGTGTTTTGTAAATTATAAACTGAAATATATATATGTATATGTTTGTTTATTTTATACATATTTTATATGTATATGTATTTCAGATACATACTGTACATATATTAATATGCATACATATACACTCATTTCTATGTCTATATATGTTAGCTGCTATTCTCCTTCTCCTCCTCCTCCTCATCATCATTTCACTGGTGTAGGTTCACTGTCATCAAGAACTTCTACCAGTACAGTTTTATATCTTCTATGCAACTTTTATTTTCAGAGAATTGTTTTGGGCTCCAAAAGCTTGGATACTTATCCTTTCATGTGTCATACACCCACTATAGTGTTGAAGATAGCACTCAAACCGTGGTCTTCCTGGCTCTAAGACTAGTTTTCAGTGTACTAAGCCATGCTGCCTATCATGGCTTATCATAGTAGAAATTGTACAACTTACAGCAGTCCGGGAGCTCTTGCTCCATTTCTAGGCTTTCTTCTATCTGATCTGTACCTTCTCCATACCCAGATACTCAACATTCTAGGATCGAATAGCTTATCAAACACAGACAAAATGAAGACAAGCAGGTTACGCCCTCCAGAATGAGCCGTACACATCCAGGCATCTCCTGAACGTCCTCCATCTTGCTCCTCTTCAGACCTGGTAGTTGACATTGGGTACCATTCCTAGGGCATCTTCATGTCATAGAAAAGGAATCCAGGAAGATTTTTGGAGGCGATCATTAAGGGAAAGAAAAGGAAGAGGAGTAAAATCAGTCTGCATCTTCTTGCTCATCAAACAAAATATTCTTCATCATTGATGGTCTCTGGGTCATTCATTCTCATGCTCTAGAATCTAGACCTTTTCTCTTCTTTAGAACATGAAGTACGTCTGTGAGCTGGTCTCCAGCCTTCTTGGTCACTCACAGCTTGATTCTTAGAAAGCAGCCGTGTTCATTGTAACAACGGTTCTGGCCACTCTAATCTACACCATGCAAGTCTGTGCCTGGCACCTGCCACTCACTGACCCCCGCTTGGTGATTTGCAGGATTGGCCCCATCAGCAGCATCCTCTGTTCTCTGTTGCCCAGATGACACTCAGGAAGTTCAGATCTTTCGGGTGGAAGAAGGAAGAAGACGTAGTCAGTCTTCTTCCTTAGCAGATGGGATCAGAGATGTAGCATTGCAAGGGATTTAGAAGCCATCTGGTCCCCTCCACCCATTTTATACACAATGATACTGAGGCTCAGGGGAATTGGCACTTGTTCAAGGTAACAGATGTCAGAAACAGAATTTAAATTCGGGTCCTTTGACTCCACAGGAAGTATTCTTTCCATTACTCCTCCTTGCCTCTCATATCTCTTCCATTATCTCCCCTTGATCCTGCATTCCCTGAAATGCCTGGTGTGGGACCAAGCACAATAAATATCTTTCTGTTTCTGTTTATGACAGCATCATCATAAAGCAGCCTTGCCAGACTCCACCAGATCTTCCTCTGCACCAGCCTAGATTGTAACATCCTTCAGAAAAGATGAGAAGACAAAGAATGGGCCCAGTTTACAAACAGGTTGTGGCCAGATTATGGAGAGCTTCCAATGACAGGCCAAGGAGTTGTATTTTATCCTAGAGCTAGTTGAAAGGCCCAGAAGGTTTTAGGGGAATGAGGCAGCTAGGGAGGGTGTTGCATTGGGTTGAGTGCTGGACTTTGAGTGATGAAGACCTGACTTGAAATCCTGCCTCACTTATGACCTAACCTCTCTCAACTTCAGTTTGCTCTTCTGAACACTGGGTATAATAAGAGCACGTTCCTCAGAGGGTCGTTGTGAGGATCAGCTGAGATAATCCTATGTAAAGCAGTTTGCACCTCTTAGAGCACTATAGAAGTGCTAGCTGTTTTTAGGTGGAAGGGTGACATTATCAGAACCATGGCTTAGCAAGGTTATTTTGGTGGGTGGTAGATTTAAGAAGGGGGGAGGGGCTGTGGACTTCAAACAGTATATCCTACCAGAAGGCCTTTGTTCAGCCATGGACCTAGTGGAGAAAAAGCCTAAGAGTGTTTCTTTGTCCCTTCTCCTTCCTTCCCTCCCCCCACCAAACAAAACAAGAAAATAAAATAAAACGGGTTTAATTCAACCTCCAGAGTCAGAGTCTAGCACGGGGAAAAGCCATTTCTATCCCAGTAAATAAAAGTGCATTGAAAAGGCATTTAGTCATGGGAATAAAGCTCAGGAAACGCATGCTTCTTTGGAATGGTTTATATTAGTGTCATTAACTCCTGTGTTTTGGAATAACTCCCAGATGAAGGATTATGCTGAAAGTAGGAATTAATGATAGTCAATATAAGCCTTTCTGTAGTATGTGCATTTTTTATTATTTTACCTGAATGCTCCAGAAAGCTCCGTAAAACAGCAAAGCTGCTGTGTAGGTGGGGCCATAGACTGGGACGATGAAAAGTCAGATGTAGTCTGCCTCATCGATTGGAGCCAACATGATCTCGGAGGTCCTTCCCAGGCCCAGTGTTCTTCTTCTGAGATTACCTTGTATAGATCTTGGATGCACATATTCATTCGCATGTTATCTTGCCTCTTAAATTGTGGGCTCCTTGAGGGCACCCCACTCCCCTACCAATGTCTGGTATTTAGTAAGCACTTAATAAATCAGTGCTTGTTAATGGACTCCTAAGATCCTACAACTTCACTGCCTTATTTACCTTGCAGAGAATCAGAGAATCTGAAATTCTGAACCTCCTAGAAACTGGTAATTCTTGGGGAAAGACATCTCCTTGATAGTCACTGAGGACATTCAGGCATCACTAAGGTTCCCAGGGACTGAAATGGGATCCAGCACTGGCTTTTTGCAAAGGGATTCTTGCATCATCAGCAGAGGTATTTGATATGGTAGTTCATGTGGTCACAAGTTGAGGGCTTGAATGGAACTCAGAGGTCATCGAGTAGAGACCTCTCATTTAGCAGATTAAAACAAATCAAGGCCAGGGAATTGATGTGTTTCTTTCCAGGACACACTAATAAGAAAGAATAGAGGCAGTATTTTGAACCTGGGTCATCTGGCTCCCTGTTTGCCACTTTCCATTGTCCCATATTGTTATATTGCAAACATTCTTAATAAATTGATCTTAATAATAAAGCATTAAATACACATTTATTAAGCACCTGCTGTGTGCTAGGCACTGGGAATACAAGTACAAAGAATGAAATAATCCCTATTCACAATACCTCTCCCCCCACCCCCTTCCTTTTCAGATTACCTTTGTATGTTGTCTTCCTTCTTTAGATTGTAAGCCTCCTGAAGGCAGGGACTATCTTTTTTCTTATTTGTATCCTCAGTGCTTAGCGCAGTGCCTGGCACATAGTAGGTACTTAATATTTATTGACTGACTGCCTAGTGGAATACAGCTATGGAATACCTAATTGATTGTTAATTGCTTCTCAGTTCAGTGGGAAGTCAAATTCTTACTCTTCCATGCACTGTAACCTGTATCACATGGGGCAAGTACCTGACCTTTTCCATACCTCATTCTCATCTGCTTTAAAATGAGGGGTTTGGACTTGACCCGAGGTTTGTAACCTTTTCTCTGTGGGTGATGGATCTCTTTGGCAGTTTAGTGAAGCCCATAGACCCCTCGACAGACTATCTCATGCATAAAATAAAATATGTAGCATTACAGAAGAAACCAATGCCTCCACAATCCTTTCTTTCTTCTCATTTTCTTCTCCAGACTCTACAGCCTGGCTTCCAACCTCAACACTCTTCAGAAACTCCTCTCCAGTGTTAGCAGAATTCTCCTCATTGCCAGATCAAGGGGCCTTTTCTCAGTGCCCATCCTTCTTTACCTCTCTGCATGCCGCCTTAGGCACTATTCTTCACCTTCTCTTTCTTTGCTGATGCTCTTCTCTCCTGGTTTTCTTTCTACCTATTGGACTGTGTGCCTTCTCATTTTCCTTTGCTAGATTTTCATCCACATCATGCTCTCTTACCATAGGTTTCCTTCAGGTTTTATCCTGGGCTTCTCTTCTCCCTTTGGACTATTTCACTTGGAGATTTCATCAGCTTCCAGGGATTCAGTTATTATCTCTGGGCAGATGATTCTGAGATTGATTGTCTAGCCTTAACCTCCTCTCTCACATCTCCAGATCTTAAATTCAGCATGCCGCAAACTGAATTCACTGCCTTTTCCCTGATAACTTCCCTGTTATTGTCCACCCTCCCAATCACCCAAGCTTCCAATCTAGTTCTACTCACTACCCCTCACCTGCCCCTTCCCCCCGTAATCAATTAGATGTTAAGTCCCATTTTATTTCTGCCTTTACCACATCTCTCGTCTCTCATCTGATATTGCCACTGCCCTGGTGTTAACTAATTGAATAAAATAGTTATTCACATACACACATATATGTGTGTGTATGTGTGTATGTATGTATAAATTCACACACTTTAGGTTCAGAACTCTTGGACTAGCTAATGACCTTGAAATTCCCTTCCATATCAAAATCTCTGAACTTTCCTGTACGTTTCTGAAATAGAGCAATAATCACTAGAACTCTGGATTCTACTCCTTGATATCATTAACATTCTTTTTTTGAGGGGAAACAAAACAAAAAAAGATATACTCTTCTGCCTCTTTGTTTTATTAGCAGAATGCCATACCAACTTTCTTCCCTTCCTCCAACCTCCACCATTTTAGACAGTAATTAGGACATAAAAACACAATGCATCATGAATAAAAGGAAAACCGGATATAGAATCTGAGGATCTGAATTCCATGCCGGGTATATGATCTTCAAACAGAGACTTCCTTTCTCATCACTTGGTTGACAAAATGGTAATGTGATTGAACAAGGCCCTGTTTTGCCCTAAATCTATATTCCTATGATCTGTGGATTTTGACTTCCATCTAGTTCACTTCTGGAAAGTTTCTCTGACTCAGTTTGCCACTATAAACCTGTAGTTTACCACTGTTTATGATTTCATTCATTCATTTAGCTTTATGCCAATCATTGTCTCTCCTGAAACAAATGAGAATGATGTTTTAGCTAGAAATTAAGATACAGAAATGACCTCCATATTTAATACATGCACAGTCCTATGTCAAGTTAATAATAAATCATACCCCATTTTCCTTCTGCCTCTGTCTTATCAAATAAAACTTAAACACATTTTTGTTGGGGGAGGTTTTCACTTGGGTATGGAAATGAGTTCCTTCATGGGAGCCACAAATATCTCATTTGGTCTTCAGTCATTTTGGATTTCATAGAATCATAGATTTAGGCCTTAAGGGTTGTCTTGCCTAGTGGCATTGAAATCAGTTACAAGTACATTTCAGTTTTGCCCATAGCAACTCATAATCACTCTTCTTGCCCTCAGGAGGCTTCCAGAATGCCTCAGGATCAAATACTTAGATTTGGGAGCATCTCAGAGGCCTTTTAATTCAATTCCCTCCTTTTTCTTGCCCCGAGTCACACAGGTATTCCAATGGTAGGGCACTGATTTCAACCAAATTTCTCTGAGTTCAGAGGCTCTTTTTACTTTATCAGGACATAGGACCTGGCCAGGTTGGTTAAAAAGATAAGAGTCACATGACTTTGCACCGGGATTTGAACAGCCCAGGAGTGTTGGCCACCAAGACCTGGGGTCTAGTCTAATCTCCATTTACTTCCTCTTTCTTTTGTGTGACCTTATGCAAATTACTAAATCTCTCCAGTCTTCTATTTCCTCATCTGTAAAATTAGGAAGATAGTTCTGGAATCTAAAGAATCTTTAAATTCCCTCCCCTCCCTTACTTTATACTTATCTAGTAAATAACACATTATATTTTCTGATAGAATGTAAGCACTTTGAGGGCAAAGACTGTATTGAGTTTTTCTTTGTATATTTACCTAGGGCCTACAACAGCCCAATGCTTTTTAAAGGAACTTAATAAGTATTTTGGGGTTGGTTGCCTGATTAATTCATTAGTCTATGGCCTATTTGAGGGCAGAAGGCTCATCTAAATTGTTCCAAACCCTTTTATTGTTGGTAACTCTGAAAATATTTTTCTATTTTATTGGGAGGGTATATATTTCTGAAGGATCAGGAGCTTTTTAAAGTAGAAAAAGCTCACCCAAGGGTGAAGAATCAGATTCCTGCCTATGCTGTTTTGCCTTGAATGGATTTTGTTTAACAGGGTAAAATTTTAATTTGCCTCTGCGGGTGTGTGTTGGGCCATATTAAATTATTAAGTTAATTAAAACTTCCAATTAAAATTTTAAGACCCAGAAAAAAAAGAATGGGAAAATGCAGCCATAATAAATAAATAGAGTAGAACGTTATGGTGCTAATAACCGATATTCTTCAAATGCTGTTAGTTTATGAAGGAACCGCATCTTGAAAATGTACAATTGTAACATAAATAATCCGCAGCCCTGAAGGAGAATGAGTGATTCGCTAAGTAGTATACAAACATGGAATATGGAATCCATTTAGTCTTATGGTTTGGTAAAGGAGAGTTACTAATGGATTAGATATTAACCCATCGTACCTAATTTGAGGAGGTCATATGGGGGAAGTACAAGCCTTTATCCTGACCTTGTGTCTCTTTTCTCTTCTACCTTTCATAATTTTTTTATGTTTTATATGTTGTTAGATAATAACCTTTTGTTTATGCTCACTTCTCTTTCCCTTAATCCTTTAAAAAAACCTGAATTGAACTCGATTATTTTCTAGGTAGTTTGTTGACTCCTGTTAGAATACACAAGATATTTCTATATCCTAATATTGATTTCAGTTCAGTTGTAATTAATCCAACATTTTATGGGTTGTAATTCTCTTTTCCCAGTAGAGTTGCTAATTCAATGGCGACACATTGTTTTTGTCTAATGGAACTTGTCCTGTTACATTCCTATTAGAGGTATAGATGTGCTTGATATGGTATGGTGTTCCTGCTCTCTACATGCTAGGATTACTGGGGTGGGATGGAGACATGCTCCTTTGATGTCACATGTATAGTAAGATTAGAGGATTTATTCTGTGGCACATGCTTGCTAGGAATGTGCTAGATTATCCTAGCTTCTTGTGGTTCAGTTGTAGCTGACTCTTCATTTGGGGTTTTCTTGGCAAAGATACTGGAACTGAGGCAAAGAGGTTAAGTGACTTGCCCAGGGTTATGCAGCCAATAAATGTCTGAGTCAAATTTGAACTCAGGTCTTCCTGACTCTGAGTCTGGTACCACCTAGCTGCTATTTCTAGTGACTATGCTATGTACAATGTAGTTGCCAACAGGTGCTACATGATTGTGAAACATAAGTCTAAACTATCAAAATATAGCCTCATTAAATTTGTGCTGTGGATAACAACATTGACATTCAATTTAAGCAAAATGCTGTTTATTTAGATCACATGAGATATTTCTGCTCAGCACAGTTTCTGGCACATAGTAGATGATATATATATATACTTATTCCCTTTTCTTCTTTTCCCCTCCCCATCTGCTATTTGTTGAAAGATTTAAAACAACACCTAAGTACAGTGCAGTACTAATTTTAATAAACTGTTTCCTCTTTCTATGTAAGATCACTTTGCTGTAAATTGGCTGTGAAATTATTAAGTTCAAAAGACATCAAGGTCTAGTTTCTGCTTTTAAGGTTTTCTTCTGTAATTAACCAAAAAAAAAGAACCAAAAAAATCTACTTCTTTCAAATGAGGAAAGCATTTTCAACCCCAAGTTCTACTAGCTAATTTTTCTGTAACAGGTGACAAAAAGAAAGAAAGAAAAGTTTTCTTGCCCCATTCCCCAGCTCCCTTTTATATTTCTTTGTAGCTCTGAGACAGGGACACCAGGTAACTAGTATTTTCACTGTGAATTTTATCTGTCATTGTGGCTTATGTACTTGTGAGGGCACAAAGTTCTCCAAAAATCATCCGTTTTCTTTATATTTTTTTCTTCTCCTTGACAGTAGGCAATTCTAGCTTTGTAGGCGTAAATCTGGAAGGTATCTAAGAGTCCACCTATTCTGATCACCTCATTTTATAAATGAAAAGATGAAATCCTGGAGATGTGAAAGAATTTGCATGAAGTCACATGGGAAATAAGCATCAGATAGGAGATTTCAATCCAGATCGTCCCATTTCCTTTACCCTGCAGTCTTTATCAAGCCTTTCCTCTGCCAGCCTTTGGTTCTGACCACTTCCTCTCCAAAATCACTTAAACCTCTTTTAAACAAATAGGATTCCAAGACATCATCATAGAAGACTTCATGAAGATGTGAGAAGGAAGGTTTTTTTTTCTTTAGGAGAGTTAGTAGAGTTGGGGAGATTGAGCAATTGAGAATGAAGACTGTTGAAGAGGATTGGGACATAAAGTGTGAAATCCATGCAGCTAATGGCAGGTGAAGGAGTAAAGAGAGGGATGGTGGTGTTCAAGAGAATAGATTTATTGAGTACTGAATGAGTGCCTGAGGCTTTATAGATGATGACAAGAGGGAATTCAGATCATAGGGACCTCCAAAGAGGTGTGGTGTTAGAAAAATTGTCTATAAATCACAACTGGGGAGTGGGGCCAAGAATAATTCCATCTCTCTCAGCCCTGTGAGATGGAGAAATAGAAGGAATGGCCATCAGTTGAGAGATTTGTAAAGGATATAATGTTCTCCAGGGGAGAAACAGATTTCAATTAAAGTGAGGAGGAGGAATAGTTGTTTGGAAAATTTGAGGAGGGAAGAATTTGTTGAGAGTAAACTCAGGGGATTCCAGACAACCTGGTGGAATATGTTTGGAGATGGGCAAATTGGTAGGAGTGGGCTTAGTTGCCTTAGGGATAATTAGAATGGGAATAAATGTGGAGGAGGTGATAGCAGCAGGCATACTATTTATACCTATGGTGAACAGACTGGAGGCTGGAGATGGAAAGCTCATACGATAGGAGGCTGATTGACATGTTATGCTCCATTGGCGTAACTATACTGGAGGTAGCTCATTGTTCATCTACCCAAGTTTGAAACAGAATTTGGAATATAAAATCGATACTTTGGAACATGCCTCTGTGAAATCACAACCCTAGGTTTGCAGTTGTTGATGGGGGCTATAACATGATGGAGTTAGGGGGAGTATAAGAAGGTATGTTGCACACACATGCATGTTTGTGTGTGTCCACAGAGTTTTGCACATAATAGGCACTTGATACATGCTTGTTAAATAAATAAATGAACAAATATGGTTTCCAGAACACCATACTTTCCCCATCCAACCACTGAATTACAGCTGGTTAACATCCTGGTGGACAGTGATGTATGATGGACAGAGATATCTGTTGGCCTGCCTCTTCCCTGCTCAACTGCTCACTTCCTAGCTGCTGGACCTTGGCAATCCACTTTGTTTCTGAGCTTCAAATCTATCATCTATAAACTGGGTGTTGGACCAAATCATTTCTTAAAGCTCCCTTCCAAGACTCATGATTCTAGAATTCCTCCCACTGTGCAAAGGGCAAGCCTTCCACATGACTGAAGCCTTTAGAGCTGGACTTGTATATGTCATGAACCATTTTGACCATCTGTTGAAGCCTACGAGCCTCTTTGGAGAATAATGTGTTTAAATGAATAAAGCAAAACATACCACATTACAAAGGAACCCACAGGATAGAGAAATAAAGATGCGATTTTTCTTACCTGATTTCAGAGATTTCCCTGAAATCTATCCACGGACCCCTTGACTAAGAATCTATACATTATTAGAATGTAAGACCCTTGAGTGTAGGAATTATCAATATTATATTTGGATTGCTAGCCTCTATCACAGATCAGGTGCTTAGTAAATGCTTTTTAATTCATTCAGTACCCCCCTGTTTTGGTGAATACAAGGTGCAAAATGCCCACCTCTCAGACAGAAGCAAGGTATAGCATGAAATTCATCTCTGACTATCACTGGATATTGTTAATCTGTGAATAATTCCTAGACAAAGACTTCGAGTCACCATATAAAGATTTATAATCTATACAAATAAGATAATATAAATAATGGTATATATAGTATAATAAATAATAAAATATAACATACATATCCCTTTATGTCACCATTTTGGGCTGACAGTGTTCTCTCGGCTTATTACATTTCCATTTATCTGTGTTGAAAGAGTTCTTAGAGCACCTAACTGCCTCCTTTCCCCATTGAAAAGAAAGTGAGGCAGGATTCTGGGACGGTTGTAAGGAGCTTTACAAAGGTAAGATTCTCCTTACCATTTCTCCTGCCAGCCCCCTAGCCATTACCATCTAACCCACCATAACAGCAGAGGTCCTCGCCATGTGCACTGTTGTTGTACCTTAAAGACCTTTCCACTCGCCCTTAATCCTCCTTGATTTGTTATTTTCCCCAAATAAATAGAATGTGGCCTCCCTGAGGGCAGTCATGGCTTGACTTCTCTATTTGTACTCTCAGCACCTAGCCCAGTTTTGGGCACACAGCAAATGCTTAATAAATGCTTTTTAATTCATTGATTCTCTGAGTAATTGCTCCCCTGATACAGAGATGCCGGGATCAGGCTTAGCGCATCTCATGTCCCTGCTTGGCGACATGTAAGTGGAGCAGACAAGAACCTGCGGTACAGGCTAGGAAAATGGGGGTGGTATGAAAAGTGCAGCCTCATGGAGCATAAATCCTGTAGCTGTTCCAAAGCTTTCTCTCCTTGAGCTGAGGATGCTTGGCTACAGCTGAAATCCATTCAAGAACACTTCTGGAAGGAAACGGTGTCTCCACTTAGAATTCTGAGATAATAGAAAAATTCTTATTCCAGGCACTTAGAAGCTCGTAAATAAATGCACCGCTCCCCCTACCAAGACCCCTTTCTGATTCTCTACCAATTACTTTCCTATTGCATAACAGAAAGAGTTTGGGAAGGGAAGATGTACCTCAAAACAATAATTACAGAAAACGTGTCAAGTCACGGTCGCTGTGTTTCTTCAGCCTTTCTTGACAAGTACTCCAAGCAGCAGAATGGGCTAGGGTTGAGAGATGGGGCCCATCTCACACGGCAAAGCTTCCTGAGTTAAGTGAATGGCATGAGCTGCTCTCCAAATCCTGCCAAGCAGTTGACCTTGGCTGGAGGATTGCCTTGCAGTAGATGGGATCTGGGAAAAGGCGTAGCTTCAAACCAAAATGAAGAAGGAAAGCTAAGTTGCTTCAGGAGAGAATTAATTTGCCTAAAAGATCTAGTAATCCAAATTTTCACAGATGGAATGCTGCCTTGGATTTTCCCATCAGGAGGCCCCAGTTCAAATCCTGCCTCATATACGTACTTGGTTGATGGGCAAGTCGCTTAACTTTTCCTTGTCTCAGTTCCCTCAGCTCTGAAATGGCGGTGATATTTTCACCTACCTCCCAGTATTGTTGTGAGAATAAAAAAATTAGAAATTGTTTATTAATGCTTTGCAAACTCAAAGCACTATGTATATGTCGTTATTATTGCAGAAAGATACAGGATTCCTTTTACTAATCCTAAAATACGTTCATCTGAAATGCCAATAAATCTTGAATTCATAAAATTTTCTGACTTGATTTCTTTGTGGTTTGCAAAGCACTTTATGTGTATTAACATGCACATGTAATGTATATTTTTATTTTATATATTCTGTCAAAACAAGTGAAGAGGTAAGTGCTAACACCCCTGCCCACCCCTTACAGATGAGCAAACTGTGACTGAGCCATGGTAAGTGAATCTCTAGGATTTCTAGCATCGCATGGGTAATGAGTGTCTTAGGCAGGAATCCAAACCGGGTATTCCTGACATCAGGGACAACCCCCCTCTTACCATTATACCACATACATTTTTATATACTGGTCTATTAAAATCAGGACCCGTCTTCATATGCTGGATGCATGCCAGCCAAGCTCAGACTGTAAGCTTCCAGGGGGCAAAGATGCTGTGTGTGATGTGTCATTTTAATTGGGAAGGATATGCTGTAGATGTAACAGAACCCAGTTAGCTACCCCTTAAACAAAGGTTTCTGTCATGGGATCCGTGGACCCCCTAGCAGGTCCTTGGGTAGATTTTAGGAAGTCTAGGACCTTGGATGGGATGGGGAACCCTCTACTTCAATATGATTACTTTCCTTTGTAATCCATGTATTTCATGAATTTGAAAACATTATTCTGGAATGAGGTATATAGACTACCCAAGTGGTCCATGAGACAAGTAGGTTAAGTAGAGATGGATGTTATAAATACAGAGGTAGTAATAAGGAAAGGAAGTTTTATTTTGGTGAGCCACATAGAAGAAGCATGGAGCCATGGTGGTTTGGGCCTTGTACAGAATATCATGAAAGAAGACTCTGTAGTTTTCTGAGTAGCCACCCAGCTAAAAAAAGAAAATAAGCATATATATTATATTCCAGGCAATATTATAATTCCTACATCCAAAAAACTCAAACTTAACCAAAAAAGGCCTAATTCTTTTATTCATGAATATTCTGTTCTGTTAGGAGATATAATACCCACACTGCTATGTAACATGGGAGGGTAGAGAGCACTGACTTCAGGGGGCTCAGGAAGGGGTTCTGAGCTGAGCCACTGAAAGAGGCCATGGAGTCTAAGAGACCAAAGTGAAGAGTGATGTCTTCCTTGTTCCAGCGCACATTTCATGATGTGGTCATTTTTACGGTTCCCCCTTTGTACAGTCATCTTGGGAGTCCATCATTTTGACACATGCTACTATGTGAGACACTCAACTTTAGCTTACTTCTCAAGGAGGAAGATACATCCTATCTCAGTAGCGATTGAAATTCAGCATGAAGCTAGATTCTTCACTCCATTCTCCATTTTCCTTCCTTTGGTGGCATCTCTGATTTTGCCTTCTCCTCTCTCCTCATGATACTGGTTGTCATGCTCTGTGTTTTCTATGAGTTTCAGCAAAACATAGTGAATAGGGCCTTGTTTTGGAGTCAGGAACAACTGGGTTTGAATCCTTCCTCACCCAGGAGCTGTCTCTCAGACAATGACTTAAAAAGTTCTCTTTCTATGATCTCTGCCATCTCTCTAAAATACAAGGATAGAGGGTATTTATAGAGAGCTTTGTAGCTTAAAAATGCCTTCCTCCCTTCTTTACAATCCTTTGTAATAATGAGACATTATAACATAGAGATGATTATATGCATGTGTGTGTGAATATACATGTATGTATATATGTATGTGTGTATGTATGTATATGTAGGTGTGTGTATATATATAATTTTGAAATCTACCAAGTACTTTATATGCATTATTCCCTGATACTCCAAATATCTCTCTGAGAATTATATCATTGAAATCTTACTTTTATGAAATCAGCCTTTTTATGCTAATTTAATGCCCTAGCTAGGTTGATTTATTTCCTTTTCATCATGGTGGATCTACAAAAGAGACAGAGATAAAATTTTTAAAAGGGAACCCCCAAAAGTGAACCACACTAAAATGTGTGACTCATGACTTTTCCTGAAGTTCTCTTTGACAGCCTCCCATAGCCCCTAGTCAGTGGCCCTTTGTCCCTTAGACCTGGAATGGCACTTGTTAGACATTTCTCTCATATATGTGGCGTGCCTCTGGCACATCCTACTGGGTGAATTTAGTCTGGTCACTTAAATTCTAGGTGCTTTAGGTCAGTGGTGTCTAACTTCAAATAGAACCAAGGGTCACTAAACCACACATAAGAATCCCTTTGAGTCACATGTTGACTTAGTTTTAAAATGTAATATTTTCTGTTTTTTAATTGCTGAATATTCATTGCCTCATTCATCTGAGCCTGTATTGGGCCTGTTTGATGTCTCTCAGGCTAGACATTGTAGGGGAACATATTGATCTCCATTGGTAGAAGAAGTTTCTTCTATGTGGGATTTCTGGCACCGTTGAACTCCCAGGTCTCATGCCCGTCCCTTTTGTTCTTATCCTATAGCATAATGGTCTACAATTGATGTTTATGTCACCCCCAAGCTCATAACATAGTGCTCTGCCCAAAGTAGATGGTTAATAAATATATAGATCTCATACTTTTATAGCACCCTATTAGGCTGTCATATGATGGATAAGCTTCCTTGGATGCCTGTGGTACACAGTGGAATTTAAATAAAATTACTCCTGGAAGCACATTCTGTCTCATTTGTACACTTCCCTCCTTCCTGGCCCCACCTCCTCCTGCTACTTTACACATTTTGGTGTGGTTCACTTTTGGGGTTTCCCTTTTTATAATTTTCTCTCTCCCCTTTGTGCATCTCCAACATGATGCCAGAGCATTAAATTAACTTGAAAAGTCTGATTTATTTTTTTAACCCACCAGAAATCAGGAGAAAAAAAATGTCCCTCTGAGTGGAATACTTTGTCCGCTAAACCACAGCCTGAATCATATTTTTACTAGGGAAAACTTCAACCCTGTCAACTGGGCGTGTGTGACATTATGATGGACACTTCCAAGTACAGTGGAAATAGTTGATGTTGCCATGATGAGATGGTGGTTGGTCTAGAGGGCTTCACTTGCTTTTTAAAATGAGGCCATAAAAATTCATAATTAAAGCTTTAAAAGTTCGTAGTCATACATCTGGTATTTTCATGGAGATACCAGCACTCAAAAGGACACTGCTTTTAATGCTGTGAATTTGCAGCTTTGGGTCTTGAGTTCAAATTTGAATTCTGCTGTTTACCTCTTTCTGTGTCATCTGAGGAAAGTCTTTAGCTTTCTGGGCTTTAGTTTAGTCATGTAGCAAATGAGAGAGATTAGGATAGATCAGTGAACTCAAAAAAAAACCAAACAAGCAATCTTTTGATGCCAATATTTCAAAATAATTGGTTTCCTTTGTGATCCTATGCATCTTATTTTGTGCATTTAAATTTGTTTTCAGTACTTTTAGTCATGATTCTTTGTGACCCCTTTTGGGGGTTTTCTTGGGAAAGATTCTGGAGTAGTTTACCATTTCCTTCTCCAGCTCATTTTACAGATGAGGAAACTGAGGCAAAAAGGGTTAAATCACTTGCCCAGGGTCACACAGCTAGTAAGTAGCTGAGGTCACATTTGAACTTGGGTCTTCCTGACTCAAAGCCTGGTGCCCTAACCACTGTGCCACCTAACTGTCACACATGTAGGAAGTATCAAAGACTTACGACTTAATGATAAGCTACCACAAAGCATTCTATGTCACGTTGGACCAAAGTACTAAAAGAACTTTCTAAGAGTACTTCAAGGCATGCCTGAGAACTGCTCTTTGAAAGAAAATTTAGACTTAAGTTTTCCCACCAACATTTTAAATTTTACATGTATCTCCTCCAGGTCTGTAGTCAAGGAAACTGAGTTCACATCCGGACTCAGATACTTCCCAGCTGTGTGACCCTGGGCGAGTCCCTAAAACTTTGTCTGCCTCAGTTTCCTTATATGTATAATGGGGATTGCAGTAGTACCTTCCTCCTTGAGTTGCAAGGATTAGATGAAATAAGGCAGTGCCTGGCACATAGTAAGTGGTGTTTCCTCACCTCTCTGTGTTTTGTGGGATGAATTACTCAGGCCAATTTCCTCCTTTCCAATCCCACTGAAATGTGTAAAACTCATCACTGTCAACAGCTGACTGGTGCAATTAGTGAGCTTCAGTTGATGGTTTTTTTCCAGGACCCATCAGGGAGGATTAGGCTGGCCCTCCATGAGGCTGGGCATCTCCTTCCCTGAGAGTCATTCATCTTGATTCAACCATGGCCTTTTTATTGCCTTTTCTTCTCCCTCCTCCTCCCGTCTCCCTTTTCTTTATTCCCCTCCTCTTACCTTCTCCCCCCTTCTTCTATATCCACTTTTCTATTTCTTCTTCACTTTCCTTCTCTTCTCTCCTTTTTTCCTCTTCCTGCCTTGATTTATGAGTTCTCATTTGTCTTTTTTTCTTCTTCAGTCAGGCTCCAGTTTCTTTGTAATCCCAGGAAAATTCTCACCCATGACTTTATTTTTTATTACTTCTGAAAACTAAGTTTGAAAGCATGAATGCCAGGGCATAAATATTAAATCTGCTAATTCAGCTACCAACGTCTCAAGCATCATTGGGGACCATCCTGCTATTATATAGTACCATTCGATATGCCTTTTGGTATGTAGATCAGTTGTGTGATTATTCGAGGAATAAAACTGCCGAATAAAGAATAATTTAAGTACAATTAGGTTTTAAATGAGAAGAGGTCAAGGTGTCTAAAAATGCAAAGCACCAACATCCTGCTTTCCTACTTCTCTGCCCCATGCAGTGTAAACATTAGGCCAATTATTTCTGAAGGGGCCACCTGAATCAAATTATTAGTTCACCACCCCAATTTTAATAAGATTTCAATACGTCTGCCATTCGGTGACTTTATTTCGAGCACACACACTGGAGAAGAGTGGGAAGGACGAGACTGTGTATCTCAGTGGTGGGTCCAACGGCGTTCCCTCCTCTCCCATTCTAGGAGTGGGTTTGAATTGTCAAACGAGGAATTCATATTAGACTGGAATAAGAGCTTCTGGGCTATAAGGCTGGAGAGATTCTCGAAGGTGTCCTTTTGGAGAGTATAATGCTTTCTCTCTCTAGCTATTATAATAAAGCAAATGGTCCTTCTTGCAAGCAGGGAGAAGGTTGGGCTAGAATCGGGGTCAGGAATCCAAGTTTGGATTCAGTCAAAGGGCTGCACTTGGGGACCTAGAAGGCCAAATGCGGCCTCGAGGGCGCAGGTTCCCCACCCCTGGGCTAGATAACATTATATTGGTATCACTAATGCACAGTTCTGGCCGTGTTGTCTCTATCATAAAATAATTTGTCATTTAAAATTTTTCCTAATCTGACTCCGTTTCTTCTTTTTACATTGATTTATATCACTTAACCTTGTTCCAGCCTTACCCCCTTAAATGTAGTGCCTTTACTCTCTTAATTATTTCTCATTTATCCTGTATATAGCTTGCTTGGTATGTATTTCTTTGCATTACGTCTCTCTCATTAGATTGTAAGCTCCTAGAGGGAGCCTTTGTCTCTTTTTGTATCCCTAGCACTTAGCACGATGCCTGGCACATAGTAGGTGCTTAATTAATGTCGATTGATTAATTCCTGATCCCTTCAGTTCTTAGTGGTCTCTATCCCAAAATTATTTTGTATTTACTTTTAACATTTCTTATATTTAGCCTATATTGTTTCCTTCATACTAAATTATAAACTGTTTAAAAATCATTCATTTTTTGTAAAGTATGTAACGCAGTGTCTGGTATGTAGTATGTAATTAATAAACACTTGTTGAATCGCCTTGAATTAAATTAAATTTGGAAGTCAGCATGGTGCAGTAGAAGGGAAGTCCATTCATTTGAAGTAGAAGGGATCTCAGTTCAAATCCCACCTTGGTCATTTACTATCTATTGTATCTTTCATAAGTCTGTGTACATGAAGGGGCTGGACCAGGTAACCTCTAAAGTCTCATCTTTATACAGATGATCCTGTGGATTGAATTAAATTCACTTTTTCTTCTGAACTCAAGACTACAGTTGACTTGTTTTTTTTTTGGGGGGGGGGTCATGTCAGTTGGTCAGTAAACAAACATATATTGAGTACTTTCCTTGTGCCTTCTATGCTTCCTTGAGCATTATATTACCTATCTGAGAAGTTGGTTTTAGTGCTAGGGAAAATCTTTGGAATGTGGCATGTACTTGAATTTCAGTAATTATTTCTTCTCACTTCAACATCAGTCCTCAGAGTTCAATTTAATTAGGTAAATCATTTTTTTAATTTAAATTTATTTATTTAACATATTTAGTTTTCAGCATTGATTTTCACAACAGTTTGAATTACAAATTTTCTCCCCATTTCTACCCTCCCCCCCACTCCAAGATGGCATATATTCTGGTTGCCCTGTTCCCCAGTCAGCCCTCCCCTCTATCACTCTCCTCCCCTCTCATCCCCTTTTCCCTTCCTTTCTTGTAGGGCAAGATAAATTTCTACGCCCCATTGCCTGTGTATCTTATTTTTTAGTTGCATGCAAAAACTTTTTTTTTGTTGTTTTTGAACATCTGTTTTTAAAACTTTGAGTTCCAAATTCTCTCCCCTCTTCCCTGCCCACCCACCCTCCCTAAGAAGTCAAGCAATTCAACCTAGGCCACACGTGTATCATTATGTATACTCATGTATATATATATGTATGTATATATATATATACACTCAAGTGTATATCATATGTATACTCATGTTGTGAAAGGCTAACTACATTTTGCTCCTTCCCAACCCATCCCGCTTTATTGAATTTTCTCCCTTGACCCTGTCCCCTTTCCAAAGTGTTTGTTTTGAAGGTAAATCATTTTTAAGGAACACATTTGCATAAGGCCCTGGGGAAACGGAGAGAAGAAAGCTGGGCCTAGTTAGAACTCCCTCCAGGAGCTTACACTCTACCATAGCGATGGCAGGAAGAGATGCGTGCAGATTACCACGGCGCGTGATGGTATGAGGCATCATGAGTGGTCCAGGCGCCAGACTGTGCACTGGGGGAGAGTCCTCGGAGGCTGCTTTCTTTGTGAAACCACAGAAGGAGCAAAGATGCTCACATATGCATGCTAGCCGGCAGAAACAACCTGGCCTATAGCCCCAGAAAGGAAAGCCAAGGGGTCAATTTCGCCACCTCCCTCCTCCCAACACAAATGATGATGAGTATTGATCGGGGACATTGCGACATCCCCTGCTTTTCAACATGTACAGACTTCATTTTTTAAAAATATTTCCCCCCCCCAAAGAGATGCCACCGAGCGCGAAGGGGAGGTGAGCGTGCGATGGCAGGACATGGGCTCTCCATTCTAGCAGGTGGCTTGACGGTCCTGGTCTGTCAGCATGCTCTTTCTTCACAGGGGTTTGCTTGTTGCTACAGGGCCCGGTGCTGGCGGATTACAAGTCTGTAGCTCGTCATTTTCGATTTATTCGAACCTATTTCTCCAGTCTACTGAGCTTTCACTGGCTAGCATCAATCCCGACACCTCGCAATTCCTCAGAACCTCTATCCCCATCAGATGGTTCGATCTATGAGAAATTTAGCTAGAGGCGCTTAGACAAAAAAAGAGAGAGAGAGAGAGAGAAATATTGTGGCTGGGGAAGCATTTAAGTTAGGAGGCAGCCAGGGCTGTTTTATTACTTAGGCCTATGTCACCTGTGATGACCCAGGAGAGTGGAGAATATTGATCGCTTGTCACTCAAGGCATTCAGCAGATTGCCTTGACAAAGCTTGGCAGGCCTCTAATAGCAGGGTTAGTGGCCCTGGCTGCTACCCAGGGGAAAACTCTGCAGCGCCTATTACTTGGCGGCCTTTAACTCTTAGAGAATTGGGAGAGAACATTGACAAAAGCGAGGGAATAATTTTACAGTTACAAATGCTTTTTTCCTGCTTCATTTCTCCCTTCCTTCCCCCCCCCTTAATTTGAGTTGGCTGTTCACCGTTCCTTTCTGTCATACTCCCCTGCCTTTTCCCTGGACCCCCCCCCCATCTTGTTTGGAATGGTTATGGTGGTATTGTTTCTCCAAATGTCAGGCCAGCTCAAGACAGGAGCCGGGGGTGTGGAGTTCCTGCTCGCCTGTCACCAGGGTTTTATAGATTTGTTGAGAGTGTATATATACTTGAACCTGACACCCTGTCCATTCTCAGCTGTTGTCCTTTAAGTAGAGAAATCACCATGTCACAACAGAGTGGGACTCTCCATTCCGCTCCCCTCTCTTTCCCACCTCTTGCTCCTTTTGCCCCCTTTTCCTCTTACCCTCGCTGTCTCCCCTTTTATTTCTCCCTTGTTCTCTCTTTTTCTCCTTCCCTCTTTCCTCCTTTCTCCTTGTCTTTCTCTTTTTCTCTCCCCCTGTTGTTCCTTTCTTCCTTCCTCTCTCTCTCTCTCTCTCTCTTTCTCTCTCTCTCTCTCTCTCTCTCTCTCTCTCCCCCCGTCCTTTCCTCTCCCTTTTCTCCTTCCCCCTTTTACCCTCTTTTCCCTCTCTCTCTTTCTCTGTCTCCTCCCTCCAATTCCCTTCTGTCTCTTTCTCATCTCTAATTTCCCTTATCTTTCTTTTCTCTCTCCGCTGCCCACTTCCACCCTTCCCCTATTTCCCTCTGATCCATACCAAACTAGTGTACAGTAGACGAAGTTGGGGGACGTGTAAATCTCAGGCTACATTGAGAAGAAGGACTTAGAAATGGCTCTAATTTAAAAACCAAGGCCTGCGTCTGGGTAACAGATGTGATTCTGATGTTTCGGAGAGGTGAGCCATAAGTAGCTTTGCTGTCATTGACCCTTTAAAATGAATATTCTGAATTTCCCAAGCCCCTTCCTCTCTCAGAGCTGTCATCTAGAATTTCCTTTATCCTCATAACACAGAGACAGACAGCTGTTATTATCCCTGTTTCATAGAATTTTCTGGAATCCGGAAATTTACCAGACATTCCCACATAACTACCCCATTTCCATGCAGCGACCACATCATGACTGGAATCCAAGACTCTCAGTCAGAATTCTGTTAGACCTTAAGTAGGCAAATGTGGGCTTCTTCTTCCTCTGACTGCTTGTCTCCCTTGTCCCCACCAAGTCTAAGTGGACTTAGATCCCCCTACACCTCTTCATGTTCATTCTGTTCCCTCCACACTGTTGTGTTTGCTTCCATCAAACATCTCTATCACTTTCTTTTGTTTGATCAATTGAGTTGAAATGAATTCGTTGTTCTTGGTATTTCTTTTGATGCATGGGTTGGACTACATGGTTCTTGCTAGTCTTCAGATTGTGTCCTTCTGTGATTCTAGGTCCATCTCTTCATCCTCCTTGACTTTATATAAAGGAAGGACTCATTCTATTGTGTTCTATAATTTTAACTTCTATTCCCCTTGTTCTGTGTGTGTTTATCGTCTCACATCAACCATGAATCTCTCCTTTGCCCACTTGGTCGCTTGTTCTTGTGATCCTTTGGAGAATTTGTCAGTCTGGAAATGTGAAGCTCTTTATCCTTGCTGGGATGGTAATGATAACTGAATTATATATCAAGGGCTCGATAGGAACTAAGAAGTCATTAGGTTGAACCTCCCCCCTTTATGGAGAGAGGATCTGAAGCCTAGAGGTAAATAGACTCACCCAGTACCGTGCATGTAGTAGGTGTCTGAAGTGGGATTTGAATCTAGGTCTTCTTGGCAATGACTCCCCCATTCTATGCTTCATTCTTCTTTGCTTGAAAACGATCTCCTGTTGCATTAAGGAACACTTTAGGAGTATTGAAAGCACTGCCCAATCTCCCAAATGTCATTCATCTCACTTCTCTTTCCTCCTATCTAAGATAAATATGCTGATTGAATAACTCAGTGGGCTGTCCATGTAATCATAGGAGACAAGTCATATCAGCAGCCTGCCTTCTTCAACCAGTTGACTTTCCTAGCATGGATCACCAGTTGGATTTCCTTTGAGTGAGCGTTGTTCTGATGTGGAGGCCCCAGAGCATTCAGGAGTTTGATTCAGTCAGTACAAGGTCATCCAAAGAGAGTATCACCCAGAGAACCCTAACGTAGGCTTATTGTGTCTCCATGTATATGCTAGAATTGTTTGAGTTTTCATGACGAAAGTAACCGTGGATAGGACTTTATCACTTGTTTGTTTAGTATCATAGGACCATTGGTTTAGATCAGGAGGGCTTCTCAGAAGAAGAAACTGAGGCCCAGGGCAAATTAGTGACTGAGATCATAGGGTCACTAGTGCAGAGTTGGAAGAGTCGCCAGGGGCCATTTAGTCCAACCTCCTCATTTTACAAATGACAGATCTGAGAGACCCAGGAAGGCCAAGGAACTCGCCAAGGAGAAAGGAGAGAAAAGCTAAGGATAGTACCCACCATTTCATTAGCGAATGTCCAGCAAAGACCCACATGGCTGACAGATTCATAAAGATGTTTTTAGTCACAAAGAGAAATTTTAAATAAATAAATAAATGATTTCTTTGGAAAAAATTGGTAGCTCTGTCAAAGACATAAGCACAGTTACTCCAAGAGGCAACTGCCACATTAATATCCATGACACTTGGAGGCACTTTGAGCTTAAATACTTATCTGGGAAAGGTTTTATAATTCATACGACCTGAAATAATTTACACCTAATTAGATTTTGTCAACTGAATAATTCCGTCTCATGTTGCTTCCACAGAATCATTTAGGCAACTGCATTTTATTCTCAAAATAGTTGTAAATGTCAAATTAATTTTTGTTGACACGAGCAACATGGAGGAGAGAGATACTTGGCGGGATTGTTTGTCAACTGCATGCATTTCCACTCTTGACAAAGCACGTAGCATAATGATGATTGGATTGATTTTTGTCATCTCAGTTGCCTTGTTCGGGAGTTTCAGAATGATCTGGGCCATCAGTGGAATCTATATTGTTGGATTCTCCTCTGGGGGTCCTTGAAATTCTTGGAATGCTGTGTGCGCTTCTTTGGGTATTGGTGGCCCCTCTACGAGTGTGTAGTTTCTGGGCATGTGTCTCCATTTTTGTTTCTCTCCTGGAAAGAAGGATTTTAATGGTTTTAGAGACTTTGCAGTTTAATGGAAAGAGAAGTGGATTTGGAAATGGCAGACTTGCATTTGAATTTGAGGTCTCATACTGGACTGTGAGATCATTAGTAAATCACCACATTTCACTGGTCCTTAGTTTCTTCATTTGTGAAACGGAGATGATGTACTATCCAAGCTATCTCTACTATGGTTCTTACTATGAAAACATTTTATGGACTTTAACGTCCTTAAGAAAATGCAAGTTGACATTATTTTTACATCCTCTAATTTTTTTTTCCACCTGTTGATTTCATCTGTCACCTCCACTTCTTTAGACTACAACACTTCCATCCTGTAGGGAAGCTAACAAGCATTTGTTGAACACCTACTGTGTGCCAGGTACCGTGCGAAACACTTGATGAGTGTCATCTCACTTGATCTCCATGACAGCCGTGGGAGATTATATTGTTATCCCCATTTTACAATTGAAGAAACTGAGTCAGGCAGAGGTTAAGTGACTTGCCCAGGGCCACACACTTAGTAAGGGTTGGATGCTGGATCTGAACTCAGGTCTTCCAGATTCCAGGTTCACGTTGCTGGGCTAGCAGTTGCCAGTGTTACACTCGATTATCTTTATTTTGATGACTCAATGTACCAGTTGCATTCTCTCAAGGTTATACATTTTTTTTGGTATGCAAATCCACATCCACATCCACGTATGTGTTGCTGCCCTCTTTAGAATATAAGCCCCTTTTGGACAGATTTTTTTTTCATTTTTGTCTTCTTCTCTAATAATAAATAATTGCTCATGGTTTGATGTCCCTACCCCAGATTATTTGTCTGGTAGCCTTTTGTTGGGTGATGACCTATGCAAACCTATCTATGGGTCTAAGTGTATTACCTACAGGGACATATGTGAACTTTTCCATATTGGTAAGACCTTTTGAAACGTGTATTCCTTTAACATAGCTTTAAGGACCAGCTCCATCACCTGTCATCATTAGCTGTTTGAGATAGATTTCAGTTGGGAATTATCATCTTAACATGGGAAGAATGTAAGATTATTAAGAAATTGGATTGTTTTATTCTCTGAATTTGTATCTCCTGTGCCCAGGCCGTGTAGGAGATAGCTAATACATTCTCATTGATTGGTTCATAACAGTTTTTCTCTTTAGGTCTTGGGGAGGAGGGTAAGAATTGATTAATCAGTCAACAATCTTTATTGGTTAATCATTAATGGCTCAGCTCAGACACACTTACAAAGTGAAGTTCTACCTTGATTCTGTGGTTGGTCCCCTCTCTTAGGTGTTCATTCTCAACCCCGTTCCTGACCTTTGCCACTTACTGATTGTAAAATAACTCCTCAATTTGATTGTATTCAACAAACGTTTGTTAACGCGACCAGCGTAGGAGTTTGTTATGCCTGACTATGCCTATTAGTTACAGGATTTTCTTCTTTTTCTTTATTTTTTTCCCACGTGGGGGAAGGTGTGAGGGAGAGAAAAGAAATGCTTGTTAATTGGAAAAAACAAAACCATTTGTGAGACATCCACTTTGTTCCAAACACTATATTATCCAGAGACAAAACTCAAACAGTCCCTGCCCGTGGGGAGCTTACATTTTAATGAGGGGATCTAACAGTCTTACACAAATCTATGCAAATTATATGCAAAGTAATGTAAATTTCAAGAGGAAGAACATTCTGGTATGGGGGGGAGAGAGAGAGAGAGAGAGAGAGAGGAGAGAGGAGAGAGAGAGAGATACACTGAGAGAGAGAGGAGATTAGATTAGGATGCATCTTGTGCAGGAGGTGGTAGACCTTCTCTGTTCTTTGTTGAAAGCTATAAGGAGAACTGAATGCCACAGAAGCAACACTTTTGAACTATGGTGCTAGATAAGACTTCAGAGAGTCCCTTGGACCACAAGGAGAGCTAATTAGTCAATGCTTAAAGAAATTAATTCAAGCTGTTCACTGGAAGGTGAATACTGAAGCTGAAGCTTAAATACTTTGGCTACATGATGAGAAGATGGGACTTATTGGAAAAGACCTTGATGGTGGGAAAAATTGAAGGCAAAATGACAAGGGATAAGATGAATAGATAATATCATGGAAACGGTGAATGTGATCTTAGACTTCAAGAGATAGTGGAGGATAGAAGGGCTTGATGTGCTCTGGTTCATGGGGGTCACAAAGAGTTAGACATGATTAAATGACTGACCAACAACAAAAACTGAGCCTGAAATAGATGTGAACAAGGAAGGCATTCCAGACGTGAAAGAATAGCCATGAAAAAGTATGGTGACAAGAAGAGACAGTGGTCCTTTACAGGCAACAACCAACAGGCCTATTTTGCCTAGAACATTGAGTACTTGGTGTAGGTTAATGTAAATGAAGATAGGGAAAAGCCAAATGGTGAAGTTTGATTATATTTTTAATAGGTTATAGATGTTTCAAGTGGACAGGAACCTTGAAGTTTATCCGTTCTAGGCCTCTTATTTTATCCAAGGGGAAACTGAGGACCAGAGAGATTCTGTAACCTGTCCACAGACATATAAGCAAAAAGTACTGGAGCGAGGAAATATGGGCACTCTAAATTGAAAAAAGTCTTTCTATCACTACCATTTTGCTTTTTGACATAGGTCATTTCTTCCATCATCCAAAAAGAAA
The DNA here is from genome assembly GCF_011100635.1 of Trichosurus vulpecula. Taxonomy (NCBI): domain Eukaryota; kingdom Metazoa; phylum Chordata; class Mammalia; order Diprotodontia; family Phalangeridae; genus Trichosurus; species Trichosurus vulpecula. Next base: position 25,935,663 of record NC_050579.1, read on the forward strand.
AACAATGAAGAGAAAAGGGTTGAATAATCACTTATTGAATGTCTTCTCTGGTCAAGTTACTTTGCTATGAAGTTATAGGTAACTCTCCTTGAAAGTCCTTGTTCCATAGGATCATCTGTTTAGAACTGGACAGGAGCTCGGAGACCATCCAGTTTAACCCTGTCATTGGGTAGATGAAAACTTCAACATTTTTAGTGATTTCCCTGAGAACCCTCAGAGGTTAGAACAGACTGTACCCTCTTCCCCGTCTTCTTTGCTGTACCAATCCATCATCTTGATTGTTGCTCAGCCAATCTATATCTTTTTGTGGAACTCTAGAGCCAAATTCCACTTGTCTATTGAGCATCTCCACCTGGATGTCTCTGCCCTTCAAACTCAACCTATTCCAGTCAAAGTTCTTTTCTCCCCACCAGAATCTGTTCTTTTATCCATAATTTCCTCTTTGTTTTCATGGCTTTATCATTTCTTACTTGAAATCTGGAAGACCTCTCTAACATCCCTTCTCCCCTCCCCCACATCAGATCACTTTCATTTCCTGTGTGTTTTGACTTCCTTATCCCCCCCTTTTTTGTTTGATTCCCCCATTTATTGCCTTATAGAAGGTCATTCTTACTGTTGCTCTGGACTTTTGCAATTGCTTTTTAATCAGATGCTCCTCACCATCAGCCTTTTCTTTCTTTCAACTCTGAAGGGTTGTTGGAATCTGGATTATCGTGGTGGGAGGAAAGTTAAATCAACACACTCCTGTTCGAAATTTTGTTTTATAGAAACCTTCCCCTTTCTAAAGGTGAGAAATGGAGTGGTTCTGGACCTCAGAATCCATGTATATATACTTCCAGGTGTAGTCATTCATTCTTCCTAAGCTGAGGAGCAACTCCTGTTTTGTTTTAGAGTGATTTTCAAGGTGTGGTCCAAGGACCATTGACCTTTTCAAGGAGTCTATAAGGTAAAAACTATTTTCATAATAAGTCTAAGATTTCACTAAGTAATATTAAATCACACTAATATTAAATATTTTATTTATATTTATATTATATATTAATTATACATTTACAGATTTAATATAAAATCATATGTTATATTTATATTATTATTAATAATTTCCAAAATGTTAAATATTTCTAGATATAACCCACCTAAGTAATAAGCTCTTTGGGGCCCTCAGTAACTTTTAAGAGTGTAAATGGGTGATTGAATGCCATCTTGGGGGGGGGGGGAATTTGAAACTTAGGGAAAGGAATGTTGAAAACTAAAAATAAATAAATTAACTTGTAAAAAAAAAAGAGTGTAAAGGGATCATGAAACCAAAGTTTGCTAACTACTATCCTAACTAATATCCCTGGGCACTAAGAAATTAAGGGATTTTCCTGTAATAATGCAGCTACTATAGGTCAGGGGCAGGATTTGAACTCCAGAGTCTCCAAATATGTGGTTGGCTTTTTAGCCCCTACAACTAAAGTATCAGTCTTGCCTCTCAGTGGTCAGGCAAAAACATAATTGGGAAATGATTAACAAAAATAAATCAAAAATACAATAAAACATAGGTAATGTTAATTTATGGTTTTCTAAATCAACATGTAAGCCCACAGAAATCTGTTACAATTAAGTTTGGCTCCCTTTTCTCATTGATGAAAAATCGAAAAATATAAGGAAAGTCATTTTGAATTTAGTTAAAAATATGGAATAAATTTTTTCCTTTTTTCCCCTTCTGTAAGAGCAATGTGTACATATACATACACACACATATATACCATATATGTATATACACATATATACTGTATATACATATACATACACACACATATATACCATATATAAATATATATACACACATACACACACACATACAGATATACAGATATAGACACAGACATAGACATAGACTTAAAAAAATGAGATTTTGTTTTTAAAAAAATACACTGCTTTTGAAATCATCTATTAGTTCGGATAATGAGTTAGCACAACATATGTGTTGAAGTTTTATAGGCAGAATTCTCAGGTATTCTAATAGCAAAAATGTAAAATTTCATATGAAGCAGATTTTCATTGGTGAAATATAAAATATAGGGTCATAACATCCTAGCTAAAGATTTGGAAATAATTCCACTGAAGTTTGTGATAAGCATTAGTCTAAAAAGGTCACTGACTCTTGACTTTCAGTAACATGGAAACAAAAGTCAGCCTTTGTGTTTGTTGAGTTTATTTTCCTCTTATTTTTGGTTCCCTGATTCTTTGTCATGTTCCCTGAAATAATTCCAGTGATAACCTGAAAAAAAGGCCTTGTGGGTATTATGTATCTTTGGACATGGAATGGTGCTTTAACGCCGTGTTGACTACATGCCTAAAATGTTGATTTGTTAATACCTGGAATTTGGAAATTAAATTTTATGGTGTATGGATGATTTATTGTAATCTCCTATGAGGAAACCCGTCTTTAAAAGTTTTTATTTTTTTTAAATCACCCTGAGTTTGAGGGGCAGAAAGCATGCCTAATGCAAAACAGGGGCTGGGCTGAAATCACACATCTCCCTGGAGGGAAAAAAAAAGGAGAGGTTTTACTTACTACGTATGTTTTAAAAATATTTATAGATGCAGCTGGACTTTTAGTACGGCACTTCTGTTTTTAATGATAGAATTCTCAAAGGACTGAAATTGCTCCAAACAGTCTCAACTGCGTCTGAAACTCAGGAACAGTCTATGGGAGGTGGGGGGACTTAGTTCCTTTGATGCCAATTGGAAACATTGTAAGGGGAGGTTGGCCTTTGGTTCCCTGTTTCTTGAACCTTGGGTGTGCAGATGGGAATCTGAGAGCTTCATAATGCTTCATTCTTTCTGCAGCTTTGAAAATTATCTAAGTGAAATATATTTTAATGGATAGAGTGCCTTCCCTACCAGTGAGCTCAAGGCTTTCCATTTACAGAAGGGACGTTGTAAAGCCTTAGGACGAAAGGGGAGCATTAGTGCCAGAGGAGACTTTGGAAACTATCTGGTGGAGCTTGTTATTGAGATGGAGAAGGTTATCTGAGAGGCTCCAGCAGGAGGAGAATGTGAAAAACCCCTCCCCAAACATCAGCACATATAGCGGAAGAATACTTGGGTATCTTGAGATGTGAGTTGCCACAGACAGTAGGCTGGCTGTGTTCCCTCTTTGGAAGGCCATCGGTGGTTGGCAACATGCTTTGGAAGTGTCTTTCCTTAAGATAATGCTTTTATAATTATATTCTCTATTCCTCTTTCATAATTCAATTCATACGCCCTGGGGCTCTTGGGATACTAATGTGGGTCATGAAAACTCATAGAATTTAGAATTGTGTTCATTTTGTCCAGCTTAGACCCAAAAGGATTACCTGACCTGCCTTCGGTGGCAAACCTCAGTTGAGGAAACTCCCACCACCGCTTAAGGCAGCTCCCCATTCCACTTCTGGCCAGCTCTCATTGTTAGGAATGTTTTCAAGCTTAAATTTCTTTCTTTGCACCTTTTCCCTATTGCTTCTAGTTCTGTTCTCTGGGGCTAAAAAGTACCAGACTATCAGTCTTCCAATTGAAGAGGATTTATTAAGCATCGTAATAAGCATCCGGTAAGTGCCAGACTCTCTGCTAAGTGCAATCAGTTCAGCAGTGAGCCTTTATTAAACACCTACTGTATGCCAACCACTGTTCTAGGTGTTGGGGATACAGAGTCAGTAATAAAATAATTCATCTTCCACATGACAGCGTTTCAGATATTTGAAGACAGCCATCATCTATTAACCGCCCAAGCCCTGAGTTTCCTTTTCTCCAAGATAAACATCTCCCAGCTCTTCCATATCCCCATATGGCATGGATTCAAGGCCCTTTACCCTCCTCATTGTTCTGATCCTTAATATTTGACATTTAGAGCCAGGCTCTACTTAGGTCCTGTGCTGATGAAGCCCCAGACACTCACTTTTCACTCTTGGAATTGATCTGTTTGAGTATGTTTTCTCATAGGAGTTTCTGCTATTTTCTTCTCTGGTATTGTTGGCATTTTGAGCCTGCCATCTTGTGACACATCTCTTTTCCAGGTCATAGTGGTACAGACATGAAGGTGGGGTTCATGTGTCCCCTTCCGTATGGAAAGTTTCCACAATTCTTCGGAGTTTCGAGAATTTAGTATTACATTATTTGAATTGTTTGCATTTTGCTTTAGGTATATTGGAAAGAATTCTGCCAAGGGCAGTCAGCTCATCCACATCCTATTTGTGTCTCTGCTGAGCGGCTATAGCCTGTGACTAAGGAGACTACCACGTTGCAGGGGGAGGGAAATCATCATCATCTTAGCAACTCATCCCCCACCCTTTGTTTTTAATAAACCGGCCCTGACAGATGAAAAGAAATCTGTGCCGTAGCTCCAATTTCTCATGTTCGGCACATTTCAGCCATAAACTTAATTATCCCAAGGATTTTCAAATGACTCCAACTATTTCTAGACTGGGGACCAGAGGATACCAAGTTCTATTTTTGAGCTGATAAAACCTTCCTCTTGGAAGCATTTGTTTATTATATTACAGCTTCACATGAGCCGAGCTCAATCCTGACCCAGTGTTAAGTGTCTGTGGTAGATTTCATTACATCCATATACTGGAAGTCCTGCCAATATACTGGCAGCAAAATCCTAGTGGAAAATAAATGGCAATAAAAAAGAGAAATGATAGCCCGTGTGAGTGTCGAGGAGCACAGCTTTATGGAGACTGGACAACCCCAGAGTAGCGACTTGGCATGCCGACATGAGCCGAGAAGGCTGTGAGTGAAAGCTGATATTGGAATAATGACTCTGTGGCAGAGACATGGGAATAATTTAATTAATTGCACTGAAATTTCTTTGATGAATAGTTATGTGGTGATAAGCATGAGGTCGAACAGCAGAATGAGTTTCAGCTTTTTAATGGGCCAGCACAGCTGCAGTTTTGGATGGACTCCCATTTTATTTTTCCCTTTCGCTCTCCACCGTCCTACCAGGCTGCATCCATCCAGGCAGAGCCCACCACACCGCCCACCACTCCCACGCCATCCCCACCGAGCCGAGTGGGAAGGCGTTTTGGCCGTGGGGGAACCAGGCCTATGGCAGCTTTGAAATGAAAGCCAGATCAAAAGGAAATTATGGGATAGTTTCCTTATGAATTCCTGCATTTTTTCGCCCACCCCGACCTCCCACCCCTACCGGTCTCCATGATGCTTTTACAGGGTCTTTGCTGCTAAGTCGTATGAAGATTTTAATAAAAATTTCTGGTCCCTGGAGAAAGAAGCAAGTCTTTGTTGTTGGAGGGTTGGAGGGAAGTGAGCAATGCAGCCCAGCTGGCTCCCTCGCATTAATCCCGTGATTCCTAGCCCATATTTTCAGACAGATCCATTACTGAGGCCTGTAACCAATCTCTCACCATTTTCTTGCTGTGCCAGCCTCTGTTTTCAGTCATCCTGATTCAGCAGAGGACATAAGCTTCCAACTTCATACAGCTTCAGCTGCAAATCTCCTTAGGCCCGCTGCCTCCATCCACCTTGGCTGCTGGAAGAATGAGATATTAAATAAAAGTGGACTCTGGGTGGTATTTCCTCCCTGGCTTGGTCAGTGCCAGTGGTAGGAAGGGCACCCTACAATTACTGTAGAGTAAGCTGTGCTTCTCATTGTACCCAACACACACACACACACACACACACACACGCGGTAGAGGAATCCATGGTCTGTGCTTTCCGCTTTTTATTAGAAGGATTTGTGTGGGAGAAAGACCTCCTGGGCTCTAGGCAGAGAAACACCACCTGTGAAAGCCTTTCATCCCTTTTATATCTGCTTGTGAGTTAAAAGATTAACTTGGAACCTGGGAGAGCCGATGGAGGGTGGGGGGGAGGGAGAGGAGTTCATTTCTAGGCCAGGTGAGTGCTCTCTAATGAGTTTCATGGCCAACTAATGTGCCCAGTTTCAGCTTCTAGGTTTGCCAGGTGTAGAGCCAGGAGACGCTATGCCGGGGGAAAATGACCCTTCCTGATCCACAGGTTGGGGTGAATGTGTAAAGTGTTTATAAGGTAGATCAATTAAAAAAAAGAATGCTAATATATGAAAGATTTTTCAGAAATGACAGAGGGCATCCTCACTTTGATGTCTCTTGTCAGCCTTTATTGGTGCGTAGCTCCCCAACAAGCCAGGGCACTTGTGAATTCTGGGGTGATGTTCTCTGCCTTAGGTGTCAGCTGATCAACCTGCATCTGCCTCTAGCCCAGTTACCCTCCTTGGAGAAAGTGGACAGGGGACAAAACAGATCTAATTAAAATAAGCCTTCCTAATGGGTCCAGAAAAGAAAATTAGGGTGGCTCTTAACAAAACTGGGATCCTGCGTAATGTATGGACATCATCACGTCCGAGCTATCTCTGATGCTGCTTTCCCAGGACTTTGTTTTTCTCATATGTATAATGAGAAGCATTAGACTAAAATGGTCCCATATATGGGTCCCTTCTAGGTCCAGAGCTAAGACTGTATAAGTCTCTTCACCCCTCTGTTCCTCAGTTTCCTTTTCTGTAAAATGAGAGTGTTGGACTTGGGAAGTCATTGAACTCTCTCATCTGTCTTACCCTGTCCCTATCATAATCATTACATACCCAAATTTTCATTCCTTTACCCCCCCAAATAGTCATTTCATTCACCTGAGTAACGGTGTCTTCAATATCCAAGGGTGGTTTACCAACACATCCTGGGAAGTGTTCAGTCTGTCCTCTGCTGAATTGGAAGGTGAGGAAAATAGGAAAAAGAAAACAGATCCACAGACAAAGCAGTGGACATTTGTATGGGATCTCTTTAAAGTTGTGGGAGCATTCTGAATATTTCTGCTCATTGAGCCCTTACAACAATCCTGTGGAGTGGCAATCATTGACGTACAGTTCAATATGATGGCTTGATTTATACTTGTTGTTTTCAGTCCTTTCAGTCATGTCTGACTCTTCATGACCCCATTCAGGGTTTTCTTGACAAAGATGCTAGGGTGGTTTGCCATTTCCTTTTCCAGCTCATTTGACAGAGGAGGAAACTGAGGCAGAGTTAAGTGACTTGCCCAGGGTTTCTCAGTTAGTAAGTGTCTGAGGCCAGCTTTGAATTCAGGTCTAACTGACTCTAGGCCCAGCATTGTACCCACGGTACCGTGTAGCTGCCTGACTTAGAGCTAGGAAGTCCTACAGTCAAATCCCACCGAAAATGCTCAGCTGTGAAACCCTGGTCAACCTTAATTTGTTCATCTGTGTATTATAGTTGCACTTGCTCTGCAGGCTGATTGTAAGGATCAAATTGTGCAGAGCTTACAAAGTCCTTTGCAAAAATTGCATCAGTTCATAGAGGTGGGCTACGGTGGTCATGAAGGACAAAATTTCGATTTTGTAGTAAGAGGCCCTGAGTTCAAATTCTGTTTCTTCTGTTTATTTACTGAAAACTATGGGCAAGTCCCTTAATCTCCCTAAGTCATCTTTCCCCTGGTGTGAGAGTGTGTGTGTGTGTGTGTGTGTGTGTGTATTTAAGGTGTTTGTCAGGATGGCTTCTAAAATTAAGGCTATTTTGTAGTCTGTGGTTTTGTGAAGTTATTGTGATGCATTACTTTGGTTTGTAGTCTTTGTATGTCCCTTTTTCCTTCTATAAAACCCTTGGCCCCTCCAGAGGACAGATACATTAGTACCAGTGACAGGGGACCAGAGGAGATTTCCATGATTTCCATCCCTGTAGCTCATTAAGTAAAATGGTAGTGGGATAGAGAATGGCTTAGAGAAAGCAGTTTCTATGCTTGGCATGTAAATGTATACTAACATTTAAAATCAGGGGACTTCAGAGTATGAAAAGTAAGGTTCATTGGCCTGGTTTCAGCATATTTACAGAAAAGGAAACTGATGCCACTAGAAAGGAAATATCTTTCTCAAGGTTACTCAGCTAATAGAAAAGCTTGAATTTGAACCTCATTCATTCTACACTCATTTATTAAGGACTTTCTATGTCAGGCCTACATCTTCTCACTGTGATTTTCTTTTCTATCTCAAGTTTCTTCCCATTTGTTACAGATCGCTAAATTACTTTTCATGTAGACAATCAGAGATTCTTAACCCGTTTTAAAAAAAAAGCCCATTCTGGAGAAGAACTTCCGAAATAGAAGAGTTAAAGTAGTATTTTTTTGTAGCTAGTTAGAGTAGTGGATAAAGTGCTGAGTTCAAATGTGACCTCAGATGCTAGCTATGTGACCCTGGGCAAGTCACTTAACCCTTTTTACCTCAGTTTCCTCATCTGTAAAATGAGCTAGAGAAGAAAATGGCATACTACTCCAGTATCTTTGGCCAGAAAACCCCCAATGGGGTCTTGAAGAGTCAGACATAACCACAGCAATAACAAAAAGCAGTATTTGTCCCCAAGTGCTTACTTTGTCTTCGTAGAAAATCGGACAAAAGATAGTCACCAGCCTTCACCCTTTAGGATGGTGGTGGAATATCTTTGGGTTGCTTTTGGGAACTTATCTTTGACCTCAGCTTTTCATTCCTTATTTCACTCCCTTCCTAATACCATATGTAGTAAAACATAACTTAGGCAACTCAGTTCGACACTGCTTCGTCCCTGACTGGTTTGGGGGAATCTGTATTTTATTATCTGATTTATTGAGCAGTATGGAAAAGACTCTTTGGTAGCCATGCATGACAGCCCCATGTCCCAGACCCTGCCAAATAATTGAAAGTCTGAGAGGGGGATAAGGCGGGGGAGGGATTTATAGTTAGCACAGGTTCTTTTTTTTTTTTTTACTCCTCTGGATCCTTGCCCATCTTATTATGAGTTCTTTAGAGAAATGAAATGCAGCGGTAGCTTGGAGTAATTGTGGATGCTTTCCAGCAGTACAAGAGTTCTGGAGTCAGTCTATAAGCCTTCTCCCCTGGTTGCAGTTAGGAAGCCAGTTGACAGTATAATAGGCTTTTGGAAGTGGGTGCAAGAGTTGTGTGCTCTGTTTGATGTTGCAAACACTGGGCCCTCAGGGAGATCTGGAGAGAAGATCTTCTGTTCTTAAAGAAAAGAAAAAAAAAGATTAACCTGAAACATGAACTGGGAGGAGGGGAGAGGAGGGAACCTCCCAAGTTCTAAAAGACTTAGGTGCAACCAGAAGATGATCTCATTCCCTCTGTGGAAACATCATTTGGCAGGAAGCCTGTGCAGGCAGAACCACCAGAGTAGGCAAACAAGCTTAAAAATGAATTTGATTAAAGAGAAAGTAACCTGTCACCAGAGAGTTGGGTAGGATTAGATTCCTAAACACGTGTACAGGACACATCTGTATTGAGGTGGTACTTCCCCTAAACCCTCCCCCTACCCAGCTGCCCTGTTCCTGTTGAGAACACCACCATCAGCCTAGTTCCTTGAGCTCCTAAGGGTCATCCTCAGCCTCTCACTGTCTCTGCCCCTCTCCCCATCTGTTTCCAGGGCTTGTCTACTTCACCTTTGCCACATCTCTCCAAGATACCCCCCTCTTCTCTCTGACACTACCACCCTCCTGGGGGCCATCCCTTATTATCTCACACCTGGACTTTTGCAGTATCCTGGTGGTCGGTCTTCCTGCCTCTCGCTATCCTCAATTCAGCCTCCTAACGTGCAACTCTGACCATGTCACATAAAATGCTCTATTTGGTTCCTTAAAGCCCTTTATAACTTAGCCCTCTACTCTTCAATCCAGTGACACTGGCCTCATGACTGTTCAAAGAACAAGGCACTCCGTCTCTTGACTCTAGGCTAGACAAAATGCCTGGAATCCTCTCTATCCCCATCTCTGGTCTTAGCCTCTCTGGCTTCCTTGTTTTCCCAACTAAAATTCCATCTGCCACAGAAAGCCTTTCCCAACACCTCAATTTGAATTCTCATTAATTATTTCCTCATTAACCTGTATATATCTTCTTTGGACATATTTGTTTCCCCCATCAAATGGTAAGCTCTTTGAGGGCAGGGCCTGTCCTTTGTCTCTTTTTGTATGGTGCCTGGCACAGAGTAGGCACTTAATAAATGTTCATTGACTGCCTGCCTGCCAGAAATACTAACTTCTTGTTGCTGCAGCTGCTGTTGCTGTTTCTGTCTTCCTTAATAAACAGAAATGCTGCTTTTGCGAAACATCATGAGCTGACTATTCCCTGAAGTTTGTTTTTCCATGAGCAGGAATGAATTTGTATTGAAGCATCCACGGTCTACTCTCTGATTCTTATGGAGACCAGTGACTTGAATTTACAAATGTTAAGAGTACTGTTTTCGGTCAGGAAACTGTGCAAAGTTAAGTGACCCACCTGGGAATTGAACTTTAGACCTTACAATCATTAGCCCAGTGCTCCAGCGTTAGCCCAAGCTGGATGCCGCAGTCTGACTTTTGATTGCGGGTCTGCCGTATATGTAACCTCCTAGGGCCCTCTGTGCAGAATCCTTTTCAGCAGTGGGGACTGAGGGTAGCATTGTACTCAATTAGCTTTCAAGGCACCTTGCCTTATGCCTCTGCCCCCCGCTAGCTGGCAGCTGGGGTGTCGAGAAATAAAAGGATGTGCCCTTCAAGAACATATCCACGATAGTTGGAGAATTTTCTTCTCAGCTGAAGACTTGATCTTTTCAACCCAAAGAAAAAGAGAAGAAAGTTAATTCTGGTTTCAAGTTGAAACTTGGAACTGGCATGTATCGTTTCTGGTGGAGCTTTTTAGTACAATGAAGCATAGAAGGAAGAAAGCCCTTCTGTGTTTGGGAGAGAGATGAGCCTTCAGTGGCTCGGTGCTATCATGTAGGCCAGGGGTGGAATTTGAGTATACGGTTATGTTGTCAGGAAGGTTTGCTGTGTTACCCCCTCTGTTTTCTTCATTTTCCTCATCTGGTATGATTTCTGTTTTACCTGGAGGGGGACAAAGGAGGAAAAAATGAAATAAAATTCATCTCGAATGCCTCCTTGTTGACTCTGTTCTGATATCCCGACCAAGACATTCACACGCTGACTACAACCCATGAGCAACATGCAGTGATTATTCTTAGAACCAGCAAAAAAGGCCCTGTTGAAGGCAGCCATTATTTAAACCATGAATCTTAGCTCATGATTATATTGGGTGATAACTAATCTGAAAGATGGTGTTTTCCAACAAGAATCAATAGGACTGAAATGAGAATCTTGTAGGCTTCCCGAGTTGTTCTCATGTTTGGTGCCTATGTGGACTAGTGGGGAGGCCACTTTTGGCTTTTTGATGTTAATTTTAAAAGAAAAAATATCTAATAGATCTGGCATAGTGGAACAACTCCTGGCCCTGGAGTCAGTGATACCTGAGTTTGAATTTATCCTCTGACACTTGGTAATGGCGTGACCTATGCAAGTCACTCCATCTGTCTTCATTTGCTCATCTTGAAAATGGGGGTTGGGATAGTTCCCCCCTCTCAGTCTTGTTTTTGAAACTTCAATGTGATGATGCATATGAATACCACTTTATCAATCTCGAAATGCTATACAGCCTCAGTCCAAAGAGTCCAAAGTTCAGGGAGAAGACCTGAGTTCCAAATCCGATGCTTACATCCCCTCTGATGCTTACTAGCTCTGTGACCTTAGACAACTGACTTATCTCTCCTGAGTTTCATGTGCCCATGTATGTAAAATGAGGGAGTTGGATTGTATGTTGTCTGGGGTCCCTTCCAGATCTACGTAGACAATCATAATCCTCTGGGAGGACCCTCAGAGGGTACTTGGTCCAAACCCCTCATTTCACTGATGAAGGAACAGAGCCTTAGGGAGCTTAAGTGACTTATCCAGACAGTAAGGGAAAATGAAGGGAGTGAGTGCTCATTATGTGCCAGGCACTGTGCTAAGCCCTTTAAAATGATTATTTCATTTGAGTCTTAAAACAGACCTTTAGGTTGGAGATAGGGGGTGTTAGTATCCCCATTTGACAGATGGGGAAACTGAGTCAAACAGCAGTGAAGTGACTTGGCCAGGGCCACACAGCTAGTAGGTGTCTGGCTCAGGTTTCTTGGCTCCAGGCCCATCATTTTATCTACTCCCTGTACCACCTCTGTGACCTGATTGCTGTCTCTGCTGGTGTTCCAGCCTCTGTCTCACTATTAGTTACAGCTACTGAAGACCCCAAAAGATCGTTCTCACCATTAAAGTCCTCGGCATTGTCAAATGGTTCAGTATTATAAACGGATATGGTTTTATCAGTGGAAATGGCATTAAAGGAGATGTATCAATATCTACTTCCCTACTGTACCTACAGGGACCTTTTCCTCCACTCTGGAGCTAAACTTTCATCTAAGAACTATCTCACCCTATGAGAATGTGTGCTCCTTGTGAGTAGGGATTATCAAGCCTTTCTGTTTTGTCCTCAGTGCTTAACTTAGTGTTTTGTAAATACTTAGTCGTTAATAAATGCCCTTTCATTTAATCATTCATCCATCTATACATCCATCCATCCATCCATCCATCCATTCATGTTAAGCCATATTGCTATCCAGATCACTCTAGGATGTCAGACCTTGCAGAGAAGAATGTTTTTATTCTTCCATCACTAGGCATAGACTTCTAGATTATACCTGATTAATTCCAGACAGGCAATTGGGTCTCGATCTCTCTGTCTCTCCCTTGTCTCTCTATACAATATTCCCAAATTTCTTTCCCCTGCTCCTCATAGATAGAATCTTTACATATATGCGTGTATATACACCTGTCTGTTTAGAGACGTATATAATAGATACATTTACACATCTCTTCCCCCATTCCATATATGTAATATATAGTCTTTAAATATATATGTGTATATACATAGACACATATATATACACATCTCTTTTAACATATATTCCCAAATTTCTTTCCCTTTCTCCTTCTTCATATATCTATGTATACACATATAGTCTCTTTATATACATATATATATATATATATATATATATATATACACACATTCCCAAATTTCTTTCCCTGTTCCATATATGTGTATATATGCGTATACACACACACACTACACATATACAGAATCTTTATATACATTTTTGTTGTCGAATACCCTGAATTAATTTCTTTTAAGTATTGACTGCTTTGACCTCCTTGCTGTCCAAGAGACTCTCAAAAGTCTTCTCCAGCACCATAATTTGAAAGCATCGATTTTGCAGTGCTCAGCTTTCCGTATAGTCCAGCTCTCACAGTCATACATTGCTACTGGAAAAACCATAGCTTGGACTATATGGACCTTTGTAGGCAAGATGGTATCTCTGCTTTTTAGTCTGCCATCTAGATTCGCCATAGCTTTCCTTCCAAGGAGCAAGCATTTTAAAATTTCATGACTGCAGTCTCCATCTGCAGTGATCTTTGAGCCCAAAAATATAAAACCTGGTACGGCTTCCATTTCTTCTCCTTCTATTTGCCAGAAAGTGATGGGACCAGTTGCCAAGATCTTAGTTTTTTTATGTTGATCTTCAAGCCAACTTTTACCCTCTCTTCTTTTACCCTCCTCAAGAGGCTTCCATTGGAATAGTATCATCTGCATATCTGATATTGTCGATACTTCTCCCAGCAAGCCTAATTCTAGTTTTGATCATCTAGCCTTGTATTTCTTTTGATATATGCTGCGTATAAGTTAAATAAATAAGGTGATAACGTACAGCCTCGTCGCAATCCTTTTCCAACATTAAACCAATAAGTTGTTCCATGTTTGGTTCTAACTGTTGCTTCTTGGCCCACATACAGGTTCCTCAGGAGACAAATAAGATGATCTGATTCTCTACTGTCTTTGAGGACTTGCCACATTTTGTTGTGATCTGCACAGTCAGAGGCTTTAGTGAAGTCAATGAAGCAGAAGTAGATGTTTCCTGGAACTTCCTTGCTTTCTCCAGCAATTATTGGCACATACGCACAGATATATCCCTAAATCCTTCCCCACTCTGTGCGTGGGTGTATGTGTGTGTGTGTGTATGCATACATATACACACACGTACATATATATGCATACACACACATATATTTATATACATACACACACACACACACATTCAGATTTCTTTCCCTTGCTCCTCTTCATGCTTTCTTCTTGCTGCCCCTTTCCCAGCAGTGAAATTCTTTGCTTGAATAATTTCCCGGTGCATTGGTTGGCTCTTTCGATCATTTCATCTGGGTTTGAGCATCATCCTCATGGAGGCTTCAGAAATATTCTTGCTTTCTCTGCTTCCCTCTACCCATGCTTGCACCACAAGCCCCCCAGCCCTGTTTATTAGGCTCTATTGCCACCCCCACCCAGGAAAGGGAGGCAGAGGTTAGGGCAGCAGTGCCAACAGCTCTTGGTCCTTGGGCCATTCATAGGAACACTTGCCAGTCTTCAGAGGGAGTTGCAGAGACTTCAAAGTGTTTGCTAATGGAAACACTGACTAAAAGCAGCATCTTAAATAATATGGAGAATCAGCATGCAGTCTCCAAAAAAAAAAATGTTGCCGCATTTATTAGCTGGGCGTGAGCTAAAGGTTGGCGCCCATAAAGACTATCTTTGTAACGATTAGCAGGGGCCTAGTATAATTTAAGATATTCTTTAGAGTATATAAATATGGCCTCATAAAAGGCCTAGATATAAGGAACCTGTGACTTTAAGTCATTAGAAGCCCAGTGGTTTGATAAAATAACAGGAAACAGACAATTTATTATGAGCAGTCTCGGTAGCGCTGGATTATCCATAAAACTTTTATGGCCTTCCCCAAGTGGCAAGAGGCCATAAAACTTGCCTGAATGAGGGACTTGTTAATTTACTTGTTAAAGCAAATTAAAAATTTATAAGCGCTTTTAGGTAAATGAGATCTTCTCTCGTTGCTGCCCTTGTGGGGCTTTGGAATCCTGGGAGGAAAGAATGGCTGAGCTCAGACATCACAGCCGAACAATAACAGCCATTAAATTGTTTCAGTTTATTGCAACAGAACCATGCAGCTGTTGTCAGGGCTGACGGGGGATGCCAGCGCTTGACCGCCCGGGGTTTAGGGAGATTCTTGCTTTCTTTCAATAAAAAAAGGGGAGGGGGTGGGAGAATAAGGGAACAAATAATTCCAGCTTCTTGGATTTGCCAACAGTTGACCTGTAGGCTGTACTTTTCTTGACTTGGCTGCCAAGGTAGCCCTCTCCCTCCCCCTCTGACTTGCCTTCTCTCCCTCTCCATCCCTGTTTCTCTTCCCCTTTCCTCTTCCTCCCTCTTTCCTTCCCTGTCTCTTTCCCTTCCTAATCTCTTCCCCTTCATTTTCTCTCTTCCCCACTCTCTCTTCCCTCCCTCCTTCCTTCTCTCCCTCTCCTCTCCTCTGCTCTGCTCTCCCTCTCTCTCTCTCTGTCTTTTTTCCCCCTCCCTTTTCCCTCTGGAAACATACCTTTCTTTAATCTTCAGTGGTACTAATTATAAACAGTCTCCACCCATCATTCTCTTTTTGACATTTTTGGCCCAGGACCCTAGAGCTGAGCTAGCTGCTAATTTTCTCCGTTTCCATCAGCTTGTGTTCAGACAAGCTCCTCTCATGAGGCTCACCCAAAGTTGGACTTCCAGAAATTTTTGAGTGTGAAAGTATTAAACCAGGCCTGGTGGGCTAGGAATGAGAATCTTTGATTTAAAGGGCTATGGGGTTGTGCCGACATTAATCAGAGCCTCTAAAATCAACAATTAACCAACACGCATTTATTAAGCACCTCTTCTTTGCTCCTATTGGCCAAGGCAGTTGGAATGCAAATAATCAGTTTTCTGCCTGAGATTATTACTTTTAAGTACCATCTTAGGCCGTTGTTTTCCCTTAAGGCCAAGTGTGGAAAACACCTCAGGAAAAACAATTATCAGTTGAAGGGCATAGTTAAGGCGAACACTTTAATGTGTCTCTTAAGTTTCAGGCTTTGTGCATGTAGATGTGGCTTTGGTCTTAGAGTCCAGAAAACCTGGGTTTTGTTGTTCCTTCTGATCGCTGCTACCTTGTCGACCATTTGAAGTCCTGCTTGCCGTGTGATGTACTTCGGGCATCCTTTGAGTTTTCAGAGATACGTGTTCCAGGTTCTCTTTGAATGAAATGCCTGCTTTGCTTAACTTGAAGCTTTGGAATATGTCCCATCCCACAACACAACAAGCCCATCTCAGTGACCTCTTCTGCTTTCTGCTCTCCCTCTCCTCCCCCTCTCTTTTCTTATTCTTTCTTATGTTTCTGAGCACTAACTCTGACCACAGGGGGCGGTTACCATTTATCGTTCTGGGATGGATGGTGAGCTGGTGCACAATTTCTTAGCCTCATTCTTTCCATTCCTCCATCTTGCCAACCTTTGCTCCTGCTTGATTTAGACTCATGGATGTAGAGCTGGAAGGGACCTCTGAGGCCTTCTGGGCCAGTCTTCTTATTTTACAGATGAAGAAATTAAGACCTTGGGATTCTTAATTAACTTTCTAGAGGCCAATGTAGAGTGACAGCAGCTCTCCTCCAACATGGCGTTTGCCATGCACATATGAAGATTGCTTTGGGTCCTTGAGCTGTCACTTCATAGATAACTTAGGCTCAGGTTAAATTACTTGCTGATGGTCCCACCTCTGGCAAGTGTAGTAGCAAAAAATGAAACCCAGGTCTTTTCCCTTCTAAGTTACTACCCTGGTCTGTCTCTCAGAGCAAGCTTTCTTCATGACCAAGGTAGGCATCCCTGTTTTTTCAAGGCCTTTTGGACATTTAAACTAGAGTACGTGTGAATAATGTCCATGGAAAGGAAGAACCAATTTGAGACTGTCTGTGGATCTTTATGTTCCTCTCTTTCCCACACTAATTGCAGAAATAAAATGTCCTGTCTGGATCATAGACCTACTTCTTATATTTTTGTATTTCCCACTATGAAACAAAGCCTGAGAAATATATTACCTGTAATCTAGGACGGAATTAATTAGATTACTAAAACTTATTACCTTGTTAGCTTTTGAAATGGTCGTGTAGAGAAATGCAACCAGGTTTATGATGATAGTTTCCCCTGGACACTAGCCAGTGTCTTGAGGAAATCACAGTCATATGCTAAATTCTTTCTATTATTCTATTACAGGACTTTCTGTAATGTAGTATTTGCCGTAAAGCAGTTCCATCTTGAGCTTTATGTTTGTTGGTTTGTCGCTGAAAGTTGTTATTATGACTATGTTTTCCTTAGCACCCTGTCCTATAGTATTGATGCTAATAGTACTATAGATTCACTCTCTCTCCCTCCCTCTCTCTCTCTCTCTCCCTCGCCCCCCCCCCCTCTCTCCCCCTCTCTCCCCCTCTCTCCCCCTCTCTCCCTCTCTCTCCCTCTCTCTCTCTCTCTCTCTCTCTCTCTCTCTCTCTCTCTCTCTCTCTCTCTCTCTCTCTCTCTCCCCCTCTCTGTTATACACACAGACACACTTTTCCCTTCTTTTCTCTCTAGTGTGGGGACTTGTAATTCCATTGGTACGGGTATTTTCCAATGAGGAAGCTCTTTATCAGTGAATTTCAGCATGTGTTCTCCAACTCACACAGACATTTGCCTGGAGTAATGAGAGATTATGTAACTTGCCTTAGTATGTGTTACATGCAGTCCTTGGACCCAAGTATACCTTTCTCCAAGGCCAGATCTCCACCTATCCCCTTTCTTCTTGAGAATGAAAATAATAGTAACTCTTTTGTACCTTTGCTGCAGTCTTCTTTAATCCATCTTACATATATGTCACTGTCCAATTTATCTTCTTCATGCATGCCTCTGATCCCATCCCTCTAATGTTTAAAAAATAAACCCCAATATTTAAAAAAAACCCTCCACGAAAGTAGTTCACCATTGGCTATTGTATACAGTGAATATCCCCAAGCTTGACATTGAAGGCTGCCTCGCAGGATCCAGGTTATCTTTCTAAACTTGTCTCATTGTATCTTCTCCCATGGATTCTGAGCCCCAACCTGCCAAGAATTCTTGCAATATTCAGATTCCTTCCTCAGTTGCTTTCCTTTTGGTCTGGATTGTTTTCACTGATACCTCTTAGGCTCATAGCCTATGCATCCTTCATGGATTAGTTCAGAGTTTACCTCCTTCATGAAGCCTTTCTGGAACATTCCCAAATGCCTAGATGCCAAGAGTCTTCTGGCACTTAATAAATGTCTCTTGATTGATTGATGACCCTCCCCTCTCATTCTACTTTGGACAGCTATTGGGCATTTATTTAGCACAGTGCACTTTGTATCACATTTCTTTATTTTCAAGTCTTTTCTTCCTTATTTGGTGGTAAATTCTTAGAGGGACAAGAAGGGGCCCACCTTATAAGATTTTGCATGTTCCTCATGAACGGACTAGCAGAATGCCCTGCACACAGTAGGAGCTCTGGGACCGTCGGCTTTTGTTGAGCAAATGAAGAATGAACGGCTGCTCTAAAGATGCTTGGCTCGAGCCCGGGTCTTTTGAGGATTTTCTTATATATCCTTGCTCATTAGTGATATTGATATATGTAGTATAATGATTGCTTAATTGCTAATTTTCCTATGCTAATTGCTGTTTTTCTACAAAACTAAATCCTGTAGCACTTTACATTTTTCTAATGCCATCTGGAATATGAATTTTCAGAGGAGTAGCAGACAAAGAAGAAAGACACCAGATCACCACCTTCTCCTTTGAGGTGGCAAGAAAAAAATATATCCCTCACAGGATTGAAATGTTTAGTTCAGATGTTGTTTTATTGTTAGAGTTCAGTTTTTTTAACAAGCTCCCCGTCTTTCCCTTGGTCCTCCCTGGCCTCTCTAGATTAGCCTGCTGCACGGTCCTGTTCACAGGTCATCCAGTGCCCTGCTTAGCATCATTCCCTGATGAGCATTAGACGCATATCACACTTAAAATGTCTTTGCTCTGATTACTAGGGAAATCCTGCATTTAGTTTGCATATTAATATGGAGGGACTGCACATGGTTCATATTCACCCACAATAGCCTGGCCTAGTGGGACCAGTAAGGCTCATGTAGGAGTGAAGAGAGTAGGTGGGATTGGGCTGTGTCTTCCACTCTGACCATTGCCTATCTTTGGCTTATTAATTTTGAGGGTGTCATCACTTCTGTTATGCTCACCTTCCTTTCTATCCAACCCTCCTCTCCTTCCACCTCCCTTTTTCCTCCATCTCTTTATGCCTCTTTCATCCTTTCCCTCCCTTCTTTTCCCCTTTCTCATCTCTTCCATTTTCTAGCATTTCTCCCATTCTTTCTCCCCTTTCTCCATCTCCTTTTCTTCTCTCCTCTTCTTCCTTCTCTTTATCCCCTCAACGTCCTACTCTCTCTTATTTTTTTTCCTTTCCTAAATTGCTCTCCTCCCATCATTTATCTTCAGAGTTCATTAACTGCCCACCTAAATTTACATAGGACTTAAAACTTTGAAGGACCTTCCTTTGCTTTTATCGAGTAACACAATTTGCTCAGGGAAGTTAGGAGTTCCTCTTAATAAGGGTACTCTTAAATTATATTTCACATACCTGGTTTTAATTTCTTGAACTGTGGGGGAAAACCCCTGATTTAGATTGATAGGACCTGGCTTGGAAGCCTGGCTCTCCACCTTTGTTACTATAGGCAAGAGTTGGCTGTCCTTTGATGCTAAGTGGGAGTTGGGCTGGATCTCTCCTGTCCCCTTTCATTCCAGCCTCTCTGTTAAGAGGGAGGGGAATCATGCATCCTACGTACACCCTGGTGTGTACGAGTCCTGCTCCCAATGTCTTACTTCCCATTCCTTTCCAACCCTTTAATAATAATAATAAGTTAAGATGAGCTTCTGCCAGTTGATGGCGATGGGAAATACAATTTTATGCCCTTGTAGCTTGACTGTGTCTAATGCACATCCAAGAAAGATTCTGTGTAGATATGTATCTCCATGATGAGATAATATTCTCTATAAGAACGGATCAGAGACAGCCGTGTAAAATCAAGTGTGGTGATTGGGCACTTAACATGTGGAGATTTAAGTCTGTTGCTTGATGTGCCAGCCATTCACAATTGAGAGCAAAGTAGTTATAAAGAATTATTAGGAAATGGGATGCTATTTACTTAATTTCTTCCATCAAAGAGATGTTATTATTGTTCGGTAGTCAGCATAGGCACTTCTTTTGCTGCATCCTGTCTTCCCCTCACCTTGAGTTCTCGTAATTTTCACTGAATAAAAAGAAGTGGATTTGTAATTTCACCATTTTGAGGTTCATCCCAATGATTCCGTTCACAAGCCACCCATACCTGCCCATCCTTTGTGGTTCTTGTCAGTTTCCTCTTTGGTTCACTTGCGGCAGTGCCCCCACCCCACCCCTGCCCAACATAGTGATAACTTTCCATCCTTCTTGATGTTAGGAGGATATGGGTGTAGCACATCAACCGTCCTGTGGTTTCCATGTGACCAGCCCATCTTCTTTTTCACTCCTATCGATGGCATCCTTTATTCCAGTTAATCTTTTTAATTTGTGTACTATAATGTATTGCATCCTGCTGTCACCTCCCACCTACCTCTCCACTGCCCTCTGAGTGAGACTCAAGTTCTCATGTTCTAGTCTTCACAGATTCTAGTGTTCCATTACTGTTATTACCCAAAGGATTCACAAGATGGCAGTGGGCTGTACTATATCACAGCATAAGAGATCACCACCAGGAGGCACTGTAGTATCATTGAATAAGGGTCACGATTTAGAGTCAGAAGATCTGAATTCAAATCCCAGTTCTGCCTCTAACACTGGGACCTTGGAGGAGTCACTTTAACTGTTCTGGGCCTCAGTTTCCTCCTCTGTAAAATGAGAGAGTTTAACAAGATGACGTCTTAGTGCCTCTTGGTTCTAGGTTTGTCTAGGATCCTATGATTTCACTGCAAGGTATTGCAGTAGAAAGATCTGGGTTCTGTTTCCTGTTCCATTACCAACTGGCTGGATCCCTGTTGACATCATTTAATTTTATTGTGCTTGAATCATTTCTGTCTATAAAATCATATTAATGATGAATTAAATGAATCACCATATGTAACATGCTTTGCAAATTTGAAAGGCCTAAATAATTGCTAGTTGTTATTAATTATAAAATAATTATCAAAATAAATATTAAGAAATCATTAATGACTCATAATAAAATAAATTAATAGTAATATTGCCTCCTGTACCTTCTTGTTGCACTGTCATGAAGGTCTACAGAGATAATGGAGAAAAGTGTACTTCGAAGTATAAAGTACTATTTTTGATTAGATTTTTTTATTTTTAGTTTACAACACTCAGTTCTACATGTTCTTGAGTTTCAAATTTTCTTCCTTTCCCTCACCTCCTCCCTCCCTCCCAAGACAGCATGTAATCTAATATAGATTCTACATAAACCTTCACATTAAACCTATTTACACAACAGTCAAGTTGCAAAGAATTATGACCAGTGGAATGAAGCATGAGAGAGAAGAAACAAAACCAAAAAAGAAGAGGAAAATAAAAAAGATAGTGAATAGTTTGCCTCAATCTTCATTCATACTCCACAGTTCTTTCTCTGGATGTAGATAACTCTTTCCATCATGAGTCCTTTGGAACTGTCTTTGAGCCTTGTATTGCTGAGTAAGAGCCAAGTCTATCAGAGTCAGTCATCTCAGAATCAATATGTCTGTGGTTATAATACAATGTTCTCCTGGTTCTGCTCCTCTCACTTAGCATCAGATCATGTAGTCTTTAGAGGTTATTATGAAGTCTGTATCTTCCCCATTTCTTATAGCACAATAGTATTCCATTACAATCATATACCACAATTTGTTCAACCATTCCCCAGTTGATGCGCATCCCCTTGATTTCCAATTCTTTGCTACCACAAAAAAGCTGCTAGAAATATTTCTGTACATACAGGTCCCTTTCCCACTTGTGTGATCTCTTTGGGATAAAGTAAATTTTTTAACATGATAATCATCAAAAGACTTAATCAAGGTGTTTCTTAAGTGTTTGATGGCCCGAATTTGATTGCAGTAGAATAAAGTGCAATTCTGTATCTCATTGCACATCTTTAGAGTCATTCATTAGGCTGAGAATCCCAGATCTCTTAGTTAATAATTATTTAATTCTACAAGTATGAATTCTAGGGACTTGGGTCAGATGCTGAATCAAGTGCTTCCCCTATAAGTACAAAAAGACAAAGCCTCCCCCAACTTCAAGGAGTTTACATTCCACTGAGTTGATATGAATTTTACATATATGTTAATTCCAGGTAACTTGAGGAGAGAGAGATTAAGGAAGAAGGAAAGGAAGGCAGAAAGCATTTATATAGCCCCATTATGTGCCGGGCACTGTGCTAAGCCCTTTAAAAATATTATTTCATTTGATCCTCATTTCCCTAGAAGGTGGGTGCTGTTATTATCCTGTTTTACAGTTGAGGAAACTGAGGCACAGATGGTTAAGTGACTTATCCAGGGTCACGCAGCTAATGCGTATTTGAGGCCAGATTTGAACTCTGGTTTTTCTGACTACTGGCCCATACTCTCTCCACTGTATCACCAGCTACCTGAAATAAATTTGTCTCCAAATATCCCTGTCTGTCACTGACATTTTGCTGGTTGTCTTCATCCCCAGAACACTATGAATCCCTCTTCATGACTTCTTTAGTCATTCAGAACAAAGGGGACTTTTCATCTATGCAAGAAAAATGAGGAATTGAAGAATGTAAATGGCCTGCTTGCAGTTGGATAGATATGCTATTCAATTTTTTTTCATCCATGCAGTAGCATTATGGCAAAGAGACACCTCAATGTGCTATATCACTTTGAGGGAGCTCCCTGCAAAGATAACTTTATAATTAGAGCTAAGAATCAAATAAAAATCTAGTTCCTCTAAACTTAATAAGCACCAGAGTTAGTCACATAATTATATCTTAGAAACACAGATTTTGAACTCGAAGAGACCTTTAGACTGATTTTAACATTTCTAATGCCTCCTTCAAGACTCGTCTCCAAGCCATAGGCTCATAAATCCTCAATTTAGAGCTCAAAAGGACCCCAGAAGCAGTCTGTCTCTCTTTTCATTTTAGAAGTGAGAGTACCATGGCTCAAAGAATACAGCTATTAAGTGGCGGATTTGAACCTGGAGCTTTGGATTCCAAATGAAATGCATCACTCCTAAAGGGCTTCGTTCTACACATTCCGCTGCCTTCCTGATTCCCATTTGAAACAGCTTATGGGAGTAGACCAATTTAACTTGGTTTTGGTAGACTTATTCCTGTCTGGGATTTGAGATACTCTTTTGATCTGTTTCAAATGAGTAACCATTGTTTTAGGCCATTTCCCCCTTTCAGTCCCTTCTAACTACAGCATTTTAGAATTCTGACCTATCCCCACCACTCTTCTAGGATTGTGTTGTAGCTAGCCTCCGGACTTAACTCTCTCGATCCCAATACGTACTAACTAGCAGGTTGGGTCCTTGGGTTTGGCTGGCTAGGTTATCCCTGAGAAACAATGGGGATCTTTTTATACTTGTAGATAGCACCCCCATTCTGGTGTGTGCTCCCACTATCAATTCTTCAGCTTACTGCCTGAATATACATTTACTAGCTCCAATTAAAATCACCTTAATATAATTTAAACAGTTGATAACTCCTCAATTTCAATAAACAAAATCATTTAGCTTTTACAAAAGCATAATTATGGAGAAGATACTGGGTTATATGGTCCCATCTGCCATCTTGGGCCAAAGTAAAGGGATTGCTACCTAACCTCTTCCTGCCCCCTCTCTCTGCAACAGATTTCCTCTTGGGCACAGCTTAGCTAACGGACAAATCGCTGCCCTGCCAAATGCACCATATTGCTTGCTTTGATAGACCTCTCTTATGACTTCTTACCTTTCGAACTTCACAAAGTTTTAGCCTATCCCATTCTGTCTTCTTCACTTATTTATCTGTGAACAAGAAAGAATGAAATATAACCCTGGCAGAAAAGTATAAATATCCTAGGTTCAGGCTATATAGCAGCTCTCTCCCCACCTAGAAGCTTGTAGGACTTTATCCCCTCTCATACGGAAAGATAATAATTTAGCTTCTCCATTCCCTTTTGCTTGTATATTACCACTCAAATTCCAATTAAAAGGCTTTTCCCGTCACAGAGTAAGTGGTCAGAATACAGTCATAGACTAGCTGTGCATGCCTTGAATCAGGGATAGGCCTCCACTGTTACATGTCATCATATACATCCTGAAACAGGCTCGCCATTCGTCCAAGTGGATTGGCAGCAGCCAGCCCTACTTATTTTCCCAGGCTTGAGCCTTCATTGGCCTATGTCCCAGCCTTCCAAGTGTCCTATTCGTCCTAGTTCCTTACCTTCTGGGGTTATCTGCATCTCTCTTATAAGTTTTCTAATGCATATTGTCTCCCCTGTCAGAAAGTAAGCTTCTTGAGGACAGAGACTTATTCTCTTTTTTCTTTTCATGACGATGCTTAGTATATAGCAAGCATCTACGAAATGCTTTGCGAATGGCTGATTGATAGATTCATCTCCCTCGTTGTGACGCACAGTTGCTTAGGAGATAAACAAATCACGTAAACCCTCATTTAGCAGTGAGCACATTCTGACTATTGGTGACTGTGGTTCATCTTTGAGGGCTTCAGCAAGGCCCTCCATTTATGTAGTTGGTTTGTCTTATATCCCCAGCATTTTGTTCTGTAGGGAGTTATCTTGTTTGCCCAGTAGAAAAGGGACGAAAATTTGAAAAATGGGATTGCCCTTTTACATTGTCTCCAGGAAGTACTCGTCTGCTGCCAAGCACTTGTCCTTTGTGTTCATCAGAAAATAGCCCCGGAGGTTATCTTTCTCTGCCAAATACCAGACTCTTTTACATGCCCTTATTTTAAAATGACAAATGAACCCACTTTATAAGTCTTTCAATAATACCTGACCTTGAGTCCATACAAGCAGCGACATCCTCAGATTTGCATTGGTCAACTTTTCACCTCTCTTCCCCTCTGGTCCCTTAAGTAGTGGCAAAATAATGAATAATTTCAGCCCTTTTCCATAATCCTTGGGGGTATTGTGACTCCATTAAAGCTTCATTTATGTCACATGCTGTTGTTAAATTTGGTTAAGATCCGTGGACGATTCTTCCACAGTCCTAAATTACATGCTTCATTAAGAGATGCAGAGTGAACAACATGGCTTCAGGGTTGGAGGCAGTAGGCTGTTGGAGACCCAATGTTGACCAGCTTGCTACTGACTAGTTGAAATATACATTTCACCGTGTTCTTTTCTCAGATGAGAAAAGAGGATGTGTAGGCATCTAACTGACACATTGCGCCAGCTCTTTGGACCTTTAAGCAAATTTCTTATGGTCAAAGTCTAAATCAGCAACCAAAGCAACAAATTCACAGTAGTATTCAGTGATAAATTTGTTCTCTGTCCAGAGTTGCAGATAAATGAGAACCTCGGTGAAGTTAGAAGGAGTTAATCTTTCTTAAGTTTAGAGTGATCTTTAATGAGGAAAAAAGTCTCCAATATCTAGCCACTGTACGTACATCAAAGCTTTCATAAGGGTAAATTTATGTCTGATAGTGTGGACGGTTTCAGTACACATTGGCGAAATAGCCTGCTGATTGCTGATTGAAAACAGTTGTTAATTCTCTACTTCACTAAATTCAGAGTGGAAAAACTTTCCTTAATAAAGAACAGATTGAGGAGAACCAAGGCCTTGCTGTGTGGAAATTAATGGCAGATGCATAGACTGGTAGTTAAAATGTTTCATTAGATGTTAATGTCTTGCTGTGTTTTTAATTGTTCAGAAATTAGCCTCTAGAATATTAAAACCATCTGTTTGTTATCATGATGAAACAGAATGCTTAAGTAGTTATTAATTTGTGTTTCTTTTCTTTTTCTTTCCTTCTTTCTTTTTTTTGTCTCTAAAACTTTGATCTGTTTGAGAGTTCAGGGAATGTGGGATGTTGCAGTGAAAAAAAAAATCATTGCCTAAAATAATCTTATTTTGTTGCCTGCCACCCATGTTTCGTGTGCCTGCTTTCTTTTGAAAATTATTGTTCACCGAGGGCAGGTTGACCTTTTATATTTCAGTGCATGGTGGGTGTGAGCTGGTGTTCATTCTATGTCTTTAACTTGATACAGAGAATGTTCAAGAGCTGCTATTTTTTTCCATGTTAATATGACAATAGAATTAAGACTTTGGGGAAAAGAATAGCCAGTGTCTTGTGTCTGTCCAGGAAAAGATGCCTAGTTAGGTTCTAAGCATTGTTTGCTCAGGATTTTCTCTTCTGGGGTGGACAGAATGACAAGCAGGGACTGGCCAAGAATACAATCAAATCTCTTTCATTTCTAACTTCTGCTGTCTGAGATTAGAGGAGAGTTTCATTTTAAAACACTGTGCTTTCTCAAGACGAGAGTCTGGGCAAAGGGCATTTTTGTACTTTTAATCAGTCAATAAGTAAACATTTATTAAAGGCTTACTCTTTGCCCACCATTGTTCGAAGTTCTGGTGACAACCCCTTCTCCCCCAAATGCTCCCACCCATGAAGTACAGGAGCACAGGATGTCTTTTCCCAGAAGATTTCTGCCATCTCCTACATGAGTACCCCTAGCTTAGGTGATTTGGAAATATGCAGCAAAAGCCCCATTAAGTAAATACATACATAAATGCAGGCATGGAGAGATAGGTCATGATTATTTGGGGGTCCAGGGAAGGTCACCTGTAGATTGTATTTAAGCTGAGCTTTGAAGAGAATTGAGATGCTAAGATGCAGAAGTGATAAGAGTGCATTGCTTTCAAGGAGCTTATGTTCTGAAGGATGAATCAGTATATCCATTTAGAAGATGAATATAAGGTAGATGGAAGTTAACCTTCGATGGGATGACGCTGGCAGTTGGGGAGATGGGAGTGGACCAGAATGAGGTTGCCTTGACCTATACCTTAAAGGAAGAAAGGGATTTCATGAGCTTGAGGGCTGAAGGAAAAACATTCAAGCCTGGGGATTATTTTCTATCCATAATCAAAGTTTCACATTTATGTAGCCCATCGATATTAGGTGGCTCTTTGCAATTCCAACAATAACCATGTAACTTACCCAACACCAGTGTGGTTAGACCCAATTTTAGACAGAAGGAAACAGAGGTGAAGAGAGGTTAATGACCAGCCTTGGGTCACTCAGTGAGGAAATGGGAGAGTTGGGCCTGGAGCCCATTTCTGTTGCCTCCAAATCCAGCATTCTTTCTCCCCTTCTCTGAGGTCTCTACTCAGCCATAAAAGGGCTGCATGGAAATGTGGGCCTAGGAAAGCGAATTCTTGACTTGGAAACAGGAAAATTGGGATGAGTTCTGCCCTCTGGCACCTAAGGCTGTGTGAGCCAGGCTGAGGCTCTTAACCTCTCCAAACTTGAGTTGGCTGACCTGTACAACAGAGATAGATAGCCATGCCTGCATATGGCTGTCTGTTGCTGTGGTGAGGCTTCAAGGGTACAATTTAAAGCACTATAAAAAGAGCTTTTTACATTGTTCCTGTTATCTGGAAATACCTTCCTTTCATGGGGCAACTATTCATGGTTAATTTTTTTTCCAAAAATATAGATTATTTGTGATGCCTTTTTATTGTTACATCACATTCACTTGTAGATGTATCCACCCTGCCTTTCCATTTCATTGCACCATCTTTGTAACACTAATTAAAAAAGAAAGAGGAGGAAAAAGTAGTTTCATTAAATGAATGCACCTGTCTCATAGATTCTGTACCTGTGGTTCCCCAGTTCTTTATTGATAAGAGAAAGAAGCATTTTATCTGCTCTTTTCTAGGGCTAAGCTTGGTCATTATGATTACATATTTTATATGATGATGATGATTATATATTATATATATAATATTTTATAAAATTATATAATATATTGTATATTTTGTATTTATATAATATTTAATATATCATAGAATATATTTTATAGAATATAGACTATATAATATTGACTATTTCATATAATCCATATTATATAAAACTTATCATAGACTTTTATATATTATATTTATTAGATTATAAAATATATAAAATATTTTGTAATATAGCCTTTATAAAATTTTATTTAAATTTGTTATTTTATATACATATATTTTGTAAAAACATATTTTATATATTTATGATTATGTATTTTCCTTTGGTTTTGTTTTGATTAATTGGTTTTATTCTTCTCATGTCTATTGTTTTTGGTTGTTGTATATGTTTTTTCCTGGTTCTACTTCACTCTGTAGCATTGGATTTGTCTTCCCATGAAGAATTCCCTGAATTCTTAAGATTTATCATTTCTTATGGTGCAGTAATATCCCATTATATTCATGTAATAAAATCTATTTAGGCACTTTCTAACCAACGGGATCTCTGGGTCAATGGATGTGGACATTGTAATCACTTTTTAGAAACAAAATTCCAAAATGTTTCCAAAATGATTGAGTCAATTTACAATTTCGCTAAAAGACTATAAATTTGTATTCCCTTAGCCCCTCTAACATTTATTATTTTTATCTTCTAGCTTTTATTTATCTTTGGCAAAAATTATCTTTGCCAGGTGCTGGGTGTCAGGTGAAACCTTGGTATTTTTATTTTTAGGCATTTTATTAATGATTTATGGCGCTCATAAGGTTATT
The DNA here is from genome assembly GCF_011100635.1 of Trichosurus vulpecula. Lineage (NCBI taxonomy): Eukaryota > Metazoa > Chordata > Mammalia > Diprotodontia > Phalangeridae > Trichosurus > Trichosurus vulpecula. Next base: position 25,964,233 of record NC_050579.1, read on the forward strand.
AATAACTGGCATTTTTTAGTTGGAAAATTGTTCATATTCTTTAACCACCTCGTCATTGGGCATTGCCTTTGGTCTTACATACTTGTATTAATTCCCTATAATTTTTAGTTAACAGTGCCCTATCAGAGATAATCAATGAAATGTTCCTCCCATTCCACTTTGATAATTTCCTTTCTCCTCTGAGCTGCATTGATTTTGTTTGCCACAATTGTTATCTGCCCAGCCCAGTAAATGTCTTCATTTTTTAATATATATAAAGTAATTCCCCAGGTTTTATCCTCTTCATCTCCCTAAGAGTCAGGACTGGACCATTTCTCTGAAGATCTAAAAATATACTACAAGCTGACTGTGAAAACATTGTCTTTCAGTAGTAGAATGTATGCTTTTTTAGGGCAGGGGCTATCTCATTACTATATTTGTGTTCCTTGTCTATAGTAGGTGTTAAATAAATGCTTATTGCTAATAAATGATTGATTGGATTTGAAGGAAATGATGAAGGAAAAACATTGGGAAATGTGGGCCCTTCCATGACCCTCTATGATGTAAGCCACCCGAGGGCAAGATCTGTGCTTCATCTAATCTTGATACCTTACCTTAGCCAAATACAATCATCTATAGATTTATCGAATTGAATTGAAAGTAGTAAAATTTTCTTCTATTTAATCAGATCCTCATATTTCCATTTACCTATTGTACTCTTCTGTCTCCCCTGCCCCTCATTGTTAAATGAAGCATAGAAATCTCTAGCTTTCCTAAGAGATTGAGAGGTAACTTAGTCTGGTGGAAAGGACTCTGGATTTGGAATCCAATCGCCGGGGGTGGCTTCAAGTCTCGTTCCTGCCCCTTCTACCTGTGTGACCTTGGGGTGTCATCCACGTCATTGGATTGTTATCCCATCATTAAGAGATTGGACTTGATCACCTGTAGGGTTCCTTCCAAATCTCTGATCTGTGGTTCTTTCCTTATAATGGAACTTCCTCTAAGATTGTGGAAAACATTACAAAAACAAAACTTTTGGCGAATGGAATTTTTCTTCCCTTCTCTTTCAACCTGTAGCCTCTTCCACACACCTGCATACCAAGCCCAAGAAAACCTAAAAAATATAAACAAAGTGCTGTTAACCTGTTCTGTGTCATGGCATTCTGATAAAGCTTATGGATCCACCTTCAGGGGAAAAATAACATAATATATAATATCTAAGATTATCCAGGAAATTAGTTATGTTGAAATCTATCCATCTATCTATCTGTCTATCTATCTATCTGTCTGTCTTTCTCTCTATCTCTGTCACTTATCTATATATCTATATATACAGACATGCATATAGATATTATAGTATATATTAAATATTATTTATGTGTAATATTTATGCACAATATATTTAATATATAATATTTATATACGTATGCATATGTATATAGGTATGTATTTCAAGGTCCCCAGGTTGACAACCCCTGATACAATAAAATAGGATCCAAGAATCTCAGGATGGTAGACATATACATATATGTATATATGTGTGTGTATATTATATGTATAATATATATACATATATATTACCCCTCTCTGATGCAGAGGTAAACTAAAATTATCTTTACAGATAGTCTCTCTTTTAAAAATAAAAAAATATCTACTAAGGATTTTTTTTATTGGAAAACTTTTTATTGTAGGTGGAGTGGGATAGTTGGACACAGTTTAGATGATTCCAGTTTTGTTGTTAACATCTAAAGCATCATAGTCTGGAGCAAGTCAGACATAGGGCTTCTTCTCTCCATCAGGCCGGATTAGTGTGTTAACCTTGGCCAGGTCGATGTCATACAACTTCTTTATCACCTGTTTGATCTGATGCTTGTTTGACTCGATGTCCACAATGAAGACTAGGGTGTTGGTGTCCTCAGTCTTCTTCATAGAAGACTCGGCGGTCAAGGGGAACTTAATGATGGCATAGTGATCCAGATTGTTTCTCCAAGGGGCACTTTTCTAAGGGCTGCCTTCAAAGTCTTAGTGTCTTGGGTCACCAAAAGATGGAGGATGTTCGACTCTTCTTTTTGTGGCTATGGCCACCCTTCGACCCTGCCTCATTGTCCTTCAAGGCCTTGGACTTGGCGTCTGTCTTGGGGGGAACAATGGCTTCCTTCTTCACCTTTGGCGCCATCTTGGAGGAAAGGCAAAAGTATTTTTTAAAATAAATTTTTATTGCTATCTTGTTTGTATATTGCCCACATTTCCCAATGTCTTCTCCTCACCCTCCCAGAGTCACATTTTTAATTAGAAAGAAGAGGGAAAAAAGTAGACGAAAATTAACTAATATATCAAACAAGTTTGACATTTGACGTAGGAGACCTCACCTTTAGGCACCCACTTCCTCTAATGAGTGGGGATTGGCTGGGGGGGGGGGCGGCACTGTAGGAAAAGATTTCTTTGTTCCTCTTGCAAGATAGACAATGAAGCATTCTTCTTCAAGCAAAAATAATAATAATGATAAAAAGAAATATGGCAGTGTCAACAAGGATGCGTTGGCTCTGAGAGACACGTTGAGATTGAGATGGGCTTGATCTTAGCCCATCAAGAAACAGGGCCTGAGTTTAAAAAAAATCAAACCACATATACCAGAAACTAAAATAAATAGAATTTAAAAATGTTCCATGTTAGCCAAATTACTTGAAAGTGGCAATCTCTCCAGTAAGTATATATAATGCTAAGAGCTATTAAGTTTTCTTAGCAGTGGTTTTTGACCTTTTCCTGAACAAGTACTTTCACAATTCAGAAATGCCAGGATGAGGATTTGTTAAACTCACCTTAATTATACGGTGCTTTCATTTTATCGTTCTTCCACCTGACTGTCTCAAAAATCCTAAATTGCCCGTAATCAGAGTTTCAGGCACAGGAGGGGTGAGAGCGTTTTTTTTTCTTTTTGGAGTCCTATAGGAAACAAGTTTTTGTTTTTATAATCACAAAGCATCCTGATGAAATAGCGGGAAATTAGGTGTGTCAACTTCAGAGACTAGCATCAGTGGGCATTAACCAGTGTCAATGGGTATCTCCCCCATTTTGTATTAGAAGGATGGATCCTTAAGCTTAGGAGTAATGCATTGTCTTTTACAATCTAAAGTCTGCTTTCCAACATCCCTGATATGGGTGTAGGTATGGGGAGGAAGGGAGAGGTAGGGGATCTTTTTTTTTATTTGGACAATATGCTGTCTGTTAACGTTGGTGCTGAAAGGATCTTGGGAGGAGCCTCAGAGACTAGGATGCACCTCACCCAAGGTTCTACATGTAATAAATACAATGAAAACTCTTCTTGTAAAATGTAATCTCCTTGAGTGCTGCACTACTTTAATTATGTTTTTGTTATTTCAAGGGCTTAACACAGATCCTAGCTTGTAATAAACTTTTATTAAGTGTTGGTGACTTGCCCAAGGTAACATAGGTTGTCAGGAAGAGAGGAAGAATTTGAACCCAGTACTCCAAAGCCATTGCTCTTCCCCCATGCCACATTGGTAAAATTAAAGCCCATATTTCCCCCAGGCTATCCTGACATGTTTTTTGGACTCAGCATGAAAGAAGAGAGCTAGAAGGGAGCTTCACTTCACAGGTCAGACCAATGAATGCTGATGGAATAACATTTCCAGCCTTTGTCCCAAAGCTGACCATCTGGGTCCATCCGTTCAGAACTGCTCTCCCTTCTTCCCTAACGGTAATTGTGTCTCAGAATTTCACAGTCTTCTACTGCACCACTGGGTGAGCGATGCCCCCTTGAGGAAGTCATTGGGGATCTGGGGCCATAGCCCATCAGTTGGATCATTTGACAGCCTTCATGAGGCACAGCTGATTTTTTTTTTTTTTTGCTGAACTTGAGAGACCTGAGATCAAAACAGTGACAGGTGTCTTGACAACTTGAGATATCCAAAGACGTTCCCCCCTCAGGCGGTGGTGGCCTCAGGCCAAAATATTCTGGATTGAAATGTACTGTGTGCTTGCATAGTCTCTTCTAATTAAAATAGCCAGCCCCATGTATTTTATGGTTAGAGTGAGACTGTTCCTTCTCCAGAAGCCAGGATTTAGATGTGGGCTGAGGGTAGGGAGAGTTACAGCGAAGGAGGTATTTTAGGGATGTCTTACAGAAGGAGCGGTGAAAGAGTGTTGTTAGATACAGAATTGGAGTACTTGCTTTTAAATTCCGCCTCTGGTATTTTATTATCCGTATGGTCTTGGGCAAGTCACTCTGTGGTCATCTCAGTCTCCTCTGTAAAATGAGGGGGCTTGACTTAATGATCCCTGAAGTTCCTTCTTCCTCCAATCCTATGGTAATTAAACTTGTGTTAAAAAATAAAATAGCCATCGTTAGATCTAGAGCTAGAGTCTCAAGAGGCCGTGCATTCCACTCCCGTCATTTTACAGGTGAGGAAACCGAGGCAGAGAGAGCTGAAGTGACTTGACCTAGTCACAAAGGTATTAAGTTTCTGAGGTGGCATTTAAACCCAAATCATCCTGACTCCAAATCCAACACCCTGTACACTAGGCCATGTTGCTGTTGAATCGTTTTAGTTACATCCAACTCTTCATGACCCCATTTGGGGTTTTCTTGTAAAGAATGGTTTGCCATTTCCTTCTCCAGCTCATTTTACAGATGAGGAAACTGAGGCAAATGGGTTTGGGTGACTTTTCTAAGGTCACACAGCTGGTAAGTGTCTGAGGCCAGATTTGAACTCACAAACATGAGTCTTCCTGATGTCAGGTCTGGCACTCTATTCACTGCACCATGCTCTCCTGTAATTAAAGGTTATGTTTATTAAAACGATGCTGCATGAGGATACTTTCTAACTGAAAGCCTTAGGAAGTAGAGTTGTCCTTCCCTTCCCTCCGTATTGAGAACTACTATCTTTGAACTTTGAAGAGACTTGCAGGTAATAATTGATCTCAGAAGGCAGTGAACTGGGAGATAGAGAAGCAGAAACATTCCTTGCGCAGGAAGACTTAGAAACATTTATTAAGTGTCCACTGAAATAATAAATTAAAAGTTATTCATTTAATATCAAGAACTTGAATTGAATTCATTGAGTATCAGTTAATCAGGTAATGTGATTTGCACGAGGAATATGAAACACAAAATAATCTTTGCTCATATTCTTTATTTCCATTAACCTACTTGATCCTCATAACAATCCTGTGGGATACTTGGAGGACAGACTGAGAATCCATCCCTGGTCCCCTGCTTGGTGTCACCATCTTTGGTGGACCTGCCAGACCTTCTCCGCTTGGCATGACCCCAGCGTCATTATCATAGTCAAATGGTAGAGTGAAGGACATTTGCTTTTTTTTTTTCATTCGTTGCTTAGGAAGAGCATCCTTAGCAAGGATGTTGCTGAGGATTCCTTGAATCCACACTTCCAAGGACAGCATAATAGCAGTTGACATTTTAAAGTTTACAGTGTACTGTTCATACAGAGATGAGGAAACTGGGACAGAAAGAAGCCAAGCAACTTATATGACTCAATCCCCATTATCCATTACCCAATTTAATTTATTATTACAGTAGGTGTCAGGTGCCAGATGGCCACTGTCAGTTGGATCTTGACTCCCACCTCCAACACATACACACTTTATATGTACTCCAGATAAGGTTTCCCAGGGTCCACTCCACTCGGAACCTTGGAACCATTATCTTCTTCACTGGAGCAGCCTCCCTTGTCATTGCCTCCCTGGTCCTTTTGGGCCTGCCCCAACCTGCCATGTTCCTTTCCTTGCCAGAACCTCAGAATTACTTGGCCTCTCTATCTGCCATGAATCGAATAGTCTTTTATGTGTTATCTTCTCTAATTAAAGTGTTGGCTCTTTAAGAGCAAAGACTGTCACACTTTTCTGTATGTGTCCCTAGCATGAAGTAATAAATCCTTTTCACTTCCGCTCATACAGCTAGTCAATGTCTGAAGTTTAAGTATTCTTTAAATAAAATTCTTTCTGATTCTAAGTTCTAGGGGAGAGGGAGAGGGAGAGGGAGAGAGAGACAGAGAGAGACAGAGAGAGAGAGAGAGAGAGCGAGAGCGAGAGAGAGAGAGAGAGAGAGAGAGAAACACAGTCCCTGCCCTTGAGAAGCTTATAGTCTAATAGAGGAAAGAGGGCAAACACGCATTATGTTCGTCACTGGAATTCCTTACTTAACCTTTGTCCAAAGGCCCATGTAAAAGTTGACCATCTAACTTGATTGACGGTTATAGATTTTGTTCCAATAAAAAGTTCCTTCTTTTACTCCTTCCCAGCCTTTCCTGTTTTTTTGTTTGGAATTTCCTTCCTTCCTTCCTTCCTTCCTTCCTTCCTTCCTTCCTTCCTTCCTTCCTTCCTTCCTTCCTTCCTTTCTTCCTTCCTCCCTGCCTCCCCCCCCCCCTTCCTCCCTCCCTTCCTCCATTCTCTTCCTCCCTTTCTTCCTTCTTCCCTTCCTCCCTTTCTTCCTTCTTTCCTTCCTTCCTTCCTTTTTTCCTTCCTTCCTTCCTCCCTTTGTTCCTCCCTTCATTCCTTCCCTCCTTCCCTCCCCCCTCCCTCCTTCTTCCTCTCCCTGTCCCTCCCTCTCTCCCTCGCTCCCCCCCCCCTCTTGTTCTCTCTTTTGTGTTGACAAATGGAATCCTTGGGCATGCTGTTGGGCCTTTTGTTGACATAATTCTGTCTCGGCACAGCACCAGGTTCGTTCATAGAGAAGTGAGTCATATATCATCAGCCTTTACACTTCCACTCCCTTGCCTTCACATTATTAAATTATGAAGAAATAGCATCATAATAGCCTCTTGGCCAAGTCCTCGGGAATGGAGTTATGATTCTTTTGATAAATTGTGGAATGTTATTAAGTTTTGATGTCTGGAGTAAGTGCATTTCTGGAAAGGAAATCGAGTACTGTCATAGTCCTCTGTATGAGTTTAATTGCTGCTGCTTTGGGTTACACACTGGGTAATTTGATTGATCCTGGCCTCTTTTTGTCATATTCATTATAACTTCCACAGCCTACCAGGCAACCTTATAATCTCTGCTCCTATGTAGAATTGGTCAATTGAAAGTCATTGCAGAGATTCCTTTTTTTAAACAACTGTCATAGATTTGTAGGATCACAGATATAAAGGTTAAAGTGACCTTAGAGGTCAGCTATACCCACCTGATCATTTTACAGTTGAGAAAATTAAGGTCTGGTGGGGCAAAGGAAGTGCTTTGCCCCACTCTTAAACACCAAATTACTGTTTATGCACTGAGACTTCCAGTATTCATTGGGGGTTTATGGTGACATTAATAAATGACTTTCTTTCCACAAGCATATTCAGAGAGGGAGCAAGGGGGTGATAACTGTTTCTGTTTATCTATAAAGAATAATCTGTGTTATATTTGGAATAATTTCATTGCTCATGGATACTTGAGCATTTCTCATTTATTCAGGGGTGGCTGGATGCTTGCTTACAAAGGTGATGAGGACAAGATGGTGTATTTCATTCTTGAAACATCATTTAGCATTTTACAGAGAAAACTTTTTTCCATAGCAACAGACCAAAGCCCAAATTTTGGCTCTCCATCTCGCAAGTTTCTACCATTTGTCATGAGGGGGACTGGGCTAGAGAATGTGTATGGATCAGTGTGGAATTCTGTCTTTCCCTGTTTTCTTTCTCTCCTCCCTCTCCTTCTCTCCTGCCTGGCTTGTTTTTGCACCGTTAATCCTCGTGTGTCTAGTCAATATCCTCCCCATTTTTCAAGGCCCCGTTTTAATGTTATCTGTTCCATGAAGTTTTCTCTTTTCACTCCAGCTAGAAGTTCTTTCTCCATGGTACAAAACATGTACTTTTCTTATTCCCTTTATCACATTCAACCTTCGGTTACAAATATTTGTGTGAATAGTTTCTCTCCTCTACTAGATTGTATGCGCTTTGCTCAATTTTGCACATCCTAGAGCATCTATCTTATATCTGGACCTCAAGAAATTACAATTATCTGTTGTTTTATTCTTACCAACTGGGAAGGTTGATCATGGGTAACTTTCTGAAAAGAATATTTCATGAAATTCCCAATCCAAATTTCCATGGGAAATAGCCTCAGTCACGTAAGTCTAGGCCTACCTTTAAATCTCAGATCAGGTATTAAAAGAGTTAGCATTAGGAACTTTCTTTTAAAAAGAAATTCTCTATTACCTGTCCCACCAACTCCCTTTCTTGACTTTAATTTCATAGTTTTCTGTATCTTGACCTTTTTACCATTGTAGATTCTTCATATAAAATATGCTAAATTGAAGAACTTTCATGCTGTTAAATCTCTAGTCACTGCATGTTCTAAAGGTCATATTAGAGCCCTGGACAAATGGGTGAAGGGAAACTTTCTATTGCCTTTCTCACCTCCCCCCCCAAAAAAACCAATTTATTTATGGTAGCATTTTGGCTTTGAGTTTACAGTGTTCTATTTTGTTCACCACTGGACAAAATGTGTTTGAATCCTACTTGAAGCAAAACCTGATACAGCTGAAACTAGTCTGAAAAAACAACCACAGATATATTATAAATATAGAATGACAGAGTTATAAAGACCTGAGAAATCTTCTAGTTAAACTTCCCCTCTTAGAGGTGAGGAGCATCCTTATATTTCATTTTGTAGACTTGGTAGTCTAGATGAAAACAATCACTAAAGTAACGTTAAAAAGCTATCTGACACTAACCACAAATTTGTATTGTATTTCGAGAATTTCTTGAGATGCTACTATGTGTCCATAGTGTGTGTTTAGTATAACTTTATTACTTGAAATTAGAAAGTGTTGTGTTGAAGGGACCTTTTGTGAATTCTTACATAGGAAATGATTGCTATGAGCCAACATGGATTCCTCATGATTTTCAGGCAGCCCATTGTATCCTGTTTATGAAATGTCATGAACATAATATCTCTTGATTTTGTCATTTCACTTGAAATAGATCTTCAGGACTTTTCAATGCACAAAATGAAGACTCAGATGAAATGATAATGTAGTAAGGTAGGTAGGGATCCAGAACTAGTGTAACAACTAACTTCCAAGAGTGATTTTTAATTGATTGACCACTTTGGAAAGTGTTTCTTTAGGAGAGTGTTTCAAGGCATAGATGCAGAATGTTTCTCCAACTTGTAGATGACATGAAGCTATGAAGTCTTGCCTGATCTCCCAGTTCTTTTGGTCATCCCCTAGAGGGGAAGGAACCTCTTCCTTATTTTGTATATAATTATCAATTTCTCCTAGGCTGCTCTCCAAGACCACAAGATAAAGAGTCCTCTTTTTTGAAGAAAAGGTGCTTGTTTCTGTCAGTAGGAGTTTCTTCATTTCAGAGTTCCTTATGCTATTGAAACCACAGGTCCCATCCCTAACCAAATGATACTTACAGATATTATCTATTTCAGTAAAAATGTCCATAAAGTCCATGTCCAATTTAAAATAGTTGTAACTTTGTAACTATATGTGATAGCAAGAATCTGTAAAAAGCAAAAGAAAGAAGAAACACTTAATTTGTTTATTGTTCTTGTTAATTTTCAACATGTTCACCATCATTACTAATACAAAGGGTAATACGATTCTGTAGTTCGTGGAAAACATTTTCAAGCTGATTTTCAGTAATGCCAGAAATCACATCAGTTATCCTAGCTTGCAAGTCTTTTTTAGATCGAGTTTTGGTTAAATAAACATTAATTTTCACGTGTCCCCATAAAAAGAAATCCAATGGAGTCAAATCTGGCAAATGTGGAGGCCAAGAAAATGGTAGACTTTGGACAGAGGTGGTAGATTTTAGTTCAGCCAACGAAAGAACACAGTTTACTTTCTCTTTCTAGTGAAGCCATGGGTCAACAGTAATTCTGAAAAAATAAGTAATTTTTAAGTTGAATTTCTAAAAATAAAAATAAACCTAAAATTTCTAAAGACAAAATAAACTAGATACATCAAGCTTTCTAATCCTTGTTACAGATTCTTTCTATCACATATAGTTACAAAGTTACAACTATTTTTAATTGCACATGGACTTTATGGACACCCTGTATAACATCCTTGAGGGTAGTCACTTTCATGATTGTTAATTTATTTTTTGATCTTCCTATCCCTGGTTCCTAGCACAGTGCCTGGCACATAGTATTCACTTAGGAAATGCTTAGTGAATGATTAATTAAAATTGTTATGCTTTGATTAAAAACAAACGCTCAAGAAGCTGAAGAAGGGGGAGGTTTGAACAAGAAGCCTTCAATCTGTTAGTGTTTCTTAAGTCCTTAAATTAGTTCAGGAATTGTGCTAAGTTATAGGGATAGAAAGATATGAGACCACTTCTGTCCTCAAGGAGCTTATCTTCTAATCAGGGAGACATTGCATATAGGTCTGTGTATGAACAAAGAAAATGAAAAGAAAGTTAATATAAAGATCAGAGGATATGAATAGTCAGTTTTCAAAGGAAGACATCTGATCTATAAGTAGCGGTATAAAAAAAATTGCTTCAAGTCCCTAATAAATAATTAGAGAAATGCAAATTAAAGTAGTCCTGAGCTTCCACTTCATACCTTTCACAGTGACAAAGTTGAAAAACATTTTTTCTAGATGAAGGGTTCCAAGATATAGTGGTCAGGAGGGAGTCTGTTTTGGGAGTGAGGGACAGCCCGCCTAAAGGCATGTGCCACACACATCTATTAGAAGTTACAAGAAGAGATTTCACCTCGCCTTAATAAGAAGCTCCCTGATAATTAGATCTGGCCAAAAGTGGCTTTCTGGTTTTAGAATGTGTTCCTGTACCTGGAGGTTTTCAAACAAAAGCTGGATGCTTTCTCAGGTGCAATAGAGAAGGGGTTTTTATTTTGAATGGGTCAAAATAAATGTCCTCTGAGGTCCATTCTGACTCAGAGGTTATGATTCACATCATACTGATTTACCTACATGCTTTTTTCAACATTTCTTTAATGAGATTTTTTTTATCATTTTGAGCAACTTTTCAAATTACTGAGATTTTCTCTTTAGGATTCATTTTCTTTACTTGTTGGGTATTGACATGCTTAATAGTTCTTGGGTAAAAATATCAGAAAGGGTATGAATAAAATGATTTCATTTCCCCCCTACCTCAGGAAATGTTTTCTCATTGATGGGTATCAGGGATGGAGTGGGGTGGACAATCGCTGTCAGTGCATAGCCCATCCAAGCATTTTCATTCTTTACAATGCTTATCTATGCCCTCCCATGAATTTTCCACGTGTCATGGAACCAATCCACAGGGGGCTCTCCTCAGCTTCTCTGGATGCCACTCCTTTTTACAGGTAGGGACAACTTGACATATGTCATACAGGAAGAAAGTAGGAGAGCTCAGATTTAAATTCAATTCCTCTGACTCTGGGTCCAGTGATTATTCCGGAATCCATTACCCAGGAACTATCTGAGATCATGTCTTTTCATATTGAGAAGGGCCATAGAAAAGATGTCACCCAGTGCCCTCCTTGTACGGATGATATCTACAACATCTCTGAGAGGGCTATTTTCTTGCCCAAGGTCATTGAGCTGTATCAGTAGCAAGGCCTCGATTAGTTCCCAGACTCCCATACTCAGAATTTAGGGCTCTCTGACCTATATCAATCTGCTCTTCTACAGTAGACCCTATTGTGATCCGGGTATCAGAAGCCTTCCTGATCTTGCTGTTCTTTGGCTATATGTGTTCTGTGTATGATTCAGGAGTCGACTAAGACCATCTCCTGTTTCCCTTGTTGAGTTCTAGCTCTTCTGTCTTCCACTCTAAGGGCACCTTCCATATAGTGTGTGTGTTTTTTGAACGGGAGAAGGAAATGGCTAAACATTCCGTTATCTTTGCCAAGAAAATCACAAATGAGGTCACAAGGAGTCGGACTCGACTGAAACACGTGAATGACAATAACACTTGTATGTGTGTGGTCTCCTTTGTCAGGGATTATTTTTGCTTTTTCATTATATTGTCAATGCTTAGCACAATGATGTTGTTAATTGATTGATATGAAATACTCAGCAGGTTTTTCCCCCTCTGTCTCCGAGGAGCCACTCCACTCCTTCTCTATCCCCTTCCTGCCACCATCCTCTCAAGACGTTATCTCCAAAGCTGACTGCATCATCAAGCTAGCCCTCTGTTAACAGGTGGCTGACAGTTCCCCATCCACATGCTCCAAGTCTGTCTCTTTCAGAATCAGCAGGGCTGGATTCTTTTCATGCTGTGTTTGTATGGAGGGATAAATACTTTGGATTTATTTTTCCTTCTTCCTTCTCTTCCCACCCAAATCGAAAACTCGGAACAGCATCATAAGAGGATGAGCATTTGATATATGTAAAAACTAGATAATATTCCTCCCTCTGTTCCCCCCCCCAAAAAAATTCACAATCTAATCCTTAATTCTTTAATGTAATTTTAAAACGAGCAACTCCTCTTCCTGTACGTTTCATCATTTTGCCTTTTGTTGACTGTGGCTTAGTTGGAACAAAGGCATAGGAGGGAAAACAAAATCCACAGGGCTAGGCTGAGGATGCCAATTTATAAATGTTTTCTGATTAAACAAGTGTACAGCGAGCATTAGCCACTGGCCAGGGGCTATTCTGTGCAGATGCTTCCACCACGGTGTCTAATTCATGAAGGATGGGCCCCAATCTGGCTTGGCAGCACTACAATGGTAATACTTTTGGCTCACAGTGCTCATGACTTGCCACATCTTTGGTCTGGTCCATTCCAGTATGAGCAACCACCTTATGTCCTTCCCTCTTCTGATTGCCGGGGGCAGGGATGCCCAGCACCTTTCAATCCCTATCCTCCTTAGTTTTCAGGAAACCTTCCTGTATTCCCTATTCAGTTGGGCACAGGAACTAGACCTGTGATTTTATGAGCCTAGGGATCTCACTGAGTGAAGAAATGCCTTCTATCAATGTAAATCCATTCCATGTTCAAAAGTTAATGGGCTTAAAGAGTTGCCCTTACCACTGAAAGATGAAGTGATTTCTCTAGGGTCACACAGTCAGTATGTGTCAGAGACAGGGCTTGAACTTAGGTATTTTTGACTTTGAGGCTAGTACTCTGTCTCCTATTCAGTATGAGTGGGGGAAAAAATCTAGAGTTTACCATGCATGCATATACACATAAAATGGATTAATTATAATATGCTACTACAGTTTTTTTTGACCAAATATTTTCCAATTGCTGTGAGGATCCAATGAGCTAACATCTGTATAGCCCTTTGTACAGTGCCTGGTGCATAGGAAGTACTTCATAAATACTTCGCAGCTAGTTGGCACAAGGGGGGCCTGGAGTCAGGAAGACCTGAGTCTTCAGACACTTACTAGGTGTGTGACCCTGGGCGAGTCACTTAACCCCTGTCTGCTTCAGTATTCTCGTCTGTTAAATGAGCTGGAGAAGGAATGGCAAACCACTCCAGTGTCTTTGCCAAGAAAACCCCAAGCGGGGTCAGGCCTGAAACAACTGGATAGCAACAATAAAACCTTGTATCTTTCCTTTCTTACCAAATCTGTGAAATCGTGATCCCGTTGCTTTGAATAAATTAATAATCGTTAGGTCTCTCTCAAGTCTTCCTCCCTTGTTCGGACTCTTCCTCGACTGTTCTTTGGCGGTTTGTGAGAGACCCACTGCAGCGATGCCTAAAATGATAAGCGAGTTTTGGGGTTAGCCCTGGTGGCCCTGGACCGCTATCAGAATTGCCCGTCCCCTCCAGATTGGGCCTGCATCAAGCCGGGCTGTCACCAACTTGTATACATGGTCCAAAATGGAAATCTATCCAATTTGAGACTGGGTCCTGGGGAATTCAGTTCTGCCCAGACAACTTGAAATGAGGCACATCTGATGAGTTGTTATCCTTTGGAGCCAAGTAGTCCATCTCATTCCTTTCTGCTAGAGATGGGAGAGTTGGTCTTTCCATTCTTGGGACCAGTGGTAGGCTAAGGAGTTGATCACTTGTGTTGAAACTCAAAGAAGGTGTAGTGAGAGGCATGTAATAGATATGAATGCAGTATTTCAATTCTAATTTCCATGGCACACGTATTTATTTATTTATAATCAAGCTGCATGCGTTTCAGTGAAGGTTCAGCGCTCAACAGACAGATGTGCACAATGGTCCCAGTTTTGTAACCTGACTTGGGAAGCCCCCACATGTCTTGTCTCTGACCTTGGTCCCAGCTCACCCATCAAATGTCTTTTAATCTTATTTTAAAAGATGTGTTCTCTCTGTTCCTTCCAAGCCAGTCCCTCTCCTACTTCCCAGCTCTTTGCTTTTGTCCTGGGCATTCCTCTATGCCTAGACTACGCTTCTCCTCACACCCAACGCACAGAATCTTTCACTTTCTGCAGGATGCAGTTCAACCTTCACCTTCTCCCTCTTTCTTGATTTTCACAAATACTAATGTTCTATCCCCCAACTACCTTGCATTTTCTCTTTCTGTTTTTTCTTTATATAATACATGTTCCCATCTGGGCTGAAGGGATTATAGTACTGCCATTATTCCCTTTTGGGCTTTTTTGCTCTTTTTACCCATGTATACCATTGTTGATTGAGTTCAGAAGAAGAGTGGTCAGATTCCTTTTTCTCTACACTTTCAGTTTTCTCCTGTTGTTTAATATTTAGGTGTTACTGTCTCAACAGATGGTCCAAAGCAGGTTGAATGTAACTGCTAGACCTCAGAGCCGTTGGTGAGTTAGTGGGGTGTCTACCCCAAAAACATCAAGACTTCTCCTGGTGGGAAGAGTGAATGAGAATAATTTGTTCCAATGGACATGAAAGCTGCTGAAACAGGCCCTGTAGAGCACTTAGAGATTGGTTAGACATTGAAGACGCCAAGGTCATCCACTGCATCCCTAGCCATCGCCAGCCATCTTGACTTTTGTCCTGCCAATGGACTTTGATGACCTGGGAAGAGAGTGAGGCTGTTGATTTTGTGCAGCTCTTCCTCAGTTGAATTTAATTCACACCAAGTGAAGACGTCGCCTGTGATACCATTGGTCCTTTTCAAAAAGGAAGGATGAACAACATAAGCTTAGGGTCTCTTAAGAGTATATATAGAAAGGTATTTAATAAGCCATACAAATTAGGTATTGGAAGGACATTTATTTCCTAGTCAGGCAGAGTGACAGCCACATGCAAATGCTCATACAAAGAGATCCAGTGGAAACATAATTCCATGTTATAAAGTTCCACTAGGTCATGAAATCTAAGTGACTCCAAGTAGTATTTCTTCCAGGTGCACATGAGCTCCTAGAAGGATAGCCCTGTGTCATTCTCTGTAATTGTAGCTACATTGGTACTTATAGGCCCCCCCTCCCAAAAATGTAACCTCCTTGAAGGCAGGGGTGGCCTCATTGTTTTTCTCTCTCCTTCACTGAGCACAGTGCCTGGCACATAGTAGACACTCTAGAAATGTTTATTGATTGACAAATTTAAGAGAGCCTTATGAAATCTAGAACTAGGTCTCAGAATCATTTAGTTCAAACATCTTTTTTATAGATGAGGAAACCCTGAGCTCCCAGAGGTAAGAGGACTTGACCAAAATCTTGCACCAAGCATATAGCATGTCTGGTATTCAAAGCCAGGTGTACTCCATGCCTAGGGCTCTTTTCACCATTCCATGATGGAATCTCTTTTCTTTTAAATTCAATATATTTTTAAAGGAGTTATTTATTGAGTGCTTTGATAGGAATTGCCATGAAGTTGTAACCATGTTAACTCCTATTAGCTAAACAGCAAGAAAGATGTGATTGATATGAATTGAGTGGGTGAGCTGACTGAGTCTCCTGCTGAGGAGAGACCAGAAATCTCTGGTTTCTGTCATTGTAAGTTACTTCTACTTTTCAGAACTCAAATCCTTGTGGACTGCCTTGACATATACTAAAAACAGAAGATATGAACATCCGTTTCGATAAGCATTCATTTAGTGGCTACTATCTGCAATGCTCTGTGCCTGACAGTATATATAAAAACACTGCTTTTTGATGATGACTTGACATTTTTCAAGTCTTATAATGTTTTGGAAGAGCTATTTTGGAAGGTGTGTTGACTGTGTTATACCCAAAGTATATTTAAAATTGGCATAAGCTCCATGGAAAATTTTGCCTAATTAATTTTCCTGTTGATTCGTAGTAATCACTTCCAGCCTGGGATAGCTAGGTCTCCATAGCTATATGTATATTTGCATGCAAAGAGCTGAAGACAATAAATAAATATTTAAACTTTTGAGGACTCAGTCAAAGCTAATAGAAAACAATGAAATTTGCTACCCTTTTTTTTGCCCTCCTACCTTACCCACCAAAGTTTTCCTCTTATCACTGTATTCCTACTGTCCTAGGAATAATTTTCCTGACTTAGCTAATAATTAAACATATGCATTATTACTTTGTAGTAAGGATTATGTGTTCTTCACACTGTAGGTATACCTTAGTTGGCACGTAAACGGGGGTTACACATAAATTTTCTCTCCTTACTTTCTGGTACGTTGAACCTGAGGGTTTCTTCACTGAATTATGCCAGAAAGCATTAACTCCTTTCCAAACAAACAAAGAAAATAAAAGTATCTTTTAAGAGTTTTAACTTCATTAAATCATAAGTGTTTGCTTGTTCTTAAAGAAGGGAAATCTGTTATTTCACAAATCAGAGTTTACTTTGACATATTAGGACTCATTTTAGGAACAAATGTCTTGTTCAGAATTCAGCCTGATAAAGAATTGGGGTGGGGACACGGGGTGAGTGCAATCCTTTATTTAGAGTCAGAAGGCATAAATGAAAATACTGACTCTGCCCCCTGATTCCCTGTGTGACATCAGTGTATTCATTTCATTTCTCTCTGATGTAATTTATCTAGTTGTGAAATATGATAACAAGTGTATCTCAGAGGAAGGACTCTAACTTTAATGGCTCCTTATTCATTATACCACAGTCTAGTCAGTATTGGGACACAGACATTCCTAATACAGATTAAAATAGGTTCAGTACCTATTTCTGTTGAGGGTTCTGCCATTTCTCCAGCCACAAAATTTCATAACCTAGAAATGAGATTTTACTCTCCTTTTCCCTTCACTACTAGTCAATTACAACTGTGTATAACATACCTTACATCCAAACCTTTTCGTCCATTCACATGATAGCTCTGCAGTTTAGACTGTCATCATATTTCACTGGGACTACTTCCATAGCCTCTTTGGTCTTCTTGTATCTAATCTCTCCCTTCTGTAGTCCAGTTTCCATCCAGGTATCAAAATGATATTCCTAAAATGTATGTCTGGCCAAGTCACTCCCCTGCTTAAGGAAATTCAGTGGTACTCATTGCCTCTCCATAGTGGTTTTCAAAGTGTATTGCAGAGACCGCCTGGGAGTCCCTGAGGTGCTTTCAGGGGATCCACAAGGACCAAACTTATGTTCATAATAACCCTAAAACATGTTAATTTCTAATATGGTAAATATCAGCATATGTAATCCACATAAACTAAAGCTTAAAAAAAAGACATTGTCTTCAATGATTTTTAGAGGGAGTGTCTTCAATAATTTTTAAGTTATAGAAAGGTCCTAAGACCAAAAAGTTGGAGAATTGCTACTCTAACACAAAATAAACTTTTGATATTTAATAGCAATTATAATCTCTCTTCAATTTTTCCCATGAAATTAAACATCACCCACCCCTGCTCGATGCTTCAGACAAAATGAATGCTTCCTGTACTCTATATGTAACTTTTCACTATCCACATCCATCCCTCCAAAAAAAAAATATTTATTTATTTTTTTTTGTTTTCAACGTTTGGTTCCACAAGCTTTTGAGTTTTAAATTTTCTCCGTCAAGACAGCATGCAATCTGATATAGGCTCTACATATACTTTCATATTAAATATATTTTCATGTTAGTCATGTTGTAAAGAAGAATCAGAACCAATGGAATGAACCACAAGAAAGAAGAAACAAAACAAAACAGAGAGAGCAAATAGTATGCTTCAATCTGCATTCGGACTGTAATTTTTTCTCTGGATGTGGATAGCATTTTGTATCATGAACCTTTTGAAGGTGTCTTAGATCCTTGCATTGCTGAGAAGAACTAAGTCTGTCATAGTTAGTCATCTCACAGTGTGGCTATAACTGTGTACAATGTTCTCCTGGTTCTGCTCATTTCACTCAGTGTCAGTTCATGTAAGTCTTTGCAGGTTTTTCTGAACTCCACCTGCTCATCATTTCTCATAGCACAATAATATTCCATTACATTCATATGCCACAACTTATTCAGCCATTCCCCAGTTGATGGGCATCCCCGCAATTTCTAATTCTTTACCACCACAAAAAGAGCTGCTACAAATATTTTTGTATGTGTGGGTCTTTTTCCCATTATTCTGATCTCTTTGGGATATAGATCAAGAAGTGGTATTGCTGGGTCAAAGGTACATCCATCCTTTTACTCAGGACATTTCTTACGCCTTGCATGTGTTTCTTCATCTCTATCTGGCAAGATCCTGAGCTTCCTTCAAGGCAACATTCCTTTCCCGATTTCCTCAGTTGTAAATGCCTTCTTCTGTTTATGTGAATTTTATTTGTATGTTTGTTCATTCATTTACTTATTTGTTTGTTCATACATTCACTTATTCATTCATTTGCTATTTTTTATAAGTACTTTTATATCTCCTTAGCAGAATTTTAGCTTCTGCAGGAAGGGGACTTCCTTGTTTTTATTCTAGCACTCTATCTAAAATACTGCTAATTGATTCAAAAGAGTTTAAAAAAGAAGACTCACCTTCAGGAGGCCAGAAGACTTTATAAATCATGCTTCTTATCTCTGCGTGCAGAGGAAATGGAATGTAAATGCAGAATAAAACATACATTTTCAGACATGATCAAGACAATTATTAATGTGTTTTGCTTGATTATACTCAATTGTTGTTTCAAGGGAGGGGTTTTGTTTGGAGAGGGGAGTGGTAGGGATGTTTAAAAAAAGAGAGAGAAGGAAAAGTTTCAGTGAAACATTTAAAAATATCAGAGAAGAGGAGAAGGAAATTTAGAAGGAAAAATTGATAAGCAAGGTAATGTTAGTACTATCATGATAAGTTTAATATATGCTAAAAAAAATAAGTTGTATATGATATACCCATGGTTTCATACATAAGTTGCTTTTTTCTGACCTTCTTTGTATATGGAAATGTATATGTTTGATTTTCTGGTTCATTTAAACAAAATGTCTATTGCTGTCTACTTTGCAAACATTTGGATATTATTCTCATAGAAAAAAATCTTATTTTCTTAGTTCTTTCATGGATAGAAATAACTAACCAGTGCTGCCAGCTTGATCAGTCCCTGGAGAACCCAACTCAGTATCTCCATCACTCTCTGTGTCCCCTTAAGCAGTTTTATCTGTGCACGTTTCTCACACTGAGCTCGTCGATATCTGAAAAGGACATGTCTTGCTTATTATATTTCTGACTTTGCTGATGTGCAACTTGGAGTCTTTGACCAAACTTCTGTACTCCCAAGGAAAGCATCTTTACAAGGTGCTAATGAACTTTTTAAAAAATTTAAAATAGAAAAATTTGATATGTGTGACTTAATGTGTCTTTTAACTTTTACTGGCCCTTTCTACCCAAGGATGCCATGGTTATGTTGAGTTGAATATATGTGTCTTGGTTGCTAGTGGAAATAATGTTGACAAGGGGTCAGTTTTCCCCTTTTTTACGTAAGGACTTGGTTCCAGGGATCTTTTGTTTTGGAGACTGTTTAAACTATAATTGTGAACCCTTAAATTATGACATTAAGGGGGGGGGGTACTTTAAAGGTTTTATTTGGGAGTTAGGCCTTAAGGGAAAAACTGTGCAGAGTTCTGTATCCCTTCCTGATCCTTGTCAATTTTGCCTCTGCAGCATCTCTTGTCAGTTTCACCTCTGCAGCATCTCTTGAATACTCTCCTTTCTCTCTGACACTGTCATCTTTCTAATGCTAGGCATGCATCACTTCACATCTGGATTATTGCAACAGCTGCTGGTGGGTCTCCCTGCCTCAAGTCTCTCCTCATTCCAATCCATCCTTCGTTCAGACACCAAAGTGATTTTGCTAAAACACAGGTCCGGTCATGTCACTCCCCTGCTCCATAAACTCCGATGCCTCCCCTGTTGCCTTTGGGAGTAAATACAAATGCTCTGTTTGGCATTCAGAGCCTTTCATACTTTATACCCCTGCTACCTTTCCAATCTTCTTATTCCTCACTCCCCAAAATGTACTCTTTCATCCAGGGACACTTAGGACAGCTCTTAGTGTTCTTTCTCCCTCCTCTGCTCTAACTACTGACCTCCCTGGCTTCATAGTCCCAACTAAAATCCCACCTTCTACAGGAAGCCTTCTCCAATAAGCCTTCTCCAACTCTTCTTAATTCTGGCGACTTCCCTTCGTTAATTAATTTCTATCATCTTGAATATAGCTTGCTTTGTATATATTTGTTTACATGCTATCTCCCCCATTAGATTATAAATGCCTTGAAGTCAGGGACTGTCTTTTACCTCTTTTGGTATCCCCGTTGCTTATTAGTACAGCGCCTAGCCCAGAGTAGATGCTTAATAAACATTGATTGATTGATATACCAGGAATTATGGGAAAGGATCTTCTTTCCATGGACGCCTAAACATCATAACATATATTTACGTTTTTGCGTGTAGTTGATATGTCCTCCATTAAAATGTAAGTTCATTTTGAGTACAGTTTTATTCTTTTCCCTCGTAATCCCATCCCCGTTACAGTGCCTGCCACATAGGTGCTTAATCAAAACCTCTTGATTGATTAATTGCATAGAATTTAGATAAAACTCAAAAACTAGGCTTGAGATTTTTTTCCTTCTCCTTACCACCCGCTACCACCTAAACGCAGTATAGTCTAGTTAGAAACAGAACCCCCTCTACTTCCCCTCCCCCCAAAAAAATTCTCCACAGATTGGAATGTAAAAGAAAAAATATTGCTTAGAAATGTTAAATCAGGGAAAGAGATAACTCTTGACTTACTTGTGGATTGCCTTGCGTTGTTCACATTGTTCTCTTTGAGGTCCAGGCTCAGATTCCTTGGCGATATCCTTCTTCTTTTTAAAAAAAATTATTGAAAATATGACACCTGCTGAGCCCCTCTCTCTCCTGCTTTCCTCTCCCCCTTCTTTTCCCTCTTCTCTCTCCCCTCCTTCTTTTCCCTCTCCTTTCCCCCCCTCCCCTTCTTTCCCTGCTCCTCTCCCTCCTCCTTCTTCTTTTCCCTCTCCTCTCTCCCCCAGGCTCTGTTGGCTGGAGTTTGTTAGGTGTTCACCAACAGCAGTGAAAACAATGATCCCAATTTTCCTGGCTGCCCATTAAAGACTGTTAACAGTATGATTAGATCAGCGTCCCAATGACCCGGGGATGTATTGACCCTGAAACCTAATGCAGAACAGAGACAGGCTTCCTCTGGTACCTCTAAGAGGCTAATCTCTCCTGTAAGATTTCTAACCACAGTGAAAAATCCTGGTTTTTTCTAGCCTGTGTTTGCTTTTTATGAGAGTCGGTATGATATAAAGGGTAGAGTCCTGGGCTATTCTTTCTGGGCAATCATGAGCAATATTTTGGTCTGTGATAATTGTCTGGTTCCATTATAATATTTTGGTGAGTTCTCAAGGGTATTTGAGGCCTCATTTCTATCATGGTGATTTGTTTTCTGTCAATCCACGAAAAAATACGGATCTTCTCATTTATAATTCTAGCCACCACATCATTTCTTGCTGGCTATTCCATAGGTGTTAAATTTTTATAGCCTGTAGTCTTGTGTGGCATGGTTTTTGATTTCTTTGAATAACGTGTATTCATCACTAAATCTGGGGTCCTTCGGATGTTTTTGTGACAATGGCCTGGTCCTGAATCACCACCACAAACCCTTATTTTTCCATAAAAGTTCATTTGGTGCTCTATTTTTGTTTGGGGTGAGTTCTTAGAGATATCACTCATTGGGGTGGAGTTTTATTTCCATTTTTGAACCTTGATTGTCTTAGAGATCTTAAGGTAAACCACTTCCATTTACATTAGACAGATTCAGTTGCATGCATGCATTATCTTTTTTATTTCACTTTCTGTTTCTTGGTGAAGGAATGTGCCTTTGTCTTAAGAGTATTTATTTGGTTTTTCCTTACTGTTATTTTCTGTATCACCATATTGCTTTGTTCTTCCCATCTCTGTTGTAAGGAATTCAGGTAGACATTTTCCTGGGATGCGTGGCTATTTTAATATATATTATTTTCCTTTTCTGTTTATTGACCAGCAGACTCTTGTGCTACTTGATAAAATAAATAATTTTTGTAATGGAGTGAACATGGTAGGGTGGTGTCTCATCTTCCGTAGACTCAAAGAAACCATCCTCAGGCCAGCCGACTTCTGTAGCTGGCTGGATGACAAACATGCTATAGGCCGCTTCCTCTTCCCACCTGGTATTGATTTCTTGGATAAGGCCTCTATTTTCTGAGCTTTGCATCCTGCGTGGTTTGGAGTTCATCAGTTTTCAATATAGTGGCATCTCTTTAAAATATCATTCTTAAGTGTAAGTATGTTAATGCTATGTTTAGGTCAGGGGTGGGGAACCAGCAGCCTCGAGGCCGGCCCTCTAGGTTCTCAAGTGCAGCCCGTTGACTGAATCCTAACTTCACAGAATGAATCCCCTTAACAAAAGGATTTGTTCTGTAAAACTTGGACTCAGTTAGAAGGCTGCACCCAAGGACCTAGAAGGCCACATGTAACCTCAAGGCTGCAGGTTCCCCACCCCTTGTTTAGGTGGTCTTATGGGCCCCAGTTTTTCCACTGATAATTTTACATTTCCAGGGAAATTTATTCTTTGAATTCTGAAGAACATTTCCAGGTCTGTTATCGTAGTACAGAAATTTGTGGTCTGTTTCTTGATGAAAGATACTGAATTTCTGGTATATACTTCTGTTAAGGTGACTTTACATTGCTAGATATTCTGTAGGTATGAGATTTTAGCAGCTACAGTGATGTGTTGGACGGAGTCGGCCCTTTCTTGGCACCGTCAACACTGAGCAGTAAGCCTGGCGATGCAACTTTTGTTCATTTCT
Organism: Trichosurus vulpecula; assembly: GCF_011100635.1. Classification (NCBI taxonomy): domain Eukaryota; kingdom Metazoa; phylum Chordata; class Mammalia; order Diprotodontia; family Phalangeridae; genus Trichosurus; species Trichosurus vulpecula. Next base: position 25,987,280 of record NC_050579.1, read on the forward strand.
GGTGGCAATGGACTAATCTCCAATCACTATCACAAGCCTTTATATTCTATTAAAAAAATAAACAAAACCAAATAAAATTAACAGATTTTAAAAAGAAATTTACCCACGTGTTGAAAGCATCATTGTTGTTGGAGTTTGTGTGGATGTTGCCCATTGAGGACCTTTTGGCGATGATGGTTGGATTCTAGACTCCACAGAGGAACACAGGGAAAGAAGTTCTGTCTTCCAAGGGTGTGTGTGTGTGTGTGTGTGTGTGTGTGTGTGCTCACGTACACGTGCACACGTGTGTATGAGACGGAGAGAGATAGAAACAGAGAAAGGGAAGATGAACTGAGAGAGAAGGAAAGAATAAGAGAGGGTGAACAGCATAAGCAGGGCTCAAGGGACTGAGGTGTGAGGAAAAGATAGGTCACTATAGGAACTACCAGCTTGAGTTCAGTTCAACAATATACTTGCTGTGTTTTCCTTTCTCACCTCCACTTCTTGGATTTTAAACCTCTTTGGAAGGCTCAGCTCAGATACCTCCCCCATCTCCCTCCCACCAAATTATTTTGTAAAGATCCTTTAATTTTTTACTTTTTATTTTTTACATGAAATGTCAAGTCTCTGTTATGTGGAGCTTGCTTTTCAAGTGTGTGATCAGTTCATCAGGAGACTTGCAAAACTTGTCTTCTTGTCTATGTTTCCTTCTGGCCTTAATTCTCTTCTCTTCTGTGCATTTAAAAAAGTGCTCTCATGACCCTTCTTTCTTGTCTCTCCCCGCCCACACACACACCCCTAATCTCTGGCCCACTTCTTCCTTGTCACATTTTCCTCCCCTTCATGGTGGGGCAGGGGAAGGTGTCATGACCCTCCTATCAGATATGTATAATCAAGCACAATAAATTCACCAATTGATTGTGTCTGAAAATGCACGTATGATTTTGTACTTTGAGTTCATCTCTTTTCTATCTGATGGCGGGTAGGACTGCTTCAACATGGATCCTTTGGAATTGTAGTTGGTCACTGTGTTAAATAGAGTTCTTATGTCTCTCAAAGTGGTCTATTAGTGCAATGTTATTGTTATCATTCAAATTGCCCTCTTCTCACTTCATTCTGCATTGGTTCATAGAAGTCTTAATAGGTTTCTCCAAATCTGTCTCTTTCGTCACGTCTTAAGGCAAAAATGACATTTCATTTCCTTCATACACAACCATTTTTAGCCATCCTCTTAGCATTGGCCACATCTTTAATTTCCAATTCTTTGTTTCTATGAAAAGAACTACTATAAACCTGTTCATATATATGATTCTTTTTCCTCTTTCTTGGATTTTTTGGGGTTAGATTTCCTTTGGGTGTTTTCCTCCCCCTCCTCATCTAGAATGCAAGCTCCCAGAGCACAAGGATTATTTTCATTTTTGTCTTTGTATCTCCATTGGATTGATTTGAATTACATCTGATCACTGATGCTCGGTTGATAATGAAGGCACTGGATGACAAATGAACAGTTCCTTTATTTAAAATCTTGTGGCTTAGCTCTGGTGCTTAGGGTAGTCAGAGCATTAGTTGGAAACACTGAGCTTCTTGACAGCTTAAAATCCTAAATTTCCTTTAAACTTGAGCTTGGCTTTGGAGCGATGAGAGAGGTGGGGGAGAAGGGATTAGAGAGGGCTTTCTGTAGGGCTTTCAATGAAACCCTTTTGCTTTGTAGAGACGGCATATGATGAAGTATGGAGTTGCCTCCTTGGCAGCTCAGGGCTTTGTTGACTCCACCTCCTCTTGGCCCTTGGTCAGGTAATAGAGGAGCCCCCTTCAGGGCTGTGGAAGGGAAGTTACTTACTAGACGTCGCTTGACATAATTTGGTTGTTTTTTGATCCTGCCTCCATCATCACTTAAGAACATCAAAAGACCTGAACTAAATCTCCAGATTTTACTTATACTCGTTGCATGTGGGGTGGAGGTGTAGCGGGAGAGCCGAGTCGTGTTGATGCGCCTAATTCCAAACTGGATGTAGATTTCTCCGCAGAATGTGGAAAACTTAGCTGAACTCTTCCCTCCCTCTCCAGCTTGACCTCTACAATGTCCCATCTGGAATCTTTTCTTCTGGGGATGATGAATTTAAAACCCAATTATTAGACACTGACTGAATGAAGAAGATTACATTTTCATTAATTTCATACTAAAGCAGATATAAAGAAATCAAATGAATGAGGATGAGTGTTGAGAAATAGAAAAAGCAGGGGAAAACCTGGGTTCTTGTCTTCAATCTGTGACCTTCAAAAACTGAAACTATATCTCCATATCCTTATATTTAATGTAGCTATAGTAATATCTGCTCTGTTTCTCTCATTGTTTGGGGGAAGCAAATTTCCTTTGAAGAAATTACTTTGTAACACATGTAATAGTAATGTTGATGCTGATGGTAATATCTAACTTACAGAGCAGCTTTACAGTTTGCAAAGCTCTTTACATTTGATCCTTACGACAACTCTCCAAGGTAGTTGCTAGTATAATTCTCATTTCACAAATGATGAAACCGAATCAGAGGAAAGTTAAGTAAATTGCCCAGGACCAACCCAGCTGATAAATGTCTGTGTTAGAATTTGAACTCAGGCGTTTGTGGCTTGAGGTCCAAAGTTGTTGCTGCTTACTCTGGAGAGGTAAGCTATCAGAGGGAAAGTTATAAGTAGTGACAGATATAGGCACAGAAGAAAAATGTCTCTTCAACCTAGGAATTGGTCTTGATGGTATGTCTCTACAATGTGCATAAAATCACATAAAAATTTCATTCTTAAGGGCATCTGGAAAAAAAATTAACAGGTTCAGTGACTCCTATAACGTTTCATTAACAAGTCCTTTGGAATTTCACTGTCCTTGCTATCAATTAATGTATACGCATTTATGAAGCACCTCCCCTGTGCTGGCCCCTGGGCTAGGCACTGGGGAGACAGAGATAAAAAGGTAATCGTCCCTGCTGTCAGAGAAGGGGAACAACATGTACATGATAAGTATGAATCAAATAAATCCAAAGCAAAGTTTTGTTCCTTATATAAGAGCAGATCATAGAGGGAGGATGAGACCACTAAAGGTTCCATGAAGTTGGTGCTTGATCACAACTGGGCAGGACAAGAGTTTTCTCTCAGATGTGGAGATGAGGATGGAATGAATTCTTATAGGGATGGGAGGAACAGATTAACATATGCCAGGCATATTCTAGGCACGAAGAGTACATAAAAATTAAAAATAAATGGTCCCTCATCTTAAAGGGGAAAAAAAAACAAAAACTGAAATGGTGAGAACCCATTGATCAGAATATATGGTTCTTGAGTTTGAATTTCTCATCTTCTCACCTTGTGGCTTTTCTCTTCTCTCTTCAGCTCAAGCCTGGACAGAACAGTTGCCGAGACAGCGACAGTGAGAGCGCCAGCGGCGAATCCAAGGGATTCCACCGGACCAGCTCCAGGGAAAGACTTAGTGATGTAAGTTAAAATAAAACAGGAAAAAAATTAAGTCCCAATCCCTTAGGGCTCCATCCAAAATCAGTTCTGCCCTGACCCTTTGCAGGTGAATTTATGATGTCGAGTCCATAACACTTGACTCTGAAAGCCGCTAGGAGTCTGAGCTTCAGTCTTTGACCTTGCTCTTTAGTAAGACCAGAAAAGGGCTGCTTTAATAACATGAGAGCCCTCTCTTCCATCAAGTGAAGAAACAATTGAGTGTTACGGAACAAAGTGGGGAATTTTCAGGTTCCTCGTCAAAAGCAGATTGTGGATGAGCCATTGAAGTGTAAGCCCTGTGTCATTTATCTTTTTTTTTTTCTCTCAACTATAATATAAAAAGTTAACTGATAATACCTTTTTTTTTCCTACTCACTTCTAAATGGGATGTGTGTGCTTTGATTTGCACTTACGAGATTAGACTCATTTGAGAAATGAACTATATAAACACATGGTGTTTTTATTACTATAATGCTACCCCTGGAATTTGGATTATAGGTCGGTACCCTTCCCAATGCGTTGTCCTCCCTTGCCTGTAATGTTAGCTCTATGTTAGCTCTGTGATTATTATATGCTTTTCCTGTGGTCAAAACTATATGATGAAATCGCAAAGGCTCCTAGATCTGGGACCTCAGAGATAATACGGTTTATCCATCTTGTTTTACATACGAACCTTAGACACTGAACCTTAGGGAGATTGAGAGTCTTACTTAAGGTCACCTTGTCAGTAGGGACCAAATGTAGTTTCTCAGACTCCAGAATCAAGGCTCTTTTGGGAGTGTTTGACTCAGTCTATCTCCTCATGTAAAGCATTCACGTCTGGCCTTTGCTTTAATTGTCCTCTTAGCTATGGTTAAGAGTAGAGATATAGAAATAAATGAAATTTTGCTGGGGACATTTATCAGAAGTTGGAAACAAATCCTTTGTGCTCCCTCCCTACAACTCTGAACTCAGCAGGGAATTAGTTGGTAGTGGCCCATACCATTTTATAGAGAAGAGAATAAAAACCACTTGGAAATCGCATCATGAGTTGTTCTAGAAAGATCAGTTTTAAAGAATGGAATAAAGTATGTAGGAATGTCAGCATGCCATGACTAGTGGTTTGGGACTCCACCTTGGTCACTTACTTTGTGATGCTCTTTAATGAGTAAGTTGAAAGCCTAGGCTACATAGATCTTTGGGGCAGGACCTTGGTTGGGTTGCTTAGCCATCTTTAATCTTTCTGCAAATGAATTTGACCGTACTGGGTGTTCAGGAATCTGAAATAGGAACTTCTATAAAAGGAGGTTGTTGACAACTGAAGTTGAAAGATGGTGCCTTAGATTCCCAGACCAATACTTATCAACAGGGGTTATCCAAAAAAAATGATACCAACATTCTCTACCAAGACATGCACAAATTGCAAATGGTATTAACGGTGATTTATGTGGCATGAAGAAAAATTTTAAAAAATCAGTACAGGGGCAGCTAGGTGGCACAGTGGATAGAGCACTGGCCCTGGAATCAGAGGATCTCAGTTCAAATTCTGCCTCAGACACTTAACACTTACTAGCTGTGTGACCCTGGGCAAGTCACTTAACCCCAATTACGTAGCCAAAAAAAAAAATCAGTACAGAGTTTGTACTAGAACTAAAAATTTCTTAGTAGTTAGTATTACATATATGTACATGTCAATATACACACAGAGCTTAGTACTATAATCAGTCTACAAGCGTTTATTAAGTACCTGCAGAGTGCCAGGCACTGTGCTAAGTGCTGGATATACAAATAGACAAAAATAAACACTGTTTTCAAGGAGGGGGAGACAGCAAGCGCATATACTTATATAGGGAATAAATACAAGCAGAATAAATTTAAAATAAATACAGGGTAGTTTCCCTTCTCCCCCTTTTTCCTGTGCCCACTGACAATGCCTGGCACATGGTAAGAGTTTAATAAACGCTTATTGACTTACTGATTATTAAATGCAAATTAGTTAGGGAGGGAAGGTACTCACAGTTTGAAAAGAGAAAAGGTTTTGGGTAGAGGAGGGTGCCTACACTGTGTCTGGAAGGTGGAGAGGGATTCTGTGAGGTAGAGGCCAGTAGGGAACTCATTCTAGGCAGGAGGTAAAAGAAGTCCAGAAACCTAGAGGAGGGTGGCAGAATGTTTCATGTTAGTAACAGAGAGGAATTACATTGAAGTTGGTCATCGTCCAGCGGTCAATGGAGACAGCTCCGAGTGGGCGTGAACAGGCTGTGACCCATTATAAATACAGAGTAAAAGAAGAAATGGTGAAAACAACTTAATGGAGAAGCATGACTCCAAGCCATGGCTTGGTCATGTGGTAGGGAGGGAGAAATAGTAGACAGCTTGTCCGCTTCATTGGGATTCTTGCAGTGTAAAGAGCTTTTGCACGTCAGGAAGACCCCCTGTCTCAGGGTTATGGGAGGGAAGACCCAGACAAGGATTGCTTTGGTTGAGCAGGCAGAAGGAGCTTGAGATCTGTGTCCTTGGAAGGAATATCCACATCCATGAGATCACAGATCTGTTGGCATACTCCTCTCCCAAATATTGTGCATGAGACTCTTGGCATCTGGGGCGGTTGGAATTTCTGCCCAAGGAAGGCTGACTAGAACATTATGTCATTTCAAATTTATTTATTTTATGAGGTTTGTATGAGTTGAGGGCTCTCAAGTGACTGGAGGGTTTGACTCATGGGGAAAACTTAAAAGCCTTCAGTGTTCTTGGGTTTGCCAAACCATTCCCAAAGCATGCCCGAGGGAGACGGGATGATGACCCACCCACATGTGAAGGTTGTCCACATCAAGAAGCCATACTCACTTGTTTAGCTTAGTCACTGAGGAAGGAGTGAAGGGGTATGGTTAGATAGATGTGTACTTAGTCCTGGGGGTGGGAAAGCGGCTTACTCTAGCCTTATTTGGCCTTGTTGGCTCCCAGGGGAGGCTATAGCAACTATGTGGCTGTGCTCACTTAACACTGAGTTCAGCAAAAGTATCCTTGACTTCTCAAGTAAAGACTCACCTTCACGAGGCCAGTCCTGTCTTCTCAACTGTGAATTCCCTTTGAACTGGTCAGGGTTGTCAGCCTTCCCGACTCTTAAGCGAAGGCCTTAAAACAAATTGAGATATTTGAAGTATGTGATACTCCCCCGACTCTTTGTTCCTGGCATGCCTGGTCATTCAGCAACTTCAGGAAACTTAGCAGTTGATTTCAAATCCAATTCTTGCCAAGGCCCTAGCTCCACCATCTTCTCCTGTCCACCCTCCCTTCAGAGAAGCCAGTTTTGTTTCTAGTACTTGTTCCATGGGTTTTCAGCAAATGGAATGGAGTGATCACAAATAGACAGAAGGACGTATAACTTCCCTTTGGGGTCTGAGAGTTCAGGGGACCTGGAAATTTTTCCACTAATGGGAGAGTTAGACTTTGATGGAAAAAACATTTTGCACTGTGGGGATGGTTACTAAACATGGTTAAACATGGTTCATCTACTTTTTTTAATCCCTTCCTGAGGAGCAAGTTTTCTGAAACCACTCCCCCCAACAGTTTCAGCTGATGTTAAACATGTCAGATAAGTATCTTATTATCTGGCCCTATGGTTGTCTCAGCAAAGGATCCCTGAGATATTGGAAGTGAATAGCATTGTGTGCTCCTCCCCTTCTGATCTATGGCAGAAATACCTTGCCCTTTGTTTTTGTCTTGTCCCCAGCTTGTGTCTGTGTGTGTGCGTGTGTTTTGCATATAAAAATAGAAGAGATTCTTCCGATAGAGAATGTAAGCTTCTTTAGGGCAGGGATTGTTTTATTTTTGTTTTCATATTCCCAGCACCTAGTTGAGTTCCTGACATATAGTGTACATTTAATGAATGTTTATTTATTGCTTGCTTGCTTATATGAGCTATGTTTTTACTAACCTATCTTGATGCATGTTTCTTTTTGCAATAATAAGGCTTGGTAGTTAAGTGCTTTGTACACGTCTTTGTCTAAAATAAAACACCATCCAGGAGTTCATAAAGCTTCCTTGCTGTGTGTACCCTTGCAAGGGACTGAGTTGTCTACTATCCATGGGACTCTGGGATAATCTTCCTTTCCCTTCCTTCTCATACCCCTCCCCCTACCGTTCTTTTCCTAAGGGGGGAAGATAGATAAAATGGAGGTGGGTGGGGAGGGATGTCATACACAATTGGTTATTTGCAGGAATTTTAAAATATTCAATTTAAATTAGCCCTAGGGTCAAAGCAGCAAATCCTCCACTGGGGACCTAATGAATATCCATCCTTATACCCAGACAACTGTAACAGTAGCTGTGGACAGGCTCTCTGTGTAGATCTATAATGAATGAAGTGCATCTATTTTAGTGGGATAATCAATTTCCAAATCCCTTGTCGTCTGTGAGCTGTTGAAACAGAAATGTTAACTTCCTGAGCTTAATGAGTAACCTCCGTCAGAGCCTGGTGACAGAGAGATGGAAAGAAAGGAGGAGAGAGAAGGGCGACCGGGGAAAAAGGAGAGTGACTCTTAATGAATAACCCCTCGCAAACTCACATGTCAGCAGCAACATTCTCCCTCTTGGAAAATGGCTTTCAACTCTGCATCCCATTACTGTTCCTAAAGCCCTCGGTGGCATGGAGATTGAGGCATTGTGTGTTTACAAGAAATCTCTCCTTTGCAACATAATGAGGCCCAGGCAGGTAATTTGCAGAGATTGCAAGAGCAGTGGTCAGATCTAGGGAGGAAAGACAGAATGAAAAAGGCCATGTAAAACAAGAGATGCCTTGTAATGAGCCCCAAAATAGTATCCGATGGCTGGCTGACAGAAATCAGGTTATTTTTCTCGCTTGGTGCATGTAAGCCAGTGGAATCTATTGGCTTGCCCCCCTCTCCCCAGCCCCTCTGGGGCTCTCAATCCCACTTAAAGCTCTTAAAAAAAGGAATAGGAAACTGTGCCTTCTGGAGGAATAAGAAAATTGAGTCCTTTTGGTCTTCCACTTATAAGAATTTGACCCAACAATGATTTATGCTATTGTTTGCAAGATTGATGAATCCATGGCTGTAGGGTGTGTTTTCTTGTGTTGTGTTTGTGAGTGTGTGTTTTTGTCTTTTAAAGCCTTTCACAGCCTTGTTTTTTTTTTTGTTTTTTTTCTCCCTTGTCTATACATGAGTCATAGCATTTCTAGGATCTTATGACAATTTCTGTTCCACAAACTGAGCAGAGCTTGCCTTGGGCATCCAAGAGGGAGGAAAAAGAGGGAAAGAGGGAGGAAGAACCTTGTCTTCCTTCTCCTTCACCTTTGCTTGGTTGGGCATGCTCAGAATAGGGAAGGCTTGGCAGCTCCTAAGATGAACCTCA